>NC_091497.1:23205618-23829219 GCF_947461875.1 Haliaeetus albicilla
TGTAATTAACTATTACTGAGCAAGTAAAAACAGGAGCGAGAAGTGTTTGTTGTTGAAGTGTAGCAGAGAAAAATGTGATTTGTCCCAGTTGTTCCTTCCTACAGTTTTTAAATTGCACCACGTGTCTCCCAAAAATGAATTCATGAAAGACTATGGTATTTTTACTGGTGATCTCTACTTGTGGAAATGGAAATTCCTGGCTGCCCTCCAGAAAAATAAACTCTCTATGAACAGAAACAACCCCCCAGTGTTGCATGAAGCAAGGCAGCAGTGCAGATGTTACAGGCCACTTAGGCATGGCAATAATTCATGGACATCCCTACCCATTTTAATACAAATATTCATTTGTAATGAGCTAACAAAACTAATTTTGGGCAAAAGTTACACTTTGGAAGAAGTTACATCAAGAATTTTACTTTGAGGTTTCATACTTGGGGCAATTATATTTGTGTGATCTTTTCCACTGAGCACAGAAACCATTTTTGCAAGCACTGGAACTATTTGGTGGGGACAGTCTGAGACACTCTGGCAGTGCCTTTAACACTGAACTATATCGTCCTCTAAGAACACCGGAGGTCAAGGCATTAGGCCACTGACAACTTGACAACTGTACAACTTCACTGTGATACTATCAAATATCAGCATGTATTAAATGTAAATATTAATCTCAAACTAGCAATTAAGCTTGAAAATATGGTTGTATAACCATCAATCAAAAATCTTGTTTTAATTATACCAAATTTATATAGTTGCTGCTCTCTTTCTCTTTTTGTTTCCTAATTTATATCCCCTCTCTTGGTGTTGCCTTTGTTTCTGCTTCGTTCTTGGCCTTCCTGACTACAGCCCTTTCTTGTCAGAACACTCTCACATCTTTGCTACCTAGTGCTTCCTAAATGTCTATCATCTCTACAGCTAAATTGCAGAAAGCATTACTTTGCTACCAAAAAAAAAAAAAAAAATCTTCTGCGAGGGATCACATTTTCCTATTTGATGCTCCTATAGACTGTTTCCATTTCCCCAGCTATCTCGAGATAGGAAGCCCAGCTGTTTGCTTTTCTCACTTCTTTCATTAGAGTTCACACTTTACCTCCAGATACCCTGGTAGAGCAACTGTCTTACTACACCAAAACCCTCTGGAGATGTATAAACATTAGTGATCATGTTAGAAGTACTAATGTGCAGAAACTTACCCTGTATTGCGTATGCTGCCTCTCGAGTTCTGCACAGGGAGCAGTCAGTCTCAGAGTGCTCCTCTGTCTGAAAATAAAAGAGAGTGGATGAAATGAGAAGGGTTCTGTGCAACTGCGGGAACATGTTTGTTTTCTCCTTATAAATGCATTTACCAGGCAAACATCCAAATCCAGCAGAGTTCTGCCTGACGAAGCGCCTGTCCCTGCGGGGCCGTGGTTGCCATCTCTTCAGGAAGCATCTCTGGATGTTGTGCGCTTCCCCCATCGCCTCCACCTTCGTCCCTCGTAACTGGGTGCGCTGCTGGCTCTGTGCTCTCCTCCTTACCTGAGAAAGCAAGGTCTTTTGATTACGCGACTGGGCTTGAAATAGAATTTCTAATCATTTTAGTTACTGTCGCTTGGTCACAAAGAAGGTTATGGTCCTATTGTCCTTGTCGCCAAACTTTACGAGAGTCACTGGAATAGGAAAAGCATCATCTGACAGCCATCCTCCTTCCTTTAGCTTCATTCCTGCAAGTGTTTGCAACCTTTCTTGTCAGGCAATAATGCGCTGGATGCAGTAGCATTTTTAATTACCTCGGTCACCATTCTAACACTATCGTTACTCCCATAATATGTACCTATATAAATGTAAGCTTATTGTTGAATGCAAGTGATGTCAACCTTCAAAATGGACGGTCACTTTAATTACAACAGAATTATAAAGGGAAAATTGCTTTTTAGCCACTATTACCCTGTCAAAGATTTTATCTGTAACCAGTTAACTTGACAGCTTTACTGAAATTTTGTTATAATTAAATTTCTGTATCATGTAACTGCCTTGTTTGATTTTATTTCATATTACAGTTTTTAATTCATTTAATTAACATTATAGCCTCATTAAGCAATGGTATGTTTTTAATGCAGCTCATTTGTAAAACAGATATTAAGTTACATCCTAATGGACCCATTGCACTCAAGTTCTATACAGATTGCACTCTTGCCTGACCCATGACTGAAATTAGACACAGCCTTAGATATTTAAATTCTTGCAAAATAATACAAAACTGTGACAAGCAGGAGTGGGATAACACATGAAATGTATAAGTCCTTCTCTGGCAAAGCAGGGGTAGCAGAGAGTTGCAGGATATGAAGATGTTTGTGGTTTAGACAGAAAAAAATGCAATTTCAGTTAAGGCAAGCAGTAACACTTTTCCTAGCAATTGCTATTTACATATAGGGGTTTTGGTTGGTTGGTTAGTTGCTTTTTTAAATAAAAAAAGTCTGATTGATAAAGATTCTAGCCCAGAAAATGGCAGAACTGAATTATGAAAAAAAGGGAAAGACAGACATGTACAACTCATCATCTGTTAATGGAATGAGGTTTTGTTAATTGTTGCTACTTGCTGCATCTAAGGTTGGAAATAGAAACTTCGTAGTAATGTCACGTTGTCAATGTAAGATGACATTCAAAACGTGCCTCTCTTTTAAGTCCTTTCAAAGAGGTCATTTCCTACCATAGGTCCCATACTATTGTTTGATGAATTAACAATTATTATTTGCTTGTTTTAGTTAGGTTTTAAAAATAATTTTTCTATTTTTTTAGTGCAATTTGAATTATATTACATTAACCACAAATAACTAAAGGCAATTATTTAAATATGCACTGGTCAACACCACATAATATTACAAATTATTACCTTATTTTCTATTATGGCAATTTTATATAATATATTGTCACCTTAATTGAACTGAACCAAAGATTCACAGTAATAGTGGATGTTAATTTCTTTAAATGCTTGTGATTAAATGAACAGCCTTAAGGCATCCAAGTATTTTGCTGTGACAGTGTATTAGGCTTTCTGATGTCCCAAAAGCAGAGTGTATTCAATAATACTTTAAAAAAAAACCCCAAGATAATTACCAGGGCAACTGTCTAGCTTCATGTTTTCACTTTGCTTATCAAAATCTTTGTGGAAGACATGTTGTCGATGACATGCAGTACTTAAAAATATCCTCTAGATGACACTGTTTACTGCATTTAGAAGATGTGCGGGCGTTTATAAGAAATAGCTGCAAATTGAACGAAATACATTTGACAAGTATTGTTTGAGCCTAAGCCTGCTCTCTTGACGTCAGTGGCCAAGTTTTCAGCAGCTTCAGTGAAAACAAGAAGAGCTTCTATATTTATCTATAAAATGAAGCAAAAATCTTCTGCTTTTCTCTCAACAGAAGGGACCTCTCTCTAACATACAATTAAAATAGTTTTCATTGCATCCTAAGCTATAAAATGTACCATAGGAGTGCTTCCTAATTACTGAAACTCCTTCTTACATACACACACATACTTAATTATTCTGGATGGCTTTGTTTAAAAATGACACTGTATAAATATTAATCTTTTTTCCAACTATTCTTTGTTCCATGATCTACATTCATTGTAGCACAGTAAATTTGAGTTCATTAGATCAGTTACTGCTATTTAGATGTAAATGTCTTCAAGGAGGATTAATTACTCTCTAATTCTGATTTTTTTAAAGTCAGGATAATGAAGACATTCTCTGACATTTCTCTGATAAAAAAACCCAGAAACTCCCCTTGTGCCTCCATATGACACAGTTCACAGCAGATAGATAAAATTTTGGAAAGTGTCTGGGTAATTTTGGGGGACTTGAGCTAGTAAATTAGGTTAGGTTGAGCTCCAGGAAGCCATTCAGTGTTTGAAATGTCCATGCTTAAGTTGTCTGTCCCCCACAGGGGCACCTTGGTTGCCTCTAGAACACATGGGAAGAGTGAAAAATTCCAGAGTGCTCTCCTTCAAAAATGCATGAGAGGCCACTCTTTCCTTTAAGCCAGTCAGAGAAGAAGGAACTGTGACTACCATGGTGATTTATCCACAAGCACAGGCAGAGCATGTAGCTGTACATCTTGCAGCAATATTTTGATCAACTTGTCAATTTGCACCTCCCTACAGATCCTCTTCAAGAACGAGAGAGTCCTGTTTAGGAAACTGCAAGTAACTGTTAGTAGGAATGTTTTTGAATTACCTGTTACAGACCTCTTAGAAGTGGTAAATGAACCACCAAGAGCACTTGAATCACAGGCTGGAAATTCCTGACAGTTCTCCAAGTAAGCGGGAGAGCCAAGAGGTTTTTTTCCCTCTGTCCTGTGTGATTCGAGCATGCACCACCCTTCCGTTAGCAGAGTATCTTCACCTGCAACTCGTTGGTTATTCATGGAGGGTCAGGCTTACTGACACGGCGCAGGATTTTCTTCAACGACTGCTTCATGCAAGGGACGTACACAGTTCGTGGAGTAGGGAATGTAAGCTGAGACTCTCCCTCCAGTCTTATCCACTGTGCTTGGGAGTCAGCACACCCCCCCCACACCCCCCCACAACCTGTCCCAATAGGACTTTAACTGTCGTATCAAAGTGAACAGCATCATCAGGAGACAGAGTTAAGATGTTCTTCCAGAAATTAGGAGTTGTGATTTTGAGTGTATAAAGACAAAACCTGAATAAGTGCCTTCTGAGCTAAAGGAATATTAAAACCACTTAAACACAAATTTCATGGTTGTGCTTAAAAATAAGGTAAATCAAAACGTGCTATGTTTTACACAAAGCTTGATTTTGTAGGCGTGCACTGTTCTATCCAGTGAGAAGAGGAAAAGCATCTTATTTGCAGACCCTGATAGGCCTGAGATATGTGTTGCTCAGGCCAAGACTAAGAAGCTTTTGAACAGCCACAAAAGTACAAGCTCAGCTTCTCAGAAATTTTAACTATGTAAATTGAAGCATGCTGTGCAGAAACTTCCTCCAGTTTGATGACATTTAAGTTCATATCTTCTCAGGATTGCATTACAAGGCAGAGGCCTATATTCTGTCCATAACTTACTTTAGACAACTAAGATCTTTTTAGATCTGTTTTTTGAGGCTTTGGGTTTTTTTAACCACATATCTTCTCAGTGGTCTTACAGTATTATGCAAGATCTACTTCACGTCAGAACAAGCAGTATCAGTGTTAATGAGAACAGAATTTGTGACAGTATACTTTAAATTAGAGCTGCCTTAGGCTATGTGGGAACACTGACATAATCATTTGTAATACTAACTTCATACAATTAAAGAAAGAATTATGAAAATGAGCCTTATGTCTGTATTTTGTGGGGAGGAGCTGGGTTTTCAACATTACTTCCTCTCAATACTACTAAGACATGCAGGTCATGATCTTAAAATGAGTTCCAAGTGCCTTAAAACCATGTTTCTGATTCAAGGCCAAATTTTTCCCCCATTTTTAGGAAAACTGAAACATATGAGCTTCTGAAAGAGAACCTGTTAGGTTCAACTGCTGTAGCCTGATTGGAAGCTTATGTCCATTTAAAAAAAAAAAAAAAAAATTAAAAATTACCCTTTAGCCATAGATGTGTAACTGCCAAAGAATGCCAAGCTTTGGCAAAAGCTTTGACTTTTACCTTATAGCATTTTACATTAAATGCTTCCAAGCAACAGATTGGGCTGGCCGAGGAATACCTGGGTAGTTGCTCCATAGAGGAACTATGGTGACCCACCACACACCAAAGCGGGTCTGCAACAAACACTTTTATCAATGGAATGGAGATTTTCACTCACATTCAAAGACTTAGATTCAAGACCAAGTACTTAATGGGGAAGAAAATTGAAGGCCTACAACTCCACTGGTTCTCTCATAGTAGCATAGGTATGTGTACAGAGAAAGATTCCTGCTATACCATCTGTAAAAAATATGTATCTCTAGGGCTAGCAGAGACAGTCTCTTCATTCACTTAAATGTAATCATGTTAATAAGAATTTCATAGTTTCCGGATTAAAAAAATTCTTATTTCTGTCAGTAATGAACAGCATATTATTGTGCTGAATACAACTGGCTACCCTCATCATATATCCTGAAGTCCTCTGGCACTCACGCTATATGAAAAAAATCCTCTTCAGTAAGACTCCCTACATTGCTCAGTCACGAATCAGCTGAACAGTAATGTAAACCAAGCAATAGCTGAAGTCCACCTTTGAAATGACTGCTGTTCAGTATATGAAGTTTACTAAATTGCGGAGGTGTTTTGGGGGATTGACAGCAGTGCACCAGCAGGGAAAAAAAAGGCTTTGTAATTACTACTCCTCACTGGTATGATAATAGCATAGGCAGGGTGGATCTGGTTTTACAGTGACTGACATACTTTGTAATGCCTGAACGTAAAAGACCTCCCAATTACAGAAATGAGATAAACTCATCATTTTTTTATTATGCTTTCATGTGTCTTCTCCTAGCATCACGTGCATTTCATCTGAGCTTTCAGTCCAAGAAAATCTGTAGGTTTCTTTTTTTATTGCACAAATTTACTGTCTTCAGTGACAAATAGTTACATAGCTATACACTATACAGAAAAAGAACGTCTAAATAGGACTCTGAACAAACTTGAGTCACTGTTTTCCAAAATATCGTATCTTGGAAACAAGTATCCTCTCCTCATCACAGGCCTGAGGTTTGCAAGCACGGATATAAGCTAATCAGCCAGAAGGCCTTCAGTCTATCCAAGCTTTAAAAAGATAAAGGAGAAAGGCAGAGATATGAAAGGGAATCTAAGCACTGATCCCTGTAAATCCATCTGAAAATAACAACTTTTTGGCATATGTCAGAACAAACTTTGCTAGGGAAAAACTATGGCACTTCCAAGTGATTCCTAACATTGGATTTTTCGGATTCTGAGGTGTCCTCCCTGGGAGGGAGGATTTTCTTTGCTCACGCAACCTGAGTGTGCCCAAGCCCAGTTGCTGGGCAGACGGAGATGGGTGCCTTGTTAGGCTTTGCTGTGGACCACTGCGGCACCCTCCTGCCTCTGTTAGGACTAAAAGCAATTTAATCTACCTGTCTAGACAAGGCTTTGCTCTGGTCTGATCCCTCTCTTTGGTGTTGCTTGTGACATCCAGAAATTTGACAAGGAAAGCAATTATTGATCAGTCTGAGGTGTGTTTTGCTGTGATAATTGTCTAAGCATGACTGAGTGATGCCCCTATAGATAGGTGCTTACTTATTTCCTGAGGCATGTCGTCCTCAGAGCGACAGAAACATTGATAAGAAAGAGGACAAAATGACTAACTTTGATGGAGTTTGTGCTGAAACATCTGCCGCTTGTCAACATGGGAGGCAGAAGCAGTGATTTATTAGCAGTAAAAAAGGAAAGCCAATGAAACTCTCTGTCTTATTCTTCCCCTAAACTATTTTCTGACTATGAATGCCCAGTAAGTTCCCATGAAGAGAAAGTACTGCCCCATTATCTGTATATTTTTACTTTGCTTACATTATAACTTACCGCATACATGATAACACATTATTTACTTTAAGACTTCAAGTAACTTCTGCCTATTAAGGAACTTGGCCAATAAAGTCACAGAGTGGAAGGGTGAAAATCTATGGACGGGTCAAACTGTGGTCATTTAGATTTTTTTTCTCTTGTCTAGAACCTAAATATTTTCAGGGTATTGAACAGAATGTAAATGAATGTGAAGATATTTGGTGACATTTCCTATTCCCTGAATCCATACCACAGACCTGTAATTTTCCCCCCATTGTTTTAATGAGAGTAATTTTGTTTGCATCAATCCTTTCTTTCGGGCCCAGCTCTGCATGGGCACTCTGCAGAATACTGGCTTCCACATCAAGAGGAGCTCTGAGAAGAATTAGCCTCCAGAAAGCCAAAATTACATCAAAGCACTTCCCCAGAACATGGTGGCATGTACAGAGTCAGGGTACTG
The DNA here is from genome assembly GCF_947461875.1 of Haliaeetus albicilla. Lineage (NCBI taxonomy): Eukaryota > Metazoa > Chordata > Aves > Accipitriformes > Accipitridae > Haliaeetus > Haliaeetus albicilla. The sequence goes on from NC_091497.1 coordinate 23,213,575, forward strand.
CTGCCTGCAGGAGGAAGATGCACACCTTCTCTTTTACAGCTTTTGAGCCCTGAAAAACAAAGGTTCTTTGAGGATCGCAGCCATACCACAGGGGCACAGAAAAGCGACGCGGTTCAGGAATCAGTGCTCTTCCCTTCAGTGCATATGCACGGTAAATAGATGGGCATAATCTGCTCAACGAAAGGGTGTAGCTCTTGCAATATTTCTACCATCAGAATGCAAAACATACCACCCCCAAAAGACAAAACCTCAAACCTGTAGATGCCTTGGCTTAACTGGAATGTTAAGAAAAGCAAAAGTGTTAGAAATAAGAAGAAGCGATCATAACAGCACAATGCTTTTAAACAGAAATTAGTCATCTGTCTGCCTGCCTATCTGTAATTTAAAGAATGAAGCTATGTCTATGTCAATCGAGTATTTTTTTCCCCAGAGGACATAGTTTAATCAAGCTTCACTACCTTAGTAACCTTCTGTAAATGATGAGGCATGACTGACATCAGAGTAGAACTGAAAAACAGAAGATATTTAGGTTCAAATCGGGATGTAAAGATGTCAATCTCACTAATGCAAGTTAGTGTGAGTATATATATTGATTTAAATTGAGCATTTTCTATTTTCTGTGCAAGCAAGGAGCAGGTCAGAAGTTGAAAGCAGAAAAACAAAGTAAATGCCTGAAGGAGGTCTCATTCCACGCTTTGGGTCTCATTCTGATCCTGTCAACATTGCATCGGCATAACTCCATCAATTAGATTTACATTACCGTTTTGATGGAAATTAAAATCCTTTAGTAAAGCTTTCTTCAGACACTGTTTTGTCTGAAAACCTTTAGACTTCCTTTCTTTTCCTGTCTTTTTCCTTCTCCTGTTTTTAAACAATAAAGCATCAGTAAGACATCAGGTTATTTGCAGGTCTTGGAATATTTTCACCTTACACAGAAGCACACTGGTTGGATTCTGCTTCTGTATTCTGATTCATCAGCTACTTCCATCGTAATAAATAACATGAGGGTAGGAAAGAATAAAGCGTTTTTTTTCTTTTTGTGCCACATGCAATTACATCTCTTTTAAGTGGTCCAATAATTGCATTTTAAATGGCACTTGTTTATTATTCTCTTTTTGCTATATCCAAATTGATTTTTATTGTTTTACTAAATAGTTACTAAAGCCCTGTGAAGGAGAAAAAACCCACACACACTTTCAAGCAAACAATTAAAGTCTGTACGTTAATCTGTACCTTTAAATAAACAGCAATAATTAATGGGAGTTCGGCACCTTGCTGAATTGTACAGTGACAGGGATTAAACACTGGCACTGCAAAATGCCAGTTTTCAGCTTGTGCATTTGTAGACCCTTCAGAGCCATGAACTGACATTTGCAATCTTTGTCAGTCAAAAAAAAAATGGCAAATTCAGTTAAATTTAGTTCTGCCATTCAAATGGAATGAAGGTCGTCACCTGCCCCTTTTGTGATTTCATTATCCAGGGACTGAGTTTATTTTCCTGAAGAAAGACACAATAAAAGGGCCCAATTCTGCAACTATTGCCCCATCTCAGCAGCTCGATTGGCTTAAATTATTCATCGTTAACTGACTTAGCTATTACTGTTTATTTAAGAGTACAGATTAATATACAGTCCTGAACTGTTTGCTTAAGAGCTTTTCCTTTCCTAGAGCCTTCACGACCATTCTGAAAAACAATTAAATTGAAATTATAAAAATGAGTATATTAAATACATTAAATATAATTTATAATTCAATTACCTGGCTTTTTTAAATGCTGTGGTTATGTACGGTTTACATTACCAAAAATCTTTCCATTGACTTCATTTGAACTACTCACGTAAATAAAGACTCCAAGTTCAATCCCTACACCCAAGAAGAGAAGGAAACTCTGAAGCAAGCTGCTGAAAACCAAACCATTAGTCGTATAAAGTCTGGACAAAAGCAGCACGCTTGTAAGGAGAAACATGCCTGTAAGGATGTGCAGAAAACATGGGCTCCACAATTCTCTCCGTACACTGCTCCCACCTTTGTGGCATTCTTGTCTTCAGACCCCCTGAAGTTTTGGGGGTTAGGAGCACAGCAGATGATAAGCATCACTTTTTGGCCCAGTACTTCATGTAAGAAGTGGATTTCCTGAGGTTACCGTGGGACCGAAGTGTGGCAGAAGCCCAAGGCAGGGACAGAGCAACGCCAGTGCTAGTTTGAGTCGAGCAAATGCCTGTCTGCCCTGTGGAGGTGGACTACTTCATGGATTAAATACTGTCTGTAACAGGAGGAGTCCTCGCTTCTCACCTGCCACGCTGAACTCCAAACTCCTTCTCTTTCGGGGGACAACAACGTCAGGAACACCCTGAAAGATCTCAGCGGAACCGGCAATTTGGCCTTGAATATGTCCTACTGGCGATGGGACCAAGGCTGTATTTGCTAATGATTTAAGCAACATTTAAGAAACAAGGCCTCCAGGGATAATGCTAAGGATTGCTAAATAGCGAGCACATAACCTGCTATTTGAACACACAAGCAGATGTTTGGAACGCATTTTCTCGCCACGCGGGACTGAAGGGGACGTGCTATAGGTGCACCATAGGTGAGGTGCCAGTGTTGCAGTGCGATGGCATGAAGTGAAAGAGCTCGTTCATTAGCATATGAATCAGCTCTCCGTAGAAAGTGGTAGAACTGCAGGAGAGGAAAAGCCATTTTGCTTTAATAATAACAGCCTGTAAGAGGCAATCCCAGGTACAAAATGATCAAGTGACCAGAGCCAGTTCAGTGAAGAATGATAGCATTTTATGCTCAGCACTTCAAGATTAAAGTCTTTAGTTAGCTAAGCATAATGTGAATCAGTTTCATGTATAATGTATTGTGTGAGCCTGTAGCCAGTATGATACAATGTAAGCAATTCCATTTAGTGCAATTTGACTATAGCTAGTACAGAATAATTGGAGTCAGTTTCTAGCATGCTAGAATTTGAGTCAAATACGATATGGAAAAGAATTTGATACATAATAATATGGAGGCGAAGATAACAAGCAATGATGTGGATGAATAGTTAATATGCTATAATACAGAAGTCATTTTAATAGGTTATGATGTGATTAGGAGTCCAGTGTTCTTAAATGCAGACAAAAGCCTAATACATCACGGTAAAGAAAGGAGACTATTAAGGAGCAGTATAAATAACGGTACATAGCTGCATTTGAGGAGAGCGTAACATCAAATACGGCAGTTTTCTCAAATACAAGAGTGAGCGAATAAACATTTACTGGAGGATAAAACATGGCTACTCAAGTGAACATGGGAACTGTTTCCGAGCAGGTCCTCACTCAGGGTTCAGGCGCAGCGCAAGGCTGCGCTGGGCGATTCCAGCTCCCGCGCAGGAACTCGGCCCTTTCTATTCATTTTCTCCCATTATTAGAAGCAATTGTGACAGTTCTAGCCCCTTCGGTACTCCGGGCCTCAGTTTTACAATCTGTTCTGCAAATACTACGGTCTGAAGACCTGCCTCTTCTGTGAGGTTAATAATGCATGATTAAAGAACTACAGCATTTTAAAGCAAGCACATAAACATTAACATGACAGGTCTGCACGTAAACATCTTTGGCTTTTTAAAATAACTTCAGAAAACAGCAAAAATATGCTATTATTGTGACTTGTGACCGGGCTGCGTGTAAATCGAACAGCCACCATCGTCCCGCTCACTGAAATTTTACTTTTTTTTTCTCTTCCTAACTCTTCATGAGGCTAACCCTGTGTACATGAGAAGAGTTCATTTATGAGCATGTGCTAATCAGTTCTGACTACAAGTTAAAGTCATCCCTGAGCAAACAGAAAATATTCAGCTTAGCAATAAAGTTAAATAATTATTACCAGGCTATGTGATGTGACTACAATGTGACATTGAAATGACTATGGTGTGATTAGAATAAGAATGTTATATGTCTGTGATGTTACTAGAATGAGGCTATAAAACGTCTGTGATGCCATACTGCTGTGATATGACTAGTGTCAGGAAAAATGTGTGCATTATTAACGCATACATAAACATGCCGTATTTCAGAAGCAGACTGCATTACGCAGAATGCTAGTAGTTCTAATTATCTTCTTTATTAATGGCTGTTCTGCTTTGTATTTTAAAAGACGAAAGAACTGCATACTTAATTCATTCACAGAATTCCTTTTCTAAGTGGTTTGGCAGTAAGGTTGCTCCTTCATGTCACTTGCTTGACTTTCAATGCTGGGGCTCTAGCCATCCTTTCTGTATTACATAATGAAGGTTTTTCTTGAACTATTATTAGATTCAGTTCCGTTTGCTACCATTACTCGATGTCATCAAAACCAGGATCAATTTTTTCCGTGTGTATCTGTAACAGGAGTCTCTTGGACACAAATACAAAGCACAGCAAAACTAAAGAGTGTTTAATCTTTACACATCATGGGATTACAGGATGTGCAGTGCTCACACACAGCATCTGCATCCCTATGACTAGCAAGGATACGTACATTTATCAGTATGTACCACACAATACCAAGCCATGCAAATTACTGACCTCTGACAGATACAAGCAGCTTCCACCATTAGTTAACACTGTGTCGTATGTGCGGACGCATATGGGAGTCTAAAGGTAGGAGCCTGCATCTGAAAACGTAAAATCTTCCAAGGTGGGAACTCGCACCTTTAGCTGGCCAACGCCATCAACTGAAAATGCGTGAATTATCTAGATACAGTCCCGCGTGCAGGAACAGTCAAACGCTATCTTTGGGGTTTGTGTGCATATATATTTGGAAGGCTTAACCAGAAACAGCAGCCAGTGTGGCCGCGTCCCTGGGCACGCTGAATTGGATAGGTACTGTGTCATACGGCTCGCAACTTCAAGCTAAGAAAAGCTGGCAATAAAAGCGCAGTCAGACGAAGGTTCATTCATGCTTCAGAAAACGTTGAAAAAGGCAATGCATTTAACGCACTATATATAACGCACTATAATCATCTTCTTGTCACACTTTTGAGGTCACTCATATTGTAATACAGCGGCATTTCATTACCCCGTCTTCCAGGCATGCGATGCTTCTTGTGGCCAGCCGGATAATTTACCTGTGTCATTTACGGGGAAGGCGAAATGATCACTTTTATTATTTATCAAACCACAGAGGGGACTGTTTTCCAGCGGACAAACCCCAAACCCGCCGAGCAGCGCTCTCCCTCCTTCGGCAAGCACCTCGGCCGGCCCTTCGGGAAGGGGAAGGAGAACGGCGTGCGGGCGTAGATGGGAGCCGAGACGGGGCTGGAGTCAGAGCGGCGTGAATTATAGATGAAAGCCCATGGACTGAACATAAAGCCGACCCGCGCGGAGGAGGGCCGGGGCAGGGGGGTTCCCCCGGCGCTGCGCGGCGCCGGCCCCGCGCCGGGCGGCGGAAACTGCGCGTCCGCGCCGGACCCGCGACCGCACGGCGGGCGGGCGGGCGGCCGCGCTTCCCGCTCCCCCGCGCAGGGGCGGGGGGGGGGGGGGGCGCGCTCGGGCCCCCCCCCAAAAAAAAAAAAACAAAACCCACCCCCCCCCAAAAAACCCACCCCAAACAAGCCACCACCAGCCCCAACCCCCCTCCAACCCTGGGTTTTCCCGGATCACCGCGGGGCTACTCGCAAGCCCGCCTCCGCGCCCGCCGCCCCGGCCCCGGCCCCGGCCCCGGCCCCTGCCGCGCCGCCGCCCCCGCCCCGCCCCGCGCCCGCGGCCGCCCCCCCCCCCCCTCCCCTATCCTCCCCTCCACTCCCGGCGCCGCGCGGAGCGGCCGCGCGCCCCCCGCCGAGCCCTCTTCCGCGCCGCGCGGAGCCGCCGCGCCGGGCGCCCGCCCCCGCCGGCCGGGCGGGGCGGGGCGGGGCGGGGCGGGCGGGCCGGGGAGCGACGTGCCCGGCGGCCAATGCCGGGGCCGAGCTCCGCCATCCACCGCCCCCGCCGGCGCGGGCCAATGCGGTGCGGCGGGAGGGGGGGCTTCGCGCCGCTCACACCCTCCCTCTGGGCTTATTGAGAGTTATATCAAGAATTTCAGTTCAGAGAGAGAGAGAAGGGGAGAGCGTGTGCGAGGGAGAGAGGCTGGGAGGGAGGGAGGAGGGAGGAGGGAGAGCGAGCGAGCGAGCGAGCGAGCGAGCGCCGTCGCTTCCTCCCGTCACTAAAGCAATAACCTATTAGGATTTTTTTATTTTAATTTTTTTTTTTTTTTTTTTTTTTTTGGTGGGCAACTATCACCCCAGAGGTAAAGAGGGAGAGAGAAGCACCGCCAGACCAACTCTTGTCATTTCCAGTAAGAAGTTGCAGACTTCATGTAGCTGGCTCTGCTCTGCCGAGGGAGGGATGGAGATGGTGTGCAGTGCAGAGTGGAAAATACCCCCGGTCTAAAGAAGTGCACCGGATTTTTGCTTGCTGTTTGTTTGGGTTGTTGCGTGCACGTTAAACGCCCGAAGGATCGCCGCTTAATAGAAATGAAACGTGGAGAGGATGACTAACGACAGAACTGTGAATTTGTTCCCTGGAGTTGCTAATTTGCCACCCCGAAGCAACACATATCTCAAGGAGGACGCGTTTGGCTGCTGCTGATTTCTCCAAAACTGGTGGTTTACCAGATGCATTGTGCTGTATCTGCTGGAACAGATCATTGCTTAGCTGCAGCAGATCGTCAAAGGTAGACAACCAACGTAAGTGCAAAGTTACCCATACACTGTGATGCATTTCATTTAGAGGGAGGAAAAAAAAAAAAGCCAACGCGCAGTGTATTTCTCTAGGGAAAGAATCAGTGTTTCGGATTCAGTTGATGTTGGTGGCAAAGGCTCACCTACTCGCTGTCTCTGCATCCCTACCTGCATCACTCTGCTGGAAGTAATCACGGGCATCAGCTATCGTGCAGCTTAATGCAGATAAGATTAGTGCTTAGGGGCTGCCCGGTTCCGCCAAACTGGAGGTGCCGGCAGCCTTGCACCCGGATAATTCGCTGTTAGCAGAGCATGCAAACAGAAGTCTGTCTGTAGCTTGCCTTTTTTTTTTTTTTTTTTGGTCACCTGCATTATTAGTCTGCAGTATTTATGTGTGGCAGCTGCTAATAACATCCTGAAGGGAGATCAGTGTCAATGGGGAAAGGCTGTACCTTTTTCCTCCTCTAGTCATCAGAAAATAGATTCCCGCCCCCCCCCCCCAATCTGTAAACATGCGGGCTGCTCCTAAGTTGCATTTGGAATTTCCAGCCTCCTGATTTAGACTGTGTTTAAAAACAAAGAAAGAAAGTTTAAGGTTATTAAACAGAAGGAGAAGTATCCAACATCTGGACAGGCAACATTGAGCTGAGAGTGTAAGAAACTGTAAGTCCTGTTATTGTCTCCTCAGTTAACAGGGATGTGAAGTAGCCAGTGACGACTGCTGCAGCAGCAGCATGTCCGGGTGGTTATTTCCCAGTACCAAAGCTGTAGAGGGGGATGCGAGGCACAAGGAGCAGAGAAAAAGCTGGTTTGCAAGAGCTAAAAAAAATACGTGTGGAAGCAAACAACAAATTGCATTTGGCAGCTGACATAGCACTTAGAATCCAGAAGTAGTGCGGGAAGATTTTTTACTTGCACCGAATGACTGGGTGGAGGAGGGTAGCGGGGTAATGCACGTTACGGATTACACGGTGTACCACGAAATTATTCAGAAAGTACGTGTTGAAAACGGTAGCTACCCTTAATCCTGCAAGTAGTTATTACCATTCTCGCTCTGTGCAAATGCAGCCAACGGGATATTGGTGCATTTGTCCGGAGGGATTGCTTGTAAAAGGGAGCAGTGGGAAAACGTACTGCTGCAAGCGTGCATTGCAAAAACAGGTAGTAGTTGGTGATTGTGGATTTGTCATGCCTAAAAAGCCAATAATGCTGTTCTGTGTGGTTGTGTTGACAGTGCTGTCTCCAAATAAGAAATGAGATGTAATGCATCCTGCAGTCCATGCATGCCTCCTCTTGCAAATCGCGCATCATTCCTTTCTGGAAACCTTTAAGTCCTAAAATCCGGGAAAAGAGAATAAAAACATTATCATGGACCTGAGGGATTTTTACCTGTTGGCTGCTTTGATTGCCTGTTTAAGGCTGGATTCTGCTGTAGCTCAAGAACTTATTTACACTATTAGAGAGGAGCTGCCTGAAAACGTACCCATAGGGAACATACCAAAGGACCTGAACATTTCTCACATCAACGCTGCCACGGGGACCAGTGCCAGCCTTGTCTACAGACTGGTGTCTAAAGCAGGGGATGCCCCTCTGGTCAAAGTGTCCAGTAACACCGGGGAAATCTTTACGACATCTAACAGAATAGACAGAGAAAAACTCTGTGCTGGAGCTTCCTATGCAGAAGAAAACGAGTGTTTCTTTGAACTCGAAGTGGTGATTCTCCCCAATGACTTTTTTAGGCTAATCAAAATAAAAATCATTGTAAAGGATACTAATGACAATGCACCCATGTTTCCATCCCCTGTCATCAATATCTCCATCCCAGAAAACACTCTGATCAACAGTCGCTTTCCAATCCCATCAGCAACAGATCCCGACACAGGTTTCAACGGTGTGCAGCACTACGAGTTGTTAAACGGGCAGAGTGTCTTTGGACTGGATATTGTAGAAACTCCCGAAGGAGAGAAATGGCCTCAGCTGATCGTGCAGCAGAACTTGGACAGAGAGCAAAAGGACACCTACGTGATGAAAATCAAGGTGGAGGATGGAGGTACCCCCCAGAAATCCAGCACAGCCATCCTGCAGGTCACAGTAAGTGATGTCAATGATAACAGGCCAGTGTTTAAAGAGAGTCAAGTAGAGGTTCATATACCAGAGAATGCCCCTGTAGGCACTTCTGTAATTCAGCTTCATGCTACAGATGCAGATATAGGAAGCAATGCCGAAATCAGATACATTTTTGGTGCCCAGGTCGCCCCTGCAACCAAAAGATTTTTTGCTTTAAACAACACCACAGGGCTGATTACAGTTCAGAGGTCCTTAGATCGAGAAGAGACTGCTATTCACAAAGTGACGGTGCTGGCTAGTGATGGTAGCTCTACACCGGCCCGGGCAACCGTTACCATCAATGTCACTGATGTAAACGATAACCCTCCTAACATAGACCTCAGGTACATAATAAGTCCCATCAATGGCACAGTGTACTTATCTGAGAAAGATCCCATCAATACAAAGATTGCGCTAATTACGGTTTCAGATAAGGACACTGATGTGAACGGCAAAGTGATCTGTTTCATTGAGAGAGAGGTCCCCTTCCACTTGAAGGCCGTTTACGACAACCAGTATTTGTTAGAGACCTCTTCCCTGTTGGACTATGAGGGCACCAAAGAATTCAGCTTTAAAATTGTTGCTTCTGATTCTGGCAAGCCCAGTTTGAACCAGACTGCCCTGGTAAGAGTTAAACTGGAGGATGAAAATGACAACCCTCCGATTTTCAGCCAGCCTGTAATTGAGCTGTCAGTTTCTGAAAACAACCGGCGTGGTCTATACTTAACAACTATTAGTGCCACAGATGAAGACAGTGGGAAAAATGCAGACATTGTTTATCAGCTCGGCCCTAATGCCTCCTTTTTTGATCTGGATCGAAAGACAGGAGTTTTGACAGCCTCCAGAGTTTTTGACAGAGAAGAGCAGGAACGTTTCATTTTCACTGTTACAGCCCGAGACAATGGCACCCCTCCTTTGCAGAGTCAAGCAGCTGTAATTGTTACTGTGTTGGACGAAAATGACAACAGTCCCAAATTTACTCATAATCACTTCCAGTTTTTCGTATCGGAGAACTTACCAAAGTATAGCACGGTGGGGGTGATTACGGTGACCGATGCGGATGCTGGGGAAAATAAAGCAGTGACCCTTTCCATCCTGAATGACAATGAAAACTTTGTGCTGGATCCGTACTCTGGAGTTATAAAGTCCAATGTTTCTTTTGATCGAGAACAGCAGAGCTCCTACACCTTTGATGTTAAGGCAGTGGATGGAGGGCAACCTCCTCGCTCTTCTACAGCGAAAGTAACCATAAACGTCATGGATGTTAATGATAACAGCCCCGTTGTCATCTACCCACCTTCTAATACTTCTTTTAAGCTAGTGCCACTCTCAGCAATTCCAGGATCGGTGGTAGCCGAAGTCTTTGCTGTGGATATAGACACTGGCATGAATGCCGAGCTTAAGTACACAATTGTAAGCGGAAATAACAAGGGTTTGTTTCGGATTGATCCAGTGACAGGTAATATCACTCTGGAAGAAAAACCAACTCCTAATGATGTAGGGCTGCATCGCTTAGTTGTCAACATAAGTGATTTGGGTTATCCCAAATCCCTGCATACTCTCGTGCTTGTATTTTTGTATGTAAATGATACTGCTGGAAATGCCTCTTATATTTATGACTTGATACGCAGGACTATGGAAACGCCTTTGGACCGGAACATAGGGGACAGTAGCCAGCCCTACCAAAATGAGGACTATCTCACGATCATGATCGCTATTGTGGCAGGTGCCATGGTTGTCATAGTGGTGATATTCGTCACGGTTCTCGTTCGCTGTCGACACGCATCCAGATTCAAAGCCGCCCAGAGGAGCAAGCAAGGTGCTGAGTGGATGTCTCCCAATCAGGAGAACAAGCAAAACAAGAAAAAGAAAAGGAAGAAAAGGAAATCTCCGAAGAGCTCTCTTTTGAACTTTGTGACCATTGAGGAGTCCAAACCTGATGATGCAGTTCATGAACCTATCAACGGGACAATAAGCCTTCCAGCAGAGCTGGAGGAGCAAAGTATAGGAAGATTTGATTGGGGCACAGCACCACCAACAACCTTTAAGCCTAACAGTCCTGACCTTGCCAAGCATTACAAATCTGCCTCTCCGCAGTCTGCTTTTCATCTCAAACCTGACACTCCAGTTTCAGTGAAAAAGCACCATGTGATTCAGGAACTCCCATTGGACAACACCTTTGTTGGTGGTTGTGACACCCTTTCCAAACGCTCTTCCACTAGTTCAGATCACTTCAGTGCCTCAGAGTGCAGTTCCCAAGGAGGCTTCAAGACAAAGGGCCCCTTACACACCAGACAGGTAAACGAGCACTTTTACTGGTCTATAAGTACTGCATACAAGTGCCCGATCAACCAGTATTAAAAGTGCCACTATGTTGTGGGGTTTTTTTGTTTCAGTCTAATTTAATTTAGTTACATTACGGGGGGAACAAAAAAAAAAAACCAAACAAAGCAAAAACAAGCAAAACCCAAAACTTGACCCCTCTATCATTTACCTGGGGCTTAACCATGCATTTGTAAAATGCCTCTGATACTTTGGGCTTTGAAGAATACTGATTGTTAAAGGACTGTTATGCATCTGTGCATCTGCACATACAAGTGCATAAACAAAACTGAAAAAAAACCACCAAAAGACTTTTTTTTTTCTCCCCAGTATTTGAGTGTCCAAATGTAAAAGTTATTGAAGAAGAAAAACTGTTTCCTTATATGCTAAATTTCAGTCAGAAAACTTGACTGTTTCAAGATAGAAGGGATATGTACATTCAGTTTCAAATTGCAAAGTGAGTTGGCTTGAGTTTCTTTTACAGTTCAAGCTGATTTAGAACCTTGCTAAGTTAGTGTTCCTGAAGGGGTTAATTTTTTACCCTAAGAAAGACGGCCAGATTTCCAAGCTACTTCATCTGTGAAGCACGTGGTTTGTTGGTAGGATATAACTAAGCCATACGGAAGTCTTCCTCTGTTTTGCGTTCAAAACGATTTTGTTGTAATAGATGAAAGTTGGTATCGCAGAGACAGTTTGTTGCGTATGTTAAAAAATGGCCAAAGCATACTTTTGAAAGGAATGCATTCTCTGAATACATCTGAATTATGCAGGAAAAAGAAGTCAGCCCATTGTAAATATTTTCTCATCTTAGTAATGCATAAGTGATCTGTCATAACTCATTTTAAACTGTGAAATACGCCATATGAGGAGGGATTAGGAGGCTGAGAAACTCATATTTCAAGCAAATCCAGCATTAGTTTTTCTTAGGTCTAATAATTCCTTGCTAATAAAGATTTAAATGCGGCGCTGTCTTAATTTATTTTAGGGGGGCCTGCCTCTCGCCACGGGCGGAGCGGGGCGGGCCGGCCTGTAGATGGCACCAAGGTACCGCGTCGCTTACGCTGGCCCGGCGCCAGCCCTGCGGTAGCTGGGGAAGGGGGGGGGGGGCAGGATCAAGCTGATATTACAGCCAAAGAACCTTTTATTTAATGATAGTTGCACTGGAGTGGTCAGTAGTTAAGTTTCCGCGCGTTGCGAGGCAGCTTCCTTGGCGCTTCGCCTTCGCCGCACCGACGTCGCAGGCGTTGAGGGTCGCGTTCGCGTTCCTGCTGGCGCCGTGCTCTCCAAGTGATGGTGGTTTGTCTGAATTTATTAGGGATGTGAATCCTAGAGAATCAAGTGAGACACATTTAGGCTTGTCTTTGCAAAAAGATTTTGACAGTAGCCAAGTTTAGGATAAAGTCATCCTCTTGCTGTTGCATTAGCCTTATCTGAGATGAATGTGACGTTCCCAGAACTGTGTCTTGACTTTGGGTGTCTGTAAGGTGTCACGCTAACAAGATGCCAAGAATAAAACAAGCACTTGTGAGGCAGTTCTGCTAAAGTAACTGCTCTAAAACAACTCGTCCTTACAACGAGACACTGAAAAACATCGCAGAAGATTCTCACAAAACCTTAACCTTTCTAATGACTTTAAAGAAGGGTATGCTCCCAGAGCTGTCGTCAAGGCTGTTACACAGCACCGTACGCGTACCGTCAGCATAAGTTAAAAAAAACCCAACAAATTTATAGGAGAGCTCTGCGTAATCTGTGGTTACTCAGCTGAAGTTTTCTCCCCAGTTTTAGTTACCACATGTAACACCCCCAACCCACACATCCCTTTTCTGTTCTGAGATGTTGTTAATTTAGCTTAAATTAGCTTTCCAAACTCTGATAGGAAACTCAGACTTAATCCCCCACAGCATCTAGAGCCAGTTGAGACGCAAAAAATGATTTACCTGACAGAATGTATAAGCTCTCTACAGTGAAATTGAATATGAGGGGGAAAAAAAACCAACCCCCAGAAAAACTACTGGCAGGATTTTCAGTCACCTGTGTTCATTATATTAAATACACTGGTTTCAGTTTAATAATAATATCAGTCATTATACCTGTATATGGACCTGATTCAAATTCCACTGAAGTCTTATTGAATCCTTTCTGAAGTCAGCAGATACTCGTACCGTATGACTTGTATCACTCCCTGCAAAGGCTGAAATATTGTATGTAACTGAAAATATAACTCTTTCTTAGGTAGACAGTTGTCTAAACTAAGCTTGTGTATTTTTATTCTGTGGGGAAGGAGATAGCGTCTTTTTTTTTTTTTCCCCAATGAAGAGTGTTACAGGACGTAACCTTTTTATGCCCCCTTGTCACTTTTGGCTGGGGGAGTATAACCAGTGATGGCAGTAATCATTAGTAGCCTTCCGATTATTCTGTCTGTAATTCCTGAAATAAGGATGCATTTTAGCTAATATTCATTGGCACAGGAGTTAAATACACCTTTCATGGGTCTTTTTTTAGATTTGTGATAGAGTATGGCTTTTAAGCAAAGTATTCAGACTTAAAAATCTTACTGAACAGTAGTGTATGCTAATGCCACAGTATCTGAAAAACATTTTTTACAATTCCTTTAGGAAGAGATACTTAGTTCTGTGCCACTGTACTGTTTTCTTGAGGTTTAACATAATTAATTTCTCTGTATCTAATGTTGGAAGTTGTATTAAGTTACCTATATATTCGGCAAGTTTTCTTTACGTGGTTTGCAAAGGGTGTGGGAATTGTGGAGGATGTTAGGATAGGGAAAGAAGAAATATAGGATTAATATATATCTAAGAAATACTAGCATCCTCCATTTTTACTTACAGTTTCTTTCAGTCCAAGGTAAATACACATGCGATGTATTTTGCAGATACATTAATATTAATAGAGAGCTGAGACGTAAGTCCACACTTGGACTTCATTCAAGCAAAATCCTGTTAATGATAATGGGAGCTTGGCCCTAGAAATCTGTTAGAACTGGCTCCTAAGTCAGAAAGGTTTTAGAATTCAAAAATAGATTGTTAAATACAAATTTTTTAGTATTTTTTTGCTGGGTAATTTCTGTGCAATCATCAATAAATTTAGTGGAAATTCTGTGGTTAAGTCTTCATATGTCACTTTGAATTGCACAGACTGATGTTTCAGAAGTACCCAGTATAAAAACCAAAGCCTTCTTCAAGTGCCTATCTTGCAGTAAACCTGGTGGATGTTCTGAAAAGAGCATTTTTGAATACTTGAACTTGGGATTGTTCTAAATGCTAATTCACATAATTAGGAGTACGAGAAGGATGTTGCACACCACCAGCTTATATAGCTAAGCTTCCAAAATCAGTGTTATGACTCATAAAGAATACTGAAATCTATGCAGGCTTCTCAATCAGTGTTCTTTTCAGTATTTGATTGAACTTTAAAATGCACTTCAAATTAGTAAGTCACTACACCAAACAGCTACACAGAAATACAGTAGAAGACGACATGTTGTATTCTTCTGTGTGAAAGCCCTCTTAATAAAAAGCAAATAAACAGACAAAAAACTCCCACTCAGTGTCATTAGATTAACAATAGGTTAAACAGTAAAAGAAATTAGGGCCAATTTACTGTGGTTATCCCAGTTTTAAATTATAACAACTTCATTTAATCAGATTTGAAGTGCAGCAGTGACAAATAACACAGGTTTAAAAATATGTGTCAGTATGGGTTATGAGCAAAACCTTCAGTCTTCATTCCTAATCAAATAGCATTTAGGCATGTGCTTAACTTTCATTTAAAGTGGTGGGACTGAAGCAGATCCTTAAGGTCCAAATGACTTCAGATGTTGTCTTCAAGAAAGACAGCTGTAAGCACACTCTAAGCACTTTTCTGAATTAAGATGATAATTTATAAATTTTGGAAGTGTGCACAGTTCTAGTAGATTCAGGAAAGCTAAATACATGTTAACACTGTCCTTTAATTTCCGTGCTTTAATGGCAGAAATTAAGGATTTGGGGCTTGACTGACACATTAAATGCATTCCATACTAAGGTATGTTTTTAATCATAGAGTCAATAGCATCAGCTCTATGGAGCTTGCTTTACTCCTTTTTCAGTCAATGGACTTCTTGCCTGATCAAGGAATGAGTAGCCAGGCTCCCGCTGATCAATGCACATCACTTAAGCTTTCTGTGGCAAATGTAATTGATGTTATCTTACTCTGGAGTGTTTAAATTTGTAACTTTAGGGTTTATGTAAAAGCAAAGAAAAGCTGAAAACATTAATGACTTAATTTGCTATGCTGAGAGTGGCAATTTCAAGGTGCGTAAATTGATGGAAATCTGCATTGGAACAGCAGTGCAGAGTCTACGTCACCTGCAAATATTAAAATTCTGTAACCATAGCATTCCGTAATTCTGTGCACGGTATTATTTTTAGTGGCCTTGTTTTACTGCTTAGTATAAAAAAAATACAATTCCATTGTTTCTTTTTTATGCTTAATTTCTTTTATGTGTTAGCATGGATATTAGTCTTGGGTGAGGACAAGTCACCTGGAAAAACGTCTGCATGTAAAATTCAATTGTTTTCTAGTTCTGTATATTTATATATCTGTATCTATACTAAATATTAGAAATGGTGAAAATGTACAGTGTATTTTTTCTATCCTTGTATAACTGAAAAATAGGTTAACAGATTTTGCTCAACTGTCTAAAGAAATTCATCTTTCAGCTGAGACCAAGCATGGAAAATTTCAGCTGAAAAGAAGAATTTTTCAGAAAGTTAAGAGCATGTGAAAACTGGGGGTTATAATGGAAATCTGAACATAACCCTAAGCTATAATACCATTTTCAATAGTGACAGTAGAAATGCTAAACTAGAGTAGGGAACATTTTGTGTATACAGATACAGACAGTAAAAGCTTAGCAAGCTTCATTTCTCTTTAAACGTTTCCCATGCAAAAGATTTTTATCAGAATCACTGGGGTCTCATCTGTCCTGAATGTGCAAAGCCAAAGTTTCACAAATGCTAATAAATTTGTGCCACACACGGGAGTGAGAACCGGATCTTGAGAGTTTAATGCTATTGGAATTTTGTGATAACGTTCTTTTGTATATAGGAACAAGGGAGGATCTTTTTGGTTTCCATTTCAGATTTTGACTTCGAAAGAATCTATTCTTCTAGCACAGCAAAACCATATCAGCCACACTTTATTGACAGCAATTTTATTGTAGCTAGAGGCTTACAGTAAGCTGTTTATTGCTGTTCCCTAACTCGGTTGACAGCAATTGGGGAATTAATTTTCTTGCCCCTGATGTGCTTTCTTGGGTATAAACAACAGATGTTAAAGATATGAAAACTGTGACCCATTTACATTCAGCAACTCTTTACGGGCACAGTCTACCTGTCTGAAGTGCAGGTTTCAAGTCCTAAGTAAGATTGCTTCATCAGTTGTAGGATTCTTATTTTTGCAATAGAACTGCTCATCTATACATAATCTATACGCGGGCAGATACATAATACCTAATGGACCAATCCTCATCTAGGCAAATTCAGTTCAAGAATAGCCGAGTTCAAGTTTCATTTATTTCAGTAGATGCTGTGTCTTTTTACTGTAGCATTTAATTGCACCGAACATGCAGAATATAACTGACAAAATGGACATACCATGTTCTGAAAGATCTAACAGCAATTACAGGTGAGACCTGAATTTTTGGTATCACTTCTCCCACAAAATATCATGGTGGTCTGTAAAATCTGTAGTCAGAAGTTTCCTCAGTTGCTACTCAAGTACAGCCATCTCATACACATTCTGTAACGTCCGTGTCTTCACTGAAGGAAAAACAAACATACACAAAATCATCTATTACTTTCCTCTTCTTTTATTACTGCTTTGACTTTCCACCCTGTGGTGGAACGTATGTAAAATGATTTATCCCAATAGACTGATGTGGGCATTTAAGCAGTTCATTTCTGGTTTACATGAGGTAACATTCCATTGACTGAAAATAGATTTCCCAGGCTGTAGACAAGAAATGAATGGATGCTATCATATTTTACTGAAGTATGGGGGGAAGGTGGAATCTTTTGTTTGTTTCCATTGGTATCTTTTTAGCAAGACATTTGCATCATAAGGGGCTTTAGCATCTTGCCTAGCTGAGAATTTAAGTGCTTGTCTAGATGCAAAATGCGTATCATCTTGACTGTTCCTTTATAATTAAGATATCATACAAAAAAGTTCCTTCTAGTATAGTTGCAATAATTTTGTTGTAACGGATTGTGTTCTAGTGAGCTATAAACTCTCTGTGGAAACAGAAATAGCCATTACTGACAGAACACACCTTAAATTGGTATTACTGCACTATGGCATTGGTCATGCGATTATGAAGACTTCAAATAAATAAATAAATAAATGAAATTGTTTTGTATAGCAACATTGTTGTAGCCATACAAAACCAGTGTAGATTATTCCTAGGACCTAAGGATTCAAGGAAGCATTGGAGCCACCATAATTTCAATACTAAATTCATATTGATCTTACTAAAAATATCTGGACTTTCAAATCTTGGAAAGATTTGGCCTGCATTCTCAATTTAGTTTTCAGTTTTTGTGAGTACCATGAATTATGTGTGATAATACAGAGAAAGGTGGTTAAAAATCTGGTTTGTAGTCATACTGAGGTGTCTAAATTGTACCAGTCTCAAAAGTTACCCATTCGTTGTTTCTTGCTGTTGTTTCTTTTCCAGCTAGTGAGTTGTGGGGGAGACTTGTTTTAAAGTCTTGTCATGGGTTGTCTTGCATCTTCTGTTGCACAGAGGGAAAATTGAGTAATTTGGCGTTTGTCAGGATTCATTGGTGTGTAGTGTCTGTAGTTTCCTGCAAGCTGATGTTGTAGTTTTGCCATTTCTTTTGTGAAATGCCACATTGAGTTTTTAGTGCACAAATATTATTACTTGTTGTTCTGGAATATGCACACTTCTTGCTACAAGAGGAATATAAGGAGCTCTTTCTTAGAGTAACAGTTTAACATTTGAAGCTAAATCCAAACTGGGGTAAAACTGATGATTTACACCATCTGCAGCTCTTCCTGATGTTAACTTCTTTATATAAGCAATAGGATGATGTTGAGATAATATTTCCAAAATCTAAGAAATATGTAAAATTAATTGGAAGTCAAGTGAATTAAAAATAATTTTATTTTGAGCTGAATTTGATAAAATGTGGAGGATCAACTGTCAGATTTTTCTTCCTTCCTTTGTTTCCTCCCCCAGGTTTGCAGAAATAAGACCTAGGTAGCATTTTAAAATAGCAACCTCTCCTCACTCCAGAAAATTAAATTGGATATTCTCACTGGCTTATAGCTGAAAGAGGATAGCTTTTGATATTGATTTGTAAAACACTTAGTAGCCTTAAACTGGTATTTGTCCATTCTTCCTCATTCCTTCCAGCCAAATCAAGTGTTAGATACAACAACTTTTATTTGTAATTTTGCAGGATATTCATAATACCTCCTAGGCTTTCATGTGTTATTAGTAAGAAAATTATGTGATTGGTTTTCTTAGTTGTTAAAAATTGTTAAATATCTGCTTGTACAATATTTTCAATCAAATGAGCTACTTTAGCCTATGCCTTATATGGTCATATAGCCTTTAAAAACACCAAAAAAAGTAAGAGGAAGACCATTTCAGTTGTGAATGGTACTTGCCATTCTGATAGCCTCTTGTTGATTGGTAGCTAGCAGTAATACCTCTTAAATGGCTAAACCTGGTAGGTGCAAACTTCTGTCTCATTATCTATGCTCCTTCAAAACACATAAGGTTTTAGAGGCAATTGTGGTTTTGATGTAAAGGTGTCTGTAGGGTATATATGTTTCTATATATGATCTATATATCAGGTTATTATAGGAAGTGTTCACTCAGATTCCTTAAGGATTTCCTACTGAATTTCATGGTGGAATACTTTCACCACTGAGCTTTATGTGAGTCTCTATCTTCTCCTACCAGTATTTTTTGGAAGAAAGTTTTAACAAAAGTTTGGTTTTACAGGAAGGGGTCCAGGAGCTCCAGAAAAGGGTGCAGACTCGTGTATTTTTATTTAAGAGAACACCTCCTTCCTGTGTAGAATAAGCCTGAAGGGGAGTGATATTTAACCCATTTTTAGTAGCTTTCCATTCAGTGGGGCTGGTTTTGGCAATACTGTTGTTATGCCAGCCCCTCTCCTTGCAGTGTGTAATGAATACATCTGAACATTATGGTTACTTCAAGTGCCCAACTTCTGATTGTGGAGCTAGCCTAATTTCTGTAAATGATGTTCACAAAAAGTATAATTTGTATCATCTTCAACAGTATACTTAGCTGGCAGCGCCTGTGCACACAGTACCTGATTCTGCTTCTGTGGACATTATGTTGGGATTCATCTTGTCTAACTTCTAATTGTACATCAAATCTAGTCTGCTTCACTGGGTCCTTGATTTACTCCACCCTAAAGAAAATATTCTGGTTTAAACTGGTTGCCAAACCTGATGGATACAGTTGGGTGAGATGCATCCCACACCAGTGAAGAGTCTGATCCAGTGAAGAGCATGACCCAGTGTCATCCATACTCTTCCCTTTACCAGTGAAGAGCATAATCCAGTCCAGTTTTCTCACTGAAGTCGAAAGAAAGGTTTTAAGGGTGTTTATTTCTTTAAGTAAAGGTATTATTTGAATAGTGTATATGTGCACAAAAATGTATAATGTGCACAGCTGCCTTTGGGAAAGTCTTCTTTAGATTATGGCTCAAATTAAAAGGCTCCCAAATCAACAGAAGAACTCTTACTGACTTTTTATTAAATTGTTATCTGGCCATTCGTACAGCTGTCTATTTTAGGAAGATGGTGCAATGAAACACCGACTATTTTGGTTTGGTGCTGTTCTGCTTTTTTCTGTTTTTCCTAAGCGCTGCATGTTCCTTGATACCTCGTTCTGTGAATGTGAGTAGAGAAAAAGGGAAGTTGTAAACTTTTGATCTCTACCCTTGGTCATATCTGGCCATTCGCATTATAGTGTAAAAATGCTACTTTTGCCTCTCTGGTTTAGCTATGTGTCTGTAGCACTAGATTTTCAGTCACTTGTCAGATTGTTTCACTTTCGCCATTTCAAAAATGCACGTCAAAATATCAGTGAAGTGCTAGTGTTACCAGTAAGAGAATTTGAAATTGCCTTCAGTTTGTGACAACAGTACCCTGAAACATGTATTGCACTGAAGTCGGTGGCATCCAGAGCAGCAGGAGGTAGACTGTGCACCATTAGAAAAGCCCTAGTCATCTCCCATATTTTTAACAACTACCAGATAAATAAAAAAATAAATGAAATCTGCATCTGCCTAAGGACAGTAAACCTTGCCTGTTGAAATTTAATCTCTCCCCTGTACAGGAGATGGACTTTCCTATTTGAGATTTCATCAGTTTCATTTCAGAAAGCTGTTACATCTGTCAAACATCTCAGTTTGAAATGAACGCCTGATTTTTTTTGCCTTTGTATGCTACAAGAGCACCAGGTTGTCAATCAGCAGAAATACAAAATGAGACAAGATAGGTGATCCGCTACTATGATTGGCATTTTATTTTTATTTTACAACCCCTTTTTTCTTCCTCGAACCGCAATGACTTAAAAATGGCAATGCTTGTCTATACTGTGGAAACAGATGAGAAACATGGATAGAGCGAAGGGAAGCCACCCTTGGTTTGCCCTGATCCTGTTTGTCTTGACTTCTGATGGCCGTCCTTTTGAGAGTACTGATACAGTCCAGGTGGGCAATGAAGCTGTAGCTGACTATCGCTATGAATTGTGTGAATGTCAATCTCATGTGAATAAGTTGAAAATATATTGTATGAATGAGATTTAAATACATTTACTTTTGCTTTTCTTCATTTTTGCTATAGAATTTATACATTGCAACACACCTCATGCAGCCCATAATATTTAACCAGTAGAGCAGGACCACTTCTGGGTGGGCTGTGTAGGCTTTCAAAGTACGTCCAGGCAAAGGGGTGGTCCAGAACCTTCAGCAAGTAATTTGAATCTCATAACATTTGGGGTTTTTTTAATCTGCTTCCCTGATTACAAATCAGAACTTTTGTTTCTTAATGTGATTTTTCAAATTCTGGACTAAGAAATTGTCAAAATGCTAGGTGCTTTTCGAGAATTTTAAGAAACTGATGCACTTCTATGGTTCTGTGATGTGTCTATTGATAGCATCCCTGCTGAACATCCCTGGATTTCAGTATTACTCAGCTTTGCTCAAATCTAGGCTTTGGCCTTCTTCTGTGCTTTAGCAGTTGATTAAGAAATACTCTAATCTGTCACAGAGTACCAAGAAACTAATGGCTTGTGGAGTATTTTAGTCTTCAAGCTTCCACTATAAATGATATGAAAAATGGTGTCATTTGGCTGATGCTTAAATACATCTCTTTCTTTTTTGAGATATTGTTGCTGTCCTTTCTTGTTTCTCTTTTTAATCTCCTCTTTCATTCTCTGAGCACACTTATTTTCATAAAACATATGTATGCACATATTAGAAATCTGAGATTTCCCCTCAAATGAATACTATGACAGTAGAGAAGTGGCACATCTTGTGTGCGATCTGTTGTAGTACACCTGACTCGTAACCACACGTTGCTGTAGGTAAGGACTTTTAAAGAACCAACTGGTTTCATTAAGATTTGAAGCATTTGGAAGCCTATCTGGATAGAAGTGTAATATGGGAAGTAAAACACTTTCTAAACTAGATAGATACTTGCTTTGACATGTTCCAGTAGATTTAAAAGAATCAAATTAGAATGAATTATAGTTATTAATACAAATCTGAGAAGAAAATCCATTCCTGGAATATGTAACACACATTTTCCCTCTGTAGCTCGGTGGCATACTACATTTGGACTGCAAAACTGAGCTGAAGGTTGGGCAGAGGAGAAACTAGGGCCTAACTTCCTAACTGTGGATTTGCAGAGCTGTTGGCTGGGACAGCTCCTTCTGGTGATAATGGGAACTGAGGGAGTATATCTATCTGGCCCTAAGCTGCATGTCAAAATCTGAAGTATGTTTAATTTAGTTGACTTGTAAGTACTAAAAGCAGTTATAGGATGAACAGAGATGGCTGGTTTTGTAGTGTTACGCACCTGCATTTTAATACTGACCAAATCTGATTCACTTGTAATTGATTTTATATAGGCATCCTAGATGTCCATTATGGAGGAGTGAAACTAGTTCCGTATGGTATAATGGCTTGTATGAATCATTTGCCCTCAGAGCAGTCAACATCTGTATTATAGGCACACGCAACCAAAATCCTCTGTATCTATCTTCACCTACAGCTGCTGGAGTACTGTGCAATACCATAGTACCAGCTAGCCTGCTGGATTTCACCAGCTATTTTTGTAGCCATCCTGTATCTGTCATAGTTAAAACAAGTAGACAAAATATTTCCTTAATATATGTTTTGCTTGCCTGCTTTTTTTTTTATAAGATTGTTCATACTTTTCTCACAGATGGCATAATGCATTCATGATTTGTAATAGGTGTGGTATCTCACTGAGACTTATGATAGAAAATTGATTCTGAAAACAACAGCAAAAAATGTAAATCACAAAGCAGAACAGTGGAGATTGCAACTCAGTAACTGGATAGTGCTTCTTGAATTCAGCAATTTGAAAGGGAGACTGGGATGAGAGATGAAAACATTCATGTATCTTTACATTTCAAAATGGTTAAAAGCTCAGTGTGGATGTCTGGATTTGTAGGAAAACTTACTCTTTTAATAAGAAAGCTGGCAGTGCTGCTGTGATATACAGAATGTCAGTGATCCTTGCGTCTGCTTGTTTAAAGCAGCATGCTGAGCACTTTTCAGCAGAGTGGCTTCATGCAATGCCTACTAAGATGCTTATAGGTGGTGCAGATCAGCTCCAGACAAAGTACTTCTTGTTGCCATTTATGATTTTTATCTGTCATAAATATGTCACAGAAGTAACTCCCAATTTCAGAACTTTCTTTCTTTGGATCAGTGGTGACCACATTAAAAAACATTCTGCATTCACTATCTTGCACTTGGTGTTTTTTAACATTTTCATGTCCTAGTGCTCAATACAAGCCCAGCTTGTATTCAGTGTTGTTGAAGTTCATTTTGGGAAGCCTCTAGCTACTGAAGAGTGTTATATCTTACTTCCTGCTGTCCTCAGTAAAGATAGTTGAGGGTCGGGAGAGCCCTCTGCACGGTGTGCTGCTGCTTGCTACTTCTCATGGCATTTGGAGTCTGATAGGAGTGCTGTGATAGCACCTTCAATTAAAAGCCACAGGCAACGAGCATAACAAAGAGAATCCTTAAGACTGCTTAACATTATGCCATTGCCTCGACTAGAATAAAACCAGCATGAGAATAAATTGGCTACGTTAGCTTAATTGTGATCTTCACCTAAGTGCTGCCCATGAGACCTTAGACCTAGCAGACAACCCTAGCTGAAATATTGAGGGGCTTTTTTTGAGATTGCTTAAATTTATCATATTTCCATTAGAAAACACTAACACAATTCTATTCCAGTTTTAAACCCTTAAGCTTTTGCTGCCTGTTTTGGGTTTTCATTACTTTTACATGTACACAGTTACACAGATAATGAGAAACCTGCAAAACCTGCATATCACTGCATGTAACATCGCTCTGCAACTATTTACCACCTCATTAGTTTTTTCAATAGCAAAGATAAGTTAGCATTCTGTCATGAAATTTGAACTGCCACCACATCCAGCTGAAGCTTATAAGCCACGGCATAATAACTTTCACAAAGTGCATTAAGTCTTGCACCAGAAGATGCAATCTTGTACACACAAAAAATTCATACCACTTCTTATATCTGTGAAGCCAATTTGTTTGACGTTTTCTCCTGTAAATTTTGCTGCTCTTAGAAATCTTTCAAAATACAAAGGGAGAAATCTAGTTTTTGTGTTATTCTGCACAACTTAATTGAGTGAGATAGGCTTGATCTCATTTACATTTGGACTGTGCTGTACACTCGTTACTCTTTAAACATGATGTACCTTTTTCTCATTTTTGTTAAGGCGCTATCTTCACTGGAAAAAAAAGGTGTGTTTTACATCAAGATTGCTATTGTGAGGTATCTGTCTAAATGTAAAATCCTTGTGGAGGCAAGAAGCAGGTATTTCGTACCTTGATGTAGCTGGTCGAGGTCAGCCCCGAACAATACACCTGGGGTTGATCTCAACTGGCTGTGTACAAGTGAAACTACAATACCTTATCATTAGCAGGATTTTATACTGCATAACCTACTTCAGTGTAAAATCACGTTACACTATCTTGCAATGTAAAGGTGTCTTTAAGGATACTAATTACATGTGTACTTATTCTACGTCCTTGTACACTTCTAAAGTGATGCAAAGTGAATCTCTGCCCTGCTGTCTGGCAAAACCATACAATTTGGTCCTGTGGCTGAATTAAAGTCCTTGTTGGACTTTCACATACATCCCTGGTGATATTAGCAGCGGTACTCCTGAAAGCTCCTGCCAGGCTTGCATTACCATCTGGTATAATTCCAATGCATTTTCATACCTTCTTCAATGTTGGTGCTACTGTTTTGCAAGCTATGCACGATTGCATCAATGATTGCAGCTGCATACAATGGTTATAACTCAGTCATCCCCCCAAACTGGAGTAATATGAAGCATCAAAAACATTAATTCAACACAGGCCATTAAGTCATGATGGTGATGGTAGAGATGTGCCTGTATTCAATTTTTACTTCAGTAAAACACAGTGTTTTATAGGAAGCATGATCAGAATAAAACATTTCATCCACAGTCTACTCCATGTTGACAATAAATGAATAGAATAGGAACAAATGCCCGTTCCTTTGCAAGCAAGGTGAGCAGTCCTGAGCACGAGTTGCCTTCTCCAATTTTTTTGTGCTGTAGTTTGACTGCCTGCTCCTAAGAATGCATTTATCAGTGTATGTCTCCCACCTTTGTTAAAGTGTCTTCCTGAAATTGTCCATAGGTTTGGATTGCTGTCAACCGAAGGGTTACCATTCCTTTAAAACCACCCTTAAGTTTTGCTGTTTATTTTAGGTAAGCACTCTGGATAAACAGTTGTTTTATACCTCTTAAAATGTTCCTTTACTGTTGTCTCATCTCTTCATTTTTTTATCTAAACTCAATGACTTGTTTTTGTACTTCCTACTTCTGAACTTTCTAGGTAATTTGCTTGCTTCATATCCTGCAAAGATGCTCCACCCATCCAAGGATCCTCTCGTTTTCAATATACTTTTTTTCCCCGCTTCTTATTTTCCCCCACAAACCTACCTACAGGATGAGGTACTTGGCTCACAGTCAGTAGTTACTCAGTGGGAGACATTTCCCATTCACTTGTGATACCTGCTGGCTGCTGCTTCCAATTATGCCATATGCTGGAAAGCCGAGCTGTTGAGGTATTGGAGTCAATGTTACAATCAAACTAGTTAAGAAGGTAGCAATGTGTCTCATAAAGGGTTCTGGACAATGTCTGATTTCTGCCATAAGCAAAATACTGACAAGTCCTGCTTTGTTTTGCTGCTTTTTCAGGTGGCAAAAAGCTAGACATACATTCATTATATTGTAAAATCACAACCTTAGAGATCTTGCTGAATCTGCCCTACAGCTATTTATCACATGATTGCAGGGAATGAAAATAACATTTTTCCTTCTACTAGGAATATGTTGCTAACCTTGAGGCAAGATAGTGCATAATTTTATGTGTGCCTAGTCTTGCTGTTATATATAGACTATTTTGAGATGAATCAGTGTTATCATTTCCCAGAATTTAGCACTAGCGCTTTACCAGAGCCAAGGAGATTTCATATACTTAGGCTCTTGGCTGCAACAGTGACCAGGGATCCCAAGTCTGAGTCACATTTACACTAATGCCATTTTATAGTAATGGAAAAAGGCCAAGAAGATGCTAATATCATTTACTCCTAAGTTAAATTTTTTTTTGTTGAGCTTAGAGCTGCATGTAGTAATCTCTGTGTGAAGGCTGTCTGAGCATAATTCTGATTTCACATCCATTAATTTTATATTTGTGAAATTACAGCTATTTCACTGATGTTTTTGCTTGTAATCAAGAGTTGAATCTGTCTCCTCATGTCTGTGCAATAATCCTTCTTTCTTCCTCCCACAAGCAACAGTCTGCAGGAGACTCAGATCTCAAAGACTCTTTTTTCTTTCCTGCGGCACCCATCCTTCTATTGCAGCTTTTTGAGTAATCTCTGTTTTTTGATATGAAGCATTAATTCACTTTAAATAGCAAGAATTAGGGAAACTGGAGCTCAGTCCATCTCTACAATTGCCAGTTTAACTATAAAGTTGCCTATCTTATGCTTTTATAAGCATAGCTTGACTATAGCTGTGTACCTTATACGTAGCTCTGACTTCTTGGTTTATTTTGTTTGCAAAGTGACCTGCAGAGAGTAGTTTTAAGTACATTGAAATAATTTCTGACACTGCTTGGACATTTTCTGTCATGGTCCACTTTTGAGCTACTTATGCATATAGACAGCATTTTTTAGGTATTGTCCAGAGAGAAACATTTCCAGAATGCAGTTTCCAAGGTATGTAAATTGAGTTTCAGTTTTTAATATTTGTGATACTTTAACATCTTAAGAACATCAGGACAGCATGAAATTTATAGAAAAAAATTGAGGCGTATACTGATGAAAACAGTTGAATATGCAAATCAGGCCACATCCACTGTTTTAAGGAATGAAATACTTCTCAGTGTAGTTGTTAGGATCATCTGTGCCCTTAACAGGAACTTGTACAGTTATAAAATAGATGTCATTGTTTTCTAAGCAAGGGGGACAAAAGAATCACAGTCCATGGATCTGTGGTATTTTGAGGTAGTTTAACACAGTGGTGAGATGCATTATACTTAATCCAAACCCACTGGAGCTTCAGATTATGTTGTTCCAACTTGCTGTGTGAATTTTCTTTAGGGGATTCCTAGTTGATTAAAGCTTGATAAAAACAAACATCAGAAAGAGTGATGTTTGGTTTTACTCTCTTCTGGATTGGGGTAGCTGTCCCAAAATATAGGTATGAAAGCAGCAGCCCACTTTTGCAGACTTAGCTGAGGCAAAAATATCATGATAAATTCTGCAGAACATACTTGGGCAAAATGCCCATTTGTTTTATTGAGAATTTTGCCTGATTAAGACCTGTTTTCCCTTATCTCTGAGTTTCTTGGACAAACTGTGTTGACTCTGATCCAGTAAAGTAGAGCAAGCTTCTTAATCTGGCACATTAAATAAAAGCTCAGCTGGGAAAGGAATGCAGTATTTTGTCTTTGCATTTCAATTGAGTTGAAACTTCTTATTTAAGCTTAGGCTGTGAGAATCATCTCCAAACAGTGTAACATCATTTTCAAAGTCAGGTGATAGAAGCTTGGACTGAATACAAGTGTATGATGGGACACATCTTTCCTGTTAATAAAACCAAAACTAAATAAATGCAGCGTTCAGACTTCTTTATTCAGTTCTTTCAAGCAACTCTGTTCTGACTTCAGCACTCCTGCTGTTTCAAGTCGTGGACCTTTCTTTTAACACAGACAGCGCATTGTGCTAATCTGCATGCTGGGCAAAAGCCCAGCTAAGAGTAGCTGAAAGTGTAAAAGAAGGTTCACTTTTGACCACATCCCTGTTTTGAACCAAGATTGCTAATGTAGAAAGACTTGCTACCTCTAGAGGTGTGGACAGGGTCTTGCACCTCTTCCTTAAAACCCCGGTATCCTTTTTTCCTGTCATTTTGATTCCTTTTCTCCTGGGGAAATTACCCATATTTTTACCAGTGTAATAATGAAAAGAGTTGCACTTTTAATTTCTAAAACAAACGAGCATTTTTTTTCCGCTTGTACTGAGACTTCAATCTCTGCCAAAAATCTGAAAAGAAATCACCAACTGTTCTGTAACTCTTTAAGCAATTACCATTGAATACACACACTATGGTTCAAAATGCAATAAATACATAAAACTTCAGCAAGGAAAATCTAGCACAAATCATAAACAAGTAACTGATGCAAGTACTAACATACATATTTTTGATGTGAATACATATAAATTATGAAATATAAGTAAATTGTAAGTAATCCCATGGGTGATTTAGTGTATTGTCTTATCACATGGTGAATGAGGGGAGGCTGCATGTACACTGAACGCTTGTAACCTAATTTATCTCCCAGGAATACTGAAAATAGTCAGTTTAATATGCAGAAGTATTTGTTAAGAAGCTTACCAAAACAATATGGTGGGCTTAGACTAAGACCATACCAGAAGGTCCATCCTTCAGTTCTCTGAATCATAAGAAGAAACAGATTGTGTCAAATGGAAAGTAATCTCACCAATCTGCACTTTGGCAGAGTCTTTGTAGGCTGGCTGAGGCTTCTTGCCTATTGTCAGTTAATGTCGGTATTTGACACGGTACTGAAGAACTGACCATTTTAATTGTGAATATGTTTTCCTGGAAAGCAAAAGTCTCGGTAGGTTCAGAGGAGTCTTTACTGGTGGGCTAGTTACCTAGTGCGCCTCAGGGTCAACCAGCATGGTGAACCAGTTGGTTGCATCAGTGCTTGCAGCAAGCCTCATTTGGGAACTGCAGTATTTAAGAGAGCCCAGGAAAAAATAGATACTTGCTTCCTTCACAGTTTTTATTGCATCCCCTGAAGACTTCTGTCCATGATTCCTGTTGATCTTTGAAGTTCATGAAGTTTTTTTCTGGGGCTTGGGAACTGTCACGTTTTAGAAATTTACTGAAGAAAGTTTTTTGACTCCTGCTCTTTTTGCTGAGGCTGCAGACTTAGTTCTTCTGTCTCTTTAAGGCGCTTTGGTTTCTCTTCCTAATGTCTAACCAACAGTAACAAGAGTATCCTTACCTTTGTCCTCCCTCTTGCCCTGACTGCAGGCTTACTGTTTTTCACCTTTGCTTCATTTCACAGGAGAATGCGCAAATACTCCCACAGAGTACCCATTATTTGTTATGAAGTGAATCATACATCTGTTGCATATTACTAGCTTGTGCTGTTTTAGCAACAGTTAGTATTAACTATGTAGGCTTAATTAGCATATTTGGTTTTGGAATCTTAAACTATAAAGCTTTTCTGTTTCCTAAAACAATCCTTTTAAATCTGTATAAATGACAGCTATTTCAAACAGAACAGGCAAAAATACTTATATGGGATATAATGTTGCATAGCTCCTAAAAATAAATTTGTTTTAAAAAATTGATTACGTAGTTTATATAAATTTAAAAGTGGTTTAGAATAGAGAAATATCATTATTGCTATTTCCACAGAGGGTAGACTGAGGTACAGAGAAACAACATCTTAAAGGCGACAGTTATTTTCAAAGCCAAGAATAGAACGTGCATTAAAGACTATGTACGTTAGATGCAGTGGCCCTTATGTAGAACAGTTGTTGAATTAGATATAAAATGTTGATATTTTCATGGAGGAAAACATAACAGTTTTAGAAAGCTGAGAATGCCAATACAACATCAGCAGTTATTTGCATAGGATTGTCAGGGACAGCTATGGTGGAGACAATTCAGTGAATCAGAGCCGTTTGATTAATCAAATCAAGTCTCTGTTGTAGCAATGCAAAGAGGTTATGTCTGCTGGCAATCTGATTTGAAATCAAATGTTTATGGATTAATGAACACAAGACAATTGCTTCTAAGCCTCTTTTCAAACAAAATCTTAGGTCTTTAGAAATGTGGATAAGTAGGGAATGATTAGCCGGGTCTGACAGCACAAGTGAGAATTTATCCCCTCAAACATACACTCTGCACAATTAAAGAAAATCCAAGCAATTAAAAGCAGCCAAAATAAAGCAAAGAACAAAATTTACAAATTGTGTTGGTTATTTTATTAACATACGGTAATGTAAGCAAATTGTAATCGTAGTTACATTGCATTCTAATTGAACGATAAACTTAACAGAGCTATGTCATTTCATATCAACCGAGGATCTATCCCACAACCTGCTTTTTAAAAAGCAGTCCAGGCCCCATCTTCAGACGACCCTTGCACTTTAATGTATTGAAAAAAAATCATTCTTTCTTTCTTAGCTGCTGTTGTTCATTACATTATCTTTAAAAACTGTGAACAATGTGCATATTATAAAAGGAAATTTGTAATCCATTTGAGCATAAAAGAAAGTTCTTCTGCTTTTATACGAATTGACTCAGAAATAATTCAGGTACAATTTTGTGTTCCCTTTGGTCTCTTTCTTCTCTGAGAAGGCTCTCTGCTTTGGTTTGATACTAAATTAGTTATATCTAAATGCCACCTTCATTTCTGCCCCCACTGAGCTTAACAGTTAATTTTCCTAGCTAGAATAAAGAAATCCTTGCTTTCATATTTTATCCCATCCCCATGGTGCAGTAGTCCAATAAGAAGTGTATAGTTCTTACCAAGTAAAGAGAATAGGAGCACTTCTCTGAAGAAAATTGGCTGGCTTTCACTTGCTACATAAAAAATCATCAATTAAAAATGGAAACAGCTGGAAATGAACATCTTCCTCTTGTCAAAGGTGAATATTAAACTGCTGCCTGATTTGACTTTCCTTTTATTTGTTTTATGATGATCATCATTATTTTGCAATGACTCTCTTATTTGCTAAGGTAGCAGCGATAGCATTACCTGCTTGGGCTTGTTTTTGGAAAACTTGACTATGCATAACATTTGATGTACAAGTAGCTGCACTGGCTTCTGTGCATGAGGTAACTGAATCCTAAGTTCATAAGGGGATGAAATTTTTATCGGAACAGTTTAGGGTTAGCAAAAGACTTCCATTAAAGTCTGTGGGAATTTTACAATTTATACTAAGTGCTTTTGAAAAACATACCCTTTTGTCTCATGTTAAACTCAGGAGGATCACAGAACTAAATCCTGAGGGTGTTGTCTGCTACTTCACCTGAAAGGTAATGTAATTTGAGGGTTAGAACATTTTAAATGGAAACAGTAGTTAATCTGACAAAAAAGTTAGCAAGACATCAGCCACACTGTCTTAAAACTGTAACAGGTAGATGCTGTTCTGTGCAAGGAGAAACTCCATGAACTGGCCACTTTGATCAAGTTTCATACTATGTCATCATCTCAAAGTCATGATTCCTTTAGTGTGTAATGCTGTGTTGTATTTTTTAGCCGCTTACTTTAGTTCTATTAATTTTCTTTTAGTTATTTTAGTTGCATTAGTTTAGTTAGGCCTAAAATAATTCAAGCAAGGAGAATATGATGTCACTCATCAGATTGCCTTGTCACTATGCATGTGCATATGTAGATATGTGTACAGATACATACAGGTGCTTGGATATACAGGATTGTATATACTTATTGAAATATACTGAGGATTCTACCTTAAGGAAAAGACACAATGCTGGCCAAAGGTACATTATTCATGTTGCCTAAAGAACATGCACTAGTATATAGTTAATAGCTAAAGAATCATAGGAAGGAAGTTCAAAGTAATTCTCAACACTTTCAGAAAGACCAACATTACTTCTCTTATGACTAAACCAAAACTGCTTTACATTTTGAAGTTGAGAAGTCAACCAAGTCCTCAGGTAGTATTGGACAATCTGTTTGTTTATGAAAACAGCTGAGGATCTGATTTAATGACATTTGAAGAATTATTTTACAGGATAAAAACAAATGCTGGACATTACAACGAAACATATGAATATCTAGTGCATTTGCAGTCCAAATCAATGTGAAGGTTATCCCACAGAGACCTATGACATATATACATCAGAGGTGAATATATTCTGTAGGAATGCCTTTAGACAAAAGCATGATAGAAGGCAGAAGAGATGAACAGTTTGTAACTGCCAGGCTCCTCCTTAGCAAGCAGTTCCCTGACTGTATCCCTGCTGCTTACAGTCTAAATAAGAATTAAACCAGCTAGGGATGTCATTAAGGCATCAGCTAGCATGTGACAGGAGAGAGTTTCTAACTGGAAGAGATCATGAGGTACCTCCACACAAATATTTCTTACTTCGTTTGGGTTTACTTGCATTTTAGTATTTGTTTCTTGATGTGAAAGTCTTCAAGATTGCAACTACATGAATCTTTGGTCCTGTAAGAGCTGGGCAGCTATTTTCAAAATTTCAGTCAGGGAAACACCATGCTGGTACCGAGAGTGAGCTGTCGGGTACCACAATTTCCACGTGTAGGGGTGTAGCACTATTGCGTTGTGCTAGAAGAGAAACCCCTTGTCATCAGCATGGCTTGTACAGCTGGTTGTGGCATGGCTGGGTCCTGCCTGTGCTGATGAGAAGGCCTGTCCTGAGCATCTCCTGAGGCAACGTCCGGGTGTAAATGTAGTCTGGGCTAATGTAGGCAGCAGTGCAGACTGGTGTGACTTGTTCTGAAGTGCATGGTATCTGCTACTACTAGTATGACCTTTAGAGAGCTGCTAGGGTCAGAATTAGACACCCAAACCTTTTTTCCCAGTCAGATTTCTCTATCAGATATTGAATGTGTATCATTGCTCAGCATGCATTACGATCGCTTAAACTAACTGCATTAAGCCTTTTATTTTCATGTAAGAAATTGCATTTTGCTAAGTGTTTTACCATAAGAGTATCCTGCTGGTTTAAATAGCGTTGCAAGGACACATGGCTGGTATTACTGGTGGATCATTTCTGATTATATTTAGTATTATAAATGTTGAAATTTGGCAGTGAAATCTCAACTGTTTTTACAATTA
The DNA here is from genome assembly GCF_947461875.1 of Haliaeetus albicilla. Lineage (NCBI taxonomy): Eukaryota > Metazoa > Chordata > Aves > Accipitriformes > Accipitridae > Haliaeetus > Haliaeetus albicilla. The sequence goes on from NC_091497.1 coordinate 23,246,447, forward strand.
GTCATAGAAAATAATTCCAGTTTGCCTTTCAGTACAGAATGTGTTAAGTTTGGGTTAACTGGAGGTGATTCTTTAAGCGATCCGAACCCCTCCCTCTCATTTTTAAATTCCCCTCCATGACAGTTAGGCTTCAGTAGTCCCATCAAGCTTAAATATGATTCTTCTGCACAGAATTTTCCACATGTTATGCCCTGTGTACATCAAAACAAACAAAACTAGCTCAGTGATCTGGAGGCAGTATACGCTGCACCCATGGGTGAGTAAGACTGATTCATGCGACAGTATGCTAAGAAACGTAAGGGGTGTGTGGTGAGCATGTAGATCATGTAATCACACTCACGACTGCTGTTCTAGTGGAAAGGATAAGATCTTGCTGGACTTCTGAATGATGAGATAGTAGTGAAATTACAATACTTCCAAAAGACAAGTCAGATCTGAGAAATAAAATGTTACAACTTTCAATACCTGAGATGATAACTAAGAAGAGGCTTTTTTAAAAATTTCCTCTATTTTGTGGTTCATTGTGAAGCTTTGGCTGTTTCATATTTTTTGTGATTTATTTGCTTATTTATTTCCCTACTTATTTTATTTCAGAATTAAAATATCTAAATATTTAGTCATTTTTTTCTTAATTAAAGATTGCGGTTGGATATGTCACTGAACACAGACCTTAGTACAACTAATAAGCAAACAAGCTTTTCTGTAAAGGCTTCACTAGGTAATCAATCACAAATCCTGGCTGGGAGCTTGTAGCTGTTACTTTTTCATGTCAGTAGAAATAAACCAAGGTTTACAGGTTTAAATTAAACAAGCTGATGAAAGGCTGGTTTTTGTTTGTTTGTTTGTTTGTTTGTTTTCCTAAAAAATAGATTAATTTGACTTCTGTCTACATGGGAAAAAAAGATGGGGATACACATAGTTGATTTGGGATAGAAACCTGGTGGCTTTTTGTGTGTGTGCGTGTGTGTGTGCGCGCGCGCGCACATCTGTATATAAGAGAGAGAGAAGATCCAGGCAAATAGATTACTTTGCAGTGTTAAAATGTTGAATTAAAAAGAGAATTGCTCATGTTTATAGAGAATCTTGTATTTAACAAGAGCAGCCCTGGAAAGGAATGCTCCCAGTAATCTCTCTTTAACCGACTCAAGTGGAAGAAAGCCAAGTTGTTCAGTTGCACAATAGGTTGCAATCATGTGGGAGAGTTCCCAGTTGGGAGTTGAAAACTGAAAACCTGACATGCATAAATGAATGAAGCTACCCTATGTGATGTGTTGATTTAAGATTTCCCCCCCCTCCTTAAAAATACAGCTGTGCTTCCGCCTTTGGGTACTGAAGAGGCGACACTGAGAGACACAAAATTAGTTTAAAATTGACATTTTGGATGTCGGTGATAATTTGTCCTGATGTTATGGCTACTGGTTGTGATTGTGACAAGTGGGCTTGATCCAAACGGGCACTCTAAGTGCCAAATTTAATAGACGACCACTGTAATTTTCTGCCTTGCGGACAGCAGAGGCTTTCCAGTGTTCCTTCACCACAACAATCAGGGATTACTAAATAACAAGTCCACAGGATTGGGGGAGGATTGAAAGGATTAATGGAGTATGACAAAATTGCACCTGAGGGGGAAAATCTGTAGCAGTTTTTGTATGGTGATGTGGTACATCAGGCAAATTGGCAATTGCTACTGATCTTTACACATGCATGTCTTCAAACAAAGTGTGTGAAAGTCAAGCAGATGCAACTATGTGGCTAAGGCTGTCATAAACATTTATGTCATCAACTGCATAAATCACTTAATACTATCGTTTTAAGTATTTCGATGATCAACTATATTAAGCATGAGTGGATTGTAGGCACTGTACTAAATCATTTTTTTACTCTGCTATAACCTCTTATCCTGCTAAACTAAATCCTAAAAAAGATTAAAAATGTAGGGTTAGTCCAACCCTTCTCTTCAAAGATAATTAAGGAATACAGTTCCTGTTTAGGAAGAGTATTTCCAGCTTTAGAACTTAAAAAAAATATATATATATATATATATATAAAAATTGGTTTGTAGTCTGCATTCATGTGCTGACCTGATGTTAAATAAACCCCCTCTATTCCTTTGATAAATATCCATTTCAAAACAACAGTAACAATCTTAGCCCCAAGCTCTTATGGGATATTAATGTGTTTTTAATAAACTGTTTAGCACTATGAAACACCAGAAGTTTGTTAACAGATGCTTGGTGTCTTTTCACACTGGTTTAAATCAAGAATCCCACCACTGATGGCAATGGATTTACATGAAATAGAAACAAAGAGAAACAAGAAGAGAGGTATTCAGCTTTATTTTTAAAACCCTAACTTTTCTTTGGAAGGGAACTTATCTATTAAACATTGTTTATCACCTCCAGGAAAAATCTAAACTTGGGGGTATTTTTTTGTCTTAAGTGGAAGTTTTAGATTTATGTTGTGTTCATGATAGCTGAACTTAGCCTTTAGAGCAAGATACTTTCCCTTTTTTCCCAGTTTGGTATAAACACTTGCAACTGGTGCAAACGGTTGAACATTCATCTATTAGATCTACACAAGAGAGAGAAAATTAAAGAAGAAAAATCACAAACACATCCATAAGTTGCTGTCTGAGGTCATCTCTCATGTGTTGTGAATTGTTTAAGGAAACGCTTCTTCGGCAGCGTTGACTGAAGGTCATATTGTTATTTAGACTTCTTACTAGTGAACAGCAGACGATTCATTAATTCCATTAGCAATCCTTTCTGCACACTGGGAAAAGCAAATGTAATTGTCAACTATTCCTACTGTATACTTAAGCTGTCAAGGATCCTGGAAGGCTTCAGTTATCCTCTTTGAAGGTATCAAAGGAAGGGGTGGGCTATTTTGTGTCTTTAAAACAGAAATAGGGAAAAAATGTGCCACATAATGTAAGCTAAAAGATTTCTCTTTAACCTAAAGTGACACTCCAATGCAGAAACACTGGGCAGGTTTCTGACTGGTAAAGCTTCTGGTTATTATTATTATTTTTTTAAAAAAGAAGTCTTAAAGTACAGCCTGTCAGCATGCCATTAGCGTCATCTCTAAACCTGTCTTGTCTCCAGGAGCCATACCAGGGACTTGTTGTTTCCCTTCCCTTTGGGTTCCCGAGGCAATCCGTAGGTCTCACCCTGCGTGCGGCTGCGTGTGGTGGACAGGCGAGTGTAGCATGACCGAAGTTGGTGGGCGTGCTGCACTCTTCTTGCATGGGTATTTGGCAAAATCGGCATGCCTATTTTGATAGCTTTACACCGTGAAGTTTCCGGAGGGTTAGTGGACAGCAAAAGTGAAAAACATCAGGTGGATCTGCAAAACTATTAGCATTTTTTTCTGCTGTTAACGGGGATGACAGCTGAAAGCCTAGTCTACTACATTTAGCATGAAAAAGCCAAGAGAAGTTCCAGGATTAGTACCCCCGCCAAAAGTGGATTACAGCTGAATTGGAGTGTCTGCCCTCTAAGTGATCACTGCTATTAGGTAGTGTTTTGCAGAGAGAGAGTAAACTTTTTCTCCATAGAAGAGACAGTTCTATCCAAAAGACAGTGAGGCTCTTTGGTGCAAGAGGTTTCATTTTAACTCTGGTGAAGTCCAGGAAAAGTAGGTAAGCAAATCCATGACTAAAATCCACCCTACCCGTGTGCTTAAAAGAAACAACATGCTCTCTTCTGCAGATCTTAATGTCCCAGACATCCTTGGTGGTGGTTAAAAATCCACCATCAGTTATTACATATTCCAGCATATTCCTTTTATTTTGGCAATAATGAATGAAAAGCTGTCTTGTCCTTTGCAGTGCTTTGAGCTGTTCAGATAACACATTGCAGGGTGGTTGGACACAAATCACATAACCCTACTGTGCTCTGTTTGAAAGGAAAGTACAACTTTTAATTCATTATTGGCTAACTAATTTTCTGGTATGCTTTTCCCACAGTTTTGAGTGACAATCCCACACCCCCAATACATGGTTTGTTTAATTGCGGTGCTGAAAACTTGACTTTCTCTTTAAAGATGTAATTTTACATCCTGATTGTAAAATAATTAATAGTTTGCTGCTCACTCTTCGATCCTGAAAAAGGAAACACATTTTACATACTTCTCAAGACATAACTTTGTCACTGTGTTATGATTTTTCTCTAAAACATGAAAAACTGTGGAAAAGGAGGTCCATCTGTTGGGAAAAGTTTTGCTCTCCTCTGTGTGATATAATGTAATGAGTAATCATAAATGTAAAACATTTGATGTGACGATTTCCTATATAATGATTATGCAGTAGTTAGTAGCCACAGTATACTATATTACTCCTGTTATGTATTTTGGAGGTGGACGCTATGGATTCATAATATGGTTTAACTTGTATAAGTAGTATCAGTCCATCTGAGGGATACTCTTCCCCCAGGTTGAGAATTACAAATTTACAGTGTTGATTTTTTGAATCTTATGAGCCACTACAGAGTGGAAAATATTTAAGGATAGCAGTGTATGTACTTCTATATGTTACTGAGTGTTAAAATAAGCAATCAATTGATTGTTAAATAAACTAATATATATATAATGCATTATATTTATGCAAAAAATAGCTGCAAAAATCAGGTGAAGTGTTTCACTTTTATTGTAGTAATAGGCACCATTGCTATGTATTTATCTATGCATAGTTTAGGAGAGAAGAAGATGCTGTCAATGATTCTGTAATATTTTCCTCATTGTAGTGGCCATTGAGTTGAATAAGAATTCACTGATATGTATAGTAATGAATCTTTAAAACTATCATTTCTAATCAGTGTTGGACAGTGCAAACAGGTGTCCTTTAAAAAATGGACCTTTGTACACTTTGAGTAAAGAACTACCTAAAAAGGATATAAAGTAGTTGTACATTCAAAATGTATTAAACTCCATTTTTACTTTGCTATATTTTGTAAAACATTTTCATTGTAAACAGTATGCCTCTCACACATGTCAAATCAAAACTCTTGATTTTAAAAATATATACCTAATGTAATTGGAAGCTTATTGCACTCTCATGCAATGTATATATTGTGACTTCAAAAAGTCTGTACTGAACTTTGCTTAAACTACTAGTATGTGGATTTCTTTCAAATTTATTTTTAATTAATGATATTAAGGATAAGATCCTTTCTAAATGTACTTTAAAATTCACAATAAAGTTTCAGAAGTTGTTTTGTACAATGTTGAGGCTTTGTGTTGAATTTTCTTGTTGAAATCTTTTTAAACTGGTACCTTGACCAAGTTCCACATTCCTCGAGTATGTGCAAATCTGTGTTTAATATCATCATCATTTAAATCTGGTATGCCATATCACAAAATACAGTATCTCCACTTACTTAAGAGCTGTCTTCATTAAATTAGGGATTGCTGCTCTTGAACACAGCATCCTCTGGCACTTCTGTAATTTCTGCTGGAGATTTAGTCTGGGTTCAAGAAACTCTCTGTATTGTACTTGAATGGTGGGGTAAAATGGATACTGTATTTTGTGTATCAGCTCAATCCAGGAGACAGTATGGGAATGAGTTAGATGAAATAGTGGGGTAAACAGAGAGAAAAACATGTGTTTATTTTAGAATATCTAAAAATCTGGTTTATAGCTTCCAATGGAAACAAGAAATAAATATGACAATATTGGAGAAAGATGCAGTGGTACAGTATACAGTCAAATCTATTGCAAGCTTTCATTTTTATTCTCTATGTCTTTTGGTTTTAATGCTATTTTATTACTAGATGATTCAGTAGTTATTGAGGTAAAAATGTTGGTGGCCTCAATGGGAAATTTGCTTGAGTAAAGAGGTAATTAAGCTCTGTAGAGCTTGGAATAACGATTATTTTTCATTTCTGTCCTTCCTCAACTGGAAAAAAAGTGACAATTGTTTTGCTCAGAAATAGAAGTTTCTATTAGCTTTATGTTTAGCAGTGACTGAAAAGGTTAAGCAAGAGGGTGGTATAATTTTTCTTTTAAGGATAAAATAGTCTATTCCCCATGAAATTTACTGCTATTTAGCTGTTTACTTAACCAAGAGAGTATTAAGCTTTCAATTTTATGGATGAAATTTTAAAAAACATTTAACATTGTCCCACTGATGTCACTATGAAAACTGCTAGTGGCACAGTTTTAGGTCATTGGTGTACATGACCTATATGGCATACCTGTATTATCATGAGATTGTAATTTTAAAAGATGCTTTCACTGGCACTGTAGCTCTGCATATCTGAAAACATATATAGCTTGATAGTTCCCATTCAGAAATCCCAATATAGCTCCTTAACTATGGTTAGCTAGATTTCTGCACATTAAAAATGTAATTCTGATGTCAAGTAAATCTGATTTGAGAATGAGCTAGAAATCTATATGTCTTTCAAAATCCCCTATTTAACTTGTCTGTTTAAATAGGTAAAATTCTTCCAGAAATTATTTCCCACTGCAAAGCTTCAACTAAGGTCCAAGGTAAAATTAGACCTAATTATCTTAATGGCAGATAATACTCAGCTGAATACTTTACTTAAGAAATGCCTTAAATTTAACGGTGCTATTCCTACAGAAAATCAGATCTTTCTTTTTGAGGGACTCCTTCATAAAAGACTGAAGAACAGTTTTGAATTGTCTTTGAAAAAGAATCTGAAATTCAGGCTCTAAAGAGAGTCCTCAGATCTCTAAAGAGATAGATAGTTTCACCATACTCGGCTATTTTTTTTCAGTCTTTAATAACATTTATCTCCTTAAAGATCTGCTATAGGGCTAACTCAACACTCAATTACGATGAAGCACTGATACTCCAAATGAGAGAACCATTTTCACTTTTAATTCTGGAAATGGGAATGGATGTTCAAGTATTCTCATGTGAGGAAACACTGATGACCAAAAGGAGGTAGGATCATGTACTTTTCTTGCAAATATAGCCAGAGACCAGAAATAGTGCACCAACATTACTGCACAACAAAATAAACAAAACACTCACTGTCATCAGGAATGAAAGTCAGCACATGGTCTGTTGCCTCGTTTGACTCTAGTCATTGCCTGCTTGGCTTGCTGGTATTTGAGACCCATAATTGTCTCTTGATGTATGACTTTGTGTCTTTTTGCTGAGGCTCACATCTTCACCTTCTCCATTATGAATTATGAATCTTTTTATTGCAATACTACTGCCAAAGTTAAGCGATTAGCCTAATTTAGAACCCGATTGTGTCACCCAGGCTCATGTTAGCTGGCAGCTAAATAATCTGCAAGGGTCCCCATTAGTTTCAATACTGCACAATGCGCTTGTACGTGCTCACTGGCGTGCCAGGGGCTGTGTCATCCAGTGCTGAATAGGTGGATTCCCCTGTGCAGAATCTGACTTTAGCCAAAGCTGAGGGCCCCCTGTGTTAATTTTTAAATAATTTGATCTCAGTGACAGGACAAGGATCCCTGGTGTGCATAAGCAGAAGTCCCATCCTGAGTTTCATTTTATATAGTTTTATAATACTGCAATACCTTCATAAAATGGTGCTAAAAACAGACGTGTCGTCAAATTAGGGTATGGTAACTTCCCTCAAATAGGACAGACTTCTTGTATTGGGATTTTTTTTTTAAGAGCTACACATGAGAGTGATGAGCACCAGTTTCTATGCCATTTATTCTTACTGAATACCATACACCAACATAAACCTTCTCTAGCTTATTAAGAGCCAGACTCTACCCAGAAAAAAAATTTTAAAAAAAGAGAGATATAGATGGGAGCCAGCTGTAGCAGGAGTTGGGGTAGGATGAACTAAAATCTCTGCACTGATAGCCATCATCAAATGAAAAAAAGAAAAACAGACTTTATTATGAACGCAGGGGAACAATTTAATTTAGTTTTTGAACATAGATAAACTCAAAACCAACACCCTACAGAAAGAGCTTTAAGGTAAATCTGATTTTGATCTTATGAAGGTCACATTTTTTTATTTGTTGCAAGTTTTTGTATATCAAGTGGTATGATCAATCCATGAAGTTAGATGTTAAAAGGCATTTAACAGACTCAGTCAGTTATTTCTATATGCATGTATTTTTTCAATTTTATTTTTTAATAGAAGAAATTATTTTGTTGATGAAGTTTCAGGAAGTGCTCCAGCATCTCTACTTTGCAGCTTTCTTGAAGAAAGAAGGAATTTTCCAACAGCCAGTGTCTAAATACCTGATAAAAGCCTGCTTCATAAGAAATGGAGTAAAATGCTTTTGTCTTTGAAAAAGGCTTCCCCTAGATTTTTGATAGTGAGCAGATTTGCTGGAGGAACTTTTTCAAGTTCATTCCTGCATATTCACTTTGCATTTAATACAAAATGTTTTCTTGCTTGCAACATGAAGCAGGATCTTGTCACAGCACTGCAAAGGGAAAATACATAGTGGGCTTGGCATTCTCTGACAATATGCTTACATTAAAACTTTAAAATGTAAATGTATGGAGAAACGCATGTCGTAACCCATCAGAGAGCTTCACAGCTATTGCATTCATTGCCACTATTATGTGGCAGAGTTGTTCTTATAGCTTGTTTCCCTTGTAAATGTAACTATATACAGCGAGTTATATTTGGGACTGAATGTTTTACCAACCCTAGCTAATCTATAGGAGTCTTAGCTCCAGCTCTGTTAGATCATCAGTAGTTTAAATCAGTAACCAATGATTAACAGATTTTTAACACTGCAATTTTTCTCGCCCCCCCTCGCCCCCCAAGTTCTGTCTCAAACTTCTTTGCAGCACTGTTTTCAGGTCACTACTCAATGTCTTATCAAAAGGAGTGGGTGGATTAGAATTCAGATACATGAGAAATGTTAAATGGAAATTGCTCAGTACTGCTTTGACTATGGCCAGAAATATGTTAATTAAAAACAGTGGAGAACATAATCCGTTTCTGAATCCAAATGGCTATGACAGTTCCTGCAGTTGGGAGGCATGGGGCATGCTTTAACCAGTTACAAAGCTATTTAGATGGATCAGAAAATGCAGTGTAGAAAGATTATACCAGTGAATCCAATTCCAGAAGTGTCACATCATCCCTCCTTTTGCTTTTAGTTCCTTATTTTAATGTTAAATACTTGAAACACAATCTATCATTTGGAACATATGTTAATTACAAAATAATGTAAGAGCTCATTTTGCTGTCAGAAACATTACTTTTTCGGTCTGGTAGTACACAGCAACATGCCTGACAATAGCACTATCAGTGGTTTGGAAAGCTTCTTTTGATCCAGCTTCTTCACACTAGCCTTTCCAAAAGCATGTTCAGAGATCACAGAGACAAGTCTCGTTTCATGCCAGAAAATCATACTTTCCTTAGTAAGAGAGGGTGACCACAGAGGCCAGTTGAGAACCTGTCCGAGGATATTTTGTCTTTGCAAACAGGAACGTCGCTGCTCTGTCTTCCATGGGAGATGGTGGTGGAAGGAGCTGGAGTTGTGTATGCTTCCGTGACAGGACTAGGAGACATCACTTTACAACCCGTACACTTGGTATTTATCTCCATGTGTACTTTTAAACCATGGCTGTAAAACAATTATTTTTGCGATTGATATGCTTCTTTTTATAGAAGTCTCTGATAGGAGACTTACTCTGTGGTGACATACCTGCATACCACAGGGGTACAGTAAGAAAGCTTCAACAGTGTTAAGCGTCCGTGCTTCTTTGTGTTTTTATGCTTTATTTTAGAAAGTGTTTTGTCATGGCTTTTTTGTGTGTTTGTTTTGTTGTGGTTTTTTTTCTCTTATGCTGGCCCAGTCTTTCCAGACTTGCAAAATTATTGATTTTTTTTTTCCTAATTAATATTCTTTCTTAGATAGTCTCTTCTGCTGATATACCTCTCTTTCAGGATGACACAGTATTATCTTTTTGGAGGCAAATGTTCACATCACCTAGACTTATACCTTTAAAAATGGAAATAGTACATTACTGTTCTGATCCAGAACAAATCACTACACAAATACCATTGTAAACATCTTTGCTATATACCATGACAAGAAATTAGGCAGTCTGTCTTTGCAAGTGTGACAGGAATGTCAAGCTACAGTAGAAATAAGTGGGAAATCAGCATTATTTAAGAGAAAAAATAATTCACTCTCTTACCCAAAAATAGCTGGTTACCAAATACAAATATTTCACTCAAGTCAAGTCTTTCAAGCCTTCTTTAAACAGATCTGTTTTAAGGATTCAAAAAAACCCCACAAAACTGCAAAAAAACCCAACCCATTAAAAAAAATCTAGAATTATCACCAAAAAATACAAACTTCACTAAGATAAATAATTTAAAAAACCCTCTTACATATTTTCTCTAAAGAACTGGTGACACAAAATGTTATGTAAGAGGAATAGTTTCTGAGAAATAAATGCTGTCCTCTAGTATTATCAGCTGCCTGCTTCTCCAGTTATCTTGGATTAAATTCATCTGATCAAATGATGTAATCACCTAGACACCCTTTATTGTTAGTGGAGAGAAACAAACAATTTGGGGGTTTGACTGATCTGATTTCATCCTGAATTAGGTGCCCCAAATCAGTCCTGTGAATTTAACCCTAAATGTTATCTAGCTCATGTGTAGACATGAACCCTGTAGAGATTTAAAGCTGGATGAGGTCAGTTTTTTCAGACCTCCTATTTCTTTGAGTGTTCTATGTATTTCCAGCCTCAATATTTCTCTGTCCTAGGCTGTGAGTTCAATATATAGAATAAAAGTCATTACTTGCAATGTGCTTCATTTAGAAATGTGTAAGGAATAGAATTAAATGGAGCTGAATGTTTTCAGTGACGGCGGGCTGAAGCCTTGATAGTCATTGTGATTGCAGTACCTTAACAAAATGCGTAAGTGATGATCCTAGCATTTCAGTTAATCTTTAACAGTAATGTGAAGTAATATATGTGGGTTTATACCAGCTGACCACTTAAGTGATTTATATGTTGGTCATTATCTCCTTTGAAGCAGGTGAATGCGTTAATTGTTAGGCCATTCCTAAGAGTAAGTCCTGTAACCACCAACTACTTTGACCTACTTTTTAGTTTTTTTTTAAAAAAAAAAAAGGCATTAAAATTAAATTTTATGCTGAAAAGTGGCTCTTTTACCTTTGTCGCCTGCAATCATTGTCTTGCAGCCACCTGTGTCTGATTTGTGTCTAGCTTACTCTATAAATTGATATTTTTCTAACGGCTAGCCCAGAAAACTCAAACCTGAATGACAGGCTAGAATTCTTTCTTTCTTATGCATCATCACCAATTATATGTGAGTCAGACTAAATTGCTCGATCAGGTTTATGTGTTTTTCTCATTCTCCGAGGAATTTGTGCCTCTGTAAGTGTTTCCTCACAGATTTCTTTTGTTTACTTTTCTGAATGGAAGGGATTTGCTTCACTATTAAACCCTAGGTATTGTGACTGGGATGGAAGAAGGTTTATTGAAATATTTCTGGAATTTTCTTCCAAATTTCACCTTACTGGAACATCACTCCGGAGGGTATGGATTTTTATCTGTGAACCTCAGTGGCAGCGCAGTCCTGTCCAAGTGCCATCTCCATAACACCTTAAGGCACTTAACACCTTAGGTCTAGCTGGGTTTCTTTAGGTGTCAAGGGTGCTGGGGATAGGGCTACTTTGGTTGCTCGGTTCCTCTCACTATTACAGCTTTGAATCCACTGCTTCCATTCTTTTTGTCTCCAGAGTGAAGAAGAGGATTTTAGCTTTCGATGACAGGAACAATAACCATAATAATAAAAAAATGAAAAAGGGAAGAGAAAAACAATTTCAAGCATAAATTCTGAAAGAGAGATCAACAAGCCTATGTATATGTAATTTCAAACACCTATAGATTTTCAATAAATGCGCTAGCAAAATATTTATTTCACAGTGGGATATGATCAGCAGCCTGGAATTTATAGAAGACTCTGAGCTCTCAATCCATTCTTTTTTTCCAGCTGTTCTGCCTTTGGGAGCAGTGGAGCAGTCTGGAAAAGACTGCAGCAGATGAATCCAGAGACTCCTTTAGGAACATAGCAATGAGCAAAATATATCAGCATTTCTCTACTGACAATATGCAGTAGGTGATCTTTTTCAAAACTCTGTTACACAGTGTTAAAAAGACATACAAAAGCTTAGCGTGCCCATGGGGCTTGGGAGTCAGATTATTTCTCTCGGTGAGTTCACATCCATAACTTAAGGACTGTATTCTGGATGTTAGCTTTGTTGGTATAATAAAGTCTCATAAAAGAGAAATATATAAAACTAGATCCATTACCATGGAAATAGTGAAAGGTCATTTCCATGGAAACCATGGGAAGCTCTCATACTATAATTTTGAAGAAGCCTGTCTTTGAAGCTACAATGCATTTATACAATGAGCCTTGTTTTAAATTAAATTAAATCTATATATGTAAAGTGATAGACATTTGGAAAATTCTAGCATAGTAAAGCCATTTGCTGGAAAGGGAATGAGTATCAAAGCCAGATGTGTTACTCATTTTGGCTATGGGGCAGCTGTTTGGTATCTTTTTGTGCCTCATGTTGTAAATAGCTGAGCTTTTTTACTGAGAACAGTAACCTTTTAGGACTCAGGACTGAGGTTTCTGTTTTCCATGGTTTCCTTTCCTGTCTAAGCGTGATGCCAGAACTTCAGCCTCAGGACAATGCTTGCTAGTATATATGTATATATTTGTAATTCGAGAGCTCAATCAGGCACAGTGATGAGACAATTTGCAAGGATCTACCTTTATGAAGAAATACTATAAAATTAGTACAAAGAGCAGGGTTCTGTAGAGATGTCTGTGCAAGCTAATTTACCCTAATTTTTTGTTCCTTATCGTCCATCACCACAATCTTTTTAGATTTTTCTTTAGACAGTCTTGTTTGTAGTCCTTTTTAGAGACTCTTGAATAACATTTCATGAAAACTAAATAGACAATCAGCCTATAGATGTAAAAAAAAATCTTATCTGAATAAATAATTCTCCAGTGTGATTTTTTCATGAGAGAGAATTTACTGTTTCTATAATCCAAGTCTGGAGAGGTAGATGGAAACAGAAGAACACTAAGGTATTTAAAGGTAGTTTTTATGATACTGGAACACATATACACCTGCCTTCAGTGTGGATTTCCAAGGAAATATGAAGTTTGCTTGCAAAAACTTTGAAAGTTTGCTAAACTAGCTTTAAAAAGTAATTCAACGTCAGGATCCTCGAGCACTGGAGGGTAAGAATCCTTACTTAAAATAATTTACATAAAATCATAATGAAGGTTGGAGCCAGACTACTTTCTTTTTCTCTTATCTCATCAGAATCACTGAAGCAAAAGTCAGGGCATCTACTTTTACATACCTGCTTTAGATTTGAAACAGCAGTAAGCTTTCAGACATCCTACTCCCCAGGGTTGCCTATGAAGTCAATGGGAAGAGCTAGTGATATCTAAGGTTAGGCAGACTCTGCACTACAGGTCCTGCCCACAGAAGTGTTTAGGAGTCTCTGCCCCATTAAAATCATTGGAGTGCAGTCACTTAAATGTCTTCCCCAGTCTGACTACACAGTTACTTGATTACAGAGGAAGCCCAGTCTTGCAGCCTGGGAGGGCCATCTGAATCACCCTTTATCTTCGAAAGAATAGTAGTTATAGGGCTGTGGCTGCACTTTTCTAGATGAGGCTCTGGATACTGTCCATACTGTCTTTCCTGTCAGGATTTCAAAATCCTTTCCAAATGTTAAACCTTTTCTCTTTCTGCATATGAGGGAGTTTAAGGATCAAAAGTGTCAAGGCCAGCATTTCTAAGTTTCCACTAATTTGATGAAGGTTTAGCAGTACTCATTTTGAAAAAGCTTGGGCCTGACATCAGTCTAAGAGTCTAGGAGTCTAGGACAAGGAGTTCTTGCTGAAAATAGTATCTGCTAGCGTCTGCATTAACTGAAAATCAATTTAAGTTGTTTATCAGAAGTTTTTTACAATTTACAAGTGGAAAGGAAGAAGCGATGTACTGATCTGTTGCACGGGTCACTATGAATAAGGTTTTCCTGATTTGACATCCTGACTTTTAAGGTGCAGTTAAACTGAAAGAGGTAAATGAAAACATTGTGAGTTTTTTGCATTATTCCTCGTGTCAAGTGGACAGCCTTGGTTGGGGTCATCACACAGTTTGTCACAAACTAGAGTGCAGCCGTGCACTTCAGACTTTGAAATTGGGAGATTTTCCAGTCAAAACATTTGCATTTTTTAAAAAGTAATATTCAGAGAGGCAATTGCAATACAAGGTCTTGCCAAGAACCAGCTGGTGTCATTAAATGCTCTAAATGCATAGAACACTGTTAAAATTTTTCGTAATTGTATGCATGTAATTCTCTCCATCTGGGAAAGCAAATACTTGAACTCAGTCAGAGCATGTATTTAATTTATATTAATTTAGTTCAGTGATACTCTCCAGGTTATCTCATTTTTTTGGCTAGTCCCAGACTGGCCAGATGAAGAGGTGTGGATGCTGTTATGTAGAAAGTCCACTTTGCTCCTTGATTGACTGAAGAATGTTGCTAAACACTAGAACAGTGGTTATTTTATTCTTCCTCACTGCTGCTGATCTCTGCTGAGCAAAGATACAGATCTTGATAGCAGAAGATTCTTTTGACATGAGACCACCATGATCTCTCTGTTGAGTGACATTTAGGTTGGGATCTTTCAAAAAAGTTCTACTCACATCCCATCTTTATTCACTTGTCTTAGTTTCATGTATGATATAGAAGTCTCCTTTCATTTTTTAATTATTTGAAGTGTCACTACAATCCTATGGCATTTGTCAGAAAATGTCCTGCTCTACAGGTTTTCTGGAAATCAAACCAAAATATTTTGAGAATTAAGTCAACAGCAAAAATCAGTCTATCTTTTCTATTCCATATCTTTTGTCTTAAGCCTCGCTCCTCCAGTCTTCCCAACTGGGAAGTTATGTTCAAAGTTATGATTTTTTTGGCAGAGAAGTTCTGAACTACATTCAATGGACAGTACATCTATACTTTTTAATTTATTTATTTTATTTATCTATCTACTATTGCCAAGGAACTGTAGTTGTCTGGTATGTTTTCTTCAAATTTGGCTATATCCAGAGCAAAGTCAAGGGAAGACTCAGAAGTTTCAATGAGCTTTGGAAGAAACTTGTTTCATTTGCATACAGCTAGAAATATCAGAAAGTAGTATTTGTAAGGGTTTCCAATGACATGAATCAATCCTAAGGCAAATATTGCAGTTATAGAATTTCAGTTCATAGGTGTTGCATATGAAAAATAGCTTTGGAGTTGGTTGGGATGGAGGATATGGGAAGACACACACCAATGGGCGTTCATATAGGATTCCCTTTGTGTCCTCCCATGAGCCAGCTTTTAAATATGTAGATGACTTTCTTATTTTGTCTAAATTATGACTATTTCTAAAGCACAATTTGGCTACTTCCAACCTTCCCTGCTCCCCCCTTTTTTTTTCAGCTAGGTTTTTAGAAGACTAAATTTAGTACAGTAAGTCACCAGCTAGCTATGGTCCATTGCCCCAAGCCTCCCCTGACTTTTACCATTTTCAGTGATGGAAAGGTAGTACTTTAAGTAGCATTCTTTCATATTTTCCAGCCATTAAAATAAGGAATGAAGCAGGACCAGACCCGTTTGGTCTAACCTTATGGGTCCAATCCAAATCTTCTGCAGATTTTCTCAGTGACAATGCTTATACCACAATGTACTTTTCACCTTTGGTATTTGGAAGTACTAGATCTGTTCCTTTGTTTATCATTTTATAAAGGATATGCTTAATAAATGCATAAAAATGGGTCTGCATTTCTAAACTAATCATTTTCATCAAAGTAAGTAGGATATGTCATTTGATATCATTCTAACTGACAGTGTTTAATTGACATTTTTGAGATTAAAAGAAAAATAGTTTTAAATTATTAAAATGGGTCAAATGGTAATTTGGTGTTTTGAGCTCAAGAACAAGAACCAGAACAGTATTTCTTTGTATATTTCCTGCTCTTGATGATGTGAAAGTGGGAAATTGGAAAATATAAGTTTGATTTCTTTAGAGGATATTTATCTGCTCAAAGGTCAAACAAAAGGTTATCCTGAGATGACATTTTTTAGTATTATGTGAAAAGAGGGATGATAAAGATTGTAAAAAGAGATGCAAGGAGTGAAGAAGCTTTATAAAAAGCATCAAAAGAGAAATTACCCGTCATTTCAAAATTTCAGGAGAATATATGCTAAAATGTCAGTAGAAGAATATTCATTTTAATTATCAATTTATCAGTAAAAGAGATGACATACACCATCACCCATGATTGTTATTGTCTGATTTAGTATTTTGATTACAGACACTGTTTATATAGACAATAATTTCAAGAATGTACTGTCACAGCCAGATCCCATGTGTCTTGCTCTCTGCATTTGCAGAACATCTTACAGCATTGGTGCCAATTCTGCAGACAGTCACTTTTAGCAAATTAAAGAAAGTGGTGTGTATATGTGTTTCAAGATCAAGTCCCCAGTTGAGAAGTAACTCAGGAAAGCAGAGACAGAATTTTGAGTATGTCAGGCGGTAAACAAAACTGTAGGAAGACACAGCTGGCGGAGAATTTTAAACTAAAAGCTGTCCGCAGTCTGTATTGTATCATGTGAATGTCAAAAGTACTATAATTGAAGTGGAGATCAGAGAAGACTGGGCTTGAAACACAGAAGCTTATCGATATTTTTGAGTGGAAAACAAAAAAAAAAGCGATGGTCATGCCAACAGAAAGAAAATCTAGCCTCACCCACTCTAATTTATTATTATCTAATTAATATTATTGTTCATAATTTTTTTTTCTGATAGTAATAATAAATATACATAGGATGTATCTGAAGATTAAAGGTGTGATAACTGATATGCTATTCACAAAGAGCCAAAGAATCTCAAGCAGTTCCTTCCGACTCAAAATGTGACACTGGTCTCCTTAGGGATATGCTGGGTGCAGGAGAAGGGCAGAAGTGGGAGCAACCAACTGTAGAGGCATCCATACATCCTGGGCTCATGAAAAGCCCTCTGTCAGTGACACAAATTTGAGCTGCCTGGTAAGCACTGGGTAGGGGGCTGAGGTCGAGAAGAAGGGACCAGGCACTTGTTTCTCGTCACCTCCTGTATCCTCCCAGGGCACAGGGAAGGATCGAAGCCGAAGTGATTGTTCATTAGTGTATGCAGTTACTGACACCAGACAGACCAACATTTATCTTTACCCAATTCTCCTCTGACATATTGTACTGCCCAAAGGCCTGACTCAAGTATAAAAATGTATGCAAACTAAAAATCTACTAGCATTTCAAAGGTACCTGTTGGTGGACAGTTACAGCATTGTCTGTGAAGATACAGTTCTTGCTTGTCTACAACATTAACCACGCCGCCAGTGCTAAAGGAAGTGATACTAAGTATAAGACCATAATATAATCAATAATAATGCAAGGTATAAGGCCCACTTCTTCCATTACTGAAAAATCTGCTAAAGTTAAAAAAAACATACCAAGGTAAATTTGGCTTTTCTTGTCATTTCACAATATATAAACATAGGATACACAATGAGTTGTCACAGGATCTTGAGGATAAAATTCTGCCAAAGATACTTTCAGGTCTTTTATAAGTCACTAACACTGCTGTGCATGAATTATATAGCACAGGATTTCTTTTATTTAATGTTTGGTATAGTTTAATTCTTCCTTTAATATTTAATAAACAGAATAAGAACCATTCAGAAGTTTGTTCTGTGGGGTATCCCCTAATCTTAGTCGTTGTATCTATTTCCACTTTGAGAGTTTTTTGGAAAGTCTTTTTATTCATTACATTTTTGTAAGAATCCATTTATTTACAAAGTTTTACAGTTATGGCATTACTGGCAAAGTGAATAAACATGTAGGAAAACAGTAATCCCTATCTTATTTTTATATTATATATCCTTATATATAATAACCATGTACAGAAAATCCTTCTAAAATCGGGGGGGGGGGGTATGTGCACATATCTTATCATTTAAGTAAGATGATATATCTGGTGCGGCTTACATTTTCCATGTTCAGGTAAGTAATTTACCTACCTTTTTGTGTCAGAAAATTGTTACATAGTTTTGTGTGACTTCCTCCCATAAGGTTCCAGCTCATCTCAATGACATTGCAGTTTTTGTTGTGCAGGCATTATCTCTGTCTTACAAATACTAAAGACTTTAAAAACACTTTTTGTTGTTGTTTTTATTTCCAAAATAAAGCAACAACTGTCATGTTCCCGTTGATAATAGAGATTTTGTGAATGATTCCTGTAGGAGCTGGCATACTGGTGTAACACATCTATCTAGATCATCCAAACAGCATTCAGAATCCCCCCAGAGTTTGTTGGATCTATGTCCAATCCAAATTACACAGTGCAGTTAGATAGTTATAACTAACTACACTGGAATCACTAACTTTGTGGTGCGTTGAGCTGGTAAGTGTACAAAGAGCTAACATATGTTTGGAAATAAGCATTGGAATTACTGTGTTGGGGATATTTTACATCCTTCTTGATATTGGTTTTCATTTCCATCACTCCTAGTTGCATGCAGATATTTTAGAGAGATAAGATTGCTGGTAATATGATCAGAAAAATGACTCTGAAAAGCCTGTAAAGTCCTGTACTTCCTCTCAATGACTTTTCTGTCAGTGTAGGTAGGAAGTCAAAGATGGCTTTTCTAATTGCCAGCTCTGTGAATACAATATCTGAAAATCCATGTTTCTGACTTTTGCATTTACCTTACTAATAAAAATTCTGCAGTTCAGATGTAGATAAATCATTTTGCTGATGATGCATAAGATGATAGAACAGAAATTCAGCTCACTTTTAAATGAGGTGTAATTCTGATGGTAGTAAAAACTTGGTATTTGTTGTTAAGGGAGACTTGCATGATTTTTAGAATGGCTGGTCAGATAGATCCTTATGAGGGGGAATGGCAAGAATTGGTCAAGCAGTGACTTTCCTGAGTTTACTTTTAAATACTGAATGTAAAAGACCTGACCTTAAGCCTACTGAAAAGAAGAAGATCCTCTCTAATTTCAGCAGGCTTTGAATGTTGGGCTGATTACAGATTATAAAGCACTTACTTCTGGTTCTTGTAAGTACATTTATGAGAGTTTGTAAGGTTCTGCATGTACACTATGTACCATGAAAATACCCTGCTGAGATGAGGCACTTTGAACCTGTCCTCCATCAAACTTATTCTGAATATGCAGATGTGAGGTTCAATTACCACCTGGTCTTGCCTTTTTCAACTTTAGAAACATTTTCATCATATTTTTGAATTTAATATATTCCGATTTCGTTATTCTGTGAGAAAATACTTTTTGAAATCTAAATTTGCTAATTAACGCACAAGTTTTTTTCAAGCCCTTAAGGAAAGGAACTTTGAATTGAATGTACAAGGAAGGTATGAAAGGCAAAAAGTCCTTATAAATAAACCTTTATGCTTCAAAAATAGTTTGATGGAATCAAACACTTCTTTGAAATAAAGCTCAAATATGCATTTGATACAATGATTTTTAATGGCTAGAGTCCATGGGTGTCATGAGACATCCCATTTCCCATTTCTTGGCAGTTTATAGCAATTGATGCCATGTAAGTCAAATCCATCAGAGGACACCTCTCTGCAAATTTCTACGCTCCACCGTTGCAGAGCTCCCTAAGGGCTCTGGAGAGACATGAGGAGAGGTGTTTATTATGGGCTTCATTTATTGAAGAAAACAGCTCTCGCATTTAGTGGGAGGATCACAGAGGCGCAGTGAAACACGGAGAAGTCCCTCAGCTCTAGATTTTAAATCTCCCAAGCTTGCTTGTTCTTTTATTTGTTTGTCATTGTGCACAGAACAGCATGACCACTGTTCGCCTCCCAAGCCACAGCTGCCGGCGGGGGATAAGCGAGAGGCCCAGTGCAGCAGAGGGGAGGGGAAGATGTTTACACAGACCCAGCCGGCTTGAAGTTTATGCGGGAGGAACTGCTATTAGAGATGTAGAAAACTGTTAAAAGGGAGGATTGCTTGTCATCTAACGGGGAACTTTCTTAACCTCCGCCTCGCTGTCTTTCTACCTCACAGAGCGAGGGATTCTCCGCCTCCCTTCAGCTCTGCTGAATTTTCTTCAGCTGAAGCTGAGCCGACCGGGTGGCCGGCCCTGGGGAACCTGGTTAAGTGTTAAAACAGGCCAGGTCTGTGGCCCAGTGGGCAGCTGATGAGCTTTCTGCTCAGTGTGGGCAGTGGGGGCTCCTTGCGGCGCGGCTGCAGTCACTCCCCCCTTCAGTAGCGTCGCCTCAGGGTTGTTTCTCCGTGTTCAGGCTGCTGTGAAAATGCCAAAAAAAAAGTCCCCCAGCCCTTCTGAAGCTCTTCCTCCCCAATGGGCGCTACAGGTTTTGCAGCGATTGCTCGCTGCAGCCCGCTGTGCAGCCTGCGGACCGCCGCTTCAGTTTCTTGGGAGTGGCACACCTTTGAATACCCATCCCAGGAGGCTGGGTGGCATCTACTGCGTCAGTCTTCGGAAAGGTATAATTCACTTCTCCTTAGCCACCTAGCAACTTCAGTGCGCTCTTATCATCCCTCCTGGACACCCAGCAGCGCAAATAAACAGCAATCTCTTTGCAAGGAAGAGGGAAAACCCTGCATGTGATCTCATGGATGCTTCAGCTGCAGCTTGGCCTTTTGCTTTCTTTGGACTACCAAATATTAGGTGTATAATGTATTTGTATTTTTTTCTCTAATATGCTAATTTATGTAAGCATGTGAAATTCTACTCAGAGATTGTATCACCTGAAAGACAAGAACCATGTTCAGGGTGGGGTTCATCTCGCCTAACCCTAACTGCCTACAACTTAGATATTACATCTGAGCTCCGTATATAGTTGTAAAGAAACAGGGAATAGGGTGTCACAAGCCATTTGGTGTTTTTAACAGCACAAGATGACCTACAGTTCCTTATTTTGGTCCAATGACTAAGTGTAGTAATGCTGTAGCATACTAATATTTCTTGCGGGATGGGATTATTTGGATTTGATACGTTTGATCAGAGAATGAGCTGGTTCAGTGTAACACATGTATGTCATAACACATTCCCCCAAGGCATGTTAATTGCTTTGATAAAAAAAGTTTAAAGTTTTTTTTTTTTAAAAAGGTGTTTGTAATCTAGAGCAGCTATGTTATATGGGTACATTTTCCTTTATAGCATGTGTGATATTTAAAACTATGCTACTACAGTATTTTTATAATCAAGCACAAGCTTTTCCTCAACTTGAATCACTTTATTGTCTCTATTTATTTCTTTTCAAGCATATTTGTCTCTTTCATACCTCACTGTGTATTTTATTTGCCTATGGTTTCTTTCTCTCTGTTTTATCTGCCAGTCTTATCTGTCTAACCTATTTCAGGCTTTTATAGCAGACTTACCACTACAGTATCTAGGCATTAACTGCTTCAATGAATTTCTGAAGGCTTTCATTTTACTTAAATGCCTTTGAACACACTTAGGAAGTGTTATTAATTAGAATCAGCAGCCCAGTACAACTTCAGGTACTAATTAGACATTGCCCTTCCATAAATTCTTTATAACTTTCCCCCACACAGAACATTTTAGCTAACTCAGTAATTTGGAGATGGAGAACAACATTGTATGTACTTCTGTCAATCTTTACTGTGTACACATTAGATATGACATGGTTAGATTACGCTTTTTTGTAGAAAACAAACGTAAACCTGAAAAAGATTATGCTTTTTTGTAGAAAGCAAACATAATTCTTAAAAATAAAGTTCTGTGTGGCCAATTATGTGTACTTAGGTAAGTTCTGCCTTTGGACCCCTTCATGGGGGATTTAATGAAGACAGTGAACTTTAAAGGCAGTCATCCAGTGGCAGTTTAATGCCAACATTTTGTTTCCTTTCATGTTTGGTGTGGTTTAAAGGGTTGGTTTGTTTTATCTCTTTTACCACATAGAAATAACTTGCCCAGAATATTTTAAACAACATTTCCTTCTTCAAAACAGTATGGCTGTACTTATACAAGTCCTGTAATTTTCAAGTTGAAAACTCAATAATGGAATGGTAAATATGATGTCCAACCTTTTATGTGAGTATGACAAATTGTTTCATCCATCTGGTATTGTATCAGTGTTCCTAGCACAAAGCCCAGTGAGCAAGAATTTAAATACTTTAAACATCTCAGAAAATATCTTACTGTTTATTGAAAGCTAGGCTATCACTTGGAACTAACAGAAGCTGTCCTTACTTCACTGGAAAGCAAAACTTCCTTTGCACTGCTACAGCAGTTAGAGCTACAGAGCTTGGATGCACCTCTTGCCACCCTGGGGCTGTATGAGTTACGGGGAGCATAACGCCGTTAGGCAAGGCTGCCGTACCCTTCATCTCACCACTTGAGCTACATCTGCGTGCGCATCCTTTCCCCAGAGGATCAGCATCAGGGTTGTTGCTAGCGATCCACCAGCTGTAATCACACTTTGCTGGCCTTCTCACAAGATAAGGAATGAATAATGCTTTCTCCTGGTAGTTGTTCAGATACAAAAAAGAAGTCAAATATGAGAGACTTCAGTTACATGCATAAATGCTTTCCTTGGCATTTTTTTAATGTGGTGGCAGTACTTGCAGGACACTTCAACAGATCATGCGCACTTAAGAAAATAAATTGACCTGATGTTATAAACTCAGTGGGGAGAAATACAGTATGTGTTAAATGTGAGCTGCTTTAAGTCCAATTCCATGCTAATAGGCTTGAAGAATAACTCCTCTGTCTTTTGTGCTGTAAATTTTGAACTGCATTTTTTAACTTTGAAATTGTTACGATGGGAATGAAAATTGGATGTTAGATAGAGTAAATATGAGGCTATTTATGAGAAGAGGCTAAGATAGATTTGCTTAACTTAAACAACAATCTTTTATTTGCACCACATTAATCTTTACACCAGAACTCAATTTCTGCCTTGCATATTTCTTTTCTAGTATGAGCGCATGATATTGTTTCCTCCAAATAATTCTGTGAAAACCTGAGCCAGCTTGCTACATTTGGACAACATTCAGTTTCTTATGACCCATTTTTATGACCTTTTTCTTTCAAATAGGCCCTATACTTCATGTACCTCATAAAGTCAGACAAATGTGAGTATATTCTGTGATTAAAATTGCAGCTAGTATAGTTTAGCCTCTTGACACAAGTTTAAAATGAACAAGTTTTTAAAATTATTTTACTTTCCATTACTTAAGGTGCTGAAAAAAGAACAAGTACCTGTGCTCAGTTTATTCTTTTGCATGAATCAACATTACACTGAGGGATATCCTCAGCATTTAAACTGAAGCAAAAAACATCCTTCCTAACAGTGGCACTTATTGGTGTTGAAAATTGTAGGAGATTCTTCCCACTATGTTTGCCACAAAGAGATCAAGGAAGGAGCTTGCAAGACATTTAAACCTTGCTTAGGTTTTGGCTAGAAATTCAGCGCCAGAATCTGTCGTGAATGGTCCCACAGTGTTTGCAGCGGCCAGATCAAATGATAGTCGTTGTTAAACCCATGTTTAAAATTGCATCTGTATAATACCTGAAATTAATTTATGAATCTCTAAGGAAAACGATAATGCACTTGATGGACACAATTCGAGCAACATGCCAGTTCTAAAGACAACTGTCTCCAGAAAGGTTTATCTCAGCAGGCTGACTTCTCTACCTGAAAATAAAAGTGTCATAGAAAGGTAGCGCAGTGATTTATGAAATATAACAGGAACTTATTCTCAGATCTCAGAAATCTCCACATAACCTCTGCATGTCTACAGCTATCCCTGAAGTCATGATGCTGAATCCTAAAGAGCTAGGAAAGAAAGCAAGCTTTTGTCAGAAGTAGAGCCTTTGCAGTCCTTCAGGAAGGAAGCTTTTGTTCAGCTCAGTGCAGTGAGTTGCAGCTCAGCAGAACTTTTTGTACTTTATTTTTTGGCTGACATTGGACTGCAGCTGTGATACAGACACCTTTTCAATGGATCTTTGCTGAACAAAATGAAAGGTTGAGACAGGGCAAATATTTTTATGAGGTCTTTCGGGGAAGTAGGATCCCTGGAGCAAAAGGAGTAATGATCATAAATTCACATAGTAATCTGACATTAACAGTTCACCTGAAATCTGAACTTTAAACTAAAGGACATATAGGTCACATTTAGTACATGAAGACCACAGCATCTCTCTTCTTTCCTCATTACTTCCAGTACAGCATACCATGTACACAGTGATCTAAGTGAATCATATCTCCTTAGAGTGTCAGATTCCTATGAAATAGCCGCTCTTCTCTTAAATCATATTAGAATGAGTTCTGCCAGAAGCCCACCAACTCTACACTGTCATTCGTACACAGAGACATATATGAAGGAGTGATCTGGAAGTCTGAACTGGGTATGTATCAGCCACCGTACTGAACGCACTGTGTGTGCTTCCAGTTGTGTTTTTTGACACTGGAGCATCTGTTACTTCTTCTGATACTCAGAATACATACTAAGGCACAAAGAAATGCTATTTGTGTTAATGTGTACATTTAATGTATATTGGTATGTATACATACATTTCTGATAAAATTCAACATTGTAGTTATGCTTTAAGAATGAATGGAAATTAGTTAAGTGAAATGAAAAAAATCATCACATTATATAAACTGTAAACTTAGAAATACCTGATACATTTTCAGAAAAATACAGCTGTACATATATTTTAAACTTGTGGAAACTTCTCTCACTTTACTGAAAAGTGGTGTTGGCTGGCAACAAGCATGCAATACAATTTGGGGCAAATTAATTCTCTAGGGGTGAAAATTATCTAATTGGTAAGAAAGTTTTCTTTCTTAAGACTGATGGCTTTATTTACTAAGTTTAGTAGAGCAAGCCTTCATTGTGGAAATTGCATGCAAATTGTCTGTTCTGCCCTTTTTTATTCCACAAAGATTTCTCTTGTTTTTTTACCAGAAAAGAATTTTCAAAAAAAAACCCCCCAAAACCCCAATTAAATAGTAATACAATAAAACAACAGACAATAAAATAAACAATGGAAATAATTCTCCATTTAATCTGTTCCACCATAGTAGAGTAGTTTGTCTTGAGTTGAACTTTTAGCTCAGGTAGAAAGAGTAAACTTTCCTTCATTTAAGAAAGCCATTTCAATTTTTTAAATGTATAATGTGAAAAATAGCTTTACAGCTCAATCCACATCCATCTGAGCATTGCAGGGTTGCTTTCATTAAGTGTGGATAAAATTCCTTATATTTTAATGGCAAATAGCTTAGAAATATATGGGTTCAATGCCCCGTGCTTTTTCCAGGGCAAGTGACTTACAGAAATCCTTTTTCCAGATCTCTCCAGGGATCTCTCAGTGAGAAGCATGACAGGGCTAAGCATCCTATCTGAAACACGGGTTGTTAGCCTCTCCATTCTGACTACTTTGCTCCTGGGCATCGTAGTCCTTGTAAACAGATGTTTGCAAACTTTGAGATGAACATGACTGAAAAAGATTCCTTTTCTTCTCTGTGTAATAAATACCAGAAATTCCTAGTAACAGAATGTTTTCTCTCTCTGTAGGCCTAGCTGACCACTGCTGTAATAGATTCCTGATTGCTTAGGAAAAGGCAACTTTCATCCTCTTTGTTTTTTTCTTTAAAAATTGTTTAAAAGACATTTTTTTGGTTTGTGATGACAGGAAGAATATACGGTATCTTTCAAAGGAGTCTCACTGGAACTCTAAAACTTTCTGATGTCAATCGATTTTAAAAACTCCAGCCAGTTCTCTGTTTATCTTGTACAACATACAGAAGAAACAGCTTATAGCATCATTCCTACTGTCATACCTGCGTCCAGCCCACCATCTGCATAACTCTTTAGCGTGAGAATTTAATGGCCAGAATTCCTGGATGAAAAGCAATAGCTATTCAACTCCTGCTGTCTCTCTCAGGCATTCTCCATACAACGTAGTATCTCTTAGTTGACATCATTCTAAAAATGTACCCTGGACAGATTTTTTTTTTTTTTAAAGTGATAGTTTCCTGTACAGTCTGCTCCATCTTGGATCCAGTTCAGTACAGAGGAAGCTAATTTATCATTCTGTAGACTGATTTCATAAGATGGCAAGGGTTGGCTCCTGCAAAGTCAAAATTACTGTAGTGTCTGCAAATACTAGCACCTGGGAGCAATGGCTGTGCAGTGATCTCATGCTTAGTGAATTATGATTTTTCCCATTCTAGAACTCTCCAAAGCACGCTCATCTTCCAGTCCTCTTCCCAAAAACGTGAACCTCCAAAGACAGTACCCTGCCACCAAGACAATAGCTGTGTTTCCAAAATGGACCCAGTGGCATCATGCCGTTGCATCTCGATGGATAAGAGGTTACATCTACTGCTCTGGACCATCACTGTGAGGTCTCCACTTCCTAAGAGGGAAATACTGTCCTACAAAATGCCCAGGTTCTCTCTGTCCCCTGTTCAGCCTAGAAAGGAGGGAGCATGATGGTGACAAAGCTGACTGTGTAAAAGTTTGACAAGATCTGTCATCCTCACTGGTTGGTAAGGGGAAGAGAATACACATTGTTATGTGACTTAACGGTGATTATGAAAGATCTAAAATATCCTTCTGTGCAGATTTTCCTGCTATCCAGCGGGAATTAGAAACGGTTGCTCACAGTGCTTTTCCTTATACGGCACAAAGCCATCACACATTTTGTTTCCCAACAATTTTGGCTTGTATCAAATGTGAAGCTGGCTCAGAAACAGCTTGTAAAAGAGAGAAAACTAAGACTCTTAGCTCCAGTAAGTGCCTGAACACTCTTTCTCGTTAACTTGGCATGAGTACGATGGTATTTCAACTTGACATTGACATGAACATTTCAATGGCTGGACAGTAAGCTCCCCGATAAAGCCATTGTCTGACTAGGAAACAAGGCTCTTTTACAGGGCAGCCTCTTTATAGCAATTATAGTAAAAATTAACCTTTCAGAAGTTTCTGTTTGAGGGACCAAAACAAGGAGTGAAAGCAAGGATTAATTTCCCAGCAACAATCTAAGCTCTTTCCTTTTCAAATGAAAATAAAACTCAGACAGGATTTTATGAGAAGTATTTAGATGCACATGAAAATACCAGTCTTTTAATTTTTCTAATTACGCTCTGCTTCCAGATATGAACACAAAGAGTCTTACATCTGGAAAAAAACCTTTCCCAAACTTTAAAAAATTCAAAGCAAAATAAAGAGGAAACCCGCACAGAAAAGAATATTTTTTTAGAACAGGACAAGCTTGTACTTTTAGGAATAGACTTTGACAAGAGTTGCCACGTTATGCTTGGTATTTTTTGGCCTGCAGTTTGAATATAGTACTCTTTCTGAGCACTGCATAAAAACATAGCTTTGATATGGCTTCAGATGTCTGTTCTGTGGTTCTCTGTATATTTCTTAGTTTTGCATTAGTTGTCATTGTGTGTTTTTCCAAAATGTACATGCAACTCTTTTCATTTGTCTCTGCTTCTTCCTGTTCTTTGTTCCTTCCCTTTGGTTATAAGCATTTTATATCAGCCTTCTGAATCTGTGTTACTATACTAGAGCAGTGCCATAAAGTGATATCATCTGGAAGTTAAATAGAGGCATTATGTATTGAAATGATTCCTAAATCATACATTCCACGTTAAGAAAAATCTGGGGGAATAAAATTTCTGTCATGGCTTGTAACTAATGTGTGAAAGACTTGCCCAATACTGTCAGACAGTAATTGATATCCACAGTGAGAGTCCATCATATTTAGTTTATCAGTTTGCAGTCCTTTCAGTTATATATTTTTTATTTGAAGGTTTATTATCAGTTGCTGTAGATTCAACCACTTATTTAGGTTTCAGTCATCTTCTCCCTGAATGTATGATCTTAAACCATTTATTAATCTGAAGATTAATCTGCCTTTAAAGAGTACTTTTCCCCCTTATTAGCATCAAGAAAGCCTTATTCCTTGCTGCTTTAGATGAATGCAAATTGTTTTGGTTTGTACGTGATGGCAAACTAGGACTTCTGCCAGATGCCTTGATTGTTTTAGAGAAATTCCAGACAGCTAGTAAGTAGTAGCTCCTTAATGCATGTTTAGTATTTGTAAGTCTCCTATTGATGGTGCATTAATAGCTGTCATCAGAAGTATCATATAAAAATGTTGGTGTCAGCAGTGCTATGCCTAATGGCAGTCTCCTTGTGAACAGACTACAGAGAGAGGTGAAAAAGGATGGATGATTGTTTTAGACCCTTGTCCTTTATTTAGAGGAAAAGAGGGGTAAGACTGTCACTTTAAAGAATAGTTTTCTACTTCAGGAGATAGTTTGTTGGTTATTCTCTCTTCATGTTATGCCAAAGTTGATTTTTGTGTACTGGAGACAATAAATGTAATGCAGGAGCCTGATATGTATTCATAATTTTGCTCTAAGGCTAAAGTGCTTTCCTTGTAAATTCATCTAGCTACAGATATTGTGAGCACCAAAAGCAATTACTTCACCCCATCAGTTTGGTCTAAAAAAGAATACCATTAAACTCCTTGTTCTATATTTATTGTTCTAACAGGGAACAAGAAGAACATTCTGCTGAGACACCAGTGCAAGAACCAAAATTAGGATGCTTTTATTCAATTATATTTGACAAAGCTGGACACCTTTTTTCAATCTGTAATGTAGTAAATTTATGTACCTATCAAAAACAATTCATAGAGCTCTCCAGTGTTAAATTGTGGTAAAAAGGGAAGGCTAGGCAAATTTAGAAAAAGAACAGTATGCTTTCCATTTGCAAAGGAAGACATGAGACTCAGCAAAGAATGCTAATTTTCCAAGTTGGTGTTTCTATTGTCTGTTTTTTCACTATATAACACCTAGAAACAAGAATCCATTGACTGGGTTCTGTACAGAGATCAAAAAGATGTGTCCTGGCCCCAACACTTACATATAACAGAGAATTAAAATCTGTATAAAATCAAAGGGACAGTGGAAAACAGAAAAATGAGGATTTATTTTATGGTAAAGAACAATTATAAGTGAAAATTTAAAAAAGAAGAATGGACTAGGTTTCTAAGTAGGTAGCTAGGAGGCATTCCACTAAGCTTGATACACATACAGAGAGGTATTTGTTTGAAAGTGAACAGAAGACAGAAGTTGGGCTCACAGGCTCATCAGAGACACAGGTCAAACTCTCAGTACAGAAGAAAAATTGTTGGAAAGGTGGAAGGTCAGCTGTGAAAGTTCTTGAACATTAAAAAAAATAATTTCTATGGCAAAGTAAATAATACAGATGAGGCAACATTTATAAGGAGCACAAAGCAAGGAATATGATGAAAGCATCAGACGAAGCCAACTACCTTTTGCATAAGTACTTTGTATCACTGCGTCATGGTTCCAGCCCAGCCGTCGGCCAGGCCACGGTGGGGTGAGGGGGAGAAAATATGAAGAAATGCTCGTGGGTCGAGACAAGGACAGGGAGGGATCACTCACCACTCGTGGTCATGGGCAAAAGGCAGGTTCAACCTGGGGAAGAAACAAAATCAATTTAATTTGCTACCAATCAAATCAAAACAAGGACACCGAGAAGTAAACCCAAACCTTAGAGAACACCTTCCCCAGCGCTCCCTCCCCCCGGCCCACCCCCATCCCGGTTCTCTCCCCCTCCCGCCTCCGAGCGGCGCAGGGGGACGGGGAATGGGGGTTGGGGTCAGCCCGTCACACCTTGTCTCTGCCGCTCCTTCCTCCTCAGGGGGAGGAGGACTCCGCGCTCCTCCCCTGCTCCGCCGCGGGAGACCGTCCTCCACGAACTGCTCCAGCGTGAGTCCCTCCCGCGGGCTGCAGTTCCTCACAAACTGCCCCGGCGCGGGTCCCTCCCGCAGGCCGCGGTCCTTCAGTCCCGGCCCAGCGCGGGCTTCCCCAGGGAGCGGCCGCCATCTTGTGGGGCCTCCACCCCCTGCTCCGGCGTGGGCTCCTCTCTCCCCGGGCTGCAGGTGGGCATCTGCTCCCCCGCTCCCCTCCGCGGGCTGGGGGGACATAGCCTGCCGCCTGGTCTCCCCACGGGCTGCGGGGGCATCCCCTCCTTCCTCCCTGCCCTCGGGATCTGCACAGGGGTTCCTCTCCCATCCCGATCCCCTGACTCCCGGCAGGTTTCCCCTCTGGAATCTGTTCTCCCAGAGGCGGGTCCGGCTCCCAGCCGGGGAAGCTTCCAGCACCTTCCAGCAGCTTCCAGCAGCAGCTGGCCCTGCAGCCCCCTGCCACACAAACCCGTGACACACTGCTAGTGTGTCAAGATGGCAGTTGTTGAGGCAAGGGGGGACTGTGAAGATGTGAGATGGGGAGAAGCTATATGATAATTTATGCTGTGTGCTTTGGGAGATACAATATACAGATGCTGGCCTAGAACTATACTAATTAATGGAGCTGCTGACATTAATAACATAGTGGTCACTGATTCACTATGCAGTTGATGGACAGAGGCACCTCCAAAGCACCATCCATCCTAAACCAGGCAGGCAAAGTAAATGAGATGAATCATTTTTCAGGGATTCCTGGTTGGTTTTTTTTTTGCTATACAAGGCAGTTTACCGACTACCCCAACTTACAACATAAACAGCTTGTCATAACATTATGCAGGATGAATCTTACCAATAGTTGGATGGTGAGCGTCGATTTTTACTGCAGTACTGCCAAAAGGCTCCTCACTATGTTAAAATCTTGTTGTGCAGGTGCTGTAGAATTTATACAGGCATGTATCTTTTCTGTACATGCATCATGCATCTTACTTGGAGACTTCTGAAGCAGGAGTATTGTGGACCAGAGGCAAAAGCTTGATGAAGTGAACCACAAAGAGCTTTTGAAATGTTTTTAAGTGGGCTGAATTGTGTCCAAGGCTGTTCATAGACCTTGTTTCTTCTCCATTTAATGGCACAATTCTCAGGCACTGTTCTTCTGTTTGGGAATGTAGGTAATGTGAACTGCTGCAAACCAAATTGCATTGAATATATTTGTATACCATATTAGATGAAATGCACAATTAAAATTATGTATTTCCCATGAAAAAATTATAGTGAAAAAGAAAATTATTTTAAAAACTAATTTAACTGTGGTTTTTTTTAAAATGAGTACTGCCAGTTTAGAACTGGTGTATACAGACTTAATATCTACAGTTGTCTTTTTTTAAAATGTGCTCTAAACAGTGTGAGAGTGTCAATGAGTGGGTACTTGTAGCTAAAGAAGAATTTAATGCGTGTGGAAGGAATGTATTTCAGAATATATGCAAGGACAAACCCCTGTTTTTACACAGATTTTCAGATTTTATTCTTTCCTGCCTCGACAAAAAGAATTTGCTTGGGGAAATTAGAATTTTCATACTTACTTGTTTTATTGTTTTTAAAATTAACCTCAGGACAGATTAGTTTCCTATGCAGCACTGGACTTAGAGGTTCACTTACTACTGTGAAGAAAGAGGCTTTATTCGAGAGGCTGAGCTACTACATGGTGGTGAGGAATGGATGCGCCATCTTGGTGGCATCAGAAATGTGGTTAGGAGCTGCTGTTGCCCTTATCACTGTACTATCTGAGCATGACAGTTTGAATTTATCTATCGTCACTATCTTCTGTGAAATAGGAAGTTGTTGTCCTTTCCTCAGAGATGGCAAACATGCTGGCTTAAGTGATTTCGCCAAGATGACATAAGAAATTTGTAGCTATAGTAGAAGATGAACACATGCCTCCTTAAGCCTATTCAGTTACTTATCAAATGAACACCCCCACCCCAATATTATTTGTTTTTCATTAGGACAGGTGTCTCAGTAGTGTGCATAGAGAAAAGCTTCGAATTCTGCTGAAGTTGGGGTTATATGTCACATAATTCCTAGAACCCAGAAGCAAAGATATAATTTTATTAGATTGGTTAGTTTAGTAGGAATGTTTCTACTTGGTATGATATCTGTGAAAAGAAAGTCTTGCATAACTACCAAGGAACTGGAAAGAGGAGCATGAAGAGCAGGGCCTCCACACTGGAAACCCTTATGGTTAATCTAGGAGGGAGCGGACATCTTCAGCTTTTTGTCATGGTTTTTTTTGCTATTCAAAGTTCTCAGCTGTTTTTGTATGTCAGTTTTAAAAACATGATTTCAAATCCTGGTTGGCTTCTCTGTTCTTAACAAAGCTTGCTGCCCAACACATCACCATCTCAACATGTTCTCTGTCTGGACACCCATTACAAGGTCTCTTTCATGCAGTAGGATGCATTGCAAATGATCTGTTCTCTCATCTGTCCACATACACAAAGGATTTTTTTTTCCTGCAAACACTTACTGTTTTTTAAGCAAATTCTTGTCAGTGTGAACAGGACTGCCTGTGTCAAGGTGGGAATGAGAACTAGATTTGACTCTGGATGTCCATCTGAAGTAGGTAATTTGAAGTTTGGCTTCTGTTCATCAGCAGTACTGGCCACCATTAGTATTCAGGAAATGTTTTGGATGTTAACCTCTGTTGCTGTATTTACATCTGTACTAATGAAAATTCCTGTAAAAGTTTCACAGGAAAAACTATCACTGGTAAATTTGAGATAGGGAAGCTTTCAATTCATTGCTTCTAATAAATTCAATAATATAAGAAATTAAAAGAAATTTGGTCTTTTCTGTGAAGATGCTGTAGTGCAAATAGGATAGTTACAATGAGCTATTGCACCCATTGTCAAAAGCCCTTTAAAATAAGATTAGATCATTTCATTGTTGTACCATTTTCAGTTGGCGAATTGTAACTTTGTTTTAAGAGGCTCATTTAATATACAAATTGCACTGGAACTTGAAGGAGTGAAGTAATAGTTGTGGTGATTTAAGATTAGAAGTGTTTGGATAAACACAGATGATAGTTGTAATAGATCTGAATTGTCACCTGAGATTATATAACCTGATTTATTGTTTCACTGAAGAATTGCAGATAACAGTTTACAATATATTTTCATATGTGGTCTTGTCATTGTTTCCTTTAGTAAATTATGCTCCTCTATATAGCAGAAACAAGACTTTTATTTTGTCCTGAGGACATGTAAGATTTATGGAAAATAGTTATTTTCTAGGTAGAAGAACTGATATTATTTCCTCATTCACTTTGATACACAGAGGGATGGTTATGGTCTTCATGTACTTATTTATATTTAATGCATTTTGTTTCTCCTTTGTGTTCTGGAGTTGCTAGAGTAACTGCATTTGTGAAAAGTTGCAGTTAATTTCCTTTGCATTTGCCAAAGTTAATATAACCACTCTAAGAAAATTGCTTCTTTGTCAGCCTATTCTAATGATTACGGTGACTAGACAGGTCATGTCTCTCAGCTTCTGGAATCAGGAGGCAAGAAAGGATTCTGGTAGGACAGTATAGTTTGTGCCTAAGTGTTTTTGCATAAGTATTTTTGCATAGATTTCCCAACCAACTTTTCCAAACTTTACTATTAAAATCTAATGGCTTGTTTAACAAAGATTTTCTGTTTCAGTGGTCATGAGTCAGATAGCTATTTTCTCTGCTCGAAGCAGCAGTTTGTTTGACATAGATCTTTTTTTCTGAACGCATGATGACAGAGAGCGCTGCAGACAAACGAACGCACAGTCACTTTCCACCCTCCTGCTATGCGTAGAGTGGCACAAAGGCAAGGTTGCACCTTATTTTCCTCATTTGCTCAGGCCTGTAGCCTTTTTGTCAAGGGCACTGAAGTACGTCCAATTTTTATTTTCTGATGCAGTCTGCTGCTGACTCAAATCTAGGTTGAAACCTTATGACCTTACCCCACGTGCATTATTTCTTGTCCTTGGCAGCAGTGCTGTTTGATGGCTGCGCTGCGAGCTCATAGATCAGCCGCTGAGAGGCATGTGGCACCGAACGGTTTTGGCTGCACATGAAACTGTTGTTATAAACCTTTCTTATGCAAGAGCTCAAGAGTTAATGCGCTGCCTGTTTGAAAACATCATATTCTTCCATGAGTGCTAAGGTATTTCAGTAGCGATCCAGCAGTGTCACCTAGAAGAGGAAAATAACTTTCTGGGGTCACAGCAGAGGTCCTGCTTCTGGCAGCGGACAGCAGTGAGTGTCGAAGGAATGGCGTGATGGCGGGGAGCCCAGAGAGGTGACCTTCTGAGGTGGGGGGTTATTTATTTCTTGCTGCTCCATTCAGAGCAGTTAGCAGTTCATACAGGTAGGAATCAGACCTCCTTCGTTTGATAGCAGGGGCAGAGGGAGTTAACGCGAAGCAATGGGAAGTAGAACATGAATCAAACAGGAGAAATACAGCTTGAGTATCAGAGAAACTACTTAGTGGTAAGCTGTATTACAGAATCAGGCAGCTTCCCAAGGAGAGATGATGGATTTGTATTGCTTGTGGCATTTAAAAGTGAGCTGCGCACAGCACATGAAGTATGTTAAGAGGGTTCTCACCATCACTAGCAGAATGGCAGATTAGATGAACATCTCTAGATACAAATGTGTTGCTACCCAGAAAAAGATTTAAATAATTTCCAGAATCGCTTAAATAAACACAACAGAAACAAAATGCATTAACTTCTCTTTGAGACTGTAAAAAAAACCAGTTTCAACCTTTTTTTTCCTGTTTGTCATGCAGAAATTACCTTCCTTCTGTGAACCATAGTTTTGCATGTATAGCTTAACTTTCATAAGACTTGTTCAGTGTTATAAAGGTCATATAATAGTCTGTATTCGTACTTAAAATGTATATGCATTTTTAGAGCACTAGGTGACTGAAAATATCTTACGTAATTTTATTTTACAAAACTAAATTAGTATGTACTGTATTCTAGCTAATGCCAAACAGTATCTTACACCAACTCTAGCTCTGTGGGAGTAGCATACTGTTCAGTCTAAATAACCATTTCATAACCTGGGCTTTCATTTTAACGAGTTGAATGCATCTGCCTTGTGTTTTTTAATGAATACTTTGTCCAGAATGTCATACACCCTCTAGTGAATTAAATTCTCCATAGTCTGAAGCATTTACATTTAAAAATATTTAATGTGCAGCTGCCTGCTAACAGACATAGCAAATCTCCATGTGAAGCTATCAAGTAGAAAAAAGGCACTTAAAAACTTTGAGGCATCACAAAATTTTGCCATTGAACTGTTTAAAGCTTTAGGCACTTAGGTAACTTAATTTTTATATGAGGGAAGAAAGAGATTTAGGTATTCAGAAGAAGATGAAGTCAGAGAGTGCTGTGCCAGGTGTTTCAGCTGTTGGAAAGCTTAAAGCATGGAAGGAGCAATGTAGCAGCAAAGCAGACCTGCTGAATAATTCATCACTGTCTTACACACTTCTGCGGCTGTACCATTATTTAGGAAAGAATATTATATTGTTATTGATTACAGCACTTGCTGACACGTTTCATTTGCTGGGAGGTGTGTGTGCATGCTTTGTATTTCCGACATTTACACCATCACCAGAGAAACTTATGTATGAGCTCGATTAAAATTTAAGAGGCTGGATGTTACATACACGCACACACATACTCAGCACTTATCCCTAACACTCCCCATTTGGGGAGGCAGAGCTTGCTTCATGTGTCAGAGGAACAGTCTTCCCACAGATAGTGTTTTCGAAGTGATGAAAAACATTTCTTAAGGGAGTACAAGCGGCTTTGTCTTTACCATAACACTGCTGGGAAAGCGACTCCTTCGTTATGCTGACCTGCTACCCTGGAGTGCCACGGAAAGGACCCAGGAGCATCCTCTGCTGTGAGAGCCAGCCCCGCTGTGCCGTGATCACGGACAGCCCCACTTCCACAAGCCAGACCTCAAGGGTGTCCTTTACTTAGGCTGCTGCGGTTGCTGATACAAATAAACTTTCAGCTGTAGTTGGCTAAAGGCCAGAGGAACTTGATGGCTGTTGCAGCTAGTATATGTTATTTGAACAATGAAATGAAATCCTGTTCCTTACATGCTTGAAAACAAATATAGAGAGATATATATGCATGCATATATAGAGGGACAGAATTGAATATCTACATAGAATATAGATAGAAGTGTATACAAATATAGATATATGCCATTATTTATGCTTCCAGATTTATACTGGAGTGTTGCAAGATGTTTCATTTTTAGACTTCTGAAACAGTGAAGGATATTCTCCTCAGTTGAGGAGAGGGAAGGGAACAAACAAACCAGAAATATTTTTCTGACTTTTTTTCTTTGTTTGTTTAAGGGCAATCTGGTATAGATGAAAAAGGCATTGTGGCAAAATCTAGATTGTCTAGAAACAGTATTGAGAAGATCCCAAGTGGCTGTGGTGAGCTTTCTCTCAAATGTTGAGCTTGTAGGGGATCCTGTGCCAAATTCTGAACAGCACTGGAGATTGACAGAGAATGAACTGCTTGTATCCTGGAGGAAACCCTTTCCTTACCTCTCTTTGCATGTCCAAATCCATAAATAGCAAAAAAAAAAAAAAGACTATAAGCAGAACACAAGGGACCCTGAATGCTTTACTAAAAGAATAATCAGGTTTCTTTCCCCATTTTAAAAATCAACGTGGTGGAAATAAAATTTATTTTATACCAGGATTAATCCACAGTAAGATAACTGATCTGTTGCAGCAAATGGCTGCCCTCTCAATGATTTCAAAAGAGTCAGGGTTCCCTCCTAATGGCCAGTTTTCTCAGGTGGCAAACAGTGATTAGATTAATAAATATTTGTTTCATAAATATTTGCTTCTGCTCAGATTTTGGAAGAGCCAGTTCACATTTAGCAGGTCCAGAAGCTTAGCAGGTTGCACGATCCCCCAGCCCATCAGTCATACATACACAGCATATCCCTGTTTGCTGTACGCAAACTGATTTTGCATAGCTTGGATATTTTTAACTCACTAAATACTATATGAGGACTGCTCAGTAGAATATTTAGTAACAGAACTAGCAAGTGTTAATTGCAGGTTTGTTCTGTTGTTTGTCTCTCTCTCTCTCTTTCCTTCTTTGCCAGGGAGAGAATTAGAAGGACAGTTAATATTTGATTTTGTAGATTTTTTTATTTTACTCCTTAAAAATGAGATGGCAAGATGGAAAGAAAGTGGTGTGCTTGGAAGAGAAGATTTTAAATAGATTTCTTGTGGGTTTTGTTCGCAGTGACTCTGTATGGATATTGGATCAATATCTGAACAGAAATTTGTGAATATAAACTTGCAAAACCATTCTTCAAAATGCTTGGCCTTTACTATGGCAAAAATGGATGAATGCCGCAGATTTAGAAGTAGGTGCTTTTGCATCAAAGACATCTCTTACTTCCACTATTTACTTATTGTGATTTACCTAGAAGAAATCCATGCACAGATTTAGTCAGTGTTTTTGATTCTTGGCAGATTTAGTCAGTGTTTTGATTCTTGGTAACTAGTTAAAACGAAAAGCAATAAATCTCTGAAACTTATCAAGAATGTTAAAAGGTACAACTTAATCATTATTTACTGTCTAGAGCTTTCGGTATGTCTGATTCATTTTTAAGATAAGTGCTGAAAAAAAGGAGTGCAATGTATCTTTTACAAAATGCTCAGCAAAACTCACAATAATATGGTAGTGATTAGTGCAGAGCAATGCTTACAGCAGTCGTATAGTGCCAGTGATTATACTTCGGATCCACTACAAAAACAAGCTGTTCCTGATGTGCTCCTCAAAAGCAGGACAAAATGTTCTCCATTAGTCTGTTGCTACTTAACATCTTTCCCTACATCACATCTTAATTTTTCTCTCATGCCATCTGCAGAAAAACATGTCTTTCAACCTTCTAGATCCTGAGATGGCAATTTTCAGAGCTGTAAGAGGAATTGGGCCACGTGAGAAGGGAATCTTGTCACGGTGGTACTGTAGAGGCTTTTAAAAATATACAGCTAAAGAAAAAGTTGCCAGCACTGATTTTTGTCTTCAGTACAGGTAATTATATCATTATTCACATATAAATTCACATATAAAGTTCAAATATAAATCATATTCTGTGATTTTTGCTGCCAAAATATACGAATGTTTACACCTTTAATCTTGGTGTTGGTCATTAAGTTAGAGCAATGTGAGAACAGAATGCATTTTGAGGCCAGATGAATGTATCTTCCTCTAGAAATGAAAATATTTTATAAATAATTACACATAAAAATGTACTCATTGTGAAACATGTTCTTGTACATGTATATGTCTTGTATTGCGCAAAGAGGGCTCCCACTAGGTAGGGAGCATCATGGACCAGTCTGACAATATCTGGTGTACGCTCCCTTGCCAGCACGTCCTCTGCAGCAGAATGCTGATGAGATGAGCCTGGACCCCAGTGTCCTGCTGGACCGACACCATGGCACTGAGTGTCCCACCAGCCCTGGCTACCTCCAGGGACTGCCTTGTACATTTTCAGCCCCCTTTATTGCAGGTAAACAAAGAGCAAGAGTGTGTTTCTGCTGCAGGGCAACACTGGGATGTCTCTGGACTGGTTGGTGGTGAAAGCGGAGAGGGAGAAGTGTGGGAAGGACTTGAGTAGTACACCTAAATTCATTGGGCTTTTCAGAAGGAGGAGCACTTGTGACCTAGTGACACAGTGAATGGTGGCATTTTTCTATAACATAAGTTGCTTCCTGACATGATAATGCCATCTGTGCCCTAAAAACTAATGCCGCTCAGCTACACTGAACAACTTGGCTCGAGAAGCTCAAGGTATTATTCTGCCTGTGAGAAACAGGGATGGTTTGGAAAAGATTAGAGGCCTTAATGGGGCTCAAAACTGTACTCTGTAATGCACTGACAAACTTGAAGCTTCAGAGTGAATTATAACTGTCGTGATTGTAAGGAAGCACCTATGGACAAAGAGGCAAGGCAGCTAGAAAATTTTGAATGGGTTTGCTGAGTTGAGAGAGGGCAAAAAATAATGGGAGGTGCAACTAAGGATCTTATGACAGGCTGAGACATGGTATGATGTGAAGTTTTGTTGAAGTCAGTGAAAACTAGTGGAGCTGAGCATTAAAGGAACATCTCACTCACCAAGCATCCGTCCATGTGTCATGTGGCAAATCTCAGAGACTTTTAGCATGTACAGTATTCTCCTCCTTTGGCTCTTTTTCCTATTTCAGACACACTCTTTCTCTCTCCCATGTGCCTGCAGTTTTCTTTTTACAGTGAGTTTCTTCTTTTGCTTAACAGTGAATATTTGATTAGCAGCTACTCAAGTACTATCCAACTTCCACTCCAGGTAGCAACAGTCTTTTTTTTTTTTTTTTTTTTTTTTTTTTTGCATCTTTCACCCTGGCTTTTTATCCCAGGAGTTTTATCAATGCTGCATTTTTGCAATTCTCACTGGCATCACCATTTTCTTTTTTCCTATTCCATTTTACTTTCCATTCTGTGTTTCATTCAGTACTGAGAAGGGAGATTGGCAGGTATTTTATGGCAAAAAATAAAGGGTTGGAAACAAAGGGTTTTACAGAAGCGGATAGAATTATTTATTGTTGAAAAAATCTCAGTGATCTTTTAAAATTAATTGAAATACCTTCAGT
Organism: Haliaeetus albicilla; assembly: GCF_947461875.1. Taxonomy (NCBI): domain Eukaryota; kingdom Metazoa; phylum Chordata; class Aves; order Accipitriformes; family Accipitridae; genus Haliaeetus; species Haliaeetus albicilla. The sequence goes on from NC_091497.1 coordinate 23,286,022, forward strand.
GCTGAAAGCCCAAATATCACAAGGTTGTGAAAGAGCTTAGCCTAAAGCAGACTGATGCCAATAGAAGGATCACAAGTGACTTATAGTCAATTGGTATTAGAGCTGATTGGGATCTGTGACACTTCTGTGAAAAATATGTCCCTCTTTCTGGGATTAACTAGCCTTAATTTGTATTTACAGTGTGAATATAACTGCTCTTGCCATAGGATATGATTGCCTTTCATATTCTGCAATGTACTATATCAAATATTGTACTATATTATGTAGCCTGGTTTTAAAGATTTTTCTGTTTTCCATTTTACAGTGAAGAACTGAGGCACTCACTGCTTCTGTGGCTTGCTCAGGGTAACATGTGGAAGTCTGTTTCAGAGCAAGGACTTGAATTTCAATCTTGTGAGTCAGTGCTTTAGCACTCAAACAGTTGCTACTCTCTGACACCTCTCTAGTAATCAAAGACCAAAAAGTGAAGGGTAAAATGCCTATGGTATATCAATCTTTATGTTGAACAAGAAACAGAGGGAAAGAATTAACCTAAAAAAAACCCTTCTAAAATGTTCTTATTTTATTGAAACTGGGCCACTTGTGCACCCAGGGATTCAAGATTCATGGATTTAGGACAGCAAACACGAAGGTGCTTCATTGTATATCCTAGTGGCTGAACAACTCCCCAGGGATACAGGAGTCTTAGAGATCTGCTCATTGCACTGTTCAGGCATTTTATATCAGAAAGTTGTTAGGTAAAGAAAAAGAAAGGAAGAATAATGGAAATTAACACCACTCCCACCCCCCCACTGCCCAGAAATATGCTCAAGTTAAATTTTAGGAATAAATGTAAGGTTTATTCTGCATTATTCCTGCAGAAAGTAAACATCTAACACTGCTTAAAGGAGAGGTTGCAGGCATGCTCAGAACAAATACCTAGGACATGGTGTGGCATGCACTCACAGTACAAATAAGCCTGATCAATTTAGGCATTTTTCATCCTTTATGCAAATATTTTATTTTACATTTATTTGAAAGAATGTTATTTGTGCTTGCTGTGCATAAAAGAGGTACAACTATGTGTATCTGAGTGACATCTCAGCAGTTTACCATGTTACTGTGCCTCTCAGATAACGGGTGCAGAGAGAAAATATGATCGGCAATAACACTGTCTCTTTAATTACTTTCACATCAATACAATTACATATGGACATGAGTCTTCATGGACATGATTCCCACATAGAAACTGTAGAGCTATAGAGGAAAAATGTTGCAGCTTTTAAATTCTGCTGTCTTGTAATAAAGTAGATGTAAAAATTGAGAGCCCTAACAAATGTGTACACCAATCTTATTTAAGGACTTGCTGGTGTTACAGAAAACAGAGTTTCAAGCTATGAGACAGTATGTTTAGAAAAGCTCCTTGTGACACACTGGTCTTTTGAGAGCAACGATCTGGAAAGGTATGCGTCAGGAAGCTGAGATAATCATATATGAACTTTACTGAGAAGACAGTCCTTTGCTGATTTCCTGACTAAAATACATGCTAACGGTTTTGGAGGATTTTTTTTCTTCTTCTCCCTGTGAATTGCAGCAATATTGGAATATTTGTAGAATAAAACTGAATTGGTTGATTGCCCCTTCCCTTCCCTCCCCTCCCCTTCCCTTCCCCTTCCCTTCCCCTCCCCTCCCCTCCCCTCCCTTCCCCTCCCCTCCCCTTCCCCTTCCCTTCCCCTCCCCTTCCCCTCCCCTTCCCCTCCCCTTCCCCTTCCCTTCCCTACTATCTTCTATGTCCATGTATATCTGTAAGGTGCTTTTTTTCTATTTTATTGTGGTTACTCCTTTAGCAAATTTCAGCAAATATTCCTTCACCAATATTCTTGACAAGTTTTATTGCTACACTTCAACCTCTTCCTCCACTTAGGGGTAGAATAATGTCAGTCATCTTGCTCTCAAAAATAAATAAGGTAAATGCCATTTCTTTCCTCATTCTTCCTTTGGCAATATGCGGTTCTCTGTTTTCATTGGGAAAAAATGCTACTTTTTCAAGAATGTCCCCGTTTTGGAAGATTTCATAAAGAATATAGTATCATGGATTTTATGGATTTGGACAAAGGGTAGCATCATCTTGACTGACACAGTGAGGATTTAAGCAATGGCTTGAGTAGATGTGCCTATGTTTACATGCATCTGTAATTTTAAAGAGCCACACAGGATGCAAAAACTGCTCAATGGCTATTTCAAGACTAGTAAATAAAAGAGCTAAAGCCTGTTCTTCAGCCCTGAGGACAAGCAGTATGTCACAGCTTACATCCATGCAGCTAGACTGTCTTTCCCAAAATCAAGATGACCACTGTCCTGCAGTTTGGGATCTGTCACCATTCCAAGGTAACCCCTGAACTATGCCATGGTGTTGTCTATGACAGCAATAGTTGGCTTAAAACTGATAAGGACTGTGCCACTAAACATAGTGGGTGTGCCCTACTCCTGTTTAGTTTATGAAGCTGGATAAACTTTTCATTTTGTATGGTTCAACGACAGTGTGAGAGGGCACACTACATACTGAGAAATGAGCTATATAACGGTATTATAGTTTTCTGCCTGCTACACTGAATCTCAGCAGTATCCTACTTCCGTAGTGGTTGCTATTTTGGGATTATAAACCCAGGAGATGATGAACCCCTGGGATTAATCATGGATATCCAGAACTCAAAGTTTGTGGATGCTAACTCAAATGGGGGCCAGGCCCGAAAGGGATATTTGGTAACAGGGTAAAACAAGCATGCCTGACTCTGGGACGCCACATATGTTTGGAAAGTCGTTATGACAAAAAGTGGTCATACCTGAAGAATTAAAGCTAATCTGCTTAATATGCACTGCCTAATCATTCTGCATGTATGGACAGGTCTAATTAACAATAGTCACTGTTAAAAAAAAAGCTTTTTTTCTTTAGCCACATATATGCATGCAACCTGGGTGCATTAACTTGGTAGGAGGCTTCAGTGAGTGAAAAATAATGAATAGCAATCAGATAGCTATCTGTCATCTGTATGTATTTTTCTAGTTTTGAAAGGGGAAAATATTCAGTTTCAGACATTGAGATGTTTTCTCTAATCTAATTGTATTTTTTTGCGGAGTGCTATTTCTTTTTCAGAGGTATCCCCTATTTCTCAGTTTTTCTATCTTGTGTTATAGAAGACACCAATATTACCAGCATATATTGCTGAATATTCCTATGTATTCATGGCTTCTTCTAAAATATTAATGTCTATTAAAATCCTTATTAAAAAAAGTTATTTTTTGTGCATAAGCACACATGCATGTTGATATACAAACACACCATATATTTTCCTCCTTTCTTCCCTCCTTCCTGCCTTTCTTCCTTCAGATATAACTGCTGGCAGACTGCTGTCCTGTCTTGCCATTCAGCAGGGACATCACTCATTTTGAAGCTGAGGATATTTTCAGGAAAATGCTCAGGTCTTTTCATATTGAAAGAAGCTTGATTTAATCAGAGATTTGAAAACTTCCTTTAGCTGTCCATGGAGTCTATGAATTTGACTGCCCTTATGTTGTCACTGTAAAATAAAAGCAAAAATAAGTATGTTTGTGAAAAAGACATTCCTTCAGTTTTGCTTTTATATCGATAAAGCGGCTTGAATGGTGCAGCATGGCTGCAGATACTGAGGATAAATAGCTGTAAGAAGTATATTGTTAATTTTATCATCTCAGAGAGAACCAGGCCTGGAATTCATTATTCCATTTTGGTACTGGAGGAGAGAGTTTGGCTGGGGCTTGCCTCTGCATCTGGTTGGATCCAACTGAAAATACACAGGATTTCATCTTTCAGGCTAGCTGAGACATGATGCTCTCAGCCCAAAGGAAGCAGAGTGTTCTTATTCGTTTTGTGTATTTGGTGTGCTCACTTTTCTTCTAAATGTGATAGAGTCAAATGAGGCAGGCTCAGGAGCTTTGTAAGCTCTGTGACATGGTGTGGCTCTTAAGTTTATCTAAGATCATATTTATGTAAGCATGCTTGATTTTATCCAGCAAGCATTTACCATTCATCTTCTGGTTGAAAAGCAGAGAGTCTAACTGCTTCTGTAGAGGTGACATGATACTCTGGCTGTACCATAAGTTACCTAACTCAATCCTAATGTGTAGTTCCTAGAAATACCTCCATTATTGACCTCTACATGCCTTTCTTCTTTTCTGACTAAACTCTTCCTGAAGTGAGATACTTTTCCGAACTACCATAAAGTGCCTCAGAAAAGTACTTATGGAACCTTTAAAATGAAGTCAAAACAGGAACCTGTGCAACTAAGTAGTGTTTTCCCCACTTCTATTGTACATTATCGCCTTCTTGTTCTGTGCCTGTTGTGTTTCCAGACTAGAAACTCCTGTGGTGAAAAAGCAGGTCTTGTTGTTGCTGTTGCTGTCTTAAAAAAAAAAAAAAAAAAAAAAAAGAGTAGCTTACGGAGAGCAATGATAAGTAATAATATCCACTGATTTGGAAAAAAACCCCCGCTGTGATTTCAGATTTGGGCAGACCGGTATTACGCTAGATTGAAATCCTTCCAATCATTTAATTTGTGGGATAACACAAGATTTAATAAAAGTCTTGTCCTTATTGCATTGAAGCCAGTTCATACTCTTGGTGACTGCTGTGTGAACAGCATCAGCTTTTATGCATGCAATAAGGTACAACTCCTACAGTGCTTTTAAAAAAAAAAATAAAAAATGTTTACCTCTCTGATAAAACCAAAATTGAATTAATTCTCCTGGTTCTTTTCTGAGACAGCAGTGGCAATAAGTCATGACTGTTACTGAAAGCCTATTTAAAAGCCAGTGACTACCAGAGGTTTAATATCTCAGTTATCACAGAATTTCGAGGTTCATAAAGAAGCAAAGGCTACATGCTGGTCTCCTTGAGTCAATGAGAACTTTGCATTGATTTTGAGGGAAGCAAGATGAAGGCCCAAGTGCGATATCTTGGATTGTACACTCTGGTTATCAATAATAAATATTGACTTCTTTTATGGCAGGTACTAAAGATTATTTTCCCCATTTTACAAGTGACAAAAATCAAAGCTGAGAGGTTAAATGCCTTGTGTTCAGCCACAGGTGAAGAACATTGAAGAACTAAGAGGCTCAGGGAGCTCTTGACAGTCAACTCTGAGCTGAATCTCCCAGAAATTTGGCAGATAGAGCAGGCAGCAGATGAGAAAGGAGGCATATACTGACTGAAGAGCCAGAGAAATGCACTGAGATCCTTAGTGGATTGAGTAAAGCATGGGCTAAAAAAAGGCCAAGAAACATTTCCATGTATTGAAACTGCAGTGTGTGTTGTTCGTAATGAAGGTGTGGAGGAGCCCCTTCAAAGCCAGGACTTCAAGGGTGTGGGAGCCCTGGCTGGGGATCCTGATCTTCATGTTCACTGCTGGGTGAGGTTTGACAAGGTCATGCATTGCTTCACTGGCACAGTGGGAAGTAAAATTGCAATGTGCAGATACAGAAGCACCAAGTGAGCCTGCCTGTCTGGTATACTGTGTTTAGGGAGGCTGAGATTGATTTAGCCAGGCTTCTCTAGATGACAAAGTAAGAGAAGGAGCTGAATGAGCAGGCTAGTAGCTCTTTTAACCTTAGAACATGAAACCTTTTGCACTGATCAGCTTTTCCAGAAGGCCTCCCAATGAAAAAGAAGATTTCCTTAGTGCTAAATGATGTAACCAGCAGGATGCACAGCACAAGGAAGTGGATTTTGTTAGCTTTTTGCCTAGAAGAGTTTTGCTGTCATGAGTTTCTGCAGAAGGGAAAAGAGGAAGAAAATAACAGCTATAGGAGATAGAAGTTGCATAAGCTAAATTAATACATTATGTTTCAGGTTTCTGCTTTTCTTTCATGAGGGTTCTAGTTCACAGTAGAAATTACCACATTAAAATAGGTGGTGAGGATTACTTATACATAGCTAGAGAGAACATAGTGTGTTTTCCTCGTATTCCCCATGACACGTGTAGCATCCCTGTTACCTAGGAGAGGAAGGCAAGTACATCAGGTGTAGAAATTCGAAGGACACGAGAAATGTCTATAATTGGTCCCTAACTGTCTGCAAAAAGAGGTGTTTCACACAAGAAAAATGATCTTATTAGGCAGTGGTTTTGCATCTTCATTAATAGAGAAAAGGAGAAAAAAACCAACAGAAATTATGATTCTTTTGCCAAAAAAATAGTCTGGATGTACAGTCATCAGCCGTAAAGGAGTGTGATACGCATTTCATATATCTATATATCTATCTGTATCCATGCATAACTATTTATAAATTCTCAGTATCACTGAGAGCTACTGGGCTGCTGAGGACTTACGTTAAAAAGATAGACTTGCATTTAAATGCTGATCTCAACTTTCCACGAGGGACCACTAAAAAGTCTTTCAGTAGAAAAGGCTGGGATCAGCAAAACATGAAATCATTATAGCTGCAGACTTTCTTGACCTGCTTTGTATTAAGCTTTTGAAAAGGACATTTGTTTAAGGATAAGATAGTTTTATCTTGCCTCGAATGCTTAATCCTTTGCTATGGCAGAACCCCCATGTGCTCACAGCAAGGTCACTGAACAAGGACTGAGGCACACACCTGTCCACCCCCTCCAAAGTGACACATGACAATGTCCCGCTGCAATCTGACTCTTGAAGGATGCCTACACTAGGAAACCTTGAAGTTTTTGTCTTGATTGCATCATTGTTTACATCATAATTTATCAAAACACATCAGTCTTAAGATGTAACATGGATTTAACAGAGGTGACAGGGCAGCCAGGTGAGAATTTACCTGGGTGAGTGCCTTAGGGGATATGCCAGCTTTTGCCTTCTTCACTTCCTTTACTACAAGCAAAGTGAAGGTAATACTTCCACTGTCATGGAGTGAGCATGACTTTTTCAGCTAGCCAGGTTCTTTCTGAATTCCATCATAAATTTGGTCATACAATGATGTTGTCATTTCCCTGTAGCAGCTCAGTGAGGGGCTAGCATGAAGTGACCTGCAGCACCAGGGTGACCTTCTGTATCTGAGTACATAGCTCCAGAGAAGAAGGAACATCTGCTGGCCCTAGATTCAGTTATGGGAAAAAATAAAGTACCCATGTTTATGGTAGATATTTTTTCATTTGCACAATCTGAAGTGTCACTGAGGAATTACAGGGGAGCACAAAAGGGATCCCATACCAATGTAATCCTGTGGAAATTTGGATGAAGAATTGTAGATCATGTGGGCTTTATCTGTGAGTTGATTTATCTTCCAGCTGCACTCGGGTCATTGGGATGATTTGCAGACCTGGGTGGTCCCTATAGTCTGCAACCTACAGAAGACAGAGGCAATGCTATGAAGAGACAGTTGGTAAGGTGATTTGCATTAGGATTGGCAGAGATAAAAAACATTCATAAAAGCTATACTATGAAAGTGAATACTGTGTAGAATAACTTTTTTTTTACCCAGCATGTGTTAAAGAAACACTTTGTCCTGACTTCTTGCTGCACATCCCTTTCACCTGGCTAGAGATAACTCCACATTCTTTTCTCACTTCTTCATGATTCTTGAAGAGGTAGCACATTCCAAGGCACTTTTTTTATACATCCCTTCTGCATCTTTTGATGCTACTATTTGCCTTAGGTATTAAGCTCTTTAAAACAGGGATTTTCTCTGGGTAGCTTACCAAATTCATCTGTCCAATATTAAAAAAAAATTAAGTAAAAACCATAGCAATCACTGTGACTTCATAAGCAAGCTGATTCTTGCTCCATTCTTTGGAAGAAAGAGTGAATGGACTTCTGAAGTAAAAACTGTGAATAAGAATGACAGATATACTAAAGGGAGTGCTAAAAAAAAAACAGTTGAATGTATGTGGTAAGCACAGTCCTCAAAGAAGTTATCTCATAATAGCCTTACACAGAGTCTTTGATTTGTTCGTATACAAAACAAGACTAGGAATTCAACATGTTGAGAGGGTCAGAGCTGAACTTATATTCAGTTGCCTGTTTAATATCTGCATGTATTAAAAATAGCAGCATAGATGTTGATTGTTTAAGCTATTCAGTGATGCATGCCATGTATCTGAGTCCATAATTTGGCATCTGGGATACAGAAACTGTTCTCACTAGAAGATTTGCTTATAATCCGATGATAAATGGCGTAAGAAGTGTCTTTTCCTAGAAATGAAGAGTGGTCAAGGAAACAAGCTTTAAAATCCTTATTCTATTCCCCTTTTTTATAATAACTATGAGTCCACTGAAGTATTCATACACCTGATGAATGCTGAACAGGAACATTGTGACAGAAAGTGCACTGCTTGGTAATCCAGATGCTTAGAGGTAGGTCACATCTCCTGAGCTGCTAAATTTTAGCTATGTGTGGGTGAAACATAACAAAACAATGTCCACATAGTTTGTGCAGTAGTGTATAATTAGCCAAGTACTTAAGCTTTCCTTTTTATTTTTGATCTTTAACATGTGATAGGTAATGTTCTGTACATAAAAATGAGACAAAGTGCTCTCTGCAATTCTTTCAGAGTATTTCCATTTATAGAGATGTCAGAGAGCTTTTTTGTTGTAATTCTGAGGAACACGAATGTCTATGCCTCCGAACTGATTAACATCTCGTGCATGCAAATCTAACACAAAAGAATCTATTTAGAGCTTGACTTCACAGCAGATTGCTACCATATTAGCAAACACCTTTAAGTAGTTTGAAAAAGTGATGATTTGTTATTTCCTTTGGGCTATGTATCTCTCACTTGTATATGGCTGCTTTTTTCTCTCTTTTTTAATGATCTCCCCATCATCACCACCACCACCAAAAAAAAAAAAAAAGCCTTTAATAGTCGCTCCCCATGCTCTCTATGTTGATGGATAATATACACAAGAATCATTTAAGGTGTGGCATGGAAACCAGCTACTTCAGTCTAGCTGTGGTTGTCTTTTAAGTTTTTACAGATGGCTGGAAGACATCCCATAGAATCTTAATTCAAATTAGAATTACAGTGTGAATATGACTAGACTGTGAGCAGAGTGTGCAACCAAATGCACGAGAATAAATTAGTAAAGAAAACTGTTTTGAAAAGATTTTTTAAACAAATTTCTGTTTAGCTGTCTTTGCTATACATATGTTATCAATTTAATAGTGGATCAATTCAATTTCTGCTGTATAGGTAAAAATTTATGTGCATTAATTAGCTTACAGACAACAATAAAAAGAAAGCTGAATGAGCATTGAGACAATTTTACAATCTCATGCCTAGGAGTGGTTATTTTGGGTCAAGGATATTGTGAAGGAGAGAGCAAGCAAGGACAAGCAAGAAATCTTGCTCATTGCTCCTGTGTTGTGCCTGCTCTAAATTTGGCTATTTTCAGGGAATTCAATCCTACCATGTTCAGAAGCAGTGCTGAATGAACAAAAGCATGTCTGGGAAAAGGGGACCAGATTCTTAGTTGATGTGAGTTATCATGGCTGCACTGACATCAGTTAAACTACTGGTTGCAATATACAGTGTTCTAGAAAACACACACACATATGTATATTATATATATGTATATCTTTTTGCTAAGATATTTATATTAATGGAGGGGAAGACGAAGAGGGAATCAGAGAAATGTCTGCATTTGTAATGGGCATGGAGAGGAAACCTACTCAAAACTAACAAAAATATTTTTATAGTTAAATATAGCCTTAGAAATGGGAAAATAAAGACTGCTAAATGTTTCATAATAAAGTTGTAACTTAGTAAAAATTTCACAGTGAAATAGAAGGAAGATTAGTTTTAGGACTCCACTCATAGCTTATGTGAGCTGCTTCCAAGCTGTCCAAAACAGTATGTTGTGAGGAATTCTTTGGTGTAAATGTAGCTAAGCTAAAACCAATGTGTCTCATTGAAAAGTCTGCTTACTCTTACTGTATAAAAATGACACCACAAAGAAAAAGCAAAAAAATGGAAGAAAAATACGTATCATGAAATAAATATCATCATCATCCTTTAGATGATGATGATGATGATGATGATGATGTGTATTTCTTTGTGTACCACTGTTACACCACTGACACAGTTGCGGTTTGATGGTTGATACTGAGAATGCCCAAATGACAAAATAACATGGTTGCGATACTGTAGTGTTATGGTGCTGTGAGTATAACATGATGCATGACTGAAATAAATTTACACAGCAGAAGTGCTGTAATTTTGAAGTTTAACTGATTCCTAGCCTAAGTAAATGGAATACATTGCCATTGCAGTGGTTGGATACTTAACTTACTGTTTTATTGGTCTGATATACCATTTACAAGCCTTAGTCTTGGAGATGGATTCTTTTGCATTCGATGTTGTCCAAGCACTGTTAAGGCCACACCTGAAGTACTGTATCCAGTTCCGGGCTACGCAGTACAAGAGAGGCATGGACACAGAGTCCAGTGAAGGGCCAATAAGATGATGAGGGGACTTGAGCATATCACAGATGAGGAAAGGCTGAGAGAGCTGGGACTGTTCAGCTTGGAGAAAAGAAGGCTCAGGGGGGTCATACTAATGTGTATAAATACCTAAAGGGAGGTTGCAAGGAAGAGGGAGCCAGGCTCTTTTCAGTGGTGCCCAGTGACAGGACAAGAGACAAGGGGCACAAACCAAAACACAGGAAGTTCCTCCTGGACATGAGGAAACACTTCCAGTGTGAGGGTGACCAAGCACTGGCACAGGTTGTCTAGGGAGGTTGGAAGTCTCCATTCTTGGAGATATTCTGAAGCTGTCTGGACATGTTCCTGCACAACCAGCTCTAGGTGTGCCTGCCTGAGCAGGGGGGTTGGACTAAATGACCTCCAGAGGTCCCTTCCAACCTCAACCATTCTGTGATTCTGTGAAACAGGGCTGCTAACTGGTGAATTTTTGAAGGTTCAGAGCTTGCTTTATGGTGCTGGACTCTTGCCACAGTACGAAAAGTGAGGGCCATGTTAGGCATCCATCTGAATTTATCTATGAGAAGACTTTTTAAAACTCAAGGAAAATAAATGATTGTCTTATGCTAATGTGGGAATTAGTCCTATAGCAGTGGAAATTATACTTGTGCAAATAGAAGTGTAAAGGATATAGTCGTGCTAACATGCTAATTCCTCTTATGGTAGAAGAAACAAACCAGGTGAAAATGAAAGCTAAAATTAAAGACTTCACAAAATGTTGCAAGACCAGGGAGAGCCAATGTTTCTAAGAAGGATGTGAAATAGAACTCAAACTGAAGGTGGCCTGTGCTTGGACTTGAACCTTCTCATTCCTCTTAATTAAGAGGTCTGTTTCCAGTAGATGATGCTGTTGAGACCATTCTGTAGTAATAAGAAGATAAAAAAAAACATTGTGTCCTGGGAAATATCAGTCATATGTGTAAGATTTCACCTCCCCCCCCTTCTACCCATGAGGTACCTTAAATTACAAAGTATTAAGAGTAGGATGGGAAGAGCAATCAGAAGGAGAAAAGCTTGTGTGAGAGGCTGACATCACAGCTTTTTCAGGTATCTCTTGAAGAGACTGAATATGGAAGGGAAGAGCAGGTGTTCATCTGAAATAAGGTCACCAACGAATAGAATACCAGACACAGTTTTACTAAAATTGGGTCTGACTCATTTTGGAACAGTATGAAACAGTTTTTCTCAAAAGGAGCAGTTCTCAAAAGGATTTTTCTCCGAAGAGCTGGTTGGTCAGTCTGCTTTTAGAACATCATATGAAGGGACGAGGAGTTGAGAAGTGCTGTCGTTAAGCCATTCAGGTTTTCATTATAAAACCTTTGCTTTTCCTGTCTTCATGAGAGTAGTGAAGGTTTTCTAGTGTGATAAAATGATGGTCAGGTATTTTGCCTTTTCAGTTCTATTGTATTCTGTTCTGCCACTCTTCAATCTATTGTATGCCTACAGAGCATTATAAATGTATCAGAATATAGTTTGCGGTTTATCATTGTCAAAATATAATGCGGCTGTGAGTAGTACAATAAATGTTGAAAGCACTGAAACCCAGTAAATAATACCAAATCTTTTAACAAAATTCCAAATTAAGACTTTCTAGTTCTTTACAAAATGTAACCCTGTGTTTATTGTCATACACAAGCACAATGCTAAACAATTTTTAACATGAAGAGACATTAATGATCAGAGACTTAACAAAGAAAGATATATTAGGCTGCCTTTTAAAAGATAATTTCTTCTCTGTGCCTGTCTGAAAAGTATGGCTATTAATCAGTCAGATATTGTGAGTAACCTAAACATTGAGTTAAGTCAGGGAACAGAGAAAATGCACTAGAGTATGGGAGGTAAAAGAGTTTGGACACCTTGTGGTACAGACAAAATTGATTAGGAGGGTTTGGGGGTTCCAACTAAGCACACAGTTTTCTGTGTGGTCCTCTTTCTGAATTCTTATCACTTGTATCTGCTGATGTCCTTTGCCAGCCTCTCGCTCTTAATAAAGTCCTTCAAGATGCTTAGATTAGTTTTCTTGGTTTATTCTGGCCCAGTTAAGCTCAAATAGCTGTTTCTCATGTTGACCTGGCCCATTATTTATCTCTTGTACTCACAGTTTTAATTTTTTAGATTTGTCTTCTCTTTCAGAAGAATTGACTAATGCTTATTTAGCGGAGCAAAAGCTAATGGAGCATTTCAAAGCAAGGTAGATAGTTTTGGGTTTTTTTCCCCCTCCATTTTGGCAATATCAGATGATGTGTTAAACAGCTCTTTAAAAATCTTGGTGATATGGCTGATATCACTTTTACTGACATTACTTCTAGCTACTCTTCGTTTATTACTTGTTTCAAAATGGAAAAAGGCCTCCTTTGAAGAACATCAAAACTGGAACAGTAGAGATGGAAGGGAACCCATGTCTCTGCATTAATGTGCAAATCCTAATTAAAAAAAAGCAAAATGCTAACTCCTTTGACATCCTGAAATATTTTACATTGAGACCATTTTTACATTTCAATTTTACATTGATTTCCATTTCACCCTCAATGTTGATGTTTTTTAAAGCATGTAAATCAGCTAGTAATATGGTTATGCTATATCCATGAATATTTTCAGTTCCTGTTGTCCTGCATGTTCACTTACTGATAAATTATAGAGGAGATCATCCCAAGTATGATGCCTTTTTCTTCCGATTAGAAAATGCAGCTGTATGGTTCACACTCAGATGAGATTAATATCTGTATACTGTGCTAGGGAATTTTCTTGCTAGCATTTTGAAGAAATCTGCTCAGTTTATGTTAAAGTCATTCATAAAGTCGGTGATGAGATTTCTGATAATACCCATATATAAGATTAATTTGCCTTACAAAATACTAGGGACTGTTCTTATTAAAGATGACAGTCCATTTCTAGCTATTAAAATACCTAAAATGTTCCATCTTCATTAAAATTCTTAAACTATTACTACCTTAACTCATAATTAGTAAAATTCTTGTATCAATTCCATTATTTATGTGAACCAAAAAATGGCAAACCAACAGTTCATGACGTGGCTTTCAAAACACAAAAATGGGAAGAGTGGAGTGATACAACATTTGACTCTGTTTGCATTTGTCTTTGAGAAGGTTGACTCAGAAGATGAAACTGGATTAGTCAAAAATCTTTTGTCTGTCATGGAATTCACTTAGAGCATAAAACCAGTTTAACTTGAAGCAAGGGTAAAATCCTAATCCATTGCAATGAATTATAAGGCTGCTTTGGCTTTAGAGGTGACCACTAGTTTATCTTCGTTGCCCACTGAAAAAATTTCTGAGAACCATGAATGTAAATGCTCCTTATTAAATTGTCTTGTGATGACAACTTAATCTGAAGTAATCTTGTAGTTCATATTATTTTTCTTCACATACATATTTTGTAGTTTGACATTTCCCCTAAATCTCTTTGGTTTTAGGAGAGGATCTTTGTGATGTTTTCCTAACAATCTCGAGGACTTTCATTATGAACTTGCTGTAAAATTTCAAGCATGATTTACCTTATTTAATTCTTCTATTTATCTTGGCCTGTGTATTTCAGCCAGTCATGTCCTCAGCCTGGATCCTCTGTCAAGTCTATGGACTTTGGTTTCTATCAGGAGATATGGTCTGTTTAGTTAGAAAAAGCACTCAGCTGTATGCCAAAACTGTGGTTATTATTTAGAATTAACAATGTTGGAAATGCAGCGCTTGATTTTTTCAGTACTTATTTTGGTTCTGTTTGAAGGCACTGGGCCAAAATCAGGAACAATATGAAAAGCTATAATTCTATTGATGTCGGTATATTCAATCCTCTAACTCTGAGGCTAGATTGGCCCATTGCCTATGCATTTTAACTTTCAGAGGATCTGATCCCAGAGCAATGGACATAGAAAGCATTTGCCTGTCAGTCTTTTTCAATTACTTGAGAGTCAATATGGTATATTCCTCAATAGCTGTAATTATAGTTCTCAAGGGATAGTCAAGACACAGAGCTTTCCTTTCAGACAATGCTTGTTGCCTCAGGGGGGAACAATAAACATGCAGATATTCTTAGACAGCCACTGCCACTCACAATAGCTGTTCCTAGATGTATAGGATCATAATGCTGAGGAATTGTATGGTTTATTGTAAGGATTTTTTTTATATAGTTGCCAGCAGTCTCAAACTGCAAACTAGTCCAAAGACTGTATTCATTTATTAAACTTCATCTAAGCTAGTATCAATAGCCCATTGAAATGGTAAAGAGAGTCGCAGAATAAGTTCACAAATATGAATATATTGCACAATTAATTTAAAAGTTAGCCTTATCTGCCTGGCATTTCTCTTTAAATAAACACTTTTGGATTGGTAGGTCTAGACTGAAGGTGAGAGATGGAGTCTGCTGAGGGTTCCCTTCTCTTGGGTCAGAACTTTCCAACACACTGGGAAGAGCAAAGTCATCCAAATGCTGATGGTCCTCTGGTGCCTTCCTACATTCTCCCTGAGGATCAGCCAAATGTGCTCATAATTAACCAGGAGAAAATGCTGGAACATCTTAGCACAAAGAATCATGGGTTATCAAATACAGCTGAGTGCAGAAACAAAAGACTCTGCTATTAATGGAATCGCTTTGCTATAGGATGCTTGCATGTGGGCAAGGTGGGCCTGGATGCTCAGTCTTGGATGCCAGTCCATCAGCTTGCTGGCTACTGCAGATAAGACCTTGGTGCCAGAATGAGCTGCCCTCTCCCTCTCCCTCTGCATGTGACAGTATGACCTGGCTACGAGAATCAGAGATAGAAATGGAAATGGTCTGTCATTCCTTGTCATAGGCAACTGCTGTTCAGAAGGGAGAAAAAAGGGTTCTAAAGTGGAGGCAAAAGTGCATTCCTATTATAAATGTCATTTATTTAAATACCAGGATCACTGAAAGGGTATTTTATTCATTTTCCTGCTTTTGAAAAATTAAAGGAATATGTCTGAGAGTTTCACCTCAATGATCGCAGTACAGAAAGCGAGGAAACAGAGGTCAGCTGTTAGTTGTCAGTTTTCCCATTACATTATACATCATAAAATGAAGCTTTCTGTGATTTACCATTTGTGGTGTTTATTGCTTTCATCTAGTTTTGGAAAATCCATTTTTTAAAAAATTAGTGTTAAATTAATTCTGTCAGAATGTAAGTAAATTAGCAGACTTCATAATGAAATTGTGATGACTCCTGGCTCTGAAGGTACCTTGAGTACTGCTGCTAAGCCATGCTCTCAGGCAGTATAATGGTTATCAGTGCAACAGATTCTTTATCCAGTACATTTTGTTTAAGGTCTTTGTTCTTTTAATGAAGATATGAATCTGAGGGACTGATTACTTGCATTGTCTTAGGTGGAAGTAACTAAATGGATGTCAACATTTTTCAGAGTTGTATTTGAATAGGTTTGGACTCCTTTCACAGGAGCCTACAACTTTTCCATTCACAGAATTCCTGCAGAAGCAGTGATCCTAGTAACTTTAACTCCTTAAAAATACTTGAATGACTCTGTTTTCAGGTTTGTCCTCAGATTTTACTGAGATCAGCCAAGCCTGTGTGTGACTAGAGTGAAGGAAGAGTGAAAGGTTTCTTGCATCTTTTCTTCGAAGCAGTACATCTTCCTCTTCATGTGTCTTTATGTGTGCGTCTTTGTGTTCAGGGCAGAAATGGTTGGAGGATGAATGCATGCTGGCAAAGGAAAGAGGGGTTGTCTGGAGGCCCCATGTGGCCTACATTTATAAAAATGATGACAAAAAATGAGGACAGATGTGAAAAAAGGTGCAGGTATTTTTAGGGACATACAATTGCTCCACTCCTTCTGTAGATATCTATGAATGAAAAGGTGGAGGATTAGGTTTTGAATATTCAGTATTGCACTGTAAACTCTCATCTGTGGGTTGTCCACTGTTCTGCTGAGGCAAAAGAGGAAAGGGAAGGAGAGGAAGCTAGAAGTCCGCTGTGAAAAAATAATAACCATAATATAGTTCTTTTCCAAATCGAGATATGTAGTGCTGCATGAAACACCTTTGTTTGAAAGATGAGCTTTGGAACAGGTGAGGTTATTGTGATCCACAGCTGAAAGGCAAGGGAGATCAAATGAGGGGCTCCTAAAAGAAATATAAATATCTGTCATCAAAATTAATCTTCCTTGTCTAAACCCAGAAGATAAAATTAACTCAGTCCTGCCTATCAGAAACATAGTGGATGGATTTAAGCTTAATTATTCTTAATTTGTGACATATTTTTAACTGCCGACGACAGGGTTTTAGTTAGTAAGAGCATAACTTTGCTTCCCAAGATCTCATCTCCACATCAGGTAAGTCACTAGAGGATAGATAGATGTATGTGCTGTGGGAAGGAAGCTTACTACACTCATTGTTTATGAATTGGTCAGAGTAACCAGATGAACATTTCATGCTCTTTAAATGAAGGAGACTCACAGTTGATTTTTTTATTATTTTACTGTATGAGCCTTATTGATCATACATATTTTAAAGTCCCATTTCAGAAGTTAAATCCTTAAAATCACTCCACTTCTTTTTTATCAGGAGCAGATGAGTGCTGGCTGACAGTAAAATTGAGAGACAAAGACAGAAGTTTCTGAGAATTACTTTGTAAAGTATTTATGAACTCCTGTGGAACTAAAATACATAGAACTTGCACTAAATGCATCCTTTATTTTTGAATACCAATTTAAAATATCTGGTAAGAAAAATGAAAAAAAAAATCTTTTCAGATCAACCGAATTTTTAAATTTTGGTAGATGATAGTTTTGATTATGAGTGTCTTCAAATGCTTTGAATAATTTTGAATATTAAAATTAAATTTTGAAATTAGATCATGAATGCATATCATTTAGATAACACCAGAACTAAAAGTAGGTGGCCAGTCCCTTGGCTTTATAGGGAAGTTTGGTTTTGTTGCGTTCATTTGCACCTCTCCTTCATGGATTACTGACTGTTTCAGCGCTCTAAAGCTGTATTTGTCCCCACCTCTCTCCTCTCTAAACTGTGCTCTTGGGCCATTTTTAGTGAGTGTGCATAACTAACTTCCATCACTTTGGTACAAATAAAATAAACTGCTGGAGACTTTCTTCCCCCAAGTTGATAGCTGTGTAACTGCATGCCTTCTACTCATATTTATCTGATTGTACATATTGCTTTACCCAGAAAATACCTGCTTTATATGCTTATCTTCTCAAATATATTTTTGTTTTGTCATCCTGAGTCTTAAGCCATATACATATTTTTTCTTTCTCAGAAACCATCTCCCAGAGAGAACTAGCTTCTTTAAGGGTTGCTCCTTTCAAGGTGACCCACTGCAGACAGACTCAGCAACTTTAATTTGTCTTTACCTTCCTCGGGCAAAGCAGAGATCACAATTCAGTAGTCTGTTGGCAAGAAAAACAAACAGTGACAACCTCAAGCACTCCAGACTTCTCAGAGAGCATTCAGTGTATAAAAATAACCAAGTTCATATTTTTTTTGTTTGCCTTTTGGTTTTAGAACATTTTGAGTCCACCTGGGTGATATTTGCAAAGTTCTCCCTGCAACTAAGGAGCTGCATGTGTATTTTATTTACAAGCCACTCGGCCTTCTTCCCTCAAAATGCTCATGCATTGTTATGACTAAAAGAGCCAAAAAGCACAGAAGAGGCTACAAAATACGTGATAAATCCCGGAAGCTGATCCAAAGCAAATTTGAAACGTGCAACTTCCCCTGGCCTAACAATTCCTTCCCTTTATTGAGGAAGGAGAAAAAAAAGAGGGGGGCATATGCAGCTCTTTACTCAGTCATTTTATTCTTACTTCTGCTCCAGCAAAGCTGAGACAAAGGACAGTTTACCACAACAAATAATCTGTTGCTACAACAGGAAGCTTCACTTAGTTCAATCAGTCTCATATACAAAACGGAAATTGAAATTCCCCTGTGCAGATATTGTTTATCCTCATTGTATGAGGTTTTTTTTTCACTGAGGTGACTTTAGAATTGAGCCTGAAATAAATAAACTCAGTGTGAGTGAAAGTAGTGTTACAGAGGACCACAATATGCTTATTTTAAATGGAAGAAAATTCTAGAAAGAAAAGACTGTTTACTGTCCCATTGCAGGTACAACTGAAGGCGAGAGAGTTGCAGTAATGCTACCTCTGCCATTGCAGAATGGGAGCAGGGGGGGCAACACTATAGAAAAACAAAATTTGAAATCTCTTTAGACAGCAGAGGCTATGAAAGCCAGCTTGCATAACAGGATGGAACTGTACAGACATTTCAAGGTGTGCAGCCCTCTAGTGTTTTAAGATCAAATACTGTGAATAGTGGAACCCAACAGCTTTTCTCCAGCTAAGAGAGCTTTCTGCTGTGCCAAACAACTTTTGCATTTTCATTATTAGCTGAAGTCTAGCAATGAAGAGACCTGATTCAAGTAAATTACTCACGCATCAGCTGCTTGCATGTATGGTACTTATATGGAACAAGTTACAAGTTCCAGCAGCTTTTATAATCAATGCCGCAGCTCACTGAAGAAGACATACTTTGTGCAGACAGATTTCGTCATTTATTCTGTCAATTCCATAGTTGCCAGATATGGTATATCACATAAGATCTCTTTATATTATGGTGCTTTGCTATAATCCTGAACTTCATTGAATTTCATTGAAAGCAATAGAATTGTGCGCTTTTACTTTCAGTATGAATTTGACCCATTAATCTAATTTGGTCCATTCTATTTCATCAGTTACTTCATGTACCAACTTTATGAGGCAAAACGTTTCCGTAGAGGTGCCTGCGCACACTTTACAGAAACTTAACTCACAAAAACCCAACAACACCACCCCCCCCCCCCCCCAAACCGCACACAATACAGAACTTTACCTACATAAAAACCACGAGATGAAAACAGTAAATCAGTTAAGGAGACCGACATGACACATTTTCTTTTTTGCCTCAGAGTGGAAAGGACACATTCTCAAGGCAGAGCCTGTGGCTCTGAATGCAGTATTTAAAGCATTGTATACAGTTCGGGTATTATGTTCTTTAAATAAATCTGAACTGAAAAATAAACAAAAGTATATTTGTAGGTATCAAATTAGCATATTATAATTTAATTCAAATTTACAAGTAATGAAAAATAAGTGTAATTACCTAAAAACACACACAGAGGTAATAATCTCCTGTGTTTAAAAAATGTCTTTGGAAGCTTTGGCTTTGTAGAACAACTTTAAGTTCCTAATTTTGAAAGTTTTTTTTTTTACTTATAGTAGCAAAGTGGTGCATCCATAGCCACTGTGTTAGTCTCATATGGCGCAGGAACAGGGGATATGTAAGAAGGTATATACTAATACACTAAGACTGCTTTGTTTCCAACATTTATTTGTAAATCTGCGGTTGAAAAACATTTTATACATCATATCACTGTGAGTGAAAAAGAGATGCTGAAGATGCCAGGATGAAAAAAATAAAGCAGCTTTGATTTTTCTCTAGGTTGAGCTAAGAAACCAGAACCCTTGCAAGTTCCCAAGTGTGTCTGTGTGTGTTGGCTCTGTGTGGGGGGTGTTTTATCTGTGATGTTAGTAACCTAATGGCAAACATCATAAAAACTGTACCAAAAAAAAAAAAAAAAAAAAAAAAAAGTTGTTGGCAGAGCATATGCAGTCACCCAGAGCAACAGAGGGGATTGTTCTAGAAGTGACAAAGTTTCTCCTGGTATATACTGATTTGTCACTTCCCTTGGGAAATAAATACGTCAATGCATTTGCTGCCTTATGTGTAATAAAATACCCTTGCAGCCAAAGAAACAAATAAATTCTCCCCTCCTCCATCCCTCTCTAGATAATAAGCAAAACTGAAGTCAAACTCACTTTCCGTCTCCAAGCAATCCCTCACATAAGAAGCAGTGTCCTGTAATTTGATTCAGCTAAAAACTACCCTCCATTCCATTATTCAGGAATGTCAAATCTAAGCTTATGGGAGAAGGATTTTGAGCGAGAGAGATTTTTACATGGGTGCGGTTTATTTTGATTTTACATGCAAAGTAATGAAAAATCAGGCCCAGCGAACCTGAAATCAGTGTGTGACCTGTGTAGGTGGGTTTGCACCTCTAGACAGTGGCCACAGCACGCACGGTCCATAAAACAGGGTTCAGTCACACTCTAGCAAACAGCATATTCATTGAGTGCTCACTGCAGAGAGTACTCCTCGAGTGTCCAGCAAAGCTACAAACTCAGCTTCATATTTCGACATGATCCTCTGTAGTGGAGACTACTGTAGAGCTGGACTGACAGGGCCCTTTGCTTGGCCTAGGCCATCTGTCTCTTGGACTTTATTATTCCTGGCATGGAGGAATTTAAGCAAAGATAGTTTGTGACTTTCTCAGTATTGCCACATTGAGTTTCCATCTGTTTTATTCCTGTACAAGAACGCATATTAGTGCTACCCCAATGAATACATGTGAGTTCAGCCTGGTTCTTCAGGTGTGCTTTATGGGAAGTGTCCAGCTGTGCTGGAGTGCTTTAGGTTACCGTAGTTAGATCATTTCCATATTGCTCTGTTTAAGGAAACTTTTAGTGGAATTTGGTGCATGCAACTTGAGTAAAACATAGTAATTTTTTTTATTTTTAATTTCTGGGGGCTTTTGCAGTCATTGGCAGTGCTAAAAAAAGTATGTAATAAAAATTGGTCTCAAAACCTGTATTCTCTATAAAACATTAGTTATGAGGGATCAATCTGAGCTTCAAAAGCTTTTTTTTAAGACAATCCTGTATTCTCTTGATCAGAAAAGTGTAACTAGCATCCATTTTGTTGCATACTTAGATGAAAAAAAAAAAAAAAGGCTGGAAGGGGAGACAACTGTTCTGTTTAGTGCCAATCATTTATTCTTATGTTTCTGTTATATTCAGGAGATAAATTTTGCCTTTCCAGTTATGACTTGTTATTTGACAGTGTCTTAGTTCAGAGTGTCGCATCTTGAAAGCTCTACAGTCATTTTAGACCTTTGAAATCTCCTCATGAATACTTAATTCTGCATTTGTAGGAGAAGAGTCTGTGCTGGAGAGATCTGTAGTACTGTTCAATCTGTTGCCACTAGCTCTCAGTGCAGATTGTGCAAGGCTGCAGAATAAATTAGTATTATTTTGAAACACCGTTTGTCCACTGGAATGTCACCCCTTCAGATTCTCGCACAGAGCATACGAAATAGCACCAGATGCAGACAGTGATGTATGTTCCAGTGTGGTTCTCCCAATTATCGTCATGAAGCTCTCTTGCCTGCATTGACGTTTTGTGAGAAGAACAGAGAACGGCGCTGGTTCCTGATTGTATATGTGTGATGGATGGCATTTATTTTCATTTCTTTGTTCCTCTAAAAAGGGAATGACTGGATAGGATGGAGCTAGCTTTATTTTCTTGTGTAGGGGAGATCCCAGAGCAGAGGGTAGAGAGCGGGTGGAGCTAAGCAGGAGCCTGTAGCACGAGCAGAGGGCAGGGAGCTGGTGAAAAGCGAAGGGAGCAGATGTGCTGCAGAAGTGCGGAGATGATGGAAAGAAAACTTTTGAGGGACCTAGAGGGTGCTGCACAGCATGTGCTGCAACCCAGATCGAGTCATTTGGTCTGAAACCAAGCCTAGAGAGAAGGAATTGCTTTCAAATATATGATTTGAGATACACTGAAGGGAACATTCTTTATAATCCTGTTTTATTTCTGTTGTTTTACTTAGCTGAGTTTTCTCCATTAAAAAATATTTCGTCTAGTGTTAGTTCAACTACAAACCTGCTTTAATGATTAAGAACCTGTTGGAGTTTTTCGGGTACTCCTTATACTGAGAGTACCATTTCAATGTAAGTAAAGGTCTGGCTGCCTTTGGCTCTTGTCACAACAGATTGAATTTTTCAGATCAGAAAGGCATATTTATTTTAAACAACCTCCCTGAATTACTTGCTCTAAAAATGGATTCTGTAATCATTGAGCTATCAGGGTTGGGCAGATGTAAATCAAGAATGGCATAGCCGCTGCCCTGGACCCCCCCCCCCCCCCCGCTTTTGCTTTAACTATTTAGACTTCTTCCAAAAGGAAAAAAAAAACAAGAACCCAAAGCCTAGTTAGCCTAGTTAGCGTGCAAGGTGTTGCTCTTTATGGCTGCTAGAAGTAGTGTCTTGAAGACCCTAATCTGCTTCTGGAAACTGTAAAAATAAGCAGTGAGAGGAAAAAAAAAAAAAATTAAATTATTTTCTCTTTTTCATAACTTCCAACAGAATTAACTTGTTTGAGCTACCCACGCATGGCATCCTTAACATACTGAATGCCATGCTGTTTAGACAAACCAGAACCCATAATAAAAACAATTCAATTAGACAAGACACTTAACCACTTTACCCTTAAGTGTAAATTGATATGTGAGCTGAACTCAGTGGAATTTTCCCACTGAGCTCAGTTGTGCTGGAATAGATGAAATGTTACTGGTTTGTGTACACGACTTACAAGTGAGGGGGTTTGACACATGCTGCAGCAATTCTGGCAAACATTCCCTCTCACCCTCTTTTTTCCTTTGAATTTCCTGAGGGTCCTAATTAATAAAGTTAGTAAGAAAAGCAGTCACAGTCTATCGGCATCCCTAGTGGACTTTCATTAGAGGGGAGGCCAACTTCTTGCGTGTTTCTGATCCTCAGTTTATTGGCTACAATATCTGGTTTGGATCTGAAACCTTTATTTTCTGTCAAGATTTCTGTAATAATAAATTCCTTGCCAGACAACTCCATTTTCTAAAGTTTGTACTGAGTTAGCCTCTCTACAATGATGTCATTTTGGGGGGGAAAAGTTAGGGGGCTTGCGGTCACAAATCTTCTCTTGCGTTGCAACCAAACCTCTAGCTTCTGAGCCAGAACACCTGAAAGACAGAGAAACCAATATATTTACACAAAATACTGGCTACACATACTTATAAAATAGCAGTTAATCAGCAGAGCTCAAGTATAACCCTGGGGTTGGCTCTGTAAGAATGGCTTGTTTAAAACCTCTCAGTGATTAAAAAATAATAAACACTTAGTTCTTACTTTGGCATTTGTTTGAGTAGATTTAAAAGCTTTTTAGAGGAGGTAACCTTGACTAACCATGTTTTACAGATGGGAAGAGAAGAACATAGCTATCCTAACTTTGCTGAACAAACCAGTAGCAAAGTTACAATTACAGGCCTCCAGGCTGCCTGTCAGGGCCATCGATGCTAGGTCCCATTTACAGGCAATAATATAAAATGAAAGTTGTCTCAGTGCCTATTCTGGATGGACTATTATTAGTGTTGTGTATTTACAGAGGTTTGTGTCCTTTGACATTTACACACAGGCATCACAGTTCGTAATAGGTGCGTCATGTAACACTGGCAATGCTAAACCAAATGCAAAGTGGCTAGAAATGAATGGGGCTTACGGCAAAGACGCTTGGGTGGCAGACTTTGGCTCTTGTTCTTGATTTGTTAACCACTGAAAGAGGGGAGAAAACCCAGCATGGAAGAAGGCAGAAAATAGGCATTAATCAATAAGGATGAAGAGCAATTGCCAGAAATTCTGGAGGAGTGTGAGTGGACCTCTGGGAGCCTGAGGAGAGAAGTCCCAAGTTTAAGTGGTCTCAGGGAGAGGGGAAGTACATTGACACTGCAACTTTATTTGATTAACAAGAGGGAGGAGGTCAGAATAGAACAGTGACATGGACACTCTGGTTTTAATCAAACTGAGAAATGAATAGCTAAATGCAGCAACTAATATTTTCCTAATAAGGCTATGTGACATTCCTAACTAATTTTCATGTGAACCAGAGTAGGTCCCATGGTCAAGGTCTTCCATGCAAATTTTGTCTAAACCAATGTTAAATTTAAGTTCAATGATGACAATTTTTCTGTACAGAGCCAGAAGATTGCACATCAGGGCATTCCCACCCCAAAACTAGGTGGTGAGGAAGTGGCTGCTAGCAGATGGGACAAGCCAGTGGATTTTAATCTTGTAGTCAGACCGGGGTCTGAACGTGAATTGAACAACTCAGATTCAGATTATTGGGCAGAACACAGCATGCAGCCAATTGCTGGCAGCCCGCTGGGCTGCATCTCTCGAGAGGAAGATCAAGCACTCAGCAGTGGAAGGGAGAGATCATTTACTATGGGAGGCTTAAAACTGTATTCAGTTTAGGCTCCGTTTAACCTCCAGGACCTTTGTGAATACAAGAGACACAGAAAGTAAGGAGTGAACAAAGAGAGATGAGAAAGGAAGGATAACTGAGTCAAAAGTAGATAGAGGAGAAAATGACTAGGACATGAGAGAGGATGAAGCAGAGAAAGGATGGCACAAGGGAGAGAGGGGATCATCTTGTGCTCAGGGAGAAATGTGGAAGAAGTTTCCTTTTAGAAGGTTTCGACCCAGCAGTATCTAAGGCCCACAATGAAGATTTCATTATTCGTACTACTTTTAGCAGTACATACTAAAACATACATACTTTTACCATCTGGGCTTGAGCCTGCCCTGCTGCACAGTGTCCCTGCAGGGAGTAGGGGGGTGAAGGTGGGTGCCCCCAGCATCTTGTCTCTTCCCGGTGCGGGGCAGTTTGCTGGGGACTGCAAGCACAGCATGGGGGGGATGCGGCCACAGGCAGCCGAGGACTGTGAACCACGTGGGGACTGGGGCTCAGGGTGGGCTCTGTGCTGGAGCGACAGCAAGTCGGGGCTCTTGGAGCAGTGGGGTACCAGGGCACTTCTCAGAGGAACCATTCAGAAGTGGGAAGGAAGCAGAAATGGCTGCTAGGTGTGTGACTCAGAGAGGCCATTCATACCTCTGCTCTGTCCTTTCTCCCAGCTCAGGAGCTGTCATACTTTCAACCATCTTCATTATTTTGCTACTTTCCTCTGGATGAACTTTTTTTTAAAAAAAAATTCTTCTTTTTGAGACAAGACAAGAACATAGACTATTTAAGGTCACTGTATTTAAAGGCTTTATTTTCATTATTGTTCTCTCTTTTAGTACTCTGAATTCTTCAGGCCTTAATAATATCGTTGGGCTGTTTGACTACCGTTGTACATGGAACAAATGGTTTTATTGAACTGTCCAAAATACTTTCCACATCTTTTTCTCTGAATAGGTGCACTTAATTTAGAACCCATTTGTACATAGGGGCAATTCACGTTATTTCATCCAGTGTGTATTGCCTCTTGTCTACACTGAATTTTATCTGTTGACTTTCTTAACGCATAACTTTGTTCAGCTTTTCTGAAGTTCTCTCTGGCCTTCTCTAATCTTGAGTAACCTGTGTCACTTTGAATGTGAGTTTTAAAGGTTCCATTAATACTTTAAATGGTTTTTACTTTTTTGTTTTGTTTTGGGATTGGCAAGGCAGTATCAGAGGTACACTGAGACTACCTTTGTTCAGCAGAGCTGCAGTAATTGCTTCTGTCTCTTGTAGTTTGAAGAAAGTGAAATAAAGTGAAAATACCCATTCATAACAAGAAAATGTAAAGTCAAATAGGCACAAAGTTTTTAATATTTAATTTTCCACATTATAAAGCAGACTCTTCTTCTCCGCCTTCCCATAAATGCAGAAATGGATAGGATTAATTAAACATTAAACCATTATTCTTCCTAAAAGAAAAGTCCTTGCTGGTCATGTTTGATATAATATATTCCCAAGGTGATCTTTCCCCCATCTGAAGTTTCCCCATCATTGGTTTAAAAAATAGTTAATAATAAATAAATAAATAAATTGTTATCATATTGCTCTTATCTTTTTACTGGAGGAGAAAGGGTATTATTTCGTAAATCTTCCTTTAATTAAATAATTGACTGGAGGACTGATTCCATAATGGAAATGTTGTGTGACATTCAGTGCAGGCAGTGATTTAGAAATGAGACAGTGAGTCTGTGGAAGGAAAAAGGTTTCTAGGTCCTTAGGCTCTAGGGAAGAAGCATATTTACTTTCCAGACTGTTTGCCTTCTAGAAAAGGAGGAGGAGCAGGGAATGAAACCAACAGAATAGGGCCACTAGCATTTTTAGCTAATGATATGCAGTGTCAAGAAGGTGCTATTTGTATCTGTGAGATATTGCTATAGGCTGACAGAACAAGAAAACAAGAAACATATGAAGTAAACTCAAGAAAGGAAAAATATGCCATCCAGGAAGAAAAAAAACCAGAGAATTTCCTTTTTTTGGTATAAAAGTAAGTCATGCTTGCTTAAATTACTTAAGGATTGCATTTTGTAACCATGAGCATATGAACATAACTATTGCATTGGCTTTATCTTGTATTCTTTAATTTATCTCTATTACTAGCTTTGTTACTTTGCAGAGTGTGCTTAGGCTAAATGGATAGTTCTGGTCTACATTTTAACCATAATAGCACTGAATAAAAATTATAGTTATTGACATATTTACACAAACTAATGGGAAAAAATAAATTGTCTTTATAGACCTACAAAATTAGGGGGGGTGTGGGGTGGTAAGAGAAGGGGATATGTCCATGTAATATATTTCCTGATGTGATGCTGGTGAATAATGAATTGTCAGGAACTCTCTGGACTCAGGGAGATAGGAAACTTTAAGAAACAGTCTGAGCATTTACCTAGTCCCTTTATTGCTCCATGGAAGCTCAGAGGACTTCTACTGGTCCTTTAATTCAGACTTAACCTACTCTTTTTCGAGAATAACTCTACAATTTGTAGCACTTTCTTTTAATCTCCCAATGGTATATTTACTATCTTAGATCATATGTTAACAGCACAGTGAGTCCCAGAGGAAGAAAAGGGAGACCTCTTGTTACTCAGATGTATAAAACCTTCTCTCAGGCAACATCCACCAGTATCTTTATAAAATGAAACCAAAAGAAGAGTGGACAAATGATACAAACTTGGGGTGCAAATGTCAGTGGGAGAAGAAGTGAAAAGAAAGGAGATAGTAGCCCAATCACTGCTGTGACTACAAGAATTCAATCTAAGGTAGGGTCTTTCTAGCTCCCAACTGCCATAACTTTGATTAACCTTGCAGTGTTTCAGCACAGGGTCATGCTATCCCGTTGACACTTTTCCTTTGAGATGTCAGTCACATTTCAATAACTTTGCAGTGTGGGCTTGTAAGTCCTGTCTCCTCATTGACTTTGAATGAGGCAGGTTGCTTATGAATGCAGCTTGAAGTGTCATTCAGATATTCTTGCATTGTGTTATCTTTGATTGACGTGTCTGGAGTGGTGGAAAATTCAGGGTATCTAACTGCCCCTGTTTTGACAGTGAGGACCCTCCATTTTTTTTATTTTTATTTTTAATTCTTGAGACTCTCTTGCCCTTCTAATAATAATGAGATTTGGTACTGCTTTTTTCTTTACGCTATTAACAAGCACAGGAGAGTCCCATCCTGCAGATGTAGCATCTTAGCATTTCTGTCTGGAGTTTAGGTTCTCACAGCACGAAAAGCATAAGCTCCACTAATGGAAGATAATACGTTAATGATAGCAGAGAAAGCACCGGTACAGGAAAGGGCATAAAAGAAATTCCTATTGGTTTAGCCTTCAAGATAGCTTTTAGTTTATGTCTGGCTTGTGTAATTCCTAAGGGTTAGGCCCAAAGCCATATAAAAAGGGCCAGAAAGAAGGAAGGAAAAGCATTTGTAGTTTTTCAATGTTCATTATTAGCAACATAGACTGTAGCTGTTTTTGTGGAAGTTTCACTATGTAGTAGAAGGCTGTGTCCCAGAACAGTGATTGTTCCAAGGCTGTGTTATTCAGTAAGCTGATTTATAACATATGACTCCAGTTATAATCCAAGAGTTTCTCCATTTATTTTAAACAAAATAAATATTTCTTTGCTGTAGCCACTTGAGGTTTATAATGTTGTTTTCAGGAGTGCCCTGGCTCACATAAACAGACTTACCCCCCTTCCAGTGCTAAAAGAAAACGCAGGGTCTGTGGTGGAGGAGGGAAAAATTCTGTAATATAAAATGGTTTGTATCTGTTCCATAGTGTTTCATAAATCTGGTTCCCAGGCAGTGGAGGATAATGAATAAGAAGCATTTTTGTTTTTTTTCAAGCTACAACTATAGCTTTTTCGCTCAGCTGAAGGGAAAGAAGTGTATAAAAACAGCTAGTGCTGGAAACTAGATGTAAACCAACAGTAAACAAAAAAACCTTTAACAAACATAATCTGTTGTCAGTGAAAGGCGAAGACATCATTAAACTCACAACAGTACTTATTTTGCTAATGTAAGTTGTGGAGGAAGCAGTCATGCTGAGCTGTGAAAAAGGAAGCAAGGGCTGTATCCTGAGCATTGCCACGCCAAACTCTTGCATGCGTGTCGGTCTCTGAGGCTGAACCTTGGCTGAATCCATAGCCACCCATGTAGCACACAGGGAGACTGCCGTGTCTGGGGTGGAATCCACAAAATTTACTGCAATGAGCAGAGAGCTATTTAAGCAAGATAATAGCAGGGAGAAGGGGGTGTCTTATGGATCATCATGTACGGTTTCAGCAGCAGGAATGAAAAATACCCCATCATAGCTCATAGTCTTATGGCTATGGCATTTTACTTGGCAATAGGAGTTGAAATACTCTTGAAAGACGGTTGAAGTGTATCCCCTCACATGTTACATCAGTGCTGGAACTACTGGATAATTGGGACCAATGGTTCTTCCTGAAGCCAGGTTTTATTTTTGAAGTGGTACTTATAGTGGCATTCTGTATAGACCTCGATCTACTACAGGTGCTTGAGAGTGCCTGTAAGATCAAGCTCTCAGAAAAAGGAGGCAGAAGAATATCTAGCTTATTGGTCCTGACTGGGCTTAAGTTTGCTCTGGGCATGAAACTGTTGAGCTCTGTCGAAACTGAGACTCTTCCCTGTGTCTTCAGAAGCCGGACCTTAAATGTGTGAAAATCTTCAGTGTATGAAGCATGGTGGGTTGATCTTAGCCAGATGCCCACCCAGCGGCTCTCTCACTCCCCCTCCTCAGCAGGACAGAAGGAAAATAAGTTGAAAAAGCTCATGGGTCAAGGTAAAGACAGGGAGATTGCTTACCAATCACCGTCACTGGCAAAACAGACTCAACTGGGAGAAAATAAATTTGATTTATTGTCAATTAACACAGCGTTGGACGGTGAAAAACAAAGACAAATTAAAACAACACCTCCCCCGCCACCGAGCGATGTAGGAGGATGGGGAATGGGGGGTTGTGGTCAGTCCGTAACAGCTCTTCTTTGCCACTCCTTCCTCCTTGCATTTTTCCCCTGCTCCCCCATGGGTCCATCCCATGGGCTGCAGTCCTTCAGGATAAACTTGCTGTGGCGTGGGGTCCTCCAGAGGCTGCAGTGTGGGTATCTGCTCCACTGTGGTCTCCCCACGGGCTGCAGGGGAATCTCTGCTCCGGCGCCTGAGGCACCTCCTGCCCCTCCTTCTGCACTGACCGGGGGGTCTGCAGGGCTGGTGCTCTCACGTTTTTCCTCACTCCTCACTGCCAGGCAGCACTTTTTACCCTTTCCTGAGCACACTTTCCCCGGGGCACCCCGGCCTTGTCTGTGGGGCTGGGCGGTGCCCTGGGGTGGGCGGGTCAGAGCCGGCTGGAACCGGCTGGAACCGGCTGTGTCCGGCACGGGGCAGCCCCGGCCGCTCCTCACAGGGGCCGTGTCTGCAGCCCTCCAACATCAAAGCCTTGCCACATACACCCAATACACCAAGATACAGCACCTGAGAAAGGTAGATGGGTTCACAGATACTGTCGAAACTGGGTTTTCAGGATTGTTATTTTGTCTTAGCTACCAATGAAAAATTGTCCAAGTTCTGTCTTGGGATCAGGAGAATCCCAGCCTGAATTTGTAAGAAATAAGGAGACACTATTTTAATTAACTTGCCTTTGAGTTACTATAAGATGTTGTACCAATCATTTAACAATTCTACTCAAAAGTTCCTCTTCCCTTTCGCTCTATATTTTCTCTAATACTTATCACCAAAAGTTTATGAAACTTAATTAATGTTTGCAGAAGCTTTGAGAACTTTGGCAGAACCAGTAAGTTCAAATTTGTCCAAAAGCTAGTGCTTTGATTAGAAATTCCACCACCTTCTTCTAATACACATTGCAAGCAGATGTTATGTTTTATTATGTGACGCTTAACAGTACCAAGATTAAGCTTAGTATGCTTTCCTTATGGCTTACACACACAGAAAAGGCAAACTGATCTATGAAAATGTAACGGGTACATATAGACATTAGTCCATTGGCTGGCTTGGAATCATGATTTTCAAATGGAAAGCACAGAGGTGCATTCACAAATACCTAGATGCCCTTGCTAGTAATTATTTTTTTATGATGTTTTCATTTCCATGAGTAGTTACACATATTTCTTAATACTCTGATACCTCTTTAAATGTTTTGGGAAATAACGTTAGCATATTTTCTTTGCAAGTGGTTTCTTTTGATTTTTCATCATTTATTTTTATATAACATATTGCATATAACATTAGTGCAAAAATGTGTACGTATGCATATGTGTATATTTGATGTGTGTAGTATAATATGCATAATATAATGGAAGGATTCTTTCAGCAGCAACATTATGGCCACCTCAGTGATAGGAGCTAATAGGCTCAAGAAGAGACCTTTCTAAAACATACTAAACCTCCTTCTGATACTGACATCATTCTTCATTCACCTGTCTTGAAATGTAGCAGAGCAATAAGGAAAAAAAGAAAAAAAAAAAGTATCTCCCAGTGGACAGCCATGAGCAAAAAAGACAGAAACCTGTGACATGACTTGAGATATCACACTGAGGGCCTTTGTCTAACTGCTGAGGTCTGTGTATTATCACAATAAATGGCTGTGGAAAGTCTTTTAGTTATCTTTCTGAAAGGGGTGTTCAGGAGCAATTTTCTAATGTCGCCATCTAATTTGTGCTTTAATATTCAATGCCTACTGAACTATTTCTCCTGACCTAAGTGCCTGTATTTTTATGCAGTTACTGAAGAGATTTAAGGTGTGTAAGCAGGCAGGATCTCTCTGTAAGCCTGTGAAGGTGCGTAACTTCTCTTCATTGCTAAGTTAAGTTGCTCATAAAAGCAACTTAACGTAATTTAGGAAGTTGGATTTGCCAGATACTCATGATGTAGGTGTAAATAAGTTGTTAAGTTAGGCTGAGTGCTAAGGATCACATTTAACTAGCATAGCCAAATATGTAGTGAATACTACGTAGAGAAAAAATGAAGGGAGGGACTAGATTTTCATATTAATCTTTGACTGGGAACATAAATTTTCATTTTTATTTATTAGTCAGAATTTTCTAGGACTCCAGCTTTTTACAATTGTACACTTTCACCAGGAAATTTAGCTTATTTCAGGATGAATAAAAAGATGTTAGAAGGCATCTGTCTCTGTATCCAGTACTTCTTGCTCTTTGCAGCTCTCTACTTTCTAGCAGTCTGACTGAATCTTTATCGTATGTGCTAAGTGTGTTTAAGCCATTCTTGTCAAGAGATCATCGTCAAGTCTGGCAGACTTGGTATCATTAGGCAGTCTTGCCTGATATTTTGCCAGCAGGGCTCTACTGAGGTTTGCAGGGTAGTGCTGTAGCTACAGGACTGCAGGACTGTACCACACACAAGCAGTGGCAAGGTGGTATGCATTTCTGGGATAATGACAACAAATATTTTCTAATCGCTTTGGAAATTAGTGATTTTCTTTTTTTTTTTTTTTTTTTACATTTTTGGTTTACTGATTCTTCCTGACTGCATGCGAGTGCTCTTTGACCACTGCTGTCATCTCTCAGTTGATGGCTCTCGAGTATTAGCCTACTTTTCCAACCACCTCTCATTTGTCCCTCTCTTCTGCAGCAATGATGTAGTAGTGAAATGCTACTATTACTTTAAGCTTTTCTTATTTGAATTCCACTTTACTTCACTGTATAGGTCATATAACTTGTGCATTAATATCTCCCTGGGAGAGTGGGAAACACTCGTCATTTTGATTCCCTTCAAGAAAAATGGCTTCAGCCCAGTTCAGAATATGCGCCCTAACCTGTTAGATGAAACAGCAACAACTATTTGTGTGCAGTGCCAGATTTGTTAGGTGTGACCCAGGAGTGCTTACTACTGAAACTGATCTAGCAAGCCTCCTTCATGGATTTGGATGGACTAGAGAAGGAGGCACTCAGTCCTGAGAAGGCAAGTGACTGGATTTCATGCCCAGGTCAGACATATGACTGAATTACAGAGGATTCATGGTCACTACACATCTCTGAGCTTCAGTAGCAGATTGTGTGAGTACCCTTAGCCAATGTTAATTGAAGTGTAATTAGACATCATCCATTGATGTAGCTCAGCTCACGTGTGGTATGCCTGTATACTAAGGTCACTCAAGAGTGTGAGTAAGCCAACTTAGATAAGCAAAAAATACTGATTTGAAATAGAAGGGAGGGGGTTTTAGGTTAGATGTTCAGAAAAGCTTTTCAGTGGCAGAGATGGTTAAGCAGCAGGACTTTTTGTGATAGTGCTGCCACTGTGGATCTGGAAGACATGAACACGTTAAACATAGTAAGAATTGTTTTCTTATGGGTAGAGGTGACTTCCAGCTCTAGGACTGAAAGGCCCACAAAAGAATTTGCTTGCCTGAAGCCATTTAGCAGAAGTTACATGGTAAGCCTGTGGTGGAAGAGGGAACCTAATTGTGGTTTCCCAAACCCTGCCCTTCATTTGAACAAAATCTTCGGTCCACAGCTTTTGTTTACAATCTTTTAGATATTTTTTTCAATCTGTCTGACAGTATTTGTATTTCTATCCCATAAACACATACTTCTTTCTGACTTTTATTTGTAACTTAGATGTTTTCCATCCAAATTCTGAGCTAGGATGGTTTTGCTAAAATTGTGGTTGCTGGAAGAACTGTGAGGACAAGATATGTATTTTGTTTGAGTTCCTTCATTTAATCTTGAGGGGAAATAAAATTATTTGCCTTCAATGTTTAAAAAATGTTCAGTATTATAAGCAGCAGCTATCATTCCTGCCTCTATAT
Source organism: Haliaeetus albicilla (assembly GCF_947461875.1). Classification (NCBI taxonomy): domain Eukaryota; kingdom Metazoa; phylum Chordata; class Aves; order Accipitriformes; family Accipitridae; genus Haliaeetus; species Haliaeetus albicilla. Next base: position 23,319,486 of record NC_091497.1, read on the forward strand.
GCATGTGTGCCTCTGGAGAGAATAGCTGTGAGAAGCACCTTTTTCTAGAAGTCCCGGGGGTGATTCTGGCTGGAGTTTCAGTGCCATAGTCACTCCTGGCTTGATTCTCGCCATGCATTTACCCTGGGGCAAATGCGGTTTTAATTTCAATAGCATTTGCTTTTTATTAATTTTACTTCATTGTATATTTTCACTTCAATTTCATTTGGGCTTTCTTTTCCTACAGAAAAGTTGTGTAGAAATTAGAAAATAAATTAAAAAGAATCACTGACACACTAGGAGACACACAGCTCAATAACTCATTAAGGTTTAGAGATGCTTATTACATATATTCTTAATTTCCATTCACAACATGCGAAGTGCAAACTCCATCTCTCTTTTGACTGTGCACTGTTGGTAAAATGGATTACATTTTTTCCTTGCGCAGAATATATTGTCTATTGAGATCCATGAAAATAAACACAATAAAAATTCCAATGAAATGTTATTGTATAGAATAAGTGGTTGCTTTTAAAGTCTCACTATTTCAGCTGCATTAATTGTACAAGCTACAGAGTTTAATATTTTTTGAGGAAAAAAATTAGGAACTTGTTTGAATTATTCATGTTTTGAAAATGGCCTGTATGACAGCTATTTTCATAACTCATTTTTACTGCAAGTTTAGCACATACCAAAACTCCCACTGAATTGAGAAATTAGGATAGTTATGATTTTACCTAAAGTATTTTCATGCTTTCTTTTAAAGAAATAGCTTCCTTACTGTTATTATGCTGCAGAGTCATGAATGGGGAACTATGGATATATGGAATCATATAATACTTTTCTTCAATTCATCAGTCTGTAATATTTTGTCCTTCTTAGTCTTAACAGGATAGCTTTCTAATTAAAAGTTTTTTAATCTTCCTTTCTCTCCAGTGCAGGGAAAACCTAGGCCCCTGTGTTAATGGTAGTTTCATAATACACGATGAGGAAACTGGTAGCAAAAAACCCCAATATCAAGCCTGATATACTTTTTTCTAGTTTTGGCCTGTAAAAGGGGAGAGTCAGAAACTGAGAGCTGTCTCACTCTCCTGTCTTTGTTCTCCCTCCCTGGACCACATGGAAATAATTTAACAAAGGGTCTCAAGCACCTTGGGTGCAAAGAGAGAGTAAAAACTGAAGGGCAGGATTTTTCTCTGCAGGGACCCAAGTTGCTTGATGCATGCAGATTAGCCTGGATCTTGGTTCATGCTTCTCACAGTTGAATCCAAACACTTAAAGTTAGCAGCTGGAACCCTAATATCCTCCTTGGAAGAATGACACTAGATCCATATTTATTCAGCACCTTTTTAGGAATCTCATTTGTGCAATCAAAAAGGTTACTTTACTTCCAGCTTGCTGCTCCTCTATTGCAGCAGCGATGTTTTTGTCCCTGAGTACAGCCAAATTAATAATTTCTTGATATATGCCAGGTTATATTGCTCTTTCCTGACCAAATAAACTAATTTAAATATGTTGCTTGTACTACACTTGGATGCTGACCCTAGTAAATTGTGGTGACATCCAGAAAATTACTCATTAGGAAGAGGTATTTAGAATAAATGAGCTGTAGATTGAAGGAGCAAATGTGCTATAAATCTCTTTTTTTTTATGTGTTTGATTTAATTTACAGTCCCAGTTCTGGTCCATCTTCATCTGGATATTGCTTTCTTCTTAAAAGGATTTTAAACAAAATATACATCTACCTAGCAGGATATTGTGAATATGTGCTTACCTTTGACAGACCCTTGGGCTTTAAAGGAAAGTAACAAAAGCATGTTTGCCCTAATAAAGGGATTTTTTAAAACAAAAGAAAACCACTAATTTCTAATGAAAAACTGCTAAACATTAAAAAAAAAGAAAATCATGTGCCATATGGCAATTACGCCAAAAGATTGAATTTATTACCAAATAAAACTGTTGGCTTGTGCATTTCACAGTTTCCTCCATTCCCAACCAGTGTGTTTTTAGAGGCTTTCTGTAGGGTTAGTTGCCCAGACTTCTGCAAAAACAACAGTTTGTCCTTATTGCAGGAGGTGTTAGGAAATCAAATCCAACTGGAGCACTGAATGAAATTACAGACTGGTTTTGTCCCAGCTGCATGACACATGCCAAGAGCTGATTTTTCAGTGCAGACATTTCAAGAAATGAATACAGAATTCTATTTGTTCTCCTACTGAATGAATTATCCTTATTGTGTTTTTCATACTTCGGTGTAATATTTCAGCAAAGTCACTGTTTGCTTTCAACTCAGTGAAAATGTTTTTATATGCCACGTTTTCTTTTAATAAGTAATCTTTTGAGGAAGAAAATAACAACCTATGTAAAACTTGAGTTTGATTACTAAATAATGTTTGTGTGTGACAGACTTATTGTATCAGTGATAGCCAGATGATAGCTGTAATGACTTATAGCAGCTTCAGATGTAGCATGTTTCATTGTTGCTGTTGTTTTATTGAATGATATTTTTTCTAAAAAAAAATCTATGGGATTCAGAGAAATTCAGTCACTGGCATTACAGAAAATTCCTGTGAAATTTCTTCTAATGGTCCCTCGTGTCCCAGAACCTGCAAATGAATAGTCACATCACAACATGATTTTGAATCATTAAAAATATGTGTTTAATATCTGAACTTTTGTGCCATCAATTTCCTTTATAATCTACAGTTTTAATTAGGTCACATTATGGAAAGTATTTTCCCTTCTTCCTCCCCCTCCCACCTACTGCAGCCATTCGTCTATGAAAGTGGACATTTGCATTACCACCTCAGATTTGTAGATTTGTACTCTGAAGTTGTGAGGCTGAGATGCAGTTGCATGCATTTAGCATGTTTATTTAGATGACATGCATATAGCTTGCATCCAGATTGTAAAACGACATCTTTTTTTGTGCAGGCACCTACTGAATGAGCTTTCTCGGTGTGTTCAGCAGTGCTTACTGCATTCAAATTCTATTGCCAAAAAGAGGGTGAAGGGATAAATTTGAAGACGTGAGATCCCCTCACTTCCACTTGGGCACGCAGTGTGACTCTCACAACTAAGTTGGCAGAGATCCTTAAGACATGAAAGGGAATTCTTCAGCAAGGACAATGGTGTTTTTATTTGGCAGTAGGAAAAGATGCAAGGGAACATAATTAAGCTCCATACTCTTGTGCTGAATGGCTTAATTCAGCTATGTTCGTTCACCAATATTTCACTCCTGTTCCTGTGATTGGCATGGAGAGGAATACAGGAAAAGTCCACAGAAGCTTTCTTCACAAGGACAACTTATCTATAACCTGTCCAATTCGCTACCAGCTGATGTCAGTGTATTAAACCCTTTCTGAACGTACTTGCACAGTTTGTTGATCAGATCGGTTCTGTGAACAGAACTCATCCTTGAATCTCTCCCCTCTCTCAGGCCTCTCCTAATTTGCCATCTTTGGCATTTAATGTCAAGGAAATAGTATAACGTGAATTTGTGAAAAATATTTTCAGCAAGTTCATGCTGATATAGAATTTCCCTGAGAGGCAACATTAATAATGGGTTGGCACAACACATTTGCTGGAGTGGGTTTGATGCCTTGATTGAGTTTCCGTGGTGCGTTTGTTGTTGCTTTGGGGAACGTGCGGATATTGGGTTCAACAGACCATAGAATTTTGAATTAACCTCTCTTTTTCTCTTCATGAATATAATGGCTTCGCAATCTGTTCTTTCTTTGGCCTTTTATTTAAGGGAAGAAGAGAAGCTTTGATTTTTAAAAAAATCTGCCATTTTTGAGAGCATTGTGAGGAAAAATAAATATACATAAGGAAACATTGATTCATAAGAATCTCTTAGGCTGCTTTCCCTCAAGAGTTTCCTACGCTGATTCTCTATAAAATATTCAGTTTAGCCCTAAAGTGCAAAAGATGAAAACCATTAGCACTAAGTTCAGGTATGGTAGCTCCAGTTACACCCTTTGTTTAGGAGAAGCCTATGATGATTTTAAAGAGTCCTGTTAAACCCTGTCAGGGGTCTCATTTTAGGTGAATTTCTTTTCTGGGATTCGTAATTGAATAATGTAATTTTACAAGATGAAGACTGAAAAAAAAAAGATTAAAAAAAAATTTTTTTATTCCCTGGTGCTATGCTCAGAGTATGTTCTGGATGCCTTTTCAGTCAAGAAATTTGCTTTGAGGGTCTCAAAACACCAGAGTAACAATCTGATCTTTGCATTATTTCCAAAGTCTAAGAAGTTTCTTTTGTGTGTGTGTGTTTGTCTGAGGGAGTTACACACTTGGATGGGGGAAAGGGTAGCTGCTAATAGAAAATAGTTAAAGGCTGTATCTGTATTGCAAGGTGAAGAAATGTGCTCAGGGTTAACAGGGGAAAGTTGGTATAATACCTACTAATATGGTGATTTGTAAACTGAGCTATAGGGTGAATATGAAATTTGTGTTATTTAAAAATGGCATAACTGCCAAAGTACATAACCTTCTTTGCATGCTATTTTTACTCCTTAGATTGTTATATTACAAAGAAGGTAAGCATTAAATTTACTCTTTATCTTCAATGTTTCACCATGTTTACTCTTTAAGCCCTGTTTGCTTATCAAGACACATGTTCAAGTTATTTTCATTTACTAGCCGCCTACTTTAGCTCAATCTCACAGTATTTTGTTTGTTCCTCTCACAAGCAAATGTTTATATCTAAGCTTTTAATTCAAAATAAAAAAAATAGCCTGGGATAATATTATTTAAGGTTTTGGTTTTTATTTTAAAGAAAAGCTGATATGAAGAGTTTTTCAAGTTCACTAGTTTAACTCTACCTTTCCAGCAAGCCATTGGCATATTCCTGAATGTTCTTTCTACCTAAGTGCTGGCCGTGATTACAAAGATTTAATAAAGCTGTTTCATACTTTAGCGATTTGTTTCCTGAGATCCTTGTTCAAAGCTGTGTGGGTTTTAGAAAGCAAGTTAAATTGGGGGAAATTAAATTAACCTTTGGGACAGTCTGTCTGTATGCCAGTCTTGCAGTAAATAATTTGGGTGAAATTTATTTGCTCTAGGAATTAGCTGAAATTATGCTGACCATAGTTTAGCTCTTAAGAAAATGGTGTTTTAGACTTTTAACATGCCCCCTTTTTTTTTCTTCTGACAGAAAGGCCCAAAAGTGGCAGTTTCCTCCCTTTGTTCATAAAACACTACAGTAAGCATAAAAAGGCTTTTCACTGGTTATTGTATGCACCAGGATTTTTTCCAAATTTTATCGGTCTTCCTATTTTAGCTCCATTTTTTGGTAACAGTGAGGAAAGCAAGAAACAGATAAATAGGTCTTTGCAGCAAGACAAGCTTAAAGTAGCATAAGCATAGGGTGAAGCTTCAGGAGTAGGGGGCACTGTTGTTTTATTATCAATTGGCTTAACATTCCTGCTCTTTTTGCTCTTGCCTTTGCCCCTACCAGCTCCACAGGCAAGAGTCAGAACTGGTTGTTCAATGGACCTGATTTTCTGAATGGTCAGCACCTCTTACTCTAAGTAAGGTACAGAGAACTGAGAATTCCAGCAATCCTGTAAAAAGATAAGAAACATTCCTTTAATACTGTCTTTTCCACTATTTTTATCTCTACTGGGCTCAACTGTAATAGTGACAAAGGAAAATTTTAGCAAAAGTTGTCATGATATTGCAAACCCACACAACTGCACTTGATTTGGTAGTTTAACTTCTTGCATGACACAAAATGTGGGCAGTTTTGGTATCAGAAGATCACGCTGCTTTTTTACACACAAATAGAAGGCACTTAGCTTGTCACCATATGGAACAAAAGTAATTACTGAGGATGAAAGGCAAAGCAAGACAATTAGCACGCTTGTTGTTTGTCAAGAAGCAACCTTCTATATCTCAGAATGCTGTAATTCGGGTTTCATGATGAGGGTTTTTGGGAATGCACCAGAAGTAGTGATTTGAAAGATTTATTCATTTATTGCAGTGACAAATGCAATGGAAAACTGTTCAGAGGCTTGCTTTATACTCAATTGCTTCTTGTAACTGATTCATTTATCAGGTATTTGACTAGGAGGAACTCAGTATAACATTATATTGATGTAGATCAGTGCAGAACAAAATATGTTGAATTTCATAGGCTTGCCTATACAACAGAGCTGATTATCACTGTATCTTAAATATCAGCTATTTTCTTTGATAAGATTTGCCACCTGTTGAACATGATCTTTCTGTAGTAGTCTTATGGCATGGTAATTTATAATGATAAATATAAGGAAATTCTAGATATATAGAAACAATGTAAAGAGATTGCTCCTAATTTCCTGTCTTCTCTCATGTGATTTCGGTCAAGGATACAAGAGGGGCTATCCTTTTTTCCGTGGCAGAATATTAAAAAGTGAATGTGTTTTTGAACATGTTTTCACATGTTCTCTGATCTAGGTTTAGCAAGACCAGTTAGTCTACATAGGATAATTCAAGTTTACAGTCACATTATTCCTTCACTTGTTTTCTTCTTCAGGAAAGCTTCAGCTCTTAAAGTCATACAGAAAATGATCTCAACAAAAGTCCCAGCAGAAGAGTTTGTAACTGGCCACACAGAGAGAATAAGTTGGCAGTCTGCAGTCCTCACAGTCTATATTGGGTGCTTTGATGCAACTCTGTGAGAATTAGGGATGCTGTTAAACCCTTTGCTACCACAAGTTCTTCAATCCTGAGTGAAAAAAAATCCTTAATGTGACATGAAACTCTCTTTTATCTGAGTTGGAGTCTATCCATTTTCCCCTGCTGAGGAAATGCCCTGGCATTTTCTCCACCCTCTGTGGTACATTGCTTCCTCTTCATGACTCGATGCATTGGATAGGGAATCTAGGGACAATGAGAAATCTGGAATCCAGTGTATGTCCTTACCTATTTCTGAAGTCTCCATGTCACATTCGTAGGATTTATAGTTATTTTTTCTGAATAATTCTTTCTAATTTCGGGATAATGAATATTCAAGCCATCTGTTTAGACAGGACTATGCTATTTTACTGTGTTTCTCACCACAAAATTTTTCTTAACTGTAAGGTTTGCATGATATTCCCATGTGAATGTTTCAAATACGTAAAAAAAAAAGAAGATGGAAAATTACAAGACAGAAATTGACTTTTGTTGAGCCTTTCTTATCCAGGAGAACATTTTAATAAATTTTATGGAGCATATTCATAAAATATTGTCTGCTAATTGTGAAATGATTGAAATATTCTCAAAATAGATAGTATGTACTTAAGTTAAAAATTAAGAATGTGTTGATAGTCTTTAATAAAAAATACCAAACTTGATTAAAAAAAAAAAACCCAAACCCAGAAATTTTGTTGTATGCAATTAATGTTCTGAAATGGTATGCTTTACCATCATGTATCATTCTGCTTCAATCCATCTGTATGCCTGCATATGTGTATATATATTTTACTTATGCAGTTGTTATAATACTGGAATAATGATGAGAAAGTGAATTCAGAGAGGATAGATTACACACACAAAAAAGGGTTATTTTGTAGTTGACCTGGGTGATGGTGTTGACTTACTAGTTGCTAACAGAGCTACAGTACATTTTTTGATCGACTTGCATGAGAATAGCAGCAACTTGTCCAAGGGTTGTGTTTTTGTTTTCCTTTTGTATTTCAAAGACAGCAGCCTTAATTAAGATTTGTGTGATGACTTTAGCTTAATTTTTCTTCATTTAGTCAAAGCCTTTAAATTTCTTAATGGTGCTGTTTATAGTATGCTAATTTGAGTTAATCTTACTGCACTAGATGATACACTGATTTAGAAATGCATGTAGTAGTCCAATTTTGAGTGGAAGGAGACCCTTTCTTGGTTTATTCTTGTAGGCACGTATTGTCTGCTCTGACCTGCAATTCAAGTAATAAATCATTTTTAACACTGGCACAGGTGTCCTTTTGAGTTTAAGTATGCTTTCTGTTCATATTGTCTGCTATAATTTTTTTCTGATGTATTGCTCATTATCACATCATTCTGTATGTGCAAGTATTTTTATAGCATCAGCTTTTGTAGCCATTTCTAGTTTCATAGCTGAATTTCCTATACTCATTTTTGAGTTTCATATTCAAACTGTATGCATGAGCTTTAAAATAGCATGTTCGAATCACTCTTTCATTTTTTCAGTGAAATTTGAATCTGTCTGAACCTGATTTATTCTCCAGTCTGAAAACAAATGGTCTGATCAAGTAATGATTGAGAAAGTAGAAAAGAATTCCAGAGTTCTCTATAATTTCAGATATAGCTAGCTACCTATGGCATTACAGCGGCGAGGGCTTGACTCTGTAGAAATGATTTATAGTAGTTCTTAAACACACAGGTAGTATTTCTGGCAGGCTATGTGTGTAAAGGACTACAGGACTTTCTCTAAAAGAAGCTTGTTTTTTTTTTTTTCCTCAATTTGAACTGGGAAAAAAAAAAAAAATCAGGACAAATAATATGGTTGATGATCCAGTCCCTTCCAAAGCAAGATCAGCTATACCTAGGTCATTCCTGACAGATGTTTGTTTCTTAAAGACACCCACCTGTAGAAACTCCAAAGCTTGCTTAGCAATCTGTTTTAGCATTTCAGTAACCTTCCTTACTGTTAGAAAGGTTTTCAGCATCTTGCTACAATTTAGTTTCACCAATTCTTTACCATGGACAGGACATTCCTCTTCAGAGCTACCTTTTATATGTTAAAAGATTGCTATCATCTTTATCTTCAGCCTCCTCTTCTTTAGCTTTAACAATCTCAGATCTTTCCTTGTTGGTCAGACTCATGATAGTTCTCCTTTGGACTTTTTCCTGTTGGTGTGTATCTCTTTGAGCTGCTCCGAATAGGACAGAAACAGTCCATCCCAGATTTTCCCAAAACTGGAGCAAAGCAGAAGCTTTCTCTTTTGCATCCTGCAAGTAGTTTTCAGGTTTACATGTCCAAGGACGTATTTCTTGCAACAGAAAAACACTTTTAATTTATTTCCAGACTGGAACTCCTCATCCTTTCCTGAAAAACCTCTACCCACCCAGTTGTTCTATATCTTGCATTTGTACAGATTGCTTCTTGCCTTTTAGAATTTTGCATTCTAACTGACCTTCCAGCACACTGGCAGGCCCAGTTATGTGTCTTCTTTAAATGCAGTAAGCACTCTCTCCATCACTCACACTATTATTAAAACTTTAAACAGGGCTGCTAGAGAAAAAAAAAATCAATTTGTAGCAATAGCTTAGTCATGATTACACTATATGTACAGTTATCCAATCAGTTCTGCACCCACACTATATTAGTACCACTTAGACAAGCTTTCCCTTTCTGTCTTTTTTGTAAGTTTGAGAATTTTCTGTGACACAAGAGCTACATAAACGACCTTGCTCACAGCTCACCTCTCTTACTTGCAGCTCACCTCTCCACAAGGTCTGTTACCATTTTGTGGAGACATTTAATTCTGTTGACATGGTTTGTTCTTAAAGGATTGACTAATACTTAACTAATTGATATTGCCTGTTCCGTACCTCCTTTTCATATTTCCAGCCACTTACAAATCATGTTGTTCATTTGTTCCAGAACTTTTCTGACACTTAATAGCTGACAGGCAAATTTGCTATTCCTAAGTTCCTGCTTCCTTACTTCTTTAAAGATGAGTATTGCATTTTCTTTTTTTTTTCCATTTTATTGATACTTCATGTGTCCTTCACAGACTGCTTTTCTGATGGCAACATGGTTCTGAGATGGCTTACCAGTTCTCTAAATACCCGAGGCAGAAGTTCATCAGGCACATCTGTTCTGAAAACTAATTTACTTAAGTAGTCTCTAACCTTTTCTGTCTGTATTTTTAATTGAAATCATTCCTTTGTTGTTTGTATTAATTATGCTAGTCACCTCCTCATTGTTGACCTTTTTAATTAAAACTAATGCAAAAAAGACATTAAACACTTTGGCCTTCTCAGTGTCATCTGTCAGTAACTTTTTTTCTCTATTGGATGGCAGAACAACACTTTCCTTTGTCCTCCTTTTAGTCAGTTTGAATAGATTCAGTTTGATCAGTGCAGGATGTGGGTATTCTAATTATGTTTTATCCTTCCAGTAGGTCAGTTTAAATTTTCACAGAAGGGATTTTTTTTTTTTTCATTGACCTTCCTGTGTTCATGCTCATGCCAAAAGTCAAATTGCTGGTATTCCTGGAAAGTTTTCTACAAGTAAATACACATTATTAAAAAAAAAAAAAAAAAGGGCATTCATGCCAAAATCAGGAAAAGCCGAACTCCAGCGACTTGACAGTTCTGTTTTCTGAGTGACACATTCAGCCCCTCATTATTCACACACAATGAAAGTGAACACTTCAGCAATTGGAAATCACTGGCATGATCAGTCAGTCAGAGGATTTGATGGTGTGAACATTCCTGATTCTCTAGTCTACTACAGAGGATCTTTTATATGCTGAAATGTTTTTTAGCACATCTAGCAATTTTCAGTTGTAACTGTTCTAACATGAGAGATGAGAGTATCATGAAACGTATCATGAAACATGATATTAACATGGAAGTGTTAAAAAGGAACAAACAAGAATAAAAATAATATCACAATCTTATCTCTTTCAGAATTAACTTGGACTGATTCTCCTTCACTTGTTTAAATTTCATAATTTGTTAATATCATCTTTTTAGATTTACTTCTGATACTGTTTTAAAAAATTAAATAAGATATTCTCCCTGGTATCCAGTGACAGGACACATGGGAATGGTTCAAAGCTGTGCCAGAGGAGGTTTAGACTGGACATTAGGAAGCATTTCTTTACCGAGAGGGTGGTCAAATACTGGCACGGGCTTCCTAGAGAGGTGGTCGATGCCCCAAACCTGTCAGTGTTTAAAAGGCATTTGGACAATGCCTTTAACAACATGCTTTAACTTGGTCAGCGCTGAAGTGGTCAGGCAGTTGGACTAGATGATCGTTGCAGGTCCTTTCCAGCTGAACTCTTCTCTTCTCTTCTCTTCTCTTCTCTTCTCTTCTCTTCTCTTCTCTTCTCTTCTCTTCTCTTCTCTTCTCTTCTCTTCTCTTCCCTTCCCTTCCCTTCCCTTCCCTTCCCTTCCCTTCCCTTCCCTTCCCTTCCCTTCCCTTTCCTTCCCTTCCCTTCCCTTCCCCTCCCCTCCCCTCCCCTCCCCTCTCCTCTCCTCTCCTCTGCTGCCCATGATGAAGGCTGCCTACAATTGAATTAATAAAGGTCTTACTAAGCAGTACATTACTGCAAATACATTTCTCTTTCTCACATTGTCACTCGAGCAGCATGATCTTAGAATGATTTTTACATTAAAATCACACTAGAAGAATTAAAAATAAATTCAAAAATTAAAATTGGATTTGGTAATATCCGTGACAACACTTTCTATAAAACTTCAGTAGCATCTGTTTGACCTAGAAACAACTGTTCCTTATGGCACAGTAACATCACTACAAGCTGGCTGAAGATGATTTAAAGCAGTTAAGCAGGGACACTTAGGGAATTTTCATTAAGCGGGTCCTTCAAAAAATTTTTTCTACCACCTGAAGCAGAATGAAGTTTTACCATTGTATGTGCAATTTGAAGACTGCCTATGAGCTGAAGAATGGAAAAGTTGACAACCAAGAGAATATACTCCTGGATCCTTTTGTCTTCAGATGGGACAAGCGTGTTGAACATGATGATATGGACTCTGTAACTATTCATATTTACTTTCAGTCACTGGGAGAGCAGCTTCCTGGCTAGAGGAGACTGAGATTTACAGTGCTGAAAATGTATTGAATCTGCCCTGGGGAGCTTAAAGGAAGACTTCACAGTTAGAGGAAAGATTTGTCTTTTGGTGTATGTATAGGAGGGAAACGAATGTGGAAGAGTGTACTTAAGAGTTAAGTTGAATCTTTCAACTTAGAATATATGTTCTTCAGGTGAATATATCAAGAGGCTTTTATTGGATATATAAGTATAAGGACATAGAGCATCAGATACTCATGTAAAATACTCTGCTATCAGGTCATAGGAGATTTCAGGATGTTTTGTTGTAACTAGACAGCTTGGAAGAAAAACTTGCCCTTTGTTATAATACAGATTGTCCATGATGCCAGGGCTGCTAATGTACCATAAGCACTTACAGGCAATTTGCTAAATCTGTGATAACTAAATTTCATGCCAAAGATACCTAAATTATTTGTGAGATTTTAACAGCCTCAAATGTAGCTACAGTATTTTCTAAGGAATAGAAAACATAGGGTTGTATTTTACAGTGACAGTAAATTTAGCATAAGAGGGGGAAAGAAATTTAATTCAGCAATAGCTAAATAGCATAATGTTATTGCCACCAGGGTGTGGCTTTTTAAAAATTTTATTTTGTTGGTTGTATTCCATGAACTGCTTGCTGTTGCTTGGTTAGGTATGTCAGGTGCTAACTTGCTGTAGGCACCACAGCGAGTGAAACGAGTGAAATGCTGTTACAGCCTTGGGCATCTAACACCCATGCTGTTTGTTAGCATCATCAGACAGGTAATTCTGAGCATAGATGATACTAACTTATCACAGCCCCACATACCACAAGGGTGAAATCAGTCTCCCCAAGTTAATCCTGAAAGAGTTGACAATATATGCTAGAATATGCATGTTGTAGTTTTCATCGTTCTGTTCATCAAATACCGTTTTGAATAGTTTATAATTACAGGCAAACAAAGCAAACAAAACCCAACCAACTAACAACAAAATAAATCCCAGCTTATTTCACTTTATGGCTTTTTATTTCAGAAAACATATTGTGTTAATCCCTCCATTGTTGTCATATACACAACATTCTTACACCATCTTCCAGAGAATGTATAACCCTTCCACTAAGAACTGAGTGGAGGCAATGGTCCCATCAGCCTTGTGATAACTGAAAACAATCTACCCTACCTAAACAAGGTCTCAGATTTCATTGTTTATTTGGGGGCAGTGTTGCATGAGAAGACTTTTCCCAAATCCTCCATTCTTCTTAAACCTTGCTTGTGTCTTTATTAGGCTGGATTTCATTACCAATAAAACTATTTTGTATTTATCTGTTGATTAAATTGCAGGTTTGTGCAAATGCTAAGTAAAGTTTAGCTAATGCTGAAACCTGCTGCAGATAGTGTACATTGGGGTCAGTGTAATTCCTGCAATAGAACTTGATGCTAAAATTACTTGGCAATCAAAATAAAAAAGATTTTCAAGGGGTAAGTAACTATCCAGTATGTACCACAGTACATGTGTAAATGTTGTTCTCTGACTCAGATACACATTAATTTTAATAACCAAATTCCATCCATAATAATATTATCTTTTCCTGGTCTCTATTCAGTTTATCAACCTTAAGCTCTAGGTATTTTTTTTTTAAATTTATTTATTATTATTTTGTATGCACAAATGTATTGAGTGACCTCAAAAACAGATGAAATTTTGAATTTTTCACTTTTAAAAAGGAAATCTTTGAAAAAAAGATTTTAAAACCCTTGACAAAACAAAACCACAAAACACCTATTTGGTTTTACGCAGTAATTTGTTTTTGATAATGCAATGTTAAGGACAATTATTACGGCCAGAGTATTACGAAGACGATGAAACAAACCCCACCAGTTCTTTGGTCCTTTTTGGTCAGAGAGGTAGCGTAGTGGTTTAGCAGGAGTCTGGAAATGAGGAGGAATCTATCTAGACCATATTATCAGGTCCACAACACTTGTTCAATATTTTCGAAAAGGACTGAAATGATTGCATCCTTCTCCACCCACACTCCAGGTTCTGTTCACCTAACGCCCATCCCCACAGCAGTTATGTTACAAAAGAATTTTTTAAACTTAACACAGTTTGTTCCCTTTGCTTCTGGAAGCTTTTGCATTTCTTTAGTCTCGGTTCGATATTGTAACTTTCCAAGGTAATTCTGAGTAAGAAATAAAATAAACCAAACTGTATGTACAATTACAGTAGATATTGAACATGATATGTGTGGAATTATCAGCACATAGGTCATCATCTTAAGAAGATGTTATTGTCATGGGCTAGAATTTAGTGAAGTAAACGTCAACACTTTGAATGGTGAAGCATTAAGACCTGCTACTCGTATTGAGAAATCCTTCCTCTTATTGATTTTTTTTTTCTTGGAGAAAAATAGTAATAAAAATGGATTCTAGAATAAATTTAATTTGCAGTTTTTTTCTCTACTGCATAAAAGCATTCATTTTTAACTGTTAAAAAGCTGGTCTTCTTATCCATATTACTGAAACAGAATGCTGTGCTGTTAAATTGCAGTTAAATCTCTGGCATAACTGTATTTTTACAGAGGTAAAAAGACAGCTAGCTGAATTGGAAACGAGAACATTTCTTTCTTTCTGTGTTGATACAGAGGACTCATTAAATCTCATATCAGGCTTGCAGGCACTGCAGAAGGACAGACATTTCAGAGATCTTCAACCTCTTAGGAACTTTGGAAGTTAATGAGCCATTCCATAGTTATTATTTTGTGTTTTATCAGGGGTTTGCTCTGGGCTTTTATTTGATTTTCAGATTGTAGTGTGATCTCCTATGTATGAACACTGGATGACATCAGCTCTAGAAATGCTGTGTTTTCCAGTAATGATGGCCTATACCAAAATCTTTTAATGCTCTTCGAGTCTTTTATGATCCTCCAAGTATGCCAACACCATTAAACATTTCAGACAAGAATCAATAGGGTTTCATGGAGTTCTTCAGAGAACCAAGGACACTTTGGACATGGTGAAGTCTGTAGCACTAGAATCTGCTAGGTGTACTGGGACATCCAAAAATTCTGTTATCTAGCCATAGCATAAATAATGCTTCATCTCCTTCAGAGCCCCCAGGCTACCTTTGCTCCCATGCTTGTCTCAGAAGTGCCCTGTTTGAGGAGTTTTGATGTCAGGATGAAGGGTGATCAGTTAGTATGGGCAGGAGGGCATAGCTGCCTTCTCTTCCTCCCCCTTGTCCCTGGCAGCCTGGAGAGGCCAGCAGGGGAGCACTGCCTCAAATCTAGAGAAGCGTATGGTGAACAGGAAGAAAAGGAATAAAAGGGCACCAAAAAAATGTATTATGATATTGCTGAAGGATCAGAATTGAATAATTTTTGTGTCATTTGGGGTCAGTCACTGATACTACTTTCCTGTTTGTTTCTCCCTCTGAGACAGTCAGAAATGCTTAAAAAAACCCACCCCCCCCCCAACAAAACAGGCTTCTTTTCTACTGGTTGTTATAAGGCTATCAGAATATTGTTTCAACAAAAGCTGCCAGTAAAGAAGAATATCAGAAGATATTTAAACATCTGGCAAACGTGAACCCACTCCCTCTAAGGCTAACTAAGAGCACCACTACAGTCACTGGTGTTACACCATTAGTGTAGCTTGATTTATCCAACCTGTTCATGTAGACCCGTAAAGCACAGCAGTACCATCACCCTTAGAAATGGTGATTTACCTTGCCCATGTTATGTGTTTGAACTAGCAGGTCTACGTCAGAGGAAACTGAAGTTCATTCCTGGAGTAAACCAGGTCCTTTAGATATAACACTTATATAGTCAGTAGCAACCTTTCCATCTCCTTCTTTGAGCTTTTGATCAGAAACTCAGGGTCAATTTTCTTCAGCTAGAAGCATCCTTTTGGAGAATTTCAAACAAAACTCAAAACTATTCATTTTCACACATTCTCTCTTCTACCCTGCAAAAGTCTGTCCTTTATTCAGAGACTTGTATTCAAGTTTCTCATCTTACAGGTTTTGATTACTTAAAATCAGAAAAACAAAACAACCATGCTTTTTCTGAAAATATATTTATCTTTTGAGGTAAAATGAGTACTGGAGTTCATTGTCTTTTGAACTTAAGTAAGAAGTTAAAGAATGAGAGTCAGTTGAGTGAACCTTTTCTTTGTATGGGGGAGGGGATTAAGGAGGTGAGGAACTAAAAAGATTATTTGTTTTATAGCAATCAGGCCTTCTCGTGCTGACATGCAGTGTTTTTCCACTCCAGCTGACATGGTTAGACATCCTCTGACACCCTGGGGGATGTAAATCAGAGACTGAGAATTGTAGACTTTTTACTCTCTGGAGAAATGTACCCAGTATTTCAATGATTATTTATCTTTCCCAACTGTATATTTGCTTAGATGCATGTAGGTTTAAATATATACAAATATATATCCCATCTCAAATCTTTAGAAGACAAAAAACTTGAGTCTGTATAGCTTGTTATCATTTTTCTATACATTTTCCAGAGGTGTACTAGGAACAGCCTGCTGTACAGCTGTTCTGCTCCAGCTGAACAGGTTCATAGGGAATGAAGAGCTTAGAGCAATTTGTAGGCAACGAAGCAAAAAGCAAAATCCACAAAGAAGCAGCTGATGTTAGCAGCTTTTAAAAAGATTGAAAGAAAGAGGGAAGAATAGGGAGTCAAATGTAGAACAGAGAGAGAGAACATGATTTAGGAAGAAATCTGAATTACTATTTTTCCAAACCAAGGAGAAGGTACAGTGCTTACCTTATAAGCCATACTTTATCCTTTCATGCTCTTTACTGCTTGCTGAACAATATGTACACTTAGAATATGCAGACATTAAGCCAACTCCTTACCTTCGTTGCACAAATGGCTAGGAGCTTGAGACTGGCAGCCAAAGTTTTGTGTTACAGCTTTGTCACTGACACACATCTAGGCGTCAGTCAGGAACGTGTTTAGGATGTGTTAGATTTTAAGAACATGGTTAAATCCCACTACTTGCAGTAATACCTTTCTGGAATGAAACCTGCATGCTAAACTCCACAAACCAGTCTTGCAGTGCCTGTTTGTAAGCCAGGAATAATCATACCCAGTTCCTATGTGTGTTTTGAAGCTTAATTCAGGGCATTTGTACACCACTCTAAGCAAAACTTTTAACATGACAGAATTGTGGTTTATTAGCACAATTATTTATGTTATTATTTCATTAGCATTAATAGGAATTGTTATTATGTGTGTGTAGTTCAGAGATAAACATCTACATTTTCATGGCATTACACAGTATTAAGAATTTTAAAGGGAAGACTGTCAGTATTAATTGTCATTAAATCAATATCACAGAGACAAGTTCAGCTCCTTAGCTCACATCAAATCACATGGGGATTACTTCAAGAGATCCTTTAGTCCTTTCTTTTTTTTTTTTTGCTTTAGTTATTTACTCCCATACAAAGTGAGTGTGAGATATTAGCAATCAAAACTGTATATCAGTATACCATTTACTTTCCAGAGGGGCCTATGAACTAAGGAAAGCAGGGATGAGGTGAGAAACCTTATGAACGAGGTGTAAGAGCAGCTGGGAGAGTACCAGATATTTTTATTTAGATGTTTTTATACAGACATTGTTTAGAAAGAAAATAAATACTTCATGATGTACAGATAAACTGATAAACCATTAAAGGACAAAAAACTCCAACTGTGAGAGAAAGAATAAAGAAAAACACTTTAAAATGTTGTGGCTGCTGCATTTTTTTAAAACACATTAGTGATTTTGAATTCCCCATAAAAGTACGTTTGATATTCCTGAGGTATGTAATAGATGTGATGCAGTGTCATGGCACAGAGGGACCCATTATTGTATTTCATTGGTTCTTTTATTACCTGAGGGTTAGCACAGGCAATAGAACTAGGTGTCAAACTTACTTTTAACCTTTGGTCTTAGAAGAAACTAAATGAAGGGTTTAAGTGTATTTGAAGTTATTATCCTTAGAATCGTCTCTCTCCTTCTCTGTTTGCAACTGGTGAACATGAATGTTATCCAGTTTGCAGTGTCAGCCCCTTATATTGCGTTCCACTTAGACCAGTTGTTTTCACCACAGGTCCCTTCATGCTTTTTTCTCTGCTTTGTGTGACAAGCTATAGGTTGTGTCAGATAACTTCAACATGATTCCTGCTTAGGGGAAAAAAATGTTAAAAAAAAGAGAAATATTATGTCACTTTTGAGTGACGGTAGAAATGTACAAGACTGGTGTATTTTTTTGAAACATACACAGGTCATAGATCAGACAGAGGAGTGTGGCACCCATACTTAGAAAAAGGAATAGACTGTTCTTAAATACTGGAGGATAAAAAACTGGAGAAAATGGCAGAATATTTTTCTAATGCAGAAATATTATGGGTGTATGTTAGTACTTGCAGTGCTGCCAAAGCTTGTTCCTAACTGAGCTTCAGATATAAACTGTTTGTGGAGGTCAGACAGAGGGTAAACCAGGCTAAATCATGCCTCTGTTTTAGAGAAGGCACATGGACTGTGAGCCAGGAGAGCAGGGAAAATAATTTTACTATGAATTTGGAATGGAATTAGAACTATGTATTTTCTCCCACTTCCCCACCTTCATCCCCTGCCACACACAGTCTCCAGTCATCAAATAATGTGAAAAGTGATGACAGAGGCTGATGGAAAAGGGACCACAGTGCTGATAGCCTTCCCTCTCTTCCCTGAGAAATTTCAGTTTCACAGGAAGATATTAATGTGAGGATGTTAGTGTCTCTTAAAAAGAAAAATTAAGAGAGAATAATGTGGAGAAAAATAATGTAGAAAATATTTTTTTAGCAGCTTTAAGGTTTAAGGAAGCAACGCCAAAAGTCCATTATTACAAGCCAAGGAGACCTCTTCTGTGTTGGGTAAAAAATTATGTAAGAATCTCCTATGACTTTGACGTTGGAAAGCACTGAAGGTTCTCCTAGCACTAAGCAAAGTGATAATAAATATTTTACTACTGCTAACTGCTTAATTCAAATTCATATTCTAGTGTTCAGATTCATTATTTTATTTTCCTTAGATGTCTGACAGTTGTCTTGGGGTGGTGAAGGATGGAAAGTGCTGAACTCTCTCCTCATTGAAGCTGATGTCATTAAGTGTCCTAGCCTTTACCCCATACACATAATTCTGCCTGTAGTTTTGTTTGAGTAAAGCCAGCTCAGCAACAAAGACAATTATTTTGAGAGAACTTTTATGTTACAGCTCTTTATTTTACTACTGAGGGTTCTCTGTGTTTAGTGACTCCATCTTGGGAATCCACCTCATTTCTTGGCTGCAATGACCTTTGTGTTTATAATGTTTCATCAGTTTCCAAGCAGTCAGTTGGAGGTGAATGCTGTAGTATTAATATATTTATCATCAATTCATGTGACCTGAACATAATTCCTTACCCCCCCGGCTCTTTTCCCTTTTAAGCTCTGCTGTAATGCATGTTGTTGAAATCCAGGGGAAATATTAGGTTCACTGCTTTTCAGACAGATATGAGTTTTTATGATTTTAGGCTTCTATTGAAAATATATCAGTTTGCACTTTCTGTCATTGTACATTATTTTTTCCCTGCTAGTAGTTTGAACACATCTAATGCCTGTTAATTATATCATTGTGTCAGTGTTTCACCCTTAATACTAAAATAGCAATACAGTATTCTGCTTTTTTTAAAGTTTTTCAGCTGTGGATCTGGGAGTACTTTACAAAGGAAGTCAGTATTGTTAGCCACAGTTTACATATTGGGAAAGTGAGGTACAGGAAGGGAAATGACTTGCCCCAAATTAAACTAAGAAAGCTGAGCTAGAACTGGGGATAGAGGCCACACTTCCTAACACTTGTAACCCTCTTCTGCTTCCAAAATGTTGAGGTTATTATGTTCCCATGCAGATAAAGAAAGAAGAAACACTTCTTAAACCACATCCCATTCCTTAATTTTGCAGGTTATTTAAAACAAAAACAACCCCCCCCCAAACCAAAGGATCATATTTGTATGGATTTCTCCAAATATTAACACACTCTGTTTAAATTAAATTAACTAAAATTAAATCTGTATGATCAAAATACCTCTACTGGAGAATAACCAGTGTTTTAACTTTGTTTTTCATTTGGGTCTGGCTTTTTGCTACTTTAACAGGGTAAAGATGAACTGGAATAAGGCCTTTGCTATGCAGGACCATCAGAGAATATTCTTGTGTATTGTCTAAGTAGCATTTTACAACACAAAAAGAAAAAAAAAAAGGACATTTTAAAATCAGCTGCAAAAACATACACACCTCTTTTTGATGTGGCAGTGCCTCCAAAACCTTATTTTAAATAACTAATCCTTCAAAACCAAGATCAGTTCATTAAAAAAAAAGCCAGTCAGTTTACTAGTAACATTTAAATGGATTAGTGCCATGTTGTCTCTGTGATATATTCTGGTAGTCAAAGTTTAACAAGAAAATACATACCAAAACACAATCCGTGTTTGAAACAGGATGAGTTTTTGGTAATAATTTACTGAAACTACATTTAGTTCACTAAAAGCTTATTTATATGGAGAATTTCAGGAAAATTAATCTGTAAAACGAATTTAAAGTGGATTAGTTAAACCTAATTAAGTCCCTGTATAGATGTTCATTCAGAATAAAAATTGCCTTGATTTGGTTTAACTTAACTCCCTTCCAAATGAATTACGACTACCAGAGATTTAATGTAGTTTAAATAATCTACTTTAAAAATTAAGTGCAGAATAATTTTGCTGCATGTCTCTGTGTAGACAAGGTCTCTGGGAGAAATCTGTCTGTCTGACCCTTTCCCAGATGTTAACATAGGTGTAGACATTAACTGAATTTCAAAGGTAGTCTGGAGTCTTGCAAAAGGTATTAAATCACTCTGAATTCAGAAATGATCTTCTAGGAGAGGACAAGATGCAGGCAAATAAGCTGTTTAACAAGTATGAACATATGATAGCGGGGAAGGAATATCTTCTGGTGGTACCTGCTTCCAGTAATGGTGGAGAAAGTCTAGACTTCAGCTTTCAGGCTAACTTTTGGTGAAGTGAACATGACTCCCTCCCTGAGAAGGAATAAACTGGGTAGGGTCATCTTCTGTAGGATGATCAGAAGCTGGAACCTGGTTGGTTATTACCATAACTATCTGTCATCTGTTTAGAACATGATAGCTTCTTTATTCTGAGATTCCTGTTTGGATACATCCTGGTAATATTCCTGAATTACCAATAAAGTATTTATATGGTTCTTTGACTGTGTGTTTTTTAAAGGCTAGCATTTCTTTCCAAATTTTAGAGTATTGCCACATACCACAGTTTCCGAGTGACAAATGACTTAAGCAGATGTAAGGCCAGACAGATTCCTGAAGAAAAATAACACCCATTTCTGCCATAGCTGTGCTGTGCTTGAATGGACATGGAAGCTTGGAGGAACATAAGAGGCATGGTCAAAATTAATTTTGAAAAGACCTCTCCCATGAATGAGCTTCTTAGGTTTTAAAAATGAAGTCTCTTATGAGCAGGAGAGACTTGCATTGCAAGTGATGACAGTAGCTTTTGTGCAGATGATCTCATTGACTCTTCTGGAGCATTGGAGGTAACTTCTTCCTGTCTTAATTTTTCTCTGCCAGTTGTGCATGTTGCATGATTTCAATACTTCCCCTTCAGTTGTAGTGGACTGTATTTTTTCACAAGGGACTTAGGAACTAGCATTATTTGAGGCTAAAATATTTTGATCAGTGGTAGATTATCTCCCCTTACTTAAAGCAATAGAAAGAATAATGCTTCTGTAAGGCCTTAAATTGATAAATTTCCCAGTACATTGAGGGTGTTACCAGAACCACTGTACGTTAAAAATACCATGTGTATAGGAAGTTATTGAAACTTAAGAGAAGGACTGATAGTTCTGCATATATAGTAAGTACACAATGATTACAGATATAGGTGATTTAATTTTCAAAACATCAGCAGTATTATTGTTCTCTTCAATTAATTTTTACATGGCACAGTTTAAAAGCTGGGTTCGTTTCTCTTTGCTTGCTTAGTAACAAACATCAGTGGAGAGCAAACTTCCAATCACTATAACGAGAAGTGTCACAGAAATGCTCATTTCAACACTACTAACTTTACACAGTGATTGTACTATTGGATTTTGAAAGAACAGGAAGGAAAACAAAATATAGAGTAGTAATAGAAGGAAACAACAGAACAATTTTAAGAACTGAGAACTACCTGGTAATATCTTTCACATTTCACCTTTATGTGAAATAAACCACAGAACTGTAATGAAAGCCATTACTAGTGCATAAATGTTCTTCTCCACACATACAGATCAACTCTGGAGTAACTGAAAAAAATTATAACGGGGATAAACAAAGTTAAACTGTGCAACTGCCAAGCTGCAAACATACACTTGACCCTTTCAGAAAAGGATCCTCTCTGCTGAGGGTCCCTGGCAGTATGAACCAACAGAATCCACCCTGTGGAGGTACCTCCTGCCTCGCCCCAGGTGCAAGTCCCAATCCTCTGTTCTGTCTGACCTCTGTGAGCTGTTGCTGCTTGCCCTGTCCACAGAAAGCAAACCATACCAAAACACAGTAAGTCGTTTTCTTCTGGCTGAGCAAGCTAAATATGCTTCCTGGGGGGTCAGATGAACACTGGTACCTGCAGGTGAGGAGGAGTGGGAAAATGTGCCCTGAGTGAAACGGGACGGGGCAGTTTAAACTGCTTTTGAGTACACTTGAGCATTGAATTCAGGTACAAATATGAAAATGTTTGTTGTCTGTAGAGGTGCATGTTTTTATTGTTCTTACACAATCATGCAATACATCTGAAGTGATATATCTGCTTACCTCACATTCATAACTTCGGAGCTGAAAATGCTTCTTCCCTTGTTTTCTGTGGTTTTTTTTGTTTTTTGTTTTTTTGGGTTTTTTTTAGTTCAGCTTCTATGGTAAATATTGCTATGTTAAATATTTTCTGAAACATCTGAATTATTAAGGCATAAATTAGATTACTTAAGAGAAGAACATTGTTTATAAAAGTGCACTTGTCAGTGTTGGGGAGGTAAAAAGAAATAATCCTACCATGACAGTAGTCCCTCGGGAAGACCTTACCTTCCTGATACCATTCATGTTTCTTGTGGTTCAGAACACTTGTTAAGCTGAAAGGGGGGAAGAGAAGTGCATGACATTTAGACTTGTTGTAACATAAACCATTTCTTATCTCTCCCCTCAGTCCCTCTCCTCTGCCTCCTCTCTGTCTCCATTTACAACTTCACTATCCCTCCTGCCTCCTGGGACCATAACCTTAATGTAATCTTTGTTCTTTTTGCTTCCCTCTGCATATCTAAGACAAACGGTTTCTTTTTTTTTTTTTTTAAGTCTTAAAAAAAATTCCACATTTCTCTCAATGTTTTTGCTGCCAGAAGCCCTGTTCCTTCTTTTTCTTCTCCTATCTCATCTCTCTGCCTCACAATTCCCATATCAGCCAGCCCACGGGACTAAAATCCCAGGTGACGCTACCAATTCTACCTTCTAGTTCTAGGGGTTTTGTTGTCATAAAGTGGGCATTGTCCCATTGGGTTGTAGAACTGAACTCCTTTATTTCTTTTCCCAAAAGACAACCTGAGAGATATTTAATTATGTCAGAATGCACTGTTCTTCCAACCTGGACTGGTTTTCAATAAGCCTGGAAAGCATCACTATGCCATTATCAACTTCTCAAATATTCACCAGCCATTTTACTCACACTTGTTAGCATATTTCATGATTTTCATGTTAATTAGACATTTGGCAGTGTAGGTTTTTGTTTTTCAAATTCCCAAGTGAGCCAAAAGTTCTTCGTCAGGGTTTTCCCAGAAGTACTGCTATCTTGGAAGAGCAGTCCAACTTGCACTTTACCCTATTTAGATTTACAAAGTAAGCATCCTTGTGCCTAAATCCCATGGGGATCTGGTCTGGATAGGTGCTCTGCAAAGGAGCTTAACACACACAGACAGCAGTGAGCTTAGCTGCAAGTAGTCATGACCACAGCCACTTTCATTCAAAACACGTTTAGTATATAAAGTGGTGCTGTCTTTCTTTTGGAGCATTTGCCCAGGAAGTGACAGACTTGGGAAGACCTGAATGATGCTAAGTTCCTTTATGGGTTTCACCCTAAACTCTCTTGCTTCACTTCTTCAGAAGAATAGGAACAACAATATTTGCATATGTCGCAGAGTGTTTTGAGATCTCCTGTTGAACAGAACTATTTTTTAAAAAGATGTACAGATTTTAAAAGAAGTTTTGAAGTGTCCATAATTTTGCATTAATATTTCTGTATTAATAGTTCTGAGGTTCAAATTAATGCTGTTATAAATGGCACCACTTAGATATGCCTTGTATGTTCCTAACTGTGCAATCACCAAGCAAAGCAGTAGTTAGATATCTTACGGCAATTCTATGTGGGAGAACAACTAAAAGTATGAAGTTAATGCAGCTAAATTAAGGACCATTAAGCCTCTATATGGAAACTCTTATTGAGAAGTAGAGTGCTTAAGGGAGGATTAAACTACAAAAAATAAAGGCATTTTAATTCAGAATGAGAGCATCTACATATAGTTTAATGTGTTTTAATTTCTCTGCATTAACTTCATAGTTTTAGTTGATTCATTTTAACATTCCCAACTGCAGGCAGTCCCAAGGGGTACTACTTTTTCACAAAAGTGTATCTTTGGAAGCCTTCTCTTTAAAATGTTATATCCTTCTATCCCACCCCTTGCAAATAACCCAAGAAAATTCTTGTTTAAAAAATAAATAAAAATAAGAATAGTAACATTTATCCTGTTGTCAGCTGATTATGGCAGCAGACATGACCATCAGAGTGAGAAACTACTTTACCATATTAAAATAAATATATAAGCTAAAAGTAAATTCATATTTTACAAGTAGAGTTTAAAAGCTTAAGGGTAATTCAAAAGTTCATGAATGACAGACACAATGGAAAATCAGTGAGAACAGCAAAAGAAAGACCAAGATAGTAGAAGGCATAACATACCTGCCCACTGAAACTGCATGGCTGAGTTCAAACCTGATGACTGTGGCTGAAGTGAAAAATACAGGTATTTGTGTGTTTGGCACAGCCCATGGTAAAAAAGTACGTGAAGCTGTGCTATGCCCAAGCTGGGATTCATCCTGTTACTCCATGCAACTTGTTCCCGAAAGAATATTTCTCTTCTTTATTTCTATGGTGTCTCCTGAAGCTTTACTAGCTTTGGAGGGATTCAGCTTGGCTGCTTGGTTGTCATTTTATCGCCCCTTAACCAGAAATACCAACTCCGTATAAAGAAATCTATTAAACTGCCAGATAAACCATCCCACATCTTATATTCTATAGTCAACAGAAATTTCTTCTCAGTCATTAACATAGGAATTCTGCAACCTTTTCAGCATTGATAAAGCTGTGTCATGGACATGAGCATTAATACTTATGTCCACTGGAATCAACACTGTTTGGGTTAGAATTTAAATAATTAGATATTGGTCCTTTTTTTGGCACTTATAACAGACTGACTTAAGTGGCTTCCAAATATTAGATTTCCATTTTTTTTACCCCTGGCATTATTTCTAAAAGTTCATGGAAATTAACAAAGCTGTGGCCATGTCCACTGGCAGAGTAGTTGGTTCCAGTTACATTCTTCACTGATGTTCATGTTATGCTGATGATAACACTCAAGTAAATGGAAAACTAGCCATAATGATAGTAGAATACAGTAAGAAACAGAGGCATCAATATCTCACATAGAAAACAAGCAAAATATTTTCTAATTCTAAGAGTTACCACATCTGTGAAGGACAAAAGTCCTGCTCATCGTTACTGCTGGGTTTAGATTTTAGAGGAACTTGCTAACATCACTTTAAGGTATTAGAATGCTACTGACTTTTTAAAATAATAGCCTGTACGATTAAGAAGATTAGAAAATTCAAATCTTTTGTAGTTACTAGAGAGGTTTTTTATGCAGTATTGATATAGTCGATGCTAAGTAGATTTATGTAACTTGGTCATTATTATTTTTTAATATTTAATTAGATATTAACAGTAGACAGTAGGGAGTAATATTTGAAAGCAGTACAGCATTTCAGTTTAAGGTCACATAACTAAATTTCAGTGCAGATCTTTACAAAGGTGTCCTGCTACAAAGGGAGAAGCACAACAGTCTTCATAGATAGATGCCAAATCCCGTTCATTTACTTTATCACGAGTTACAGTAGACTGCCAGTCCTGGGGCTAGTGCTTTTTCTTGTTCACCCGTGCATTTTGTTGTTAGAGTGTGTAGACTTGCATTCTCCATTTAGAGAAATCAATGCTTCCTTCCAACCCCCCTTTTTTCCCACTGCCGACCATTTTTCTTGTCAGTTTGCTTTCCCCGTTGCTGGGTGAGCAGCTTATGAGAAATAAACCACTGAGGCACATCAAACCTTATAAGAAGGCCAGGGCAGTAATTCAGCGGCTGAGTTTTTCCAATCCATTCTCTTTCAAGTGGCTTGTTTAAAAACAAACAACAGAAATGAAACCTTACAGTGTCTCTTGTTGATATTTAACAAAACTATAGAAAGACCTTTTGCCTTAATAATGCCAGTGACATGCATTTTGTTTATCTTTCTAATTATTTATTTATAGTTGACATGAAAATGCTTCCCACTAGACATCGCTAACTGCACGAAACCCAGTTGTGTATTGCTTTTGTGAGACTTTCGTTATTATAGCATGATTAAAATAGTACATTAATTATGCATCCTGCTATAAAACTGGATACAGCAGAGGAAATAAATACATATTAATAATACATCAGTTATTAATCTGTATAGTTGTCATTTGAATGAGATGCAAACTACTACATCTTCAGTTCATGAAGACCACCACTCATCTGCTTTTTAAGTCCACTTACATTTCACTGCTGTGGAAGAACAAGCTTTTGTTAAAGGTCACCTTGTGCTACAAGTGAGTAGTCCCAAAATTAAGTAGCCAAAACAGCTCTATTACAAAGCTAAAATTTTACCTGACTGTGAGATATGGTGGTAGCATAATAAAGCAGATTGGCCACTAGACTGGGCCATGTACAGTCAACTTTTGATCATTAAAAGTGGCAGAGTTTATGGTCATTACAAGGGAGACACCTTCCTGAAGCAACAAGAGTGATTCTGACTTTTTATTCGTGAATTTCCTTGTACAGCTGGAAAGGAAACTTTTATACTAAAGGGAAGCCAGCTCCCTTTTGCTGAATTGATGAAAAATGTTGTAGACATGGGTATTTTAAAACCAGTAGTTCTTGTGAAGTACATCATGTAATCAGATTGCTGTAATAGAAGATTGTAATGTTGTGTGTGGATATCTCAAATGTGAGGAAGTTACACCTATTTAGTAGTAACACAAGGGGTTTCTAAATCTTTGCACATAAAGCTGTCATTTAGTTAAAGGACAGAGCCAATAGATTAAGAAGTAAAATTGCAGCCAATCAGCTGCAGCAAACTTTTATTAAAAAAAACCATTCGCTTTCTTTTTGGCTCAAGCTAGAATAAAAATTAGTTTATTTAATGTAAGAGCTGCTTGGCAAGATTTGCACTAGGAAATTAAATGTGCCTGGAACTATTGATGCCAATGAGGTCAACTGTCATGGAGTGACCCATGTCCATATTATTAAAATTTGCTAGTCTACAGAAGAAGGTGAGTGCAGGCAAATTGGCTGTGGAGAATACTGTTAACTCCTAAAGCTTGCCTGAAATATAGTTTGGGAGAGGCCTACCTGGCCAGGAATAAAACCATGCTGGGGAGTATTTGTGTAATTTAACAGGTGGTTGAGTTTCAGTCCCTTGGTACATTTGCTAGCACTGATTATTTTCCTGGTTAGTGGTAGTGTTGTTGAGTGAATGCCCAGAAGATGGAGTTGTCCAAAGGTATATTTTCACTCAAGATTTTAGTTCCATCATTAAATGGCATATGTCTGACTTCTGTATTGCTTAGAGTTTTTAGATATGTTTTAATTATTGGTCCAATGCATGTGAAGGGGAAGTTAGATACTTCTGCTGAGGCTAAGTTAAAAACAGACATAAAATCCTTAAACTGTCAGCTACATTATGGTTATGTTTTCACATTGTCTTAATATTGAACAACAGCAAATAGAAACCTTCATCATGCAGTTTTAAAAGTTGTTTGATTAACTTGATTTAAAAGTTCTGTCAGCCAAGGCAGGTTAAAATAATTAATATTAATATTAGTAATAGCAATACAACAACAACAATAATAATACATAATTCTGACTTGGGATTTGCACCAATAGATCTAGAAGAACATGAACAATAAAGTAAATATTATTTCATGGACTGTGAAAGTGAAACAGAATCAAGTGGAGTGTCATGACCAGAATAACCTTTTAGGTCATGGGCAACATCAGGAATAGGATGTAGATCTCTTGAATCCCACACTAAAGCTCTGTTCACTGTTACAGCACCCATGGTTCAGCACATAGGTTTAAATTTTTCCCAGATAAATTCTGAAGAAGGTTCTGAATCATGTAACATGGACAAGTCATCTTTAAGGGTAGTGATTCAGAACAATATGTGAATGTTTATTAAGCTAAAACAGCTTTCTCTCTTTCTGTCTCTCCTTTTTTGTATTTTCATATCTTCTTAGTTTTCTCTGACAGAAGACAGAGAAGATCACCCAGTCAAGAAAGCTGTCTGCCGAAGACAGATTCCCCTGTCTATAAACCCTTACTGATAAATATTTTATACACATTTAAAAAAAAAAACTTCCAGTGGTGGAAAATAATGGTCTCTTTTTTTGTAATCTTTTCAGTCTGTCATTACCCTTACTCTCGGAAAGTTGGGGCTTTTTCTTAGTGTCTAACCTACATTTCCTTTGCTTTGAGTCCATAGTGTCCTCTTCACAGCTGGCTTTCTTCTGTCCAAATCCATTGCCTTCCCTTTTATAGCACCAGTTGATGTATTTGAAAATTGTTTTATGACCTTAAGTATGGAAAAACTTGACTATCAAGTATACCAAAGAGTGGATCTATTCCTTCTTTCACCACTATTTGCAAACCTTTCCATCACTTTCATTAGAACACTCAGGAAACATGTTAGTATTTTTCCTTGAAAATATGGTTATCTTCTTCCCTTCTAAAAACACTCTGTTCATTCCAGTGTAGGCTTCTCTAGTAAGAGATGAAAATACATGAATACTGGTGAATACCAGTTCACAAACAAGAAAAAAGCAAGCTGAAAAAACCAGCACATTGATGTTGTAAGCATTCAGCTGTTGTACTGTTGAATTTCCTTAATTTTAAAACAATGTTGCACAATTATATATTCACTGTTAGCTTTGTTTTGTAAAAACCCTGGAGTGATTTCTGTGAGAGGAAATGAAATGATCTGGCTGGCTGCTGAATGCTTTGGCTGCTTTAGGGCACTTCAGTAGAAGTGGTTTTGCATTAGCTGTTTGGATTTTTTTCCCTTCTTTATTCTCTTCCTTTCCTTTATTGTGGAAGGGCAAGTCATAAATAACTATACTCCAAAAACGTGATACCATAGCATTTCTGTAGGAATCATGTCCTGCTGTTTGCTAGCCTTATATAGCAACATTGCATTCATTCAATTAGTTTACAGGGATGCTTTGGCAGTGCTATATTGTCATAAATGCATGCAAATCCTTCTGTGTAAAGCACTAGGTTTTCTTAACTGCTCCAAATACGCTAATGGTGCTCTAGCTGACAGAGCACAAAAAAAATCAAACAATATCAGAAGAGTTATCCCTTAATTCCCACACTGCTACATAAATGCTTTCCTTGTTTAAATGAA
Organism: Haliaeetus albicilla; assembly: GCF_947461875.1. Lineage (NCBI taxonomy): Eukaryota > Metazoa > Chordata > Aves > Accipitriformes > Accipitridae > Haliaeetus > Haliaeetus albicilla. The sequence goes on from NC_091497.1 coordinate 23,349,085, forward strand.
CTCTTGACTTGTGCTTACTTTGGTAATGTTTATATTTGTGATTAAAGCCCCTCCCAGTTTTTCTGTAAGTTGTTGATTATGCTGCATTCATCCATCAAGGTTGGTGAGCTGAAGAGAAAAAACCCCTGACACTCCTAGGGGATTTATTGGTGGGGGAGAGGAAGTTGGAGCCATTTCCCCAAGGCTATATAACACTCTTTCAGTTCCAGGAATCTGTAAATTTCTTTCAATTAGACCATTACTCTGGAGCTATCGCCAAGAATTGCTCTCTATATGTACAGGCATTTTAAGGTATGGGGAAATGAGCAATGGAAAACAATATGTGTCTCAAGCAAACTTGAAACCTCTCTAATTCCAAATAGAGAATGTTCCAGTTGTATCTCAAGACAGCACAACTTTGATAAATCTTTTCAAAATCCTCTTTCAGGGGAAGTTCTGTGGCATCTCTTTAAAATTTGCTCAGATGACTATGCTGAAAGGAACAGTTTGCAAAGTAATCTGTAGGGTCTGAATAGACTAATTAAAAATTCTTTGTGAAGCTAGAGAAAGGTGAACTGGAGTTTGACAGGCTTCCTACCTTACTCACTGGTCTGAACTGTATGATACTTGTTTTTTAATATAGAGCAGCAACATAAGATTCAGGAGTTAAAGGTTAGGTGGTGGTCATATACGGCACATGAGCTTAAGGAATATGGTTTCCTGAGGATTTGGGGTGGTTCTTGCCCTCCCTCCCTGCCTTTGCAGCCAGTTAGTTTTCTTTCTAAATAACACCTGTGGCTTCTTGGTTTTATGTGGCTGGTAAGGTCACAGGTGTTTTTGGCTGGGCATCGTCATCACATGTACGCACATACATGCAGACACACATGCACAAACTCTCTCTCTCTGCCTAGTAACCACAGAAGACATGTCCAGTCAATCTAATGATAAAATAAAAATGCTATACAAGTGAAGCTACTGCTTTGTGGTTTCTTCATACTAATGCTTTGACAGTATGCCAAGGCATTGCAACTCGGATCTGAGATACAAATGAAGTCTGGAGTGAAAAAGGAAGGGGAAAAAAAATGACAATGTAACACCGAAGTGAGCTGAATGTTATTCTGAGAGGTGCTAGCAGCTGAGAAAGCAGGCAATGGTGTAATATTCCTCTTTCATTTTCTGTTCTTGCTTGTTATCTTTCATGTTTGCTTGGAACCCCTTTTTATGAGTGAGATATGCTCTGATAAAGGAAGCGATGATACGTGAAGTAGCACTGTGACAAAGCACAAAGTGATCATTGCCCTCACTTATCCTCACTGCACTTTCACACCATTAACAGTGTAACTAATAAGACTTACACTTAGGATCTCACCTTTGTGCTTTCTGTGGTAGTGCCATACTTGTGAAGAGTGACAGCCCCTGCTAAAGCACTGCAAAGTATTAGGTGATTCTCATAACATCACTCTAACCAGATGCATCTTATTATTTCCCATTGTGTAGGAAAGTTAAGCGACTTGTTTCTGCTCAAACAAGAGGTCCGTGATTATGATCGGGAATTCATATACTTTTTTTGGTACTTAATTTACTTGAAATAACATTATAACATTAACGAACATGGAAAATAACTGTGCATATTTGGCGATTGAGGCAAATTACCAGACTATGGTAACTAATTTTAGAATTATTTACATAAGCAATTTATTCATCTGCGTAAAAGTTTTAATTCCCTTTCTGCTAATATTGAGATTTCTTTTTCTGGTTCCTTCTCTTCATTCCCTTTGGTCTGTTTTGTTGGGGTTTTTTTCCCCTCAAAGTTCTTTCATCCCTTTAGCCAGGATCTGCTCCTAAGTAATTTGCTTTCAACAAGAGCCTGTCTTTTTTGCAGCAGACACCAGTTCCAGTCGGTGGGACTGTAAACAGAAAGTACCCATGACAACTGATTCATCCCCCACAGAGACCACACATAGTACCTAGGAAATGTCTGCGCTTACAAGGAGTGGATCCTGTCCCCAGCTCAGGTTTGCAACACGAAGTGCCAGAACAGGTGCCATGAGAATTCGTTTTGACTTGAACTTTATGAATAAACTAATGTATGATGAGGAATGCAGTCTCCACTGACGTTGCTGCCTGCATTCTCGCTATTGAAAGAACAGAGGAGCAAGCTTCCGTCCACAATGTGTGATCATTTCCCCCAATACCTGATTTAATAGGAGTAATTTCTACTTATACCATGTCTTCCTTTTGAGAAGCTCACACTCTACAAACATAAATTAATTAAGCTTTATACTCCCTCTGTGCAGCATAGGTAGACTCAGGAACAGAGTGGTTTAACATTATACTAATGTGCCAGTTGGGAAATACCAGAAACCTAGTTTTCTTACTTTCCACATGCCCTGGGGCAGATTCAATGCATGCCTTAAATGCAAGGACTGAAAAAGACCATGAGGAATGTGGTATTGATAGTGCCACTAGGCTTACAGTTTGAGACAAGGAGCCCTGCTTGGAAGAGCTGGAGTGCATGTGGCAGCGAAGCGAAGGCTGATTCCTTGTGAAAACGTGTATGCTAGAGCCTGCTGAGGTACACAGCCTTTCCAGTGGTCCTTGAAGAGACTGTCTGTTGCTGTAGCCTGTACAGTTCTGCCTCGTTGCCTTCTCTCAGCTCAAACCAATTAAATTAGACATACATCTTCCTTATAATGATTTCCCTAAGAGCAAGGTGGTGGCTGTGTGCAGGTATGGATTTCCTGGTGGGGCTGAAAGGGTAAGAGCATTCCCATTTGGCATCACCTGCTATGGGATATACTCCTGAGGTATGTGACAGCCGTAAAATCTCTAGCCAGTCAGACTGGTACTGTGTGTACCCCCAGTACAGACAGTTGAGTTTAGGAATCCTGTCTCCCAGTTTTGTTATTATCAAAAGTTGTCTAATAAATACTTTTAATTTTTTTTTTCCTCTCTGAAGCCCTATTTTTTTATGTGCAGTAACTTTTGGTTTTGTTTTCCAGAGTAGCAGCTCTGCACTGTATAAATTATTACCTCAGGCACTAGGACACTGTTGCTAAGAAAGCAAAAAGAGAGACTGTAAATGGGTGTGAGAAAGAAAGGATTTCCACATTTTAGGAGTAATGGCTAGAAGACAATTAAGGCCTAGCTTTTAAATCATAGGGCTAGGCCAATGTATATTGGGACTGCAAATTGGAAATGTTGCATTATTTTTAAATGCCTGAATACCTGCTGCGGCATCCATAACAATTGTTACTTTGCTAAAGCTGCATAATTTACTGCAGTGAAAAAAAGGAATGAGATTTAATCTACCTAAAGAGAATATATCTTGACATTTACCCACCATTAAGTATACATCCTAATCCCATGCTATCCATACACTTTGGTTTACAAACAAATGACTCAATTAATGTCTCTTAAAGCCCTCTGGGAGGGAGAGTAGAGGACATGCACTGCTTGAGCAATGGTTGCCGAAGGCATTTTGATTACTTAAGCTTGGAATAGGCATAATATCCCAGCATGGGGGGTCCTTATGCCCTGGCAGTGCTTTCTATTCTCCTTCTGGAAAGTGTTTGCATGCTCCTGCAGTAACTCAGGCTGTTTACTAATCCCCAGGGGGAGGCTGTGGCAATGCTGCCACCCAAGGAGATGCAACCTCCTGGGGTCACTCAATACCTAGGGAAACATGAGGTGCTCTCCTTCTTCCTTTTGTGCTTACCCAGTAACCCTGTACAAATATCTTTCCTCTAGAGCTTAAGGGGGCAGCGGAAGACTTTTTTTCTTATAAAAACTGGATAAAATCAAGTCATTTGATGTTTTTAGCCATTAAAAATTATCAGGGGTGTAATTCCTGAGACGAGCATTGATCCACAGCTAGCGTTTCAGGGGCCTGGAAGCCACTGATTTCTGAGCCAGAGAAATGGGTTCCAATCCTACCTTCTCTCACTTCTCCCAGGTGAAGCTGATCCTCTGCTTTCATGAGGCTTTTTTATTTTTCTAAGTCTAACAAGCAGCAGAAAGCTGTTCCTTATTGTTTTCAGAAATGTGTCCTCTACTGGTGGCCGGTTTGATGTGCCAGTTGGCCAGTTATATGTTGTTAGCCTGTGTCTGTCCTCTTACTACTTCCAGCTAGCAGAAGAAACATCCAGAGATGTGAAACCTCTCTTAAAAGCTCTGGTATGCATCTAGCACAGTTAACCAGGATTAGCAGAGTCCCATTACTCAGTATGGGTCAGGTTATGTCTAAATTCTGTTTGCAATCCAGAGTCTAGCCAGAACTTCATGACAAACTTAAGGAGGGAAAATAATTGAGTCATTCTACCATCAGAGTCAGTTTGCCCATCCAACATTACCATAAAAGCAATTGGACCCGTCAGTTTGCTTTGTAGGGGTTCTGCTACTGGCATGTACCAGCTTGTCCTAAATGTCCACTGGTCTAAATAAGGGTATGTCAGGTTTTAATATTAACTATTACTTCTGTCACACAATGAGTCCTCAAAGAGAAGTAGAACTCAGAAGGGAAAGATATACCTTTGAAGTCCTCTATCTGTATGTGTGATAACTGGCAAATTCCTTGAGCAACACAACAGGAATCTTTCCAGGACCTTTTGCAAATTCTAGTCGTGATTTTACTAAAACTATTTCTTCACACTTCCAGTGCTTCTTGAGCAAGGGATTCTGTGTAATACCCACCAGACTGCTTTTTAGCTTATGCAAATTCACTGACATAGATTGTTGGTGGCTGAAAAAGAAAAAAAAGGAATCTCTTTGAGTTTGATTTCCTCAAGTTACTTCTGAGTTTAAGTTGCTACAGCCTAGGCATCTCTGCTCAGTTTAGTTTCCTGTTTTGGTAGGCGATAGTGTTAGGAGGAGATGCTTACCTTTGTCAGAAAGTAAATTTAGTGTTGTATGTGTGCCATGCTGAGACGGACTGAAGCGGTTGAAAAATTAAAGGGAGAAACCAGAAAAACAAGAGGTTATCATGTCAAATTCCCCAACTGTTTTTGAATTAAAAGCAGAAATATGCTTTCCTTTATAATCATGATTAAGTTCCACCATTCCGGTCCCCACCCTAGAGAAGACTGTATTCATTCTGTTGAATTATGGAAAACTGAAAATTCATTTTGTTATTGTAAGAGGAAATAAAAAAGGCTGAAAGATTAATAATAGAATGTCAATGTATACGTGTAATCGAGGCTTGAACCTGAGGGCAGTCCTTTCAAGGAGTTGAATGACATCTGTGTGTAATTTAATAAATGACTGTCGTAACACAAGTGGAGAAGCTCTCAAACACATTGTTTTTGTGTTGATTGCTCAGTTCAATTACTGTAAACAAATAATGTAACGTTATAATAGTCACTGAAATAAATCTAGCCTAAAAGGGTTGGAAAAAGGTTGGAAATATCAAAGCCACATTTATCCATAATTCAGTGATTTGATGCCTAAAAATACGACTCACCTAAAAATAAAAGGCCATCCTTCTATGAGTGTATCAGTAGCAAGGTTACCAATTTCAAGAGCTTAATGACAACTTTTAGCTGATGGTTAAAATAGATTTTATTTTTTTTTCCAGCATAAATGTTCACAAGTTATTTTACACATAGAAACACTTAACAACAGATAGAGGTTAAATATATTAATTGCTAGGCTTTTATTTCTATTTACAGGCACTCCTATAAAGAGCTGGATTTTCAAAGAACAGACAGATGAATGAAACTGTAATTTAAAATTAAACTTTTTTTTTTTTTCCCCTTTGAAATAACCAGGTGGTTCATTAGATAATAAACCAAGTTCCTCTGGAAAGTCCAATTTCAAGACTTAACACAGTGCTCCAAAATAATTTTTTCTCATTCTGCTTTTTCCTGCAGACTACAGCTGCTTTCTTGTATTAAAAAGGTTTTGTTTGCTTAGTAGATCACCATGTGCCTGAATTTTCATGCCCTTTCACCCCAGATTTTTCCTAAACCTCTTGCGTAATTTGGTTACTTCATATCGCCAGCTTTTTCAGCAGCAGCAGCCTTGCCTCCTTCCCACAAGCTAGCCCTACCCACAGCAATGCGTTCAGGCTGAGAGGACAGGATGCAGCTGCCTCTAAAAGCCTGTCAATGATGCTTCTTTTTAAGCTACTGAGAACTGCTAGCACAGCTGCACAGTGAGGTGGATTTACACTTCATACTTTTCTTTTTTTTTTTTCTATATGAGGAATTTCTCAAAAGCTGTATAGAATAATGACTTAACTGCTGATGCATGAAGGCAAATGAAGACACTGCCTTATGCTTAATGGCATCCTATGGACAGCCCTGCATTTTAGAGCCAGTTTTTCTGGGGAGACATTGTCTAAGTCAGATGCTGGGGTCATTCTTTACAGGGAATTTAAGGAGATTCTTAACTTCAGATGTGACAGTCCTAGAGTAGGAAAATATTTGACTTAGCATTAAATTTACAGCTTGTATCTTATTTCCTCTGAGCACATAATTGCTTCAATCTCAACAGCTCACACGGTACCAGTACACTGCAGCAAAGCAATTAATTTTGGGCTCTAATTTATGAGTTATGATGCATTTTAACATCAGTGCAGGGGTTTTTTTTAATACAGAGCAGTAGCTGGTGGCCTTAGTGACCAATAAGCCCCCCCTTTCCCAGCACTCCTCTTTTCCCTGCAGGCTCCATTAGTTACTAGCTTCATCCAGTCCGAGAAAAGCAAAAGGCAAGGGAGCAAGCCTGGCAAGGCTGCAAGCTGATGTTTCTTTGCCTGCTTGCTTCCACTTTCCCTTTTTCTGTTTATTAAAGTTGTAGCTGTCAACCACATGGCAGCTGTGCCTGGTTGGAGGAGGGCAGCAAGGGCAGAGGAAGACCTGGGCAGTAACAGCAGCGAGAGTGGATGCCAGTGGATGTTTGTTGCTGTGGTTAAAAATGCCAAGTTAAAACCATATCTTAACATTGCAAATGAAAACAAGTCATCGTGGCCTTCTTGTAATTTCCAGCTAGGCTGATTACAAAAGAATCACACATACATTTGATGCTATAAAGAACCTCTGTCCAAATGACAGTCAGGAAGAGTGGGTTTACGGTTTGGTAATGACTGACCTGATGACTCAGACGTTACCTAATGCAGATATATGGGAAGAAGCTTGAGTTGCCCCTGTCCACTTTCCTTCAAATCTGAAGCCAGATCTTCAAAATCGAATTCTCATCTTGAAAAAACAACAAATCATGGGCATGTATGTGAGACTTGCAGAGAACTGCAAGCAAAGGATTGTATTAAATTCTCTTACTTCCATAACATTATTACTGCAAGAGAATCTATTTGGATTTCTTTTTACAAATTTATGTTTATTATGCATCCATATGCATATCCATATGCATCATGTTAAATTTTTCATAATTTGTGTTCTTGTGCCACTGCTTGTGACAGAGGAAGTGGCCACCTTTAAAGGGGACACGATTTCATTAAAAAAATCTCCTATTGCCGAGATCAAACCCTTTGCCTTGTAAACAGGATGGAGAAAACATTCTCAAAATGATTAAAAGGTCTTTGAAAATGTAATTCTAACAATCAAAAACAAATTAACTACCAGTTAACATGATTATGTGCATTAAAAAGTAAGTATGAAGTGTGAAACCAGCAGCTTCATATGATTTAAGTTCATAAAGAGGAGACATCAAAGAAACCCACAACTATAAAATGTTACCAAAATTTTTGGAAAATTAACTTAAGGTTGTACTGTAGGTGATTAGAATTCATTTGAAAATTCTTTAAAAGAGATGTTCTGACTCGATTTTAATGAAAACACTTGCTTTGGTGGCTTTAATAAATTGGGATTAGTTGGTAAGAAAACATGAAATGTCAGATGCTCCTACATGATAGAAAATATCACCTTTCAAACACCCAGCAGAATTTCAGAGTAGCTACTAATCTGTTACTTTGCCAGTGCTCGGAAGTGATTGCCATATTTCCAAATGTCATCAGAGTAGTTTGAGTCATGCCATACACAAGTGAATTTCTGAATATTCTAATGAGCTTTTCCAAACAACTGAGTTCCTCTGGCTTTGGCAATTCTCTAAGCTGTAGTTTAAATACCCCACAAACTCATTGAGCATTTTGGGCTAAAGGACTTTAATCACTTAAATCACAGATTATGTGGGTATGTTCAGCACTTAGATGGGAAGAAATCCTGAAAACTCTCGATACCTACCATTGTGTTGAAGTCCAAAATATCTGCTGATAAACCCACCAACACTGCTGCATCAATATATGCATACAGCTGTTCATGTACTGAAGCTTCTGGCTTGCTAAAAGCCCTGCCTTTTGCATGTGGTATTTTCAAAGCAAGTATTTTTACTGTTGGGCTCCCTTCTTTTTGGCTTTCTCTGGGTAAGAAGACAGACTAAACCTCTACTCACCTGTCCAGAGAGCCTGTCACTAGAGCCCCCGCCCAGGACACGGTATGCATGCTTGCATGGAGAGGGAGAAGTAGCAAGGACAGATGACATTCCCTGTTCCTTAGTTTTGCTTAAGAATTAATAACATGACATGACTCCAACTTTTTTGGAGCACTTGACTCCAGAAGGGGGAGGGAATGTGCTAGGAAGCTCTACAAGCTGACGTTAGGTGACATACTGTCTGAGAGGTGGGATTTACACATCCCCTTCTCTTCTACTTCTCTCCGATTACTTTCTGCATCTCCTTGTTCAGGCTGCTGGCTTTTGCAGAGCTATTCTCAAGCACTTACAGTGCAGGAACCTGACAACATAACACAGATCTACCCAATCCTGCAACTGGGTGCCAGACAGATATGTCACCACTGAGTATTGCAAAGGCTTAGTCCTTCTTTCTTTTATCCTAATTAGCACAATGATTAGAAAAGTGGCTGCAGGCCATGACTCGCACTGCTGTTACCAGTCCTGGAGTTAGACCAGTATAACAAGAGAAAGTATATCCTTCACCATTAAGCCTCCTGTGAAAAAGGCAGCTTTTACTGGCATGTGATTAAAAAAAAGCAGCGTCCCTTTTCATGGAACAGCACTGCGTGTTGTTCTGGGAATGTTAGATCAGATAGTGAACCTGCTGAGAAAGCAGTGAATGGGATTTGTTGGGGCAGCTGCCTTATACAACTACTCAGGTATAAGGGACATGGTTAAGCCTTTCAAGTTTGGTACACAGGATTCCCAGAAGCAGACAGCACTAGGGAAAAGGCTCAAGTTTCATATACAGCAATACTAATTTTGGATTGCTCTTTTTATTAATAAATTAGGTGCTCAGTAGGGTGAAGGTTTTTCTTCTTTCAAGGAGTTGGCATGTACTTTTGTTTGTAACAGATTAGAAATGTGATTTCACAGAGGAAATGTAATCTCATCTTAAATATTTACAGAATGCTAATTTTATGCTTATACGTTGGCAGAAAAACAGAATAGCATTAATTAGTCTGAATTATTTTCTAACAGAAACATGTTGTCTCCCTTTGGCTAGGACTATATTAGTAAAAAAACCCCATTCAGGCCCATTCTTTGGCCCTCAGATAATGCAACACAGTTTGCATCCATATGGCTAAATTCTCCCGTTCTTTAACCCTCCTCCCAAAGAGGATGGCCTGCTTTGTACAGCCGGGTGGAAGGTGCTACTGGTTCTTCCTATTTCACATGCAATACTGCTGTGGTTCCAGCCCAGACGGTGACAGAGCACCACGCAGCAGCTCGCTCACTCCTCCGCCCCGGCCACGGTAGGGTGAGGGGGAGAAAATATGAAGAAACGCTCGTGGGTTGAGACAAGGACAGGGAGGGATCACTCACCACTTATGGTCATGGCAAAAGGCAGGCTCAACTTGGGGAAGAAACAAAATCAATTTACTACAAATCATATCAAAACAGGATAATGGGAAGTAAAACCAAACTTTAGAATACCTTCCCCCTACCCCTCCCTTCTTCCTGGGCACACCTTCACTCCCGGATTCTCTACCTATGTGCCCCCCCGCAAGTGGCAGAGGGAGATGGGGAATGGGGGTTGGGGTCAGCCCGTCACACCTTGTCTCTGCCGCTCCTTCCTCCTCAGGGGGAGGAGGACTCCGCGCTCCTCCCCTGCTCCGCCGCGGGAGACCGTCCTCCACGAACTGCTCCAGCGTGAGTCCCTCCCGCGGGCTGCAGTTCCTCACAAACTGCCCCGGCGCGGGTCCCTCCCGCAGGCCGCGGTCCTTCAGTGCCCGGCTGCTCCAGCGCGGGCTTCCCCACAGGGCGGCGGCCATCTTGAGGGGCCTCTGCTCCCCCGCTCCCCTCCGCGGGCTGGGGACACACAGCCTGCCGCCTGGTCTCCCCACGGGCTGCGGGGGCATCCCCTCCTTCCTCCCTGCCCTCGGGATCTGCACAGGGGTTCCTCTCCCATCCCGATCCCCCGACTCCCGGCAGGTTTCCCCTCTGGAATCTGTTCTCCCAGAGGCGGGTCCGGCTCCCAGCCGGGGAAGCTTCCAGCACCTTCCAGCAGCAGCCGGCCCTGCGGACCCTCCCCCGGTACCGAAACCCCGCCACACAGACCCAAAACAAATACTTAGGCACTACCTGGGAGATGCTATTTGGAATGACTAAAGGAGTATTGATAATTGTGTACCAGTGCTTGACCCCATGTGTTTTATAACTATAGAGAGAGCCTGTGGCAGATGCCTTTAGACCGACACACAGGGCTAATACTGAAGGAATAGCTAAATACGTGTGCTGAACACAGAACTTAATTCACTGCTTGCCTACATAGATGTTAGACAAAATATAGCATTACACCATACTTTTAACTAAAAAGATTCTCCAAGCATTGAGGTATGTTATGCAGGAGGCTGTGAAATGCCTATTTCTGCAAGTTTTTAAGTGTAGGTTAGGCAGGTATCTACTAGGCATACTTAATCCTGCCTCACATTAGGGACATGAACAAGCTGATGTCCTGAGGTTCTATCAGTAGTCCTCTTCTATAATGCTGTGATGTCAGAATGCTTCTTTGCTGGCAGTTATGGCATGTGTGGAAAAAAATTCACAAGTCTCTCTTGTACTGAGTAAACAGTTCCCAGATTTTTTGTGCTCACTGGCGTGGACTTCCAAAATGGTGAAATTTATTCTTTTTTTTTAATCTCAGAAATACTGATATTACAGAAGATTCCTTTGGGTATTTTGATACTGAGACTTGCTCTATATCTAGAAACTGATTTATAGCCATGTATGAAGATTAATTTTTAAATAGAAAAAAAGAAATTTAGAAATACATGTGTGCATTTTTCTTTGATGACTTAAGACTGCCCAAAGGAATATTTCCTATTCACATAAAATCTTTAAAAAGGTAAAATGGTCAACAGATCCTTTACAAGAAAAAGCCATATAAACATTTGAGTTCATCCATATTCAGTATAACTGTTTCTGATCCATAAATTGAAATCTCTTAACATTAATCTCTTATCTCCTCTTCCTGCTCCCCACCCTCCATACACACATAGGCATGGGCTTTCACATAGGATTGTCTCAGGATACACAGTGCTAAGAATTAAAAGTGTTGCTCTCCCCTGTAAAGTTATCAGTGTTTTGGGATACGACTAATATGAAATAAATTACACTTTTTGGTTAACCATCATGATTTATGATTTCTGTTTTACAGAAAGATTGCTTGAAAACTCAGTTGCAGATTCAATGAAAAAAATAGGTCCTTTGAATCCTAAGAACCAAAATCTTATCCAAAATCAGCATTAAAAATGAACTTTCATTTTTGAGTTAGTTAAACATCTGACATATTCTATTTCAGTTTTTCTTTTGTGAGCATAAAAAGTTAGAAGCTTCTCAGATGGTGTTTAGTGTTTGTAATGCATTTGTCTGGGCAGATGTGCTTGTAAAATTACCAAACCATTCAAATTTATAAACATAGTTCAAATAAAGCTTGTTTCATCTGTGTGAAGGAGAATGATTCCTTCCTCCCCAGACTTCCTAGAACACAAACATTATTACTGCTGTTTAATGGATGCCACTGTTCTGTGTGGATTGTGACGGCTGGTTCTCCCTGCTTTTTTTGTTCCTTTGGTATGTTTATTTATAGGGAAGTTATGAGACTGTGATTGAAGTTGGAAAAGACGGTCCCCTTGGGCTTGAAAAGTGACTGACCCCAATCAGCAGGGCTTGTTGTCAGTGATGCTGGAATCTCTTCATGAGTGAGTGGAAAGTAGTTTCCTGTCAACTTTAGTTAGGGTTGGTTTTTTTTCTTTTCATTTTTTTGTTTCTCCAGCATAGACAATCTTTGTTTTTATGTACAGTGTGATTCCTGTGCTGCCTTAAAGACGCAAAGAAGAAAGCCTGTGTTTGAAATAGAGAGACTATTACAGCTAAATTTTGGTTCAGTGGAGTTGTCAAGTAAGAGCTTTCTGTGCATCAGAGATAGATTTCTCCAACAGCGAGTCCTGTCAGGGACCCTTAAAAAGTACAGACTCATGATTGAGTTTCCCATCACAGTCCGGTCTCCTTTATCTTCTGCCTCTGCAGTTTGAAACTAACCTTGATTGTGTCTTTGCATAATATGTTGTACAGGTGATATGTGAGGCTACACGGGTAGAGAGTAGAGATGTGTCTGATGATGCTGTGGTTGGATGAAGGAGTAAAGAACATGCCTTCGAAGAAGGACATTTTCTTCATTCTCCAATGAAGCAGTTTTCCACACTGGACAATTAATAAATGTGAGTTTAGGGTTGTCGTTTGCTTTTTTTTTATTTGTTGAATAAATTTAGAAAAAAAATGTACTTTAGTTGAGGGGATTGGATCCATGTTTGACAAGACATTACCCCTTTCTGAGAGTGACTTCTAATTTCCTTTTGACACTCCTTCTGTAAAAAAATCCATTTTCCTTTGCAATATTTTTCTCAGTATGATGGTCTGGCATTGACCCTTTACATTTGGCAGAACCAAGATACAGTTCTCAAGTAGCCATTTTATTTCTGGAGTTTGCTGGCTATTGTTCCTTTTATTGTTCCAGTGGTGAATGACTTTAACTCCTGTCATTTTCCCCCTCTAACTTTTGCTTTAGGAGAAAAAAAAAGAAAAGAGAGAAGGAAATTACTGAAGGAGAATGACATTTTTCACACTTACTTTTGATGGTCAGAGAATTTATTAAAGTGCTGTTCTTGACAGGATGGTTTCAATTGCAATTCAAGCCTGGCCTCAGATCTGAGTCAGAGCCTGGATCTGACTAGGACAGAAGGGTTTTTGCCTAAAACCTTCTCGCAGTTCCAACTACATCAGCTACAGTCGCAGTTTCCTGTTTTTGAAGATTGTTGTCAGACTTGGTTTTTAGATTAAAGTGCTTGGAGACAAATGGTGGTCTGTCATAGAAGTGCCAAGTATTATTAATTATTAGTAAAAGTATTTAATTAGATACCACCTTGCTGGTAGTGATCATCTGCAAATCCAAGGGGCAAGCACTGAGATGGTTGGTATTTAAGTGATTTGAAGCTTTTTTCCAGGATTTTGGCCCATTGTCACCAGGAATTGTGCTGCCTTATGAAAAAGTCAAAATGCTACAGTATGTCAGAGGATTACTTTTGTTTCCTACACATCTCGAAGCAACTGCTTCCCTCTCCCTTTGTTTGCTACCTTTTGACACACTTACAGCGAGGAATGATTGAATATCTGATTAACATCACGTAAGAAGCGTTTTTGCCCAGTTTTCTGACGAGATACCGAACCAGTCCAAATCCCTTGAGTCTTATGCAGGAGGTAATCCCACGATCCAATGTCAGCATAATCCCCCCAAGACAGCTTAAATATTTGCAGTTCTTTCTTAAATCAAGAAATCCCTTGAGGTTTATACCAATCCCAATTTAAAAAATTACTTGACCTGAAAACCCTGGAGGAATGTTTGAATGAGGTTGTCTTGCCTCTGGCTTCTTGGCCAACTTGGTCTAATAAGATATGAATAAGATATACAAGGTCATAATTTACAATATGATATGAAAATTATGCATCCAATGAAAGGCTAGGGGGAAAAATAAGGGATGGCAATGGTGGTAGATACAGCATTTATTGTGATTACTAGAAGGGGGCCTTAGTGGGCTGGGATTATTTTACTTTAAGTGAAATTGATTTTGTTCATGATTTGATTTTAATCTAGTTTAGATGAATCAAATTCTACAAGGAGCAGATATTTAATTTAGTACATTAGGATGAAAAGGACATCAGTTCAGAGAAGTTTAATGCATATGATGTGATAAAAGCAGTATCTGATTATGAGAGGGGTTTTTATAGTAATTCCTTGTTATTTCATTACTTCTTGGATTTTTTTTTTCTCCACATAATATTTTTATTAAATCCAGCCAAGATTCTAGTCTCATTAATGATATTTAGGCTGATTGCCTGAGCAAAAATAATAATAATACTAAAAATTGGAGGAGGACAGGGAGGGAGACAGAATTCCAGACTTAGCACACTGATTTTTGCTGGAGATCTACTATTGAACAGAAGATCCTCGCTTGCCTCCGGGGCACTTGCTGCAGGCGAGCTCCTTTGCAGAACGAGTCATAGCTGTCTTGTTACAGACTGCAGTTGTAAACAGAGAGTCTGTAGAAACCAATCTCCTGCAATTTTCCAGTCTAGTGTTTTCTAATCTAGGGGAGCTGGAATGCTTTGCAATTTGGAAGAAGTTGGTTGCTGTTGAAGAGAGGTCTCCTACACTTTAGCAGTCAGGACCAGATGGATCTGTTTTCTTAGGTTAACACCAGAGCTGGGAAAGCCATCCATGCTGAGAATGCAGACAAAGTTCAGCTGATGTGTATATATAGATATATATACACACAGAGGTTTCTTTTTCTTATAGAGTAATTTATGTGAAAATATTCCTATTTCTTTCTCTCTTCCCTGACACCCAATTACTAGCAGCCTCTTTTTGGAAGAAGGAAATAGTGTTGATTCACTGGCTTCCTTCACCTTTTTAGCACTGTTCTTTGGGTTGTTATAGATAAATAAGAGAACTAGTTTCCTCACTGAGGAATGTTTTCTGTTTGGATGTTTAATGAATAAACCTTTTATATGCTTAAGGAAAAAGTTTGCTGTGATGGAAGGGACTTTCTATTACCATCTACATTCACAAAGATCAGTATGGGTCATAGTGATCTGCATGGGAAAATAATAAAAAGGAATAATGAAGGAGAATTCTTACATCATAGATGCAGGGCAGGAGTTGGCAGAAAAGCATTTTAATACATCAGTCTGGGGATGCTTGATTATATGTCACCTTGCTGAGCTTGCTTGTGTTAAAACAAATTATGAGTGCTTTTGCCCTCTTTGTAAAAAAAACATAATTAAGATTTTTCATTTGTTGAAATGCTTTTCAGCAAAAGGCAAAAAAAGGAGGGGTGGGGAGGAAGATTAAAAAAAAAAGGGGGGGGCTGTATGGGTCTGGCAGCCTGTGTCCAGAGGATGGGACCTTCCCTTTCAGTGCTTAAATCTAATCATGTGTCTCAGGCAAAACTACATCCCCCTTCAACTCCCCCTTCTGTATAACAAGTTGTTCCAATTTAAAACCAATTTAGTTAAACTGGGACACTGGTGGGTAATTGTCAGATG
This sequence comes from Haliaeetus albicilla, assembly GCF_947461875.1. NCBI lineage: Eukaryota > Metazoa > Chordata > Aves > Accipitriformes > Accipitridae > Haliaeetus > Haliaeetus albicilla. The sequence goes on from NC_091497.1 coordinate 23,364,631, forward strand.
CCTTCTATTTGGAGGCAGAATGCACTCTAGAGAAATGTCTGGAGATGGGTTTACATTGACGTAAATGAAATTAAGATTTTAAAAGAGTGCACACTATCTGTAGAAAATGCATTGGATTTCCCTCTTACACTGTTTTAAAGCTAGCACCTATCACCTATTGCCCTGGTCCAAGAGCTGTGGTCATTGTGGTTCCCCACCAGAGGCTGAAAGCCACCATAGGAGCCATTTGAAGGACACATTGAGAATGTGGTCTGGCATGACAGAGACACTCTTTCCCTTTCTCGTTTGGAGACTTGACTCCTTTTTGGAATATCCAGTAAATAACACTCCCTGAGAGCCTGATGAATCAGCAAAAGTAGATGTTTTATATTTTAGTATCTTACACAGACACTTTGCCAATGAGTAGATGTATTGTTTCTTTCCATCCTTAAATACTTGTGTGTTGTAGGCAACAACTGGAATTTTAGCTTGTTGTTTTAAAGTATAATGCCTTTATCCATCTACATTGTTTTATCTTCTGTCATTGACTAATTGGCATTGGCAAATAAGGTGGTATTGTTTTGGATCACATGAAGTTCACCTGAGGTTTGAATGAAGCAGTGTTAGAGAGGGTAAGGGATAGAGCATTGAGTTTGGTCCATGCCTTATCAATAATCTTGGATTTCTACCACCTGCAACAACTATAGTTCCACTCCATCTCTTGCTTTTTCCTTGAGATGCTGGGAGTAATGGGAATTTTGTTGTCACTGCTGACTATAAGTCCTGTACTGAGATTGCATGAGTTCATTTAGCAAGAGCTTTTCAGGGACCTACTAGCAGGAATTGATTTCCTTATTTTGGTCCTTCCATTTTGTGGATCAACCCAAAAAGGAGTCTTCAGTGAAAGAGGTTCTACTCTTATATGTATTAAAAAAATTATCAGCACGTGTTATGCTAGGGAATCCAATTTTCTTTATATGTAAGTGTATTTTAAATTTGCTGAATGCTTTAAAACATTTTATTTCACACTGCAATGCTAACTAGCATGTCTTTAGGAAGAGAGGGGTAGAAGGTAGCAAAGTAAACATGCAAATCTGGACATTGTGTTGATGAGATAGACTAATCTGGTGCAATTAAAAGCTTGAGTATATTCTTATTTTTATTGTATTGTATTTCCTAGCTCTTACTAGGCTTTAAACTGCCTGAAACCGTGAAAGGCTATATTCAATGTCACAGATGTGTGCAGGAGAATGCAAATGGGTTGACATGTACTTGTCAGTGTCAGCTGAGAAAAGAGCTGGCATGGATTGTTCGGTGGAACAATGAAGGAGGTGGTGTCTCCGGGACAATAGCATTAGCTGGCGGAGCAGATGGACTGCTAGCTTGGGAGGTCTAACTAATCCTCGATCAGAACAATGAACAAGAGTTTACGCTTTACTTGGCTAAACTCCACTAAAGTGAAACAGAAATGTGGATGTATCAGGAATCCTGAGTTAGGGCCATCAAGTGCAATAATTTTGCCTGTTTTAAATATTCCAGAGAGAGTAAGGGTATCAGCACAGGGATTCATTACTGTTAAGCAAATCTAGAAAATTTACCCATATGAGCAAACTCTCATAGGTGAAGTGGTAATATCATTTCTTGAAGAAAGAACCTTTCACTAGGAGACTGTCTTCAGTTCCTTATAACTTTGCCAAAATGAAGTTATCTGACATTTTCCCTTGCCAAGATCTGCCTAGGCTCAGATTTTTGAAAATGTCTAGAGGCAAAATATATTATTAAAATAAAATTAAAAAACAAAACAAAACAAACAACCCTCTTCTAACTGTTTATTAGAGGAAAGTCAATCCCTTTGTGCTTTGGAAAATGAACCTGGAATTGGTAAGAATGTATCGTTTGCTTTTTCTTTGGGAAAACCACCCACATTTAGTCCACTCATACACTTAAAAATACCTCAGTTTGCCCTGGCTCAGTAGCAACATTAGCATTTGGCAGCTAAAGTCTGTGATTTGTGTCTGAATTGAGCTTGCTTTATCTCTCAGAAATCACTGGTGTGACCTGACTGCACATGAACCATCCCTAAATAGCTGTATCTATGTATATGAGGGTGAGCAGCTCTTTTTTCTCCAATATGGTACTCGCAGAGGGCTCTTGATCTCCACAGGGAGATTCTCTTCTCTGTTTTCAGTATTTGTCCACTTGATGTCCAAACAGAACTGAGAATTGCAGTCTGGCGTGGTTGCAGTGAGTTGAGGAGCAGGCGTGGAGTAGGAAACAGGGGAGTTGGAGGGAAGACGTGCCTCGGTCAGTAGGAGAAAGAGGTGGCAGGAGCCACCCGAGAGGCATGGGTGGTACCGGCTGCAGCTGCAGCGAGGCAGGGATGTAAAAACTGGAGATAAGAGCAAAGGTGGTGAATGATACTGGCAAGGTAAACAGGGCTTATGAATCTGGGAGAGCAATAGCAGAGACTGGACAGGAACGGTCACTGAGGAAAATGTAGGTAGACAGGTCAATGAGAAGCTAACAGTTGGAAAAGAGCTATGAACTAGAAGCTCAGAGTTAGAAAATATTCATGAGGGCTAATTGGAAGGCTAGAAGCTTGCTTCTGTAGGATCGCTTTTATATTGATGGTGAAAAAGCCAGATCAGCTGCCTGTGGCAGATATTCTAAGTCTCCCTCTTCACTGGCTGGAAAGGAAATTTAGGAAAGAGAACTTTTTTATGCCTGAAGTTAGCCTGGCGATACATGACTTAAATGAAGCTTTCATTTCAGTGAAGGCTTGCTTGCTGTGTGTTTCTTATTATCCATGTGACAGCCTGTGATGCACTGACTCTGACGTGCAGAATGCCTTGCACTTGCCCCGGCAGCCGAGGCCGAGGGGTATCTGCTCAGAGCCTGTGGGAGGCTGCACAGTGCCAACCGCTGGAAAAAGCAAGACCCTGGAGCTCCGAAATTTATTTCACACCTCTCTATTTTTGGTTTCAGCAGATGTACATCAGCTTTTCTTTGTGAAATATGCCCAGCAATGCTACCGCACGCTGCACAGTGACGTTGTGTGGATAAATCTGTCAATATTTAGAAAGAACTAAAAATCTGTAGTGGGAGAATCAAGAACCCATGAGAAAGTTAATATTTTGGTATCAAGTCATGATTTGAACAGCGTGCTGGAAAGGGTATATGGTGTATTCACTGAATAGTGTGGAAAAAGTAAGCACAGAATAGCTGCTATTTAAGAAGCAGTGCCTACTCTGTGCAGTCAATGAGAAGAGATAGCAGATGTGATTTAAAATGTTTATGTACAGAGAGTGGAAAAGACAACAAAGCAGTTGTTATTCTGGCATTCCCTAATTTCTTGTTACCTGATTTTGTGGTGTTAACAGTCTGCTGTATTATTTCAGCAGTGCAGCTTTCACTAATGTTCCGGCTAGTCATACCTACTCATCTTCCTTACTTCAGAAGGCTTTCTTAAAAAAAAAACAACCTACCACAAAAATTCATGCTTGCTGGGAAGGGGTTAAATAACACAAGCCTTTTTTTCTGTCTACTTTGCTAATCTGGACACCGTGTTAGAATCACAATTGCCTATGAGGTTATCTACCCTGTTGAAGCTCAGAAGAATTTTCAATGACGCTCATTTGTAGTAATACCTGTTGGGGGAAAGAAAGAGCTTGTGCAATTACAACTTCTCTTATAGCCATTGCTTATCTGAGTCTGCCTCTGAGTCAGGAAGCCTTTTCTGGCTTGAGCAGTGCAGTGAAGAATGACTCTGCTGCCGACAGAATGGAAACTCAAAACAAGATTGAGTTTAAATCCACAGCTGGGACTTGAACACTTGGCACCAGGGATCATAAGGTCATTGCAGTAAGACAGGGAACGGTCAGTGTAGTGTGTAAGAAACACATCGGCTTGCCAGTCCTCGCTGCAGATTTTCACTATCTGGTATATGTGTGCCGTACAATAGATGCCCACCTTTTCAACCTGCAAAAAACCCCCAAGTCTGTATGATTTTTTCTTTTTTATGGTTAGACAAAAATATATACCTGCAGCAAATATTTATTTATTAAAGTTGTCACTTCCAAAACAGTGGAAAATGGATTTTCATATTCTTTTTGACATATAAAAGGTACAAAATGTCCTATGAAATATGATTACATTGCTCAGGATATCAAAACTCAAATAACTGAAGGCAGTTGTTTGGTTTTGGGGTTTGGTTTTTTTTTTTTTTAAAACGTTGTTTGGGATTCATGTATAGCTTTTAATGCCTTGCACGCTGAAGATTGCAGGCCACTGAAGTTATTAATAGTATTAAATTCAGAAAAAAATAAACAAGGATTGTTTGTAAAGGTAAAGCTATAGTAATAGATAGCTACAGTCTTACAGATTTTCTTGTCGGTGTTTATTCCAGGTTAGGTGTATTACCTTGCATAATTCTTGATAAATTCAAATGACCAATAGAACAAGTGCAACTTTTTAAAGACACAGTGTGACCCCTGAATCCAGAGGTGCATATTAATCTTACAGCCAATAATCCTGCCTGAAAAAATACATAAAATGCATTTTAATAGAATCAGAGGTAATAATTTCTTGCTTTGAAGGAAAGGTGAAAGCTTCACTGAGACAGAAAGCAGAAGCCAGTCTGGCTTCAAGGACTTAGGGTAAAACTTGGTACTGTACAGGGGAACAGGCATGGGAGCAGATTTCGGAATCTGCAGAGGACTGAGTTCACAGGAATAAAGTTGTCTGGTAAGAACTTAATGAGAAAAAACATTTAGTTGACATTATTTATAAGCTCTTTGTAACTTTTGTGATTACTAATGCACTAATCTTCTAGACATTGAACATGTTTTTTCTGTTGTCTGATAAATGTGACAAATTTGTTAGAGATTAGATGTATGTACTTTATACAGTATATAAACTATACTTTTAGGCATCTGAGTGCTCACAAGAGATAGCTGTTGAACCCCATGAGCTTTGAAAAACAGAGCTCACATGGGATAATTGAAATGCCAGACATAAAACCATATTAAACAGGGCTTCATCGGTTAAGTCTCTCACAGAGCTGTTACGTGCTGTATGAAAACTAGCAAACCAAGCAACTGGTATTCTGACTTTTACTTTCAAATGACGTGATTGATTGCTTTTTTATGGTAAGTGGCAAATAACTAAGGGCTAATAATGCAAATAGTGCACACCAAGGATGGACTAAATGTATGAAGAAAACCGTAAGAACTACAAAAGGTAGAGCTGAAACCTGTGTCATTTGATTTAAATAGACTCTAGCACTGTAGACTATTAAAGAAAGGAATCCAGATTTAGGAATCTTATGGTTTGAGAAAAAGGTCAGTCTGAACTGGATAAAAACCAAACCCTTTTGCAATTTGCTGAATCAAAAATTAAAAAAAAAAAAGTTTCAAGAGTGCTGGCACACAGTGTTTTGAATTTAAATAGGCTCCCTGCAGTTGCTCAGTGAAGCTGGCATTCTTGACAGACCAGCAACTTCAGTTTAGTGATCAGCTACTTTGGGTTTTAGGATCTGTGGCTCTGATAGGAATTGGGATACTTGAGGCTGTCCCCATTGCAGAATGGAAGATAAATACAGTGAGAATTGGACCTCTCAGCACTTTCAGTCTCCAGGCTCCTTCACAGAGCACCCCTGGCATGACTAACTGCCCTGATGGGAGCCCTTAAAACTCTCTTTTGGATTCATCAGCAGTTCATCTATTGCAGCAAGCATGGACCCAAATATTTTTTGGGGTCAATGAATACACAGTCAGAGAAACTCCTCAGGGAAGCTGAATAGAACTTGCAGTAATAAGGAAAATGTCACTTTTCAGTGACTTCCCTGTCATTTTTTTCTGTTTTACAGTAGTGTCTTCTTAACTTCCCTTGACAAAGCTTCCCATCTAGTCGAAGACTATTCAAACTTTAATTTACACTGAAACCTTTTTGACTGCCAAATCCAGAGTTTATTCAGTAAAACAAAATTTTTCTGGCCATGGTATGTTCTCTCTTCATTCCCCCCCTCCCCCTTTTTTATTTCTTTCTCTTGGCAAGACAGCTTTTCTGGCTGCAACTCTTCATGCTTCTCAAAATGGTGATTAAAGACTCAAACTCAGATACTGATTTACTGATGAAAGGTCATACTCTCCCCCTTCAATTAAGTGGTTTATCCATTCCTTATCACAAGACGTGATCATGTCTATGTAACAGTTTCCCACACTGCTTCCACTTAGATCTGTGTTGCATCAGTTGCTGACAACCAAGAACTCTCTAAATAAATAAGTAAACTCAGTTTAACCTTCACTTTACACAATGTTCTTACAAAATATGTTTTGTTATTTTAAGGTTTGTTCTGCCAAGTGAATAACACCCAACATCTTCATAAGTAAGTATTAAGGCTAGAAATACGGACCTGTGTTTACTTGGCACTACAGTTACCTTGGCAAAATGAAGATCAGGTTCTTAAAATATGATAGGACAATAACCATTAAGCTCCCACCTCTTAACCTTTCATTCTGGCTTTCCATCTTTATGTATTAACCACAGCACTCTCTTTCATTCTGATTTATTTTTATTGTACTTTCCCAGCAGGCTTGCAGTAATGCTGCTTGCTGTGGCTTCTATGTGCAGAACACACACTCTTGCAGTAATCCAAATTTTGTTTATTCCATTTCAGGGGCAAGCGGATTTGAAGAGAAGTACCTTGATGGCTAATTCTCTTCATAGTTTCTCTTACAGCAGGTTGCAAATTATCTTTGACTGCTATTGTAGGCAGAAGTATACTGTAATGACAAAAGGATATTGATATATGAAGGAATCCATTAATGGTTTGTGGCTGTGATTTTTCTCATCTATGGTGTGCACGTTTCAATATATATTCTGCCGAACAAATCCATAGCTCGTACACACTACAGAACAGCTTCAGATGGTTTCACTCATACAGAACACTTTTGTCTGCTAAAACTATTGTGGAATTATGCTACTGACATTTCAGCCATTGAAAGTGGCCTTTCTTTGCTCTAATTAGGCAGCTGAGACTGTCAGCTATTTCTATGGAGTAAAATTTTTATAAGATTTACGGTGGCTTCTTCTTCAAGAGGAATTAGCTGTGAAAGACAGATCTAAGTAGAAAAACTTGCCGCTGTGCGAACTGTTCGGGTTGTATTTGAGAGTGTGAGGACTGCTGTTAAAGACACACTGGTGCAGGATGGATGGTTGGTATTGCTCTGCCCAGCCAGTAAAGGCAGGGTAGTTTCACAAAGTCTTCTTCAAAAATTAATTGTATAAATCCCAGTATACTGTCCTGTGAGTACAACAGTCAGGGCTACCCTTGGCGGCACTGTAGAGACTTTCATGGCTGTTGGCAGGATACACTCTGTAGAACGTATTTAGTCATTGTATGGAACAGGCTTCTTTTTGGTGCTTTTCTGAGGTTTGGGGGAAAAGGCTCTTCACAGCCCCTTCCTCCTCTGAAGCAGTGCATCTGTACACTGCATGGTGGGATGTGCTAGCTCTCAGGCTCCTGGGTACTGTGAAGATGCTGGACTGTATGAAGGAAGGAAAGTGTTTGTCATGGTTTAACCCCAGCCAGCAGCTAAGCACCACGCAGCCACTCACTCACTCCCCCCTACCGAGTGGGACAGGGGAGAGAACTGGAAAGAAAAAGGTAAAACTCATCAGTTGAGATAAGAACAGTTTAATAGAACAGAAAGGAAGAAACTAATAATGATAATAATAATAAAATGACAATAATAATAAAAGGACTGGAATATACAAAACAAGCGATGCACACTGCAATTGCTCACCACTTGCCAACCGATGCCCCGTTAGTTCCTGAGCAGCGATCCCCCCGGGCCAACTCCCCCCAGTTTACATGCTGGGCATGACGTCACATGGTATGGAACACCCCTTTGGCCAGTTTGGGTCAGCTGTCCTGGCTGTGTCCCCTCCCTGCTTATCGTGCCCCTCCAGCCTTCTCGCTGGCTGGGCATGAGAAGCTGAAAAATCCTTGACTTAATACAACAACTGAAAACATCAGGGTGTTATCAGCATTCTTCTCATACTGGACCCAAGACATAACACTATACCAGCTATTAGAAAGAAAATTAACTCTATCCCAGCTGAAACCAGGACAGTGTTACACTGCTGAATTCCCCCAAATACCTCATCTACTATTTGCTTCACTTTGAGTTAAGTTTTTACAACTCTTGAAAGAACAAAGTCTGGTAAAGTTTTCAATTAAAATAGACAGCAGGGTGGTATACTAGCAGGAGTTGTTATTTTGTTACTGAGGAAAAAAAATGCAAAAGTGATGTATATGAAAATTGGACCTCAGAGTGTATAGTGTAGTAGTGCTGCTAGACCTACCATACAAGATACATCTCTGCTTGTCAGTGAGACTGGATTTTTAGGAGCAGATGATTTGATATTTAAAAAAGACAACTTGCCAAAGTCATTACTTTAGTATTTTCCAGTAGATACACTCCCTGTTCAAATCAATAAAATACCTATCCTCAGCTTTCATTAAGCACCAGCCAAATGTCACCATCTCCTAGACGTATGCTGCAAGATTACAACATGGAGCTGCCTTCTGCTTATACACGACTAAGCTTGTGATAAGTTCACTTTAAACCGGATTTTCCTCCTCTTCCTTCCTTCCTCATCCTTCTTTCTTATTTTCCCCTTGCTTGTAAGGGTTTAATTTTCACTAGCTTGCCAAAAGCATAATTATACTTGCTGCATATAAATATCCAGTGGAGATCAGAAGAGAAGACAGAGAAAGTAATTTTTAGAATTCTAAAAAAAATTGCAAATGTAAACTGAAAGTGCCGACAGGATTGGAAGTGTGTGGGCTGGATCACTAATTTCCACTAGGGCAGGCTTCATTCAAGGGGAAAATACGGTTAAATTAGACACACTTAGGTAATGAATTACTTGCATATCTCTAATGAGCACTTCAGATTACCTGCTATTAGAATTCTAGTACACCCAACCTAAATTTGGGTGGGATACTGCCTACACAACTCTCAATTTCAGGAAAAAGAATTACATTTACTTTTATTATACAGGCATTTCATTTTTGACTATAAGATGTTTTGTGTCTTAATCTAAAATGCTGTCAGTTTATGTAGGATTTAACTATACATACATACAGAAAATACAGGCTGGTTTATGTGGAGAGTCTTTGTTCTTTGTGTTAAATTGTGATTCACTGAATTCCAGTGAGGCAACTTTAGCAGATTGAAATAGCAACATCCTCACTAACTTTTAGCAAGTTCTGCTTGCTGATCTGTGTTTGGAAAAGAACAGGGTAGTTCTGTGTGTTAGTACGTACTAATTTTAAAGTTGTCAGGGCATTCATTTATCGCTTTGTATAACCTTTGATGGAAGGTATGGACTGTATGTTGGACAGTCAAGTCACAGATACACAGTTTACATTATTTAGATGATATTTTGACACAGGCTGTATTCTTATTAGGATGGCTTGAAGAAAAAGAAAATGCCTTCAGATCATCAAGGTGGAATTCATATGGTCTTATCAGAAATCCCCTGTAGTCAATGAAAAGACTCCTGTTAATGCAAACAGACTTTATATTAGACCGAAAACGTTCTCCTTCAAAGCTCTTCCCAGCTCTGTAGTCACTTATTTTTATAGATTGCTTTTCCTCTAATTCTCTTTACTACAGAGTGTCTCTTACTGATCTCTTGTTCTCTATTTTGTCCTAATACCTTTCTCCTTCTGGGCTTTTATTCTGGATCTCACTATTAACTTTTGTAGACTTCTATTCATGAGTTAAATCACTGTCTTTTGTCTTCATTCAAATAACTCTTCAAAACTCATCCCTTTTATGGAGCCTTTAGGAAGAACCCATTGACTTAAAGAAATCTGAAATGCAAATAATATACTTGGCAAATATACAGTATAGTTAATCACTTTCACTGGAAAACTGTGGTTTTCCAGCATACTTGGGAATATTCTTATTTCCTGTGTGGTTTTTCTATATGCCACTTTTTTTGTATTCCCCACTAGTTTTTTGTTCATTGTCATTAAATAAGTTGTGCATTTGGTTTATTATCACTAACATTTTAAAATTTTTACACAAGGTTCCTGACCTTATTTCCCTATAACGTGTGTGATTCACACATGGGGTTAATATATCTGTGTATATAGAAACCCATTAGATTTTGTGCTTAAAAATACCGTGCTGCTGAGGTACTGTCATACTTCGCTTTTATCAAGCAATCATATTTTAAAAACACGTATACAAATTTACCTGAATGTCTGACCAAGGTCAGAAGTAAAATACATGTTAACTTTGCAAATGCTAATAAATTGTCCTGTAATCTTTTCTGATTTTTGAACACTCATTTTGTGTTGTTCCATGCGAGTATAATGAACCTTTTCCATTACCTTTTATGGGTATTGCCGAAAGGTTCATTAGAAGAACACTGACAGGTGGATAGGAATGCATTTTAAACCTCTCTGAATATACAAAATGTGAATAAACTAGTTGAAGGTAAAATATTTCTCTAGCCTTTCTGTATGCTTTAAAATGTATGTCAACCTTCCTCTGTCTGTGTCAGGTCATGAGTGACATTTGAACAGCAATTTTTATTCACATGTGGCACATCTAGGCTGTCCCCAGATTTTTCTTTAAAAATAAGAACGTCTCCCCCCTGCCAAACCCACAAACCCAGAACAATTCCATAATGATGCCTTTTCCAAAGCCCTTTGTGTCACCACTAGAAGCAAATATACAAGTCATTCTTTTGTTATATAGAATAAATACTGTATCTTATTTGCAAGAATTTTGCATGCATATAAAGATTATTTTGTTAGAAACAAAGACTGCCAGCATCCTTTTAATGGTAAAATGTTTCAAATATCATTTGTCTATTATCACCAGAATAATATCATCAAAGTCATTCAGTTTTTAACAAATCCAGTTAGATGCTAGATGTTGGTTTATACCTTGTGATACCATCACAAGAAGCGAAAAACTCTACTAATTTGCACTACCATCCTTTTGTGCATATAGTGCTTAAATATTAAATAAATTCTTTCTACTGATATTTTGCAGCCAAAGTTAAAAGTAATAAATAAAGAAAACAAATTAAATCGAGAAATATTTGAAATGACAGGCTCAGATTTTCCTCAGCTGGGTTAGAGCCCAGAGTTAAATACAAAGGGGTTATTATGAATCTGCTTACTAATAATTGTGATTATCACAAATGAAAAGAATAATTGTTATATTTACTTTGCATATGGGTCCTCACAAAACAGTGTGTTATCTCAGGACCCATGTGCAAAGCAAATATAATAGGGTAGTTATTCTAACAAGGGTTACTGAACAGCTACTCCAGCAACTTTCTTTTTTATCAAATGTGTGAAACCAAACACTTATCTATGAAGAAAATATAATGAGAAGAAAAAGTAGGGCTGCTTGGCATAAGATAATATTAAATGCAAGACGCTTGCATGATGTTCTCTTCAAGATCAGAAACTTCTTGGTTATCATTGGGTACGTTTCAACAGGAGGTCTGGTTTTCATTTTTGTCTTGAGAGATGTTTCTCTTTACAGTTGACATCAAGCTTTCACATCAAACCTTCACATGTATAAACAAGATCAAAAGTTTTGAAAAACTTTAAATTCCTCAGTCAGCATCTCTTTTTATGAGCTCAGTCATAATGTTACTTTACACAGTGTGGTATGGCTGTTTTCCCTGATTCCTTTTAGTTATTATTCGTAACAGTGTGGAAGAACTAATGGTGTTAAAACCTGAGAAATGGAACAGCATCAGAAAATGGGATAAAAGAATGGTCTGGATCAAAACGTATGGATGTAAAGGTAGAGCTTTCATGGGTTGATAAGGAGTAGACAAAATGATTGGGATTGTCATATTCTGTTGCTTTTCAGTTCTCAAACTGCTGTATTTTTTAAGTTAAAGAACAGTGGATCTTCATGCGTAAACCTGCATCTTGGATAATCTATGCAAAATCAAAGCTAGAGGCAGGGGGATCAGCAGCAGGGGTGCTCCTGGGAGGCAAAGTAAGTGGGCTGTAAGGGATTGACAGGAACAATATTAAGGAAGGGGAGTCTTTGTGTTAAATTCGCCTTGCATGCTCACACATAGGTACTTCGCAGAATCCCTTGTTTCATTTTAGTTTACTTTTATTATAGATAACCACAGGATCAGAAAATGAAAAAAGCAGTAAACCTTACAAATTATATGATGTTTTCTGAATACCATATAGTCTCCTCCATCATTGAAGGGCCAAATTTTTTGCTGGTGTGAACCAGTATGGTTCCATCAACCTTACGGAGTAACTGGTAGGATTGGCAACAGTGGGATTCCAGGGATTGACATCAATTAAAACTGGTTTTCAGACTGAATTCCCTAGTTTTGTTCTATTTTATTTTGCCTTAATCTGTACAGACTGTTTTAAGTACCATTGCATATTTCCTCCCCATGACTCTCATGTTTGTCTGACCTTAAAAAACTTAAAGTTGACACCCAAATAGGATTTTCTTAGTGCACAAGGCATTGTGATATGCATTTAGGTGTTGTCTCTTTCCGTTTTACTAACTTGCTGTATAGTTCATCTAACTTCTCTGAGTTGAGCTGAAAGCCTTGTATCAGGAGGTGTAGCTATCAGTGGAAGTAAATGAGTTGCCACTAGTTACAACACTTTTTTTTTTTGCCCCTTAAGCAGCAGTAGTCAGGAAGCCTGGGACAGGATAAAAAAAATCAAAATAATTGGATGTAAGAAATCTGAAGGTACAGCAGAGTCGTCTTTTTTTTTTTACAGGTAACTGTAGAATTTGAATAATTTAACCTTTAAAATGTTGTTTATTCTGTTGTGATCAAGAGGAAAAAATGTCACTCCTTTCTTTTGGTGATGCCATTTACAGGGTATGATTACAGATGCACGGTGTAGGTGCTTGTGTACAAGGAGCCTTCATCTCGGTGAGGAGCTTTGCTCTGCGAAACACATCAGCCAGAACAATTAAAAAAGAAAAAAAGAAAATCACACTCAGATTTACCTAGCATCACTCTGGGCATTTACAAGGTGAAGAGTTTGGCTTGTGAAACTGGATAGGAGAAATCTGGCATAAACTAAGAAGAGCTTTTGGGTTTATCACCAAAACCATGACCATTTCTTTGCTTTGTTAAATAGGTACCTGTGGTCGCCCCATCTCTTGTCCTCTGGAACTGGTTGCTGCCTGGGCACTACACGGGACAGTGGCTCCCTGTGGGCTGGGGCTGGCAGCTGGGGGTGTCCCCACGGGGGTGGCAGGGTAGGACCCCACCGCCCCAGCCAGGGGCAGGGCAGCGGGGAGGCAGTGGGGGCAGCCCCAGCCCTGGGCGTCAGGCACCTGCCTGGGGACTGCCTGGGGCGAGGCTGGGAGTCAGGCCAAGGTCTGGCCCAGCGGGAGGAGAGCTGGGCACAGGCAGGGCTCTTGACGCAAATGGCGATGACGAGCGGTAGCACCCGCTCTTCACAATCCGTTGTACTCCGCTTCTGCGTCCTTTCCTGCGTGCGCAGTGGTGGATGCCATTGAAATTGCGGTCGTAGGTGACGAAGTCAAAAAAGACATTGGGATGACTGGTTCCAGGTGCCGTAATATGGTCGGGTTTACATTTTGCAATGTCCTGACGTTGGAAAGTCGCTGTTCTCTTGCCTTTGCTTGAGGAGATGCAGTTCAGACTGTCATTGCCTGTCACGCTGCGTATAGCAGTGCTATGTGCTGCCTGGTACTAGTCATTGTGGAGCTGAGCAGATCTTTACTACAAAGACCCTTATTCATAGGGTCATATCCATATATGCTTTGCCAGCACTATTTCACCACTGGTGAGAAGACGGCTGGCTGTCTTTAGTATTCCTGTTCTGCGAAAGCCAACAGAAATGTATTAATGGAAAAGTGAGATTAAATCAAGGAACAGATCTCTGACCCAGAACTTTGTGTGCTTTAAAACACAACCGATATGCTCCAAAAAATGGCCTCACGATATGGTATCCTTGTACCTTCCAGAAAAAATGTTGTATTTTCTGGAATGTGTTGCTTTACGAGGTCTAGAATATATTCTGTTATATGCTGTGCCACTGCAGATAGTCCACTGAAAATACTTTGCTTTCCTTATGAAGCACGGCCTGTAGCATGCCTTAGGGCATGGCACATGTGGGGCTCAAGTGATAGCTGAGTTACTGTATACGCACTGTATAGTTGCTTATACTTACTTCAACATAAAACAGCACATTTACACATTAGACAAGCACAAAATGGTCCATGTGGAACTACTTTCACTTGAGGCAAAGTGTCCTTGTAGAGGTTTGAAGTGTGAAGTGAATTTTATCATTTTAAATTGTACAAATAAGCAGAAAAGAAAGTTAATTTGTATTCTTTTTCCTGTTTCAGAACAGTTGAGGGGAAGATTTTCCCTTTTTCTCTGCTGCTTTTTTTTTCCATTTTTTGGGGAAGGGCAGGAAGGCTAAGACAAATCATCTTTTTCTTAAGGACGTAAGCCAATTTCCAAAGGAATATAAAATAAAATAAAGAATGTGGGAGAGTGAGCCTCTCAAAGATGACTTGACAGATGTGATGAGTAAATTTATTTTGTGTTTTATTATGTGGAGCTTTTTACTTAGATGGGTGAAAAATGAAAGTTCACGGTCTATTGGAAAAAGTGCTATGCATTTCTCTTTCCCTGGGAAAGCACTAGCCATTGGACATACCAGTTATGTATTTGAATATATTTCAGGATGAATCTTACAGGTTGTATCACTTGCATCCTACTTGAAACACTGCCATATGCAGAGAGGTAGTGCAATGTAGAATTTATCCTTTTACCTCACAGGTTTTTGGGCAGGCATGCTGTTCCTGAGAGTTTTTAAGAGTTTTTAAAAACTTTCTCACATCTTACTGTCTAGTTCTTTTCATTCAAAATTGTAGTTTTCCTTGAGGAGCTTTCTGAAAGATGCTTACCAAAACATAATAAACAATTCGAATTATTTGGATTTAGTGCTTCACATGGAAGTATCACCAGTGTGCAGTGGCAGATCTGAGAAGACTGTGATTCACGAACAGCAGCAGTAATTCAGAGACCAAAATCTGGTCCTTTGAGCTTGCAACGCACTATGACTTGCAGAGTAGTAAAACTGAAGTCTCTCCATGGAAGGCATTGGAACTACATCTGAGAACGAAGCCACTACACCCCAGTCACCATACTACAATAGTATGCTGCAAGTAAAATGCCTGCAGAAACAGCTGAGGATTCCTTTTTTCGCTGTGACTATGAAAGCTTTGGCAATTGCCTTTTCAAACCTCGAATGTCTGAGTTTCATGGAGAGCTCAGGACGGCTTAACGAGGGGTGGTCTCTACAGCTGCCTGGGCCTGAATAGACAGGGCAATCTGGAAATCAGCCTCTCTAGCTTGTAGTTCACTATGTGTTAAGCTCCCATTTTAATTTACAGTCCATAATATAGTTTCTTTGGCAGGGATTCATAAATCTCCATTTCACTTGCACGACTGCTGCATGATAATGGACCTTTCTCTGCTGCCGCCTCTATCTCCATGAAGCCTGCCTCTTAGGACATGCAGAATTCAGTGGTAGGAATATCACCTGATGCCAGTCCTTGCAGACGCCTAACATTATGGAAAATGTGCTGGTACCTCACATTGCTATGCAGGTCCATGGTCATTAAAATTTTATCATAAAAACCCTGCCGTCTGCACCAAAGAGGAATTGAGAGCCTTAGCAGAGGATGGCCACATATTTTATCAGAATCTTCTGAAAGGGAAAAAACAGCAGGTTCATATAGCAGGAAGGAACCAGAATAACATTCCCTTTAGTTTAAATATAATATAATGTCAAACCCCTTGAAATTTACATTTATCTACTGTAGTTCATGTTAACTTTTTCCTCAGAGTGGCTCAGTGTCCCATGGTTGCACAACAGTTCAAACTAGTGCCACATGATATAATCTTCATATGTTTCTCCTGCAAGGCAGATATTCATCAAAGCATGCAAGAGACAGCTAAAACAAAAGGCAGCAAGCTATAGATTATAACATTGATTTATCAGGGGTCAGACTGTCAGATTAGTAGGTTTAGAGGCTAGGCCATTTGTGCTTCCTAGCACCGATGCAGATAGAAACTGGCAGGAAGATAATTAAGCAGAGTATTCTGCAGCCAAGACAATTAAGACGTTTCAATTTAAAAAAAAAAAAAAGCTAAGCCATTTATTGGCCAAACTCTTTTTGGTTTGTTGTTAGCAAAGGATCAAATGAAAGGAGTTTGGCCTGCTTGTGATTTTACCAGGATTCTTTTTTATTCTTAATATTTTGCTTGTGTATGTATGGTTTCCTTTTCAATTACAATTAAAAAGAAATTAGAGATTTTTTAAATATATAGGAAATATTTAGGAAATGCTTATTCTGGATTAACTAGAAAATAAAGGAGAAAGGTGAATTTGAGCTAAGTTTTCTGAAGTGATAACCCCTTCTATTTTTCCCTATCTGAATACATATCTTGAGATAACTTGTATATAGAAATTACACCTAGCTTCCACTGAAGACAAAGAGAATCTTTCTGAGTTTCTCAGCACCTCTTGTATTAGGATCTAGTTCCCACAGAGGAAGTACTCAAAATATAATACTTTGAATAACTTCACAATCACCTGTTTGCCCCTGAAGAGAGGTGAGGTCCATAAGCAAAAGTTTCTGCCCCATAACCTGTATTTAGATAAATAAAACATACTTGTTCCTCAAATGAATAAAGACAAAAACAGATCTACTGCAGGTAAAAAGTATTTCCATTCATATTTCATGCATATACGAACTATTTCAGTGTTAGGTGGACTTCAATGATTAATGAATTCAGGAAAGGCAAACCCCAATTTTCCTAGAAGAAGAGTCGCATCTAACTGTTCTTGCTTTAAAATCTAAAAAGGGGACTTTTTCTGTAAAGCATTAGGACTAGTGCCAAACACTTCAAAGGTACTTAAAAGAAGCACAAGTGTTTTCATTATTTAATGAAATTAAGGAGCAAAAAAATTGTATTTTCTTATTGAGAAGTAATGTTTATCCCTAGAATTAACAATAGTGGGTATTGCATGAATGTTTCTTCTGGTTTTCTTCTTACTCTTTAATCTAACAATGGCTTTACATCAGATGGCTACCTAGCAAGTTCTTACCTTACCTTTGTAAGTGTACCTATTATCACAGTGATTTTATTTCGCTTATGAGTTAAAAGTGCTTGTTTTTTTCAGCCCTGGGCTTATCTTGTCTTTTTTTTTTTTTTTTTTTAATAGATGAGTGCACCTTTGTTTATTTCTGTGTCAGGCTAGCTTTGTCTAAATAGAAGAAGTACTTTGTTATGATGGCTTGCCCCCAATTTTTTAATAACAAGCAACGATTTATGTCAGGGAGGGTCTGGCACTACAGTGAGAAAATGTTGTGAAACTACAGACAAGCAAAGATACGTTGATGTTCAAAAAACTACCTATTCTCTCAGAACAACTTTATATTCTGAGCTACAGGGTTTTTTTCATTTCCTAATTTTTTATAAGTGAGCGATTCTGCATGTGTGAGAGTTACTCACACTGTTATGATTCTCTTGAAGCTCCTGAAAGAGGATGCGAATGGCAAAAGGACTGTGGAGCCACCATTTGCGAAAGGAGAAACTGCTTCTTCCAGTGTGAAAACCTCCATAGCTTCATCTTTGTCCAGCTTTGCCTTCTATAATACAGGCCCTCTGAGAAAGGAGGGTGGCAGGTAGAACACTGGGTTTAAAAAGTTTTGGAGGAACTGGTAGGCTTCAACGAGGGCCTGCTTCTGGTATCATTCTTGAAGATCACTGAGCTTATTCCCATGGGTTCAAATGCATTAGACATAAATGAACAAGGTATTTTGCATGAGAGGTTTCTGTTTACTCTCATCTTTTACTGTACTTTGGATGATCTAGATTTTTATAGGGATAGTAATCATCCAGGTGAGTATTATGAGTCACCTACTGAAAAATAACAGGTTGCTCTTATCTGTTAAAAAAATAACTGTTATCCTTTCTGAATATGAAGAAACTGCAAGAAATTCTACCATATGCCTGCTTTCTGTAAAAATCAGCTACATAATGATACTTCTGATCTCTGATTAGTATTTGTTGACAGGGTTGCTATCAAGTGTTTTAAATATAAAATTTGAAAAATGTCAAGGTTACTCTCCAAATATTTAGAACATTATTTTACTTACTTGTGCTTGTAGGCATGTTTCATATACTTGTAGCTGAAGTCTGCTTCTTTACCAAAAAAAGATATGCCCTATTTTTTCAATGCATATAACCTTTTAAAACTTGTAACTTGATGAAATCTATTTGGACTTGTTTTCATGGATCTAGCAAAAGAGAGCTCTGTGACCTTGGTACTCTTTCTTTGCTTAGTATCAGGTTGTGGCTCAAAGTCTTCATAAAGCTCTTCAAAGAAAGTACTAGAAGAATTCTCATTATGAGTAGTAGCTAAATGATGTGGTTCTAATTTGTTTCTTTTTCAAAACCAATAAAAAACTATTTCACTGAAATACTTGGTAAAATCAAGTCAACACAAAACATCAATTAATAAAAACCCTGAGCCAGTCTGATTCAGATGACAGGCATAATTTTGGTTTCATACAGTAAAAGTTGCACTAAAGTGTAAGTAAATGAGAACACAGCTTTCCGTATGTTCTAGGAAACTTGGCAGCCTTCACTAGGGGCATTTCTACCAGCTATAATCATCATATTATTTCTTGCATTCCCTTAGCTGTGGGAAACATGATGAGTAAGAGCAGTCTCATAATGTATATTGATCACCTAAGTATTAATCTACTCAAACAATATTTACCACTTGCTTAGCACTTTTCATTTCTTTAAACATGAAGGCACTTTTAAAAGGCTGAGTGGGTCTGTATTTTTCCATTTTACTTACGGAGAAAACGAAGCAGAGCACAGCTAAGTGACTTTGCCAAGTCATGACCTCAGAAGGGCGAGTGAAGTGACTTGGGGCCTCATGCTCCCAAGGAGCGGAAGAGGGGACAAACATGGCCAATTTCTCCAACCATGGTTGCGCCTGCTATTTCTGTAAAAGCACATATTTGTGTAAATGCCTCTCTAGATATTTATTCTCTGAAAATAACAGCTTCTTCCATGCTTGTTCTATCATCTCACAGGTTTTTCATCTCTACCCATCTTCATGGCATTTCTAGGCTTGAAAAGCACATGCACACAAATCAACCATTGCAGATTTCTAGGGCTGAATACGAGGTTTTCTTGTTCATCCTCTTGATTACAGTACAGTCAATCTTGGGAAAAGGTGCTTGTAGGGAAGTCCAGTTCAGCACTTCAGCTTTACCAGACGTAGTACTTCATTTTTATCTCTTTCTGCCAGTACTCCAGCAGTTTTCCAGGGGGCTGGGACGATGTTTTGAGAGAGATAAGATAATACAGTGCACACACACTGATTCCTAAAAAGTGTGCTTTCTAGCATACCACGTTGATAGCACAGCAAGTAAACAACAATAACTACCTCTCTGGCATACACATCCACAGCTATCGCTAAGGGACACTGCCATCCAAAACCTTTTCTTCCATGCAGTGCTGCACAGCTGGGCATGGGCACTGTGATTTATGGTCCACTGACTGCAGTTCCAGCTAGCCTCCTTTGAACCAAATTTTGCTTTTAAAACGACCAGTCTCTGCTTTGTTCTTTGTTTGAAAAAAAATCAACCGAGTTTTCCACCAGATTTGTAAAGTTCCAAATCCTTTCATTTCAGTGACAAATACTTCTTCCATTGAGCCCTTCTACATGTCAGGGTGGAACCATCCCCAGGCTAATTTAAAGGCAAAGACAGGAATGGGCCACTCCAGGCTTCCTGTAAACAGTTTAGATGAGAACAATGTGCTAACAGTTCCATGCAGTTTTCAGAGGCAGCTGAATTTGCTGGATTGCTGAGTCACTGACAAGCTGTCGCGTGAACGAGACAGTAATTTCTTTAAATTAGAAACCCACACAGGCAGGAATACCCTTCAAATATCACAGGGGTAAAATGGAAATTCAGCTCCATTTCAGTGATGGATTCCTCCACTGCCATAGAGCAAGTGGCAGACGATGGAACTGTGCATCCACTTACAGACATCAGACTTCTTTCCTTCTTTTCTTTTTCTTTCTTCCTTTCAGTATTTCCTAACTATCTTTTCTAAATTCATTTTACTGTTGGCTGACTGTCACTGGTTACCATAGCAACAACCTCTGGTAGCAGCAAGTCTGGGATGCCCGATGTGAGCATCTTCACATTTGAGCCTTGCCAAGGCTAGCTATAAATCCAGGGTTATATATTGGTTCAACACTGTAAGATTGCTCTATTTTTCCCCTCTTTAGCTGGCTGCCAGTCTGCTTTTCCTGAGTTGGTTACTTCACATAGCTATTGGGCAATCTGGTGTTAATTTTCATTTGACCTTTTCACGTTGGTTATGTTGGAGGACTGGTTAGCTTAAATGTCTTTTAACAAAATAACATACAACACGATTGCACTAAAGAACCTCTTTTTCAGTATGGTTCTTAATGAAAAAGAAGGATTTGAGGTAATCTTGTTCTTTGGACAAATAGTCACACTTTATTAGAACAAATTTCACTTGCAAACTGTTTAAATGCTTTGCATGGTGCAACAATGATTAGTTTTTTACTAGGGTAAGGGGGAGAGATACGTTTAATGGTAGTGTGTTTGGAGAGAGGCAACTAGTATGGAACAGGTGTGAATGATGCAGCACTTAATGGCAGCAGTGGAAGGGTATAACGGTCTTTAAAATTTTTTAAACCCCCATACCCTCACCATAAAACAACCCCTAATAGCAGTTGAAACCTTGCTGTAAAGCAGAAGTAGCAAAGTGGTTAAGAGTAGTTGGTTGGGAAATGAGAGCTGAAAGAGAAAACTGCAGTGCAGTGATTGGTTTGATTTGCTGAATAAATTGCTATGTTCAGATTCAATTTGTATCAATAAGCAAAGCACTGTACACCTGCAGAGCCTGTCACACTTGGTATCCAAAACTCTGACACAGCTGGTCTTAAACAATCTTTTTACTGTTGTCAATAATTAAAGCCAAAAAACCTCAAACCATCCCACCAAAAAAACAACCACTAAACTTATAATATTTGCGTTTTTATTCCATATAGATGAAAAAAGAGAGTAATGTTTCTTTGGGGTATTTCCTTAAAGAAACACAATACTTTTTATAAATATATGGAATATTGTAGCATTCTCAATGGATTATTTAAAAAGTAGCCAAGGGGTACTGTTCATTCAGTAGAAGGATTTCTCTTTATTAAACGTGACTGAAAGCTAGAAGCATAATATGCTGTGTCCTTAATATAGTGGAAATTGCACTTTGATAATTTGCAGCTATGATGTAAAATGTGTAAATGTGAAGGCTTTTACATTTGCACCCAGGCAATTGATGTTTATCCCTGTGTGTAATCCCTGTAGCTTTTCAGGATTGAGAATAGCTGGTTTCTAGGGAGTGCTTTTCTTGCATTTTGTTTTGTTTTGTTCATATTTTTTGGTCTCAAACCTCTTTGGATGTGTTTTGCAATGAGCAATTCATTCAAAATCTGAACTCTCCTTTTTTTTGGTTTGTTGTGGGGTTTTGGTTTTGGGGGGTTTTTTTGAGTTTGGAAAAATCCCTGCAGGTTTGTTTGGAAGTTTGAGTTCAAACTGCTGTGATGGGAGTTTTCAGGAGAAACAGGACTGAACTCTTATAAATGATTGATGTAGAATAATATATCTGGAGAAGGGGGAAGGATGGATCTTGAGAGGAGGTATAATGGCTCCAAGGTGTAGAGGCTTATTTGGACCAACCCTAGTAGATTTTAGGGGAATTCCTCAGGTATTTAGAAGGTTGCACACCTGACCGAGAGGCCTATCAGCTTAATATTTTCTATTAGGGAATTCCATTTATTTCTAGGAGAATAGAAAGAGTGTAAATTAATTATTTGTTTGGGAGAATAAGTAGGGTGAGTCGATGCTGAGAACCTTTTGTCCTGACCCTTTGAGCTGCTATACTCATACCTGATTTTAGTCAGAATCCTGCAGATTCTGTTTCTTATGGTAAACATGCATCTTTTTGTGGAGCCCAGCACTAAGTACAAACTTTGAAATGTTGCTTATTAATTACAGTTGACATTTGTGAGCTTGGGGTCAGGCTACTTTTTGAAAAAATGTCTACATGGCAAATTTCAAAAAGCATTTTTGGCAGTTGCAACCCAAAAGACCTATGGACAGTTCTATAAACTAGTTTTCAGCCTTCCTTAATATTAGTTTAACACTCTAATGTTTAATCAAAGTATTTGATATTTAAATATTAAACCTTGCCATTTTCCTCTGGACACTTAAACCAATATTAAAACAGAGTGAACATGAGCATCTTGTTTAATTATTGTTAATGGTCCAGGCAAATTCCAAGACTGAAATATCAGCAGTTATTACACATCTAAAGGAAATGTGATTCTATTTATTCTTGGTGACAGGTACTTTCACCATGTGATCTTAAAATGTTTTGAGCTGCTGTAGCCTTCTTCAATAGATAATTCCTTTACACTGGAGGGAAGTTTGGTGTCAGGATGAAAATGATGTTCAGTTTTTGATGACTGACAGAAAGAAGGTCTCTTTCACAATATAGATAGGTCTGTGGTCAGAAGTATATTACCAAATTGGAATATATGTCACTGAGTATTCTGGGGTAAATTTTTTAAGACATGTAGTTTTACCCTGCATCTAATGTGAAACCTTCACATTGTAGGTTAATGGTCTCAAAAATACCCAAAATATTATGGAAAATCAGTCTTAGAAATTTGTACTGTCATGCAAAACAATATATTTGAAAAGGCCATATGCAACTGTTTGGATTTACTGGGTCTTCTGCCTTTTTTTTTGAAACAAACAGACAAAAAAGCAAACAAGAAATTAAAAAGCAGGGAAAAAAATAACCAGCTTGGTTTTCAGTGGTGGATGAAATCCAGAAGACAGTCCAAAAAAAAATAAATAAGGGGGGTAGGGGAAAGACCTTTGACAGTGGGTCTGACCACTCTGTTAAACTGGGTTAAATGAAATTCTTTAACCTCAATCTCTAACTTTGTTCATGGACCTAGTTAAATTGGTGGGTCGGCTGGCTCACCATACTTCCTTCAGGCTACACAGAAGGAACAATTAAACACTCTTTTATGTAGTCGCTGCTGGAAACAGTAGAAGCTGTGCCACAAAGTGTTTGGCTGCATGGCGGAACTTGTACCTACCCACCTGAAGAAAAAAAAAGTATTTCTGAAATGGAAGTTCAGAGGCTAGTGGATTTATTGGCTGCAGCTGTGAAGGTGTGTGGCTAGAAGCAGGAGCAGCAGACATGGCCATTTGGCTGTGAAGATGAAAAAAAAAAAAAAAGGCTCTTTCTGTGTTCTAAGGATTCTTTTTTTGCTGATAATGTTTATTTCTGAGCATGAAAGCTGTATTTTGTATCCAGTTTTTAGACAAAGTCAGGTGTCCTGACATTTACTGTAAGTAAACAGGATTGTGTGAAGGAAATTTTTGATGACTCCTTTGTTTCTCCTAACAGAAACAGCAAGCAAGTTCTCCAGTAATGGCAAAAAAATTAAGATAAAATATGCACAACAGCATTAATTGTTGCAATATATTAAAACCTAGATGGATTATTGTACTTGTGTTATGCTTCAAAAGCATGATCTTCTCTTACATCATTTTTAATACATTTTGTTAGAAATGCCATGGATATTCAGCAGTTGCTGTACACAGAGAGGTTTGCCTGAGTTTCTGTCAAATCTCTGTTAATTTATAGAAATCTTTAAGGCACTTTAACCAAAAGGGATTTGGTCTTGTGGTGCCAGTGTGTGCTGCCAGCTTTTATGGTTTTACTATACCTATGTTCTTGGTGAATGGGCTGTTCCCTGTTTCTCTACTTTTAGGGAGCTTTGCTCCTTTGAACCTTGTTCATGAAGCTAAGGAATCTCTTCCTACACATCTTTGTTGACTCTCAAGCTTTTGAGTAGAGGAATGGAGTCCTGAGTTTTGATTTCTTGTTGGTTTCAGAACAAGCAGACAAGAAGCATTGACTTACTGAACAAAAGAGACCAGACTTAGATGATGATGCAAATGATGATTCAGAAGAGGTTTTAAATGAAATGCCAATAAATATGATCACAGGTCATACCTACTCAGCTATTTCTTGATCAGTTGGCACAGCTCTGTATGTGTTTGCTACTAAAAGCCATTAAGCAATTTGTTTGTGATGAAGACCATTAAACTGTAAAAGCCAAATGCCTGAAACAGAATGACTATGCTAGTCATGCAAATATTCCTTGGTGTACAGAGACAGACAGCTTCCTGAGACCGTGGTTTCTTGATAGGTAGGTAAAGACCTAAAAGTCAAGAAGAAATTGAAGAGGATATTCAAAGATCTTTCTGTTTTTCTTGATTGTGAGGGAAAGGATAAATAATGAATAACAGCAAAACAAGTCTAGCAGTAAGAGGCGACTGGCTTTTTCTGCCACGTGATGAGCATTTGCTTCATTCATGCATCATAAGTTTGCAGCTTGTTGTCAGTGTTTTTCCTTAGTCTTCCAGTGGAGAGCCCTGGAGCATACCCACACTACGTGTTCTTGGAAGTGTATTGAAATAATGACTGTGATTCAGGCTGAGGTGAATGGAGAAAGGAGGGACTTCTAATTTGTACTGACTAGATAAGTACTGTTCATGAACTTGCATTTACTTGCTCTTTGCAAAGGTGGCTTTTTTTCCGAGGTGTTACTCTGCATGTGCTGCTTTTTATTTTAAACCAGATAGAGCCATTTACATCACAGGGAGTTTATAAGCATCAGCTCCTGAGGCCTGATTTGCTACTAACTTTCTTTATCACAGAGTAATACTAAAACACTAACAGATCAAAATGGTAGTATTTACATCACCAAAGTGCAAAAAAAAAAGATGCAAAACAGTAATTTATTAAGAGTTTGTTCATTAACCCTCCTGAACAGTAAGAGAAGCATCAGTTCCTGCAGACTGGGATGTGTGGTGCTGGAGGCAGTTTACCTAAGGAATAATACATCTGGCAGGTGAATTGGTGAGCTTTCTGAGGTGAATGGCTTACACCTGTGAGAGGGATGGGTTTGCTTTTCCCCCATTTTTTTGATTTCAAAATGGTTGCAGCTGTTAGCCTGCCTGTAAATTCTGCCCCCCTATGCAGCTAGTATTACTGCTGTGCAAAACTCTAGTTGCACTTTCTTTGTCACAGGCATTTTGGGATGGAGTCACCCGGTATTTCTCATTGATTTCCCTGAGAACTCATTTGCAATACACAGTCATTTTAGGTACTTTGACAGTGATTTGATTGGTTATTATTTTGTTTCAATCAGATCACATACTGCATGTCGCAGCAAATTGAAAAGATTTCATACACACCTGTTCCAAGTTGTGGTTTTATGAGTTAAATCTAGATCTAAAATATTTTTAACCATGACTTTTTTGTTATTTGTGGTTGTTTTTCTTCTTTTTTTTTTCTCAATGGGACTTTTAAAATTTGCTTTGTTGGGATCTTTCTCAATTTTCATTAAATACATAGGATTTAAATATAAATTGAGAAGTAGAGATGAGCTACCTGTTTATGAATGTTAGGGATCTCAGGTGATGGCCACTTGATTTTTTTTGTATGTTACATTATTTTTAGTTTTTACTTTATTTTACTCTATACCTTTAATTGCCAGACAGATAACATTATTTGCAATGACAAGTGATGAAGACAGTGGGTCCCAGTCATGGCCATTACCTGCAACTTGTGCCCAGTTTGCATTCTAGTCCATTACTAGCAAGTGATGTTTTGGGTTCATTTATACAAAAATGTCATTGTATTTCAAAGTTTGTACACCAGTAAGTTATGCTACTTTAGAGAACATAGGGCTTTACAAAATCTTATGATTTAAAAATAAAGGGAGAAGTTTTCCAAGTTTCTTTTCAAGCAACCCTTTGCAGAGTGAAAGCAAACTACATACACATCAAGAAAGCGGCATATGATAGACATCAAGAAAAACCTGGAACGCTTGTCTTTTTTTTCATCAGATAGTTTGAAAATGTCAAATAAAGGCTATGTTGTTGTTTTCATTTTAACTAGAAAATTCTCAGCAATACCTAGGTAGCAGGAAGAAAATATTCATGGATTGTTATGTTATAGTCACAGTTTCTCTCATTTCCCAAAATGCACAGCTGCTGTGTCATTTTAAGATTTAGAAGTCACTGCATTTACGTTTTAACGATCAATGGCAGCTGTTGATCTGAGTCATTAATGAGATTTTGACTGCATCTGCATTTAAACCTTGTATATTCTGCAAAAGACAGAGTATGCTTGGAAAATGAGATTTCTTTCACGGTAATAATGAAGAGTTTTACATGCTCAAGCTGAAAGGATTCACTCTCGTGAATCCTCTGCTCTACCCTGTGGAAGGTTACACTGTACAAACTTTCTGTTAAGTGAGAAGGGGCAGATGGAGAACTCTTGCTGCAATTTCAAATAGAGCCCTTCGGTCTACAAGCACATAGTAAATTGCCCCTAGATGAAGGTACCTGCCGCTTCTATGTTGAGAGTAAAGTAGTAGAAAAGTCTCCTCAAAGTGAAATGTGATTTTGTAGCTTGCTCATTTATTAAAATACTACCTATTACTTCCTTTGAGGGCAGCAGAGTACCTTGAGAATGACAGATTGAGTGCATACAGTGTCAGCTGGGGGTTGTTTAATATAATGTCATAGATATCTGGGTGTAGTTAAACTGCTCTTAAAAATGGCAGATAATGACCTTCCCAAACAATGTCCAAATTGTAATTCTGTTCCATAAAATCCCTCCTTATAATTAAGTGTTCTTGTATTATTTTTTTAAGGTTGTAAGTATCAGTGGGTCTCTGTATCAGTAGTAACTTGCTTACAGGTTAGTAGAGAAAAATATGGATCTTTTTCAAGCTACAGAGTGAATTGCTAACAGGGTTTGCCTTCTTGCACACTGCCTTCTCTGATATATGTATTTCATTAGCCTTTCTATCCTTTCACTCACAGACTTGTTCTGTCTACTTCAGATCCTTGGGAAATTCCTCTGGTTAATTTCTCCTTGCCAATAGGCTAAATTAAATTCCCAATATAACAAAAACAAATTTCCAAATTAGAAGTTGGTGAATATGTGCAAAAAAACAGAGTGAACCATGATAAAGTTTTCTTGTAGAAGTGCTATAATGTTGTATTTACTCCTACTGAACAAGGAGTAGTTATAGGCACCTCATGGGGTCCTTAATAAAGCCGTATCTTTTTCAGGTGATTGCTAATTATAGTCTAAACAGGCCAACTGCTGTTGCAAAGCCCAAAGTACTGCCCATTAGGACATGTGAGAAGTAGCTTGGAAGAGCTATGGGAGGATGCTGACATGTAATTGTTTGCAGAATGTTGGGACCAACCTACTATTTCAAATACCTCACTTTTGTGAAGACTAAATCTGTGAATTACCCAAGACATTAGGTAGAGAAGTAGCGCACAGCAAAGTAACAAATCAACTAAATACTAGGTTACTTTCAGACAATACACACCTGCTACTGATTTCTGGTAAGGCAAAGAGTCACAATCATAAGCATTGCTTTAGAAAAAGTTTGCTAAAACATCCAAAGTCACGAATAATGGTTGTTTTATAGGTTATTCATTAAATGGGGTTAACTGTGTTGGAATTTGGCTAGCATAGACAGTTTAGGAACATATAGTACTTGTAATTTGGCCAGACAAATTAAGGACAATGAGAGATAATGTTAAGGTTGACAAGAACAATAACACCATTTTGTTATCTCTTAAAAAAATTATCCACTGCTGATTAAGATTATTTCTTCATCCCATTTGTCTTATGCAAATCTTTGATTTGGCCAAATGCCAGCTCCTCAGTTCTTCATCATCATCATCTTATTTACAGCAGAGAGCTTATCCTTTGGCTTTTGACATAGTACGTTGCAATTGCAGCCTTTGTTAGCACTAAATCTTGCCACTTGGGCATTGCAGAACTTAATAACTAGTGAGAATTAAATAATTTCACACAAATAACTACAATTGTAGCAGACTCTTTCCCTTGGAGAATTTATGCTATGTGATTGTGTGCCTCAGTTCTTTATGAGCTTGGGTAGAGGACAGAATATCCATAGCCCAAATGTACCTTACCTCATCATCCAGATGTTGAAAAACTCAGACTGTAACATGATTAGGATCTTCCCCATCTCTACTCCTTCATCCCATGTCAGGACTTCACAAAATCATATAATCATTTAGGTTGGAAAGGACCTTTAAGATCATCAAATCCAACTGTCAACACTGCCAAGTCCACCACTAAACCATGTCCCTAAGCACCACATCTACACATCTTTTATACACCTCCAGGGATGGTGACTCAACCAATTCCCTGGGCAGCCTGTGCCAATGCTTGACAACCCTTTTGGTGAAGAAATTTTTCCTAATATCCCATCTAACCCCCCCCTTCCCCCGGTGCAACTTGAGGCCATTTCCCCTTGTCCTATCGCTTGTTACTTGGGAGAAGAGACTGACCCCCACCTTGCTACAACCTTTCAGGTGGTTGTAGAGAGTGATATTGAGCCCTGGGGAACACCACTTGTGACCAGCCACAAACTGGATTTAACTCCTTTCACCACAACTCTCTGGGCCTGGCCAGCCAGCCAGTTTTTTGCCCAGTGAAGAGCATGCCCATCCAAGCCATGAGCAGCCAGTTTCTCCAAGAGAAGGCTGTGGGCAACTGTGTCAAAGGCTTTACTAAAATCTAGGTAGATAACACCCACAGCCTTTCCCTCATCCGCTGAGCGGTTCACCTTGACATAGAAGGAGATCGGGTCAGTCAAGCAGGACCTGCCTTTCACAAACGCATGCTGACTGGGCCTCATCACCTGGTTGTCCTGTACATGCTGTGTGATGGCACTCAGGATGATCTGCTCCATAACCTTCCCTGGCACTGAGGTCAGACTGACAGGCCTGTAGTTCTCCGGGTCCTCCTTCTGGCCCTTCTTGTAGATGGGCATCACATTTGCTAACCTCCAGTCAGCTGGGACCTCCCCGGTTAGCCAGGACTGCTGATAAATGATGGAAAGTGGCTTGGTGAGCCCTTCTGCCAGCTCCCTCAGCACCCTTGGGTGGATCCCATCCAGCACCATAGACTCGTGTGTGTCTGAGTGGTGTAGCGGGTCGCTAAGCTTTCCTCCTTGTATTATGGGGGCTTCGTTCTGCTCCCCTTCCCTGTCTTCCAGCTCAGAGGGCTGGGTACTCAGAGAAGAACTGGTCTTACTATTAAAGACTGAGGCAAGGAAGCCATTATGTACCTCAGGAGTTATGCTGGGATGTCACGGAAGCCTCTTGTGATAATGGTGTCCACTTGCATCCTCTTCTGGTGAGATAACTGGCTGCTTTCTACTTTGAGATCTTTTGGAAGAAACAAGTGAGCTAAAAAACCCTGTTCTTATGTCTGAACACTGACAGTTTTGGAGAGTAGGAGAAGGGAAATTAAGAAGAATAGTTCAAGAGAGAGCTCTGGTTACCATGAACTGAAAATCCAATTAATTTCATAAACTAAGTAAAAGAATGTCTATCTCAACAGTGGTTCAACAAACTCTTATCGCCCCAGAGACTGCTTTGCTTTTTCAGAATTCCTCTTACTAGCAATTATAATATCAGGGAAAACAAACAAATAACAAACAAACAAACAAAATTCCTATGTAGTAATTGTCCACTGCACAGTGGACTGCATAAGATGAGTACTCTGTAATGCCCCTTATAAACTTAGAACTTAGAAAACTGACCTTCCTGGTCAAATAACTACTGGCTAAGAACAAAATAATGATTTCAGGCCTCATCCTACAAATGCCTTACACGTGTAAGTAGTGAACAGCATGTGATTAATTATATGGATAAGGGTTGCCCATCTGGGCCCTTGGACACTTTGGAGTCCTGAGTAGAGGCTGATTTTGAGACATGAGTAGTTTTGTGGAAGCTGTTACAAATCTGATATTACCCACATTTTAATACTGGAAGATGTTCATTCCACATCAGACAGTAGATGTAGACAAGGAAAATAGTAACAGATCATATTCTATGCAGTAATAGCCAGAGTTAAGTTTATGCTAGGACAGTAGAAGCAGAGAATTTGTTATTATCTTTGCTATTGCTTGGAACCTGTGGTTTATTTTAAGATTAAAAAAAAAAGGTATATATGCATAAACCATATATCTATGTTAAATTACATTTATAAGTATACTTAAGTATTAGTTATGTTTAGACTTATATTAAGTATGGTTAAGCTTTTCCAATTGTTTAACCATTTTCATGGAAATATGTCCTGATGAAAACTACAAAATAAAAAAGCTGTCCTTTAGTGTTGGTGTCTTCCAATCACACCAGACCTTGAAATAGCTTTTCAGCCTTAGGAAAACCAATTCAGAACCATTAAGCATAGCTCTGTCTCCTGTACTGAGGGGAAAAAAAAAAAATCACTTTTGGATTGAGGGTAAAGCCTAAGTGTATGCCAAATCCCAAATAATGTGTGAGAAAGCTACAAGCAAATGAATGAGTTCTGCATAGAACTGAACATGATTGTGTATATCATAAAGTTGTAATAGACTGGAGAGCATAAAACTCAGTAGGCCTTTGTTTCAGTGTGCTCAAGAGCATCCCTAAGTTTCACCTCTGTTACTGAAGCCTAAGTTGTAACTGGGTAAGTGACATTTCTGGGTTTGGAAGGTTCACTATTTAGAATTGCTGAGTAGTGTCTTGTAACATTCTGCACATTCACTTTTATGTCATTTAAAATAGGCATGAATTCTCTTTTCTGTTTTGAAAAGACATTTGCCATAATGGAAGCAGATGTGATATACTTCTCATTGGTACTTCTTCCAAAACTCATTTTCAAGTATACAGTGACACCAAACAAAACAGTGTGCCCTTCAGCTGAGATGCTAAAATCTATCACATCCATATTTCATTCCATGCATATTTCTACCTAATCTGATTGGGTCTGAACTTCTAACATGACAAGATTATTTTAATGGTAAGAGAAGTGTATTTATTTGTCCATACCAGGCACAATGTAAAACAAAATAACACATACCCAATATGAGGTATAGGAAAAAAAGCACAATATGTTTTTTTGATTTAACATGCAAAACAAGAAGATAGCATGCATTTGTGTAACACGAATGAGGTAATGTTATTGTGGGAAACCTAGTTTTGCATAAGCATAATGAAATATTTTATCTTTTATTTTAATAGTTGGCTGACATTTATGCTTCTTTGCTAAGAAAGGGAAAGTAAATTAGTTGAAATAGTTTTCAGTAATTGTGTAGATTTTTCATATGAAAATAATATTTGACTTCAGGCCATGCTTTAACTGATGAAAAAATTTAGAACAGAGGACTTGACTTGCAAAGGTAGGCTGGCAGACCTGAAAAGGTAGTGTGGGCATCTAGGTGAAAACTTTTTGTTGCAAAATAGTGATCATTTAGCTAAATCTGCTCTTCCTGATAAGATGTTCTGCTACCTCTTTCACAATATGAAATATCAAGAAAGAAGCTAACTTAAAACTAAGTAGTTGTTAGTAAAAATAAAATGGCCAAATTATGGCTGGAAATACAGTATTTATGCAGCATTAGGGTATATTTTTTGCATTTATGTAGTGTCGTGGTTTAACCCCACGCAGCAGCTAAGCACCACGCAGCCACTCACTCACACACACCCCCCCCCCCCCAGTGGGATGGGGGAGAAAATCGGGAAAAGAAGTAAAACTCGTGGGTTGAGATAAGAACGGTTTAATAGAACAGAAAAGAAGAAACTAATAATGATAACACTAATAAAATGCCAACAGTAGTAATAAAAGGATTGGAATGTACAAATGATGCGCAGGGCAATTGCTCACCACCCGCCGACCGACACCCAGCCAGTCCCCAAGCGGCGATTCCCTGCCCCCCCACTTCCCAGTTCCTAAACTAGATGGGACGTCCCATGGTATGGAATACACTGTTGGCCAGTTTGGGTCAGGTGCCCTGGCTGGGCATGAGAAGCTGAAAAATCCTTGACTATAGTCTAAACACTACTGAGCAACAACCGAAAACATCCGTGTTATCAACATTCTTCTCATACTGAACTCAAAACATAGCACTGTGCCAGCTACTAGGAAGACAGTTAACTCTATCCCAGCTGAAACTAGAACATGTAGTACTTAATAAGAAAAAATACAATACACTCTTTTCCCAGTAGGTGGCTTTCAAATTGAAGGTATTTCATTGTTTCATGATTGTGGAATTGTTATCAATAAGAATTAAGTCTTAATAAAAATTTAAAAGGTGAAGAACAATACACACACCAATTCTCTTGAGCTCATGTTTGTAAATACTCATAGGCTGGAAACACCTCTCATTCCTGTGAGACCAGCAGTATTCATACATTTTATTACCCTACATAATAGAATATCCATTTTTTCTAGGCTTTTAAAATTAAATTCCTCGTTGTTGCTAACCAGCTCCTCCTCTTTTGCTATTGAACGTTGTACTATCGTAGCTTATTTATGCCAGAGCCTGTTCAGTGCATGTCCTATGGACTGGATTCAGCCTAAAACCAGTCTTGCAGACTAACTGTAAACCCTCAGACATATCTAAACCATATGGTGAGTGCAATGTGGCTGTCTCAGAAGACAGCGCTGACACAAATATGTAATCCATATGGTGCTTTGTAGCATTGTGCAGGGTATACCAGCTCAAGATGGGAAAGGTAGACCATAAACTTTTTGTGCTACTTTAATCATAGGACCATGTTTGATTAGCGAGGCATGCATCTGAAAGTTGAGAAAAATAAACAGTACCAAAGCAGAGGCAATTCATAGAATCATAGAACAGCCCAGCTTGGAAGGGACCTCAAAAGATCATCTGGTCCAACCTTTTGTGGGAAAGGGAGCCTTGATGAGATTAACTAGCACCCTGTCCAACTGCATCTCGAAAACCTCCAGTGATGGAAGCTGTTGGGGAAAGAGAGGAGATAAAGCACACCACACCTTTCTTTGTAGTAGCTAGTCACATCTTAGCTCAACTGGACTGCCTGCCTTCTCTCAAGTATTATCCCATGGTCAGGTATCGTCACAGTCTCTCTGCAGCGTCCATCTCATGAGCACTGTCTGAATTCAGCTTCTCTTCAAGGCAGTTGCAGCCCTCCAGCATTTTGTTCAGCCAGCTAGCCCTACAACAGCAGCTGCTCTATGTGCCCTCACCCCCAATCTCTTCACTTACTTTCTAGTTACCCTCAAACCTCCACAGAACTTACCAGGTTTTGCGCTGAACAGGTGTCGGATGAAAGCAACAGTAGCAGTTAATTGAACCTCTTTAAAGGTACCAGTATGGTTTATCTCCCTGCTATCTAGTTTAATAGCTTCTCTTGAATGAGGTCTCTGACAAGCCGGTTGAATCTGAATCTTTGAAAATTGTAGGTGGTTTCAATGACATATAATTAAATTGCCTTTTACTATAATACCAGTAATAATAAACAGACTACTACCATTTTCCTCCAAAAGCTTTAACAGATACTTAGAATACTTAAAGGTTTTTTCTCCCCCTGCCCCCCTCCTCCCCCTCCCCCTCCCAGCTCTGAGAATGTAATGAAATTAATAACAGTGGAAGGAAGAATTATTTGAGAATACTGTTCAAAATCAATGATCCTGCTTCTACCAAGTATCTTTCACACTCTCTTTTTGATTCAGTTTTCAGTTAACAAATCTGATTTGAGGAAAAGCTCTTTTATGCTTGTGCCTATCATTATTTACTTGCCCTGAAAGTGAAGGAAAGAACTAGGGAAAGAAAAGCTAATGAATTAGAAAAGAAATAGTTTAAGAACAAAAGGGAGAAGAAGAATACCTTATCTCTCTAAGCAGCAAGACAGGCAGAAAGGAGAAAATAATGTGGTAATGAAACTGTGGAGAATAGGAAGCATAGGAAGCAAAGTGTCTCTTGTTTGGAGACATTGCGTATGTCTTCCAGCTGCAGGATGTGAAGCAAGATGTCAATAGCATAGCTGGAGGTTAAGGTAGGGCTTGAAGACAATTGGCACACATGGAATCAATTGTATACCTGCCACAGCAAAAAAGTATTTGGTTCTGCAGCTAGAAATTTCACAGTTGCTCCAAACACATGCACAGTGCTATACAGCTTATGGCAATGGTTGTACTAATTGACAATGGATGACAAAGCCAGTCAGCTAACTGGAATAGAGTGGAGTGGAATACAGTAGAGCACAGGACAATTATTCTGCAAAAGGAAAGACCAAAGTCCTAATACTAGGATTTCATAGGGGATACTAAGATACTAGGGTAGTACTAAGTTAATAGTTAATTGATCAGAATAGTGATTCAGTCTCCGTCCAAGGCTGCCCATTTTCTCAAGAGAAAATGCAGACAAAACAAGTAAAGCAAAGAACAAAATAATCAAATAGCCAGAGATGGGAAAATCCACTTCCAGAGAACTTTTCTCCAAATTCTTTTTGAAAGTATTGTCTTTTAAATCATGAAACATGGCACATAACCTCTCTTTCAAAACTTTTTAACGGTTAGTCTGCGTAAGATTCCTAAGAATATCAAGAGTTGTAAGTGCCAGCTCCTTCTTTGAATCTTGGTAAGGTCTTGACATCAGTGACATCCTGTGGCATGGAGTTCCATAATCTAATTATGTGCTGCGTTAAAAAGTATGTCCTTTTATCAGATATGGAGCTGCTGCTTTTCACTTTCACTTAGTGTCCTTTTGTTCTTGAATTATGAGATGCAGGACTACAGAAGCTCCTGATCTATTTTCTCTTTGCCACTTACCATTTTTATACTTTCATCATATCCCTCCTTATTCATCTTTTTTTCTAAGGTTAACAATTCCAATTTTTTTCAGTCTTTTCATATGAAGGCTTCTCTATATGCCTAATTATCGCAATCGCTCTTCTCTGAATACCTTCTAATTCAGTAATATCTTTTTTGTGATGGGGTGACCAGTACTTCACACTATTCCAGAGGAGGGAAAATTATTGATTCATATAATGACATTATATTTTCTTTCTTATTCCCCAACTCATTTCTTATGCATCTTAACATTTTACTTGCTTTTCTGACTGCAGCTGCGTGTTGAGCAGGGCTCTTCATTGAGCTGTCTGCAGTGAGGCCCAGGTGCTTTTCCTAAGGTGGTGCTCTTAATTGAGATCTCTGGTAAAGTGAATGATTTACTACAGCTTATTTTTTACTACCAATATGCATTACTTTGCATTTAAATATATTACTTTCACCTCTTTTAAGATGGCCCATCCATCTAGCTTGGCCAGTTACCTCTGAAGTTTCCTGTCTTCGTCAGACTTGGTAAAGAGGATTTTTTTGCATTATCTGCAAATTTTGCCACATTGCTGTTCACTCACTTTTTTGACATTAATTAATATACTTTGAACACCTGGTCCTCGTATGATGTCTTGAAGCACCCTGCCCTTAACTTTTTGCTATAATGAAGATTGACAATATATATGCATTTTTTTATCTTTGAGAAAAGTTTTGCTTCATTTTGTATCCTATCCCAAAATGATTTAGTCTCTGGCTGAGATGGGAGGCCAAGTTAGTCTCTTGAGAGGAACATTGTTCTTGCCACATTCATTCAGTTACTTTAACAAGGTTAAGGGCCGGATACCTTCACAAGTACAGCTAAATCTTTGAGAGACAACTATGCTCTTTGTGACCACAAGTATGGAAATTAAGGACAGAGGATGGAAAAGTAGTTAATTAATTCAGTATGTTGCGCAGATGCATTCAAAATTAAGATGGGAGCAAGCTTTTGACATAGCAGTTCTTAACGCTTTCTTGTTGATAATCCTAAAAACCAGGAATATAATCAGTCTAAATAGACAGGAGTATGAGTCTACTTCTTACACCCAAGATTTCGTGTGAAAATAAGGAAAAAAAGGAATCAAGTGGTAAGGTCTAGGCAGCTGTTAATTTTCCAGACTTTCTTTCAAAATCTGATATGAACCGAGATATTTTAAGATTTGGAATCCCCAAAGTTCTTGTGGAGAAGGGGAAAGGCAAACTTATTTTGAGGCTTTGTATGTCCTGACATCCCCTAGGCCTGCTTATTTCCTGGTATCTCTCTCTCTTTCTCTCAAGTGTTCCCCATCCTCTCCCTGAGAGAGTCTATGTCTGCTTCATCAACCCTGACTGCCTACAGTATGCAACAGACTCCACCACCTTTCTTCACAAAGAAGATTGCTTGCACAGAGGAAGGCTCCTCAGACTGCTTGGGACACCTTGCACAGATGCATGCCACTGCCTTGAATTCAGAACGGACACTAAAAGAGATCCTGAACATACTGGTGGAAATGTGATCACTCACCTGCAACTCAGACCCTACCTGTTTGGTAAAGGAACTCTAAGGACAACTAGAACTTCTTGTGATATTGCCAAAGTTTTATCTGAAGGAAATAACATTATTTTCCATACCATAGTCCACCCAACCCTACACCAAACTATTTTGGGTGGAATGGAGGTTGACAACAGGTATCAAGTCTTTATTTTCTGAACGAGCCTATGAAACTGCTAGTAACCTCTCTACAAATAGTACTGGAGCCTAATAAGATTTGACGGCAGAACATGGAATATAATCTATGGCTATCTGTGGACCAATTATACATACATATATATATGCACAAATAGATATCTTTGTGTGTATATGAGTATATATACTATATATATTCTTTTTCCTTGTGCAAGCTATTTTGGTACAGTCAAATATAGGATGCTGAATTATAAGAGAGTAACAGTAAAACTTGACACCGTGACCTTTTTTTTCATGCGTAGCAACACAAAAATTATCAATATAGCACAATCAAAAATATAAATATAGTTTCTTATTTGAAGGAAGACTAGGAAGAAAACTTGGTGCTCTTCACTTAATTTTGGAAGGTTCTAAAATACCACAGTGCTTGTGCAGCATAAGAAAGTGACAGGGATAGAACATAAATTGCACAGTCACACCTATTAAAGAACATAATGTTACATTAATGACGCTTTTGCATCAAATATAAGAACAGAAACTGTACCGTGTGTCATTTAGTTAATTTAGAGGAAAAAAAAATGTATACCAAAAAAATGAGCTCACTGCAGTGAACAACTCAACGCTGAATGCTCTTCACAATATATTTGCAAAATAAGCAGCAACCTAATAAAAAGTTATGTAAGTCTTTACAGTTTGCCAGCCAAACCTAAGAAAATTACTTAAAGTGATTGAAAGCTGAGTTTTGCAGAAAAAACACATATGGAAAACAGTGAGAATACTGTGCCTGCTGCTGGCTTCATACTGAAAATATCCATGCTTTGCTTTTGCTGTGGGTTAATGTATCTCTCGAAATGTGTGTGTATTCAGATAGTATTAAGAGATAAATATATGCCTTTCTAATGGTGCATTGCCATTTGGGTGAATATCACGGAATACTTTTCAACATCTCTAGGAGGCTGTCACTCATTAAATGAAGCCTGTAGCCCACTATTTTTCATGTAAACCCACCATGATAAAATGTATCTATAAATAAGCATTAAAACACTGTCTAAAATAAATCCGTATCCTGATAATATTCCAGCACAGAATTGGCACTTTTTTTTTCAGGATTTTTTTTTCTCTTTTCCTTTTCTTTTCCTCTAAAACCTTTATCAAAATTAATGTGAACACAGAAAAGATTTAGCAGTGCTTTTCAGGCAGGCTTCTTGGTTCTCTCCTTTCCTTAAAAGGCTGTGCATCCACCTATGATCCCCAGATTTTAGTAGGGTATCGGAACCCATGAAAGATGATGCATTTTTCAAATTAAACGTTTTAAGACCTTCCCTCCCTCCATCCTGTTAGTCCCTGGTAATGACTTCTTCTTGGGGAATGGTATCAATGGTTATAATTTTAATGTACAAGATAATAACTGAAGCAGCACAGTGGGAATAGGCTGTGAAGGATTATATTGGCTAACATCTTTTGTTTGGAAGGTCCCGTCTGATATCCTTAAACCTGTGAAAAGAAACCCGTCAGCTTCATGTCATAGTAGTTACTGTAACTATTGGGAGCAGGCTTGTGTGGTACTTTTAGTACCTCTGCATTTCAAGTTCATATAAACCCTAAAATCTTTATGATTTTTTTTTCTTTAGGCTAAGCAAAGTAATAGAATTATGAGGCACAAAAGGTAACCTTTCTGAATTTTAGCTCCTTTTTTTTTCTTTCCTGAGATTCACAGCTATAAAAAAATTTTCTGTGTAAGATCCTTACTCAGCTATCCTGCACTTAATCAAGAACTGGGACAAGGTATTGTTGCTGCCCTTACTGGCGATTTTCCAAATATATAGAATCATAGAGGCATAAACACATGCAATTGTTCTATTCAGTTCTTAAAAATTCACTTAATAGTAAAAACTGTATCAGTAAAAATCAATAGGGATTTTGTTTTTTACTTCAGTGGAACTCAGATTTCATCCAAATGTGACAAAGGTATAGTTGAAAAGCTGTTTTTTATGAACACTCTGAAATCACTTGTGATTTCACTTTTTTTTTGTGATGGCACTCTATTTCTCTAAGACATTGATTTTTTCCTGACACTTTTAATTATACTTGTCTATGTAAGACAAACTGTGATCCTCAAACCATCCAGTCAAAACTCTCAGAGCAGAATTATATATGGTTCCCAGAAGGAAACAGCTGAAAACACTAAAGCTATATGGACAGATACATTAATTATTACATTAACTTCAAATATTTTTTTTTTTCATACCAATTCCACTTTGAGAAATGGAGAATCTATCAAATCAGGTATTTGACAGGTAATATACAAAATCTCATGCCATTTATCTGTTAAAGAAAATACTCTCCTAGCTGAATCTTACTAAATGAAATTTCTATGTCTTCACGCTATCAAACACAGATTTCACAAGATACTTAGGTCTTGCCTATGCACAAGATGTGCATATCCTATTCATCCATATTAATTTTTGTTTTAAGTATATTAGTATGTTGTTAGCAACATGTGAACATCAGCAGATGCTAATGTTGTTCATCCCTAGAGTGGATTGCCTTTTGAAAACATAACTATCAGAGTGCTTCCTTTGAATTTTTCTAATTGATATGGAACCCAGGGCTGAATCAGTGGAAATATTTAATCTTTTCTTACCAAAATTAAATCTAGTATTGCAAATTCTTGTGATATATTCCCAAACTCTTACTGACCATTCATTATAAAAGCATATCAAACAAGAGCATCATTAAAATTCAAGATGTTCTATTCTGAAGATTTAAATGTTGTATTATCTTTGTAGTTTTGTAAAAAGGATGCTAACCTATGAATAATATCTTTATTTTAAAGGTGACTCTTTCATGTGTAACTTAATAGAAATTAACTGCCTTGTCATTTAATAGCAGTGGTAACTGTCATAGCTTCACTCTCTAATTTGTTTTTCATTGTTCATCTGGGTTTTGTTTAATTTCAGATCTCACTGATTTTGAACAGTGAAATCAGATTGGCCTTTAACTTTTAGGTTCCATTTCAGATTCCATTGAGCAGGTATAACAAAGTGCCACTCATGCAATAGTAAGTTAGGGCTACAGGAGGGGGAAACCCCCTCTCCCACCACAAAATAGTAAAGTACTTCATGTTTGTACTGTCTTTTTCGTTTAAAATGTAAAAATATATCAAGTCAACTAACTTCTTTTTATAACTTCAGAAGTATATGTATATTCAAGGTACTGGAATTTTTTGTCCCAGACTTATTTTAGGAAAGCAATTTAAAGACTTAAAGCACAGCCGGAAGTGTTGATGATAGTGTCAATGTTACATCATAGTGCTATTGTACAACACATTTTTTCTCACCACAGGAAAAAAAAAAAGCCACAGTACTTAATTTACAAAGAAGGTGACTGATAAACATTGTCATCCTGTGCCTAACTGTAAAAGAAGATTTTTAATGAAGCAGTAGTTAGTTTACATACAAACATCTCTGAACTGCCTTGTAAATTTTAGCCAAATGTTTGAAGTTTGTCCGTAACACTGAGAAATGTGATGTTTAAAATAGGGTATATTATATAAGTTCTTCCTACCTCCCAGGAATTGGTAAACCCAAGTAAGTAGCCCTGTCATGACTGTCAGTCTGTATGCCCTTATATAGATTCAATTTAAAATGCTTTTTGTACTTAAAACCTGTTTGGACAGATCTTGCATCTTTCCATATCCTTGTGGTTCTCCTTAGATAGTCAATTCCTAGTAATTACTGTGGTGGAAGGCAGATCTGATTAGGAAGGAAAAACAATGTTATTTTGGGTACAACTAATTCCACTAATTTTAATTACATTTTTGATAAATAGGAATTAATAGTAATTGCTAGATATACATTTTTTGTAAATTTAAAGAACCATGGATAGAAATGCCTTACTTCTTTCAAAATCATTCTTCGTATGCCTATGTCAGCTAAACATTTTCCTGGACACTTAAAATAGATTTGTGATCTTTATATTATATAGTCTATGGGATCACCAACATGTCTGCTATTAATGGAATTTCCAAGATAAAGCTTAATGTTATAATTCCATAGTCTTTTCCCTACTGTTAGTACACAGCACACTGCTTTTTTATGCTATGGACAGTCCATATTCAACTATACATTGTTTTCATCTTGCCTCTATAAGTTTTGTTTAAAGTACATGCATTCATTTTGCAATTGAGACAGAAAAAAACCTACTCGCTTCTTTTTCTGTCTCTCATCACTTTATCATATGTAACATTTTTTAACTAAATAAATTGATAGTTGATACGTATGTTGATCAAGCCTTTTCTTATGGCTTGGTTGAAGGGGAGGCTTTCAGAAGCTCATCTTGAATATCTGGCTTGCAGCTCTCAATATGTTGAATTAGGATGCATAATTTATGGCTGACATAATTAGTTGTGATACATGGAAACAGTTTTACATTAGAACCTGATACAAGAGGAACTTAGTAAATTCTTAGATCACTTAATTTGTGTGAGAGAGATGATAAACTAAACAAAATCAACGACATACCAGGAAATCATTCAGACATTTACAGTATAAGCCTTTCTGTGTCCCAAGAGATCAAAAGAAAAGTATGAGTGGTGCACTTACCTGCTTCTCATCTTGAGACTCACCAGGGTAGTTGTCATTGGAAGATTGGTGTTGAGCCAATCAGGAATCCAGTGTTAAGCAAAATGTATGATCTTTGTCCCCTTGGTAACAGTTGTGTTTAGCACAACACAAAATGTGTTGCTCTAATCATTGCTCTAATTGGCACCTTTGTTGACAGTCTCAGAAGAAAGGTCAAGACGTGGTTAGGCATGGGACTGATGTACTGTCTTACACACAGCTGCAGCCTCCTTAGCTGAATGCTGCAATTTATTGAGCAGCCATGTGCTTTTTAAATTCTGCTAATGTTTTAGCAAATTCCATGGGTAAATACCATATGCATTTAATCTTTTTATTTCCTCTTTTTCTTTTATGCTTTCCTACAGATAGTGTGCTTACTGTGTTAAATCTAGGTGAGAGAAAATGAAAGTGAGGTGCTAAGCTAGTGAAAAAATATCTGCAACCCAAACACTTCATAAATTCACTTACTGTTGACAGGCAGTGTTTTATACAGTGAATATTAACACCACCTAGGCCAAGCTACTTTGGGTATTTGAAGAAAGTACATATTAGAACACCTAAGTTTAAAAATGACTATTCCATATATAGTCATATTCTGTGAGGTAGGCACTCGTAGAGGGTGAT
Organism: Haliaeetus albicilla; assembly: GCF_947461875.1. NCBI lineage: Eukaryota > Metazoa > Chordata > Aves > Accipitriformes > Accipitridae > Haliaeetus > Haliaeetus albicilla. The sequence goes on from NC_091497.1 coordinate 23,406,505, forward strand.
TCAGAGCCCTAAATTAGTTGACTAAAGTTAGACAGTGTGAATACCTCCCACAGTAGCAATATGTTGCAGAGGGACAGAAAGGAGACAAGTGAAGGGAGAAAGGGAGGAACAGAGTGATAAGGACTGTAAATGAAGTAAGTCTACAGTGAACTTTAGAAACTGTTAGAAATGAGTGTAAGTTTTTTGACAAAAGGAAGATCAGGTTGGTTCGTATAGCACATACTCCAAACTGAGTAGCATCTTCACAGGTAACTGTAACAATAGTATAGGTATGACACCTTCAACTGTGAATATCCATACATACATTTACTGTATCTGTATTACAATTGTTCCTGGAGTCCCCAGCCAATACTGGAGGACTAAAGTACATTTATAAATAATTCCTGCTTCAAAGAGCTTGCAAGAAAAATAGGACTCATAGGCAAAGAATAGGAAGGCAAAGGAGAGAAAGAAGAATGAAATTACCTGCCCAAAGTCACCAAGGATAATAATTCTTTCTTACTATAACATGGACTATGATCTATAATCCCCACGATTTCCATGTTTGAAAGCATTTATAATACACACAACTTTGGGGAATTCATTTGTTTCAAAAATATTTGCCTTTAGTAAAAGAGCAAGTATTTATACTCACAAGTAATGGTACCACAGTAAACAGTAGCATTTATGTGCATAAGGGCTGGGTACAGCTCTTGAAAGCATAGTCCTTTCAGAGTATTTATGGCTCTTCTGTTTTTGATTAAAATAATTCATTTGGGTTGTAGGCACCTTTTTAAGGAGAAATCAAGAATTCTGCATTCATCTGTCTAAATTTATTAGCTCATTAGTCACTGTACAAGTGGATGGCAAAGCTCAATTTTTCATCCTCAAAACCAAAGGTTACTAAAGGACAGACATCCTACATGTCACAGACTTCTGATTTTTTAATTTGTATTTAACATCCATTTAGATGCCTTTTTGGCATTTAATGGGATTGCCAAGGAGCTTTCTAGTCATGCATGGACATATATGCACACACAAACTAATGCTTTGTATCTATTCATTTACCTATCTACCTATCCATCTGTTATCTTCTGTTAAAATTGGTAGAGCCATTATTTCACTTGCTGTTCTCTTTGATGGACTTTCCTTTGCTGACTCACTGTAAATTGGCTCAATTGATAAAGTTTTGAAAGTTCATAACCTTAGTTTTGGAAAAGCTAATATGTGAGTCATAGGTTGTAGATTCAGGGTTTCCCATTTGTAAGTACTGATAGTACAGATAGTCTGATATCAATCTGTACCTAGTGGCTACTTTTACAGAAATACACTATATTGGAGTATAGCAATACCTTCCTGACAGTATGTGGGTTTCCTAAATTGCATCATATTTTAGATCTGGGTTTAGGTTTGGCCTGGGCCAGCTGTTGTAGGCATAATGGTACTGTATATATTATATTGTGGATGAAACTCAGCATCCTATGCCAGTTACTGTAAGTCTGTTTGATCTTATTGGACAGAAGGCTTCAGCTAGATACCTGTTTACTAGCAGAGAAGTGCGAATTTCAGCTTGCATTCTTTTATTTGATAACAGGCAAGAAAAATATTTAGGCAAGTTATCTTCTGCCTGAAAATACTGAAATAAATTTATATGGCCATTTATCCTATTCAAGGATATGTGATCTTTTGGTTGGCTACAGAAAAGGCACAGGCTGTACTTGATATCTGATAGCTATAGTTTTCTTTAGACAGGCTTATAAATTTTGCTTCTTAATAGAGAGAAAGTGAACTAACCCATGTTGCAGTGTCACATATTTAGCAATGCGAGCTTTATAACTACTGAATATTGAGATTTTTACAATTCTACAAAAAGCGCTAAATGTTAAAACACTAGAAAATATCGATTTACCTATTATTGTAACTATCACTTTATAGTCCTCCCCCTGCCTAACTTCCCATACTTTTTTGTCATTTTAATAGAGAGAATATTCAGATATATTGGATTGAGTGTGTATCCTTGGGTAACAACTGCTTCAATCAGTCACTATTTTCTTTGTTCTAGAGTAAAGAGATAAGCCCTTTAATTCCACCACTATCAAATTTCTCTTCACTGTGGAGCAGGAGCCAGGCACTATGGATATATCTGTAGCATTGGACACATCAGCCCTGCAAATGTCCAAGTCAGGGAGCATGTTCCTAACAGGATGCACATTTCATATTTTGGCAGCAGCAGGACATCTGCCATATTCCTCTTCTCAGTGTCCTGGTAATCCTGGAAAGGAAATCAGGGCACATGGACTGGGCAGAAGATGGAGTCATGTTCCAAGAGGGTAAGTTTAGATGCAGCTGGAACATTTTGAGCTACTTAAGCTGTGCTTGATTTTCTGCTCTCTCATAACATCTGTACTAAACATATTTATTTGCTTGCTTATGTACACACTTACTCTTGCTTAAAAGTGTTAACATTTTTTATATGCCTGAGTTACAAAGCAGTGTACCTCAAAAATGCAGTCAAAATGCGGTAGTTTCTTAGAAAGTACTACAGCAACCAGTTTCCCTTAGTAGCTGAAACTGTGTCTAAAAGAATTTCTGTGGAAAGAACTTCCTTTAAAACTGAGTCTACCTTCTTTCCCACCAGTAAAGAAAGGTGATTTGGTCATGAAGTATAAAGAAGAAAACTTCTTGTGAAAGGAAAGTGGCCATTGTAAAAAAAAAAAAAAAAACAAACACCAAAAAGGTGTTTACCTGTTACCAGAATAATTAAAAACTGGTTGTGCTTTAACCCCGGCAGGCAGCTGAGCCCCACACAGCCACTTGCTCACTCCCCCACAGCAGGATGGGGGAGGGAATCAGAAGAGTAAAAGTTTAAACACTTGTGGGTTGAGATAAAGACAGTTTAGGTAAAGCAAAAGCTGTCCATGCAAACAAAGCAAAACCAGGAATTCATTCCCCACTTCCCATGGGCAGGCAGATGTTCAGCCATCTCCAGGACAGCAGGGCTCCATCACGCCTGATGATGACTTGGGAAGACAAATGCCATCACTCTGAACATCCCCCCTTCCTTCTTCTTCCCCCAGCTTTACATGCTGAGCATGACGTCGTATGGTGTGGGATCTCCCTTGGGTCAGTTGGGGTCAGCTGTCCCGGCTGTGTCCCCTCCCAACTCCTTGTGCCCCCCAGCCTGCTCACTGGTGGGGTGGGGGGAGAAGCAGAAAAGCCCTTGGCTCTGGGTAAGCACTGCTCAGCAATAGCTAAAACTCTGGTGTGTTACCAACATTGTTTTGGTCATAAATCCAAAACATAACACCATACAGGCTACTATGAAGAAAATTAACTCTATCCCAGCCACAACCAGTACAAAACTAAACTTCAGGATATTATTAATCTTATTTATTTGTTGAACCCTGTGTATTCTTCATATAAATATATACTGCATAATAGTTTCAAAACCAGCTTCCTTTCTTGGATCCAGTCCTGTACTCTTCAGGAAAGCCCACTAATGTCTAAGTTGTTATCCTTACAGAATGAAACTGAAAAAAGGACATTTTTGTTTCATACCTTTTCCTTCTCATTTTGAATACAAATATAACATTTTCATATACATAAGCAGTTTCTGTTATAAACTGTGACTACTCATCTGAGGTTATAATATATTTCCTTGGGTCAGCTAAAGACAGATAGGATTAAATATAGTGTAGTTCAACTTTGGTTTTTTGTCATTTTTACTGGTAGCAAGTTCATCCCACTGCTTATGTTTCCATGCAACCCTATGTCTATGTGAAATCCATTTCATTTTTTGATGAATAAAGTCCTTCTAATTTCCTCTCACATGAGCTGTGGGACTCATAAGCGGGGTGGCAAGTGTCATGTAGTTAGATCAAGATTATAATATATTTAGAACTTATAAGCACAATCGTGTGCTTTGTTTTGTTACTCACTTTCCTTTATATTGCTTAGATGCGGGGAATTTGCTTCCTGACTTTCTGGAAGAATGCCAGGCTCAAAGGAAGTTTCAGGGTCCTCTTCCTTTTTACCTTCTTGTTCAAATGCTCTTGTGCATTCAGCAGGAGGATGCCAGCTGCATGAATTCAAGAAGCACAGACTGCAGGAGAAGACGTTTTTAGCATAATTCACTGCTCTCTGTGGTTTTGCGTGTTGCTTATTGGAACCTGTTGTTCTTATGCTGGCTAACACTGTAACGTGTGGCAATGTGAGATGGATAACTATTGAACACCGACATCTTACAATTCTGGAAAAAAAGAATGCTAAGTATTTTTTATTATTATTCGACAGTGGGGGGAAGGGGACTTTTCGGGCAGTTTTGACAGTCATTTACAATCATTTAGTTTAGTGTCTGTGGAAATATATAGTACAGCTCGATTATGCTGTGAAAGCCTTTCACTGCTTGAGTGGTAGTGTTGAGTTGTCCTGCCCTATGTAAGCCAAATGTTTTCGAAATGGAGCTGCTTGTGGAAATCGTAGGATGTCTCTGGAGGGATGTGCCAGGGCAGGGGCATATTGGTTTTGACTAAGGAACTTGTAACCATTTTTCCTAGCCAAATTATATATTACTAATGACAGCAGTTCTACAAGGAAACACAAGTAAAGGTGCTGTAGATAACTGCAGAGGAGGGAGAGAATATATCATCTCCCTGCCTTTTGTTTTCAAAGTCTAGCCTTAGAAAATTAAAGGACAGGAGAAAAATAAATTATTAATATCGCTCATGAAATTTTAAATGTACAAACATATCCTGAAATATAGTAGCAGAAGGGTGATAAACCCACACCCTTTCCACTTTTTTTCAGTAGTGGTCATGTTCGTGCAACAGCACTCAAGCACAGCTTCTTACTGCAGGTGCTTTTCCCATTTTGGGAGTTCACTGCCCTTGTTTTGTTAGCCTCAGCATTTTGAAAGTGGTGGCTCACCCGCAGTGCTTGCAAATGTATCACTGTCCATGCTGCCTTTGCTCTTTGTATTTACTGGTGTCTTATGCTTCAGGGTTTCTGATGCCCTTGAGAAGCTGTGACCATTTTTTACATCTGAAAGAGTGCCAATTCATTTATTAAGACAGAGTCTGTGAGGCCTGGATAAATTTATTCTATCTAACATTTAATAAAACATTAAATTAAAAATGTGACTTACGCTGTGACATACTCAGCATTACCCTTCCAAGGTTTGTATTTGAGTGTTACAGGGCCCCACTCTCCAGAAGGTAACATGCTATCAATCCAGCTCTGAGGTGACAAGGCCACTGATGTTTTCCTGTGGTGGTTGTTTAATAATTAATTTTTCATTGCTGGTGTGTTCAATAAATAGATTGCAACATTTAAGACCAGTTTAATAGGTTTATAGGTTCCTTATAAATTCCAATAATGATAATAGTTAATAAGAGAATAATGAATTTGCACTCAAAGATCTCAAGATCAATCAAGCAAATTAAATCTGGCCTACGCCTAAGCTGTAGCTACTAGGGTGGGGTTTTTTTTGTTTGTTTTGTTTTTTTTTTACTATAAAATGCACCCTGTGTGGATAAGCCTATCTGCTGATTTGTTGAATTTCTTAGTGTTTCACTTGTCATATTAATTTAAATCTTTAATCTGAGGACGTGGCAGGCATATGAAGTGGCGCATTAAATCAATATTATGTTGCAGACAATGTCTCTGAAGAGGTTGCCATTGTGTAGGGGAATGCAATAATAGGAATAATAAAAAGAAATTGCATTTTGATCTTTCCACATATGTTATTACAATGCTGCTCACCCATTTTAAAAAACATAGAGCTCTGCTTGTAAAGGCAATCCCTTGCACAGTGCTTTGTCACCTACTCAAAATGCAAAGTAAAAAAAAAAAAGAGTCCAGATGGGGAAGTCTTGTCAGTTACTATTAGGATTCGAGAGCATCAGCCCTACGAAGAGGGAGTCTGTTGCTTAACAGGCGTTTGCTTGGCATTTAAAATAGATGGTTGTTGGTCTCGTTAGAGTTCCTGATAGTCAGAGATAACCTCATTAAGAAAGTTAACAAAGGAGGAAGGTACATTTGGTTTATCTACTTGCTTTATGTCTCATCCAGGGCCTGATTTTCCACTTCTTTTCAAACTTTTTTATATAATCACTTGAACTGGGGTGATTCTGTCGTTTCACAGCCATCTCCACAGCTCTTTATTATTGCACACACAGTACACTGGAAGGGGATTCAAAGCACTGTTATTCATTCCTGGCTCTGAAACTATCTTACTGAGCATCCATTCACTTCATTATCCGTTTTCTACATCTGTAAAACACGAATTAAGCTGATGACCTCAGTAAGATGTTTGGATTAAAAATGCTGGATAAGAGCATATTATGTGAGATGCAAAACAGTGGAAAATTGGGGCATTCATTCTTCCAGAACTTTAGGATCTGACTTAAGATCTTTTTTTACCAGTTCTTTTTTTAAAGTAAGTCTGCTTAGACAGGACCTTGCCAAAAATCTGTGATATAACCTGAAAAGCAAGCAGAAAAAAACCCACCAAACTACAACAACCACATCTATTATTATCTAGATTCTAAAGAAATTAACCTTAGGAAAGACTACATATCTAAACAAACCCCTGGCAACCAATACTTCCTGTGACACATCAAGGCATTTCTTTAACCTTCCTCATTCTTGCCATAAACCAAGGCTAACACCTCTCAAGCTTGCAGGCAAGGAAAAGACAGCAAGGTAGCAAGTAATCATCGCCTGGGCAGCAGTTAGCTGTGGCTGCTGCTCCAGTTTATCTGCTAAACAACTTCTAGAGAGATCATAGGATGGGTATCCGTATGTAGGTGGACGAAAGAAGAGAAGGGCTTGGGAAATGCAGCTGTTGTGGTTATTGCAGATAGAAAGATATGCAACTGGAAAATTATGTTGCACTACTAAGGGGTAGAAATAGGGTGGGAGGATATTGTAGCAAAATGTAAAAGAAAAACTCGGGCATGGGGGTATCATAAGATGATAAAAAGAGGTGAAGGGCTGATAAACCTCCATTGCTACGAAAAAGTTAATTATTTAGCCTTGATTAGTGGAGATTCCACATATTAAGAACAGGCACTACTTATCATTAACTGGTGCTAGCCTGTTTCTGGTTTTGGCAGTAGTTGATTAATACTATCAATGGCAATCTCTGTCCTGACAAAAGTAGGTATTTCACTACTGTAAGCTCATCAGGTGCTGCAAACTGGATTTGCCATGCTGCAACCCATCAGTGCCACCTGCCATTATTGCAGTATTTGCCATTTTCAAATTGGACACACAATGACTGCTTATCTTGTGGCAGGAGATCATTGCTAACCCATTTCTGCACACAGCAGTTGCCAGTCAGTGGCCGGTAGTGACCTTTTTCTCCCGATGTTGAACGGTCATCACTGAGAAGCAATGGGCACTGACCAGTGAATGCAAATTGCACTTCTTGCTTAGCAGCTTGCTAGCAGGGTATGTTCTGTGGAGGCTCTTATTTTGGGGCAAGGAGCTGCAGAAAGCAGTTATTGGTTCCTGCTAGCTATAGGTCCCTAATTAGCTTCTGCAGTGACTTTGTGATTCACAGCAGGTGATGAGCAGTGATAGTTTACTAGTGGAGAATGTAGTGACTTCAGATAAGAAGCCTGGGGCTGAGGAGATAGGAAATGTAGTAGGAAAATGGGATTATTGTAGCTACAAGGGAATCAGGTAGCAATATTTTTTTTTTTTAAACTGAAGATGTAACAAACAAGCTAGTTAAGATTTTGAAACAGAAGGAGAGAAGAAAGGAGGTAGGAAAAGGGATTACAACATGGAAATCTTAGGTTGAAATTTAAGTGGCTCACCTGTTCATTTGCCTCGTGCACTCTCATTTAGTCTAACAAATGTCTTGATATTGCTGTGACTGAAATCCACTTAATATTTATTCTCTGAAGACCCATGTAATGTCAGCGAAGTCATTCCTGAAACACAGAGGGAAATTTAAACTCAGTGCATGTGTGTCTACAGAACAGTCACTAAATCCCAAGAAATGCTATTTTCTAAAGGATGGAAGGAGCAATGGTGGGTGGCTTGACTGAAGATAAGCATTTGGAATAGAGATGGTAATGAGATTTCTCCTCAATGTACAATAAGTGCATAGAAAGAACAGCAACAGCAAACCTATCAAGTTGGAAATATTTAGGGGAAAATCAGAACGTTCAGCAACTATTCTCTCTCCCAGAAACTGTAGGAAAAATTATTAAAAGTAGTATCTTACTGATGGCTCCATATAGGCAAATGGGAGAGCATAGTAATTTGTTTAGTATTCTATTTTGACTTCAATTTATGAGGTTAGCAATAACACTGCAGTGATGCAGAATGATATGTACAAATGTTTGCATGAATTAGTGGCCCTTCAAAATTTATTCTGACCCTACAGAAGGCAGGCATACGTTTATTACAGTATTCCTTATTATCAAAGAGAATTTTACTGGATAAGTAAGATATCCTTTTGTAGCCCAAAATAAATTTTGAAGAGGGAAGGACTAAGAATTTGTATTTCCTTACCTGTTAGAACTGTGATGAAATAACTCTTAAAAATCAGCAAGGTGTTGAGTTTTATTTAAATTGTACACTCGATTCCCGTTCCCTAGGTATGTAACTCCTATGTACAATTAGCATTAGCTCAAGTACAGTATGGTCACCTTTAACTCTCCTTCTCTTGGAGCTAGTTATTTCAGTGAATCTGGGAGTGACAAATCCCATTCCTTGCACTCTGCCCAGCACTTACATCTGTGCAGGAAACCTTTGCTGCTACTGACTAAGAGTCCTTCTTTAGCCTATCCAAAGTACATTTTTTCTTTCCTTTAGTGCTCTCAGCCTGATATAATCATAATCTTCTCCGAGTCGATGTTAATATTCCTTCATTTAGGGTATGGAATCTTATGTTCCTCCTTAATTACCTCCTATGGTTGGACATGCTATTTAAAAGCCTGGGCTTGTTAATAAAGTATAGTATGTGAGGTCTCAGTTCATTCTATTTTAAGTTTATGAAAAATACCATTTCGAATCTACAGTATTGTAACATTTGAAAAATGCTGACTTGTTAAAGATAACCATTGCATATTTCTGCAGAGAATGCTTTGAGGACATTTGCTTTTAGAAAAACATCAGGTTTTAGGCAGAAGAAACAGTTCTAACTCCATCTAAATTATTTCTTCCTTGTTAGTGCTACTTTCAGAGGACTCTGGAGGTGTTTAAATACCCACACAATAATTTGGTGTGGGTTATTGGTGCCTCACTTTAAACTTGGGATCAACACACCACTTTATTTTTCAAAAATAAATTTGCAAATAAAATGTAGCAGGTGGTTAGATTTTTGTTCTCTGACTGGATTCCTTGATTTTCAGGCCATGGAGGATCAGAGTGGTATTCCCTCAGGGTCCTTTTTTAACAGTAGACAGTGTCAGAGGGAAATTAAGGGAACTATAGAAAGCTCCAAAATGGAAACATAGTAACATTTCCACTGAGCCTGTTTCTATCCTGCATTTCTAGTAGCAGGGTTATGCACTGAAATATGAGAATTTATTTTCTTACAGAAAAGAATACTATACTGTCCAGTGTAGCAGTTGATGGTCTTGTTATCCATATAAATATCTAAACCTCCTTTGAATCCTGCTGGGCTCTTAGCTTCAGTGATGTCTTGAAGGAATATGATAAAACATGCTTCCTGACACCAACTTTCTCTTCTCTTGGGAATGAGCTACTCATTATTATGAGGAGGTATTCACCATGGTCTTCTGGCTCTGACAGACCTGATCAAATACCTTTCTACCAGAAGTGGCCAGCCTCTTATTCCCTGGGATAGAAAAAATGTGCTTCTCCTTCTCCACTCTATTAATAGTGTTTAGATACTAATGGATTGGTCTTGCGAAATTGAATTCATACCTGCTGACAGCTACCAGCTCAGGCTTGATTCAGTCAGCCATACAGATCATTTATGGACCATGGACAGATTCAGGGCAATACTTCTTCAGAAATAAGAAAGTATGGTATGAACTCTGTATAAATCCACATCAGACTTAGAACAGTTGGGTTGAAGTAAAAGTAATTTAGAAAAAAGTTTGGTGTACATTGCAGGAATATGCAGATCAATGAAGTAATAATGACAGAGGGCCAGATCCTCAGGGCGTTGTAAATCATCATCACTTAGCTGAAGTTACTGAAGCTATGCTGATTTACAACAGCTACAGAATTGATCCAGTAGCAAATCCTTAGTGATGTTGGTGTTTTCTCCTGGTAAGAGCTGGAGGCATCAGAGATGATGGTATGTGGGGCAAGTTTAGAACAGAATATAGAGAAAAGACAACGTGCATATTTACAGTGTGTGGGGAACTTGAGGCTGGAGAAGACCTTCAGGAGTTTCTGTGTTCAGTTCCTTTTTACTGTTGCAAGCAATGACATCTTATCATCCCATTCAATTTTTTTTCTTAGAAAGGAAGTGGTTAGTCGAGGCAGAATGGTATTTTAAGCACAGCTTTACTCTGAAAAACAGATTGAACGGAACTTTTATCACATGCTGCCCTCTGGTTTCGCTTATGATCACTTTTGCATCTTTCATTTGAAGAAAGAAAATTATATATTAAAAGGGGGGGTGTTGTGTTTTTTTTTTTCTTTTCTGGTGTGGTTTTGGAGGTGGTGGTTGGGGGTTTGGGTTTTTTTGTTAATGCTATTGGTAACCCTGTAAAGCTGGGGGAGTTGTGGAAGAACAGTTGATGGTCTTCTAGTGCATTCATCTTTCAGGATGTTAATAATGTTCTCCGTTTTCAGAGTATATTTTTGTAAAGGCTGCAGGACCTAGACACACTGCCTATGTAGGTAGAACTGGTAGCATTGAGGAACACAGTATGAATACACTACAGCTAGTAAATTGACTTGATGCTGCTTTGTACTGCAGCATGGAGCTGCACTTAACTTACTATCTGAAGTATCTGTTAATCTGGGAATGTCCAGCACACCCCAGTCCACTGTACTGTGTCTACTGAGCGAGGAATTTTGTCTGCCAAATCTTTAGTGTTGGCAGCAATGTCTGAAGCCAGAAGGACAACAGCTTGGCTTACAAGTAGCATGCTGAGTCTGCAAGGACCAGATAGATTGAAAGACTATTGACTTGTAAATTCAGAAAATTTGGTAGTGAATCCTGTGGCATACTGAAAATGCAAAGGTGTTCTATGCTGTTTATGAATGTAATTTACAGAATAGGATTACACTTCAGGTGAACATCAGCTTTTTATGCAGCAGTTCTGCATAAACTCTGAAAATTTTTGATCCATAATGAAGCGTAACTTCAGCTCCAAAAACATTTGAAATTGTGTGTTGCTAGTTTTAGCTAGAGATTTTTACTTGCTTCAGACAGTTACTAGAGGAGTGCATATGTGACGATGTCATGCGCGGGTAGGGGGGGAGATGTGAGAGAAGGAGAGAAATGAGGGCTTTTTTAATCTTCCAAAATGCAGCTCCTGATAACTGATAGGGAAGATAGCATGGATAAGCATTTGGTGTTCATTCCCTAAGCTCAATCTGTTTTATCTGAATTTATCAAAGTTTCCCTATCTCCAGAGAAGAATGAAAATGAACATTTTGCTGAGAAATGTTTTATGATATTTCTAGACGTAATTTTTTTTTTTTCCTGGCTAGCTTTGAGAGCCTCTGGGGTCTCTTTTCCTAATGTTTATCAAATTCAGTTAAGGTACCATCAAATCTTTGCAAGGCAACGTATACAGAAATTGACTGTTATGCGAGAGACTAATAAAGTTATCAAGCTTGTTGTCTTTCCAAACCCCTGTGTTCTGATTTTCCTGATCAAATACAGCGTATTGTGAATGAGAGCTGCTTTATTTATTCAACTAAATTGTTTTGAAACAACAACAGTAACAAAAGATTTCTGTGAGGTGTTTGCTGGAAAACTGTATTTACTCCTCCTAGCAAAACACTGGGTCTCCTGCAGAGGAATAGTTATCAGCTGTTTGAACTTTGGAGCTAAAGCATACTGACATTAAAGACAGCATCCCTATGATAAACAGGTTAAAATATCTTCACGTTTGGTGAATTTTGGTTGGGTTTGGTTTTTTGTTTTTTTTTTTTAAAGGGAAGATGTTGTTGGTTTTGTTGTTGCTGTGGTTGTTTTTTGGGGTTTTTTGGTTTTTTTTTAATAACAGGCCAAGGAATTCAGGTCATGAAGAAGTTGATAGCAGTAACTGCTAAATCAACAGTTTGAGACAGGACACTGTCACATGCAGGAGTAACATACATATTCAGACGATCGGTAGTAGGGCACATGTTCACTGGCTTGGTATTCCTGAGGAGGGTGCAGCAGAGCAACTAAACTCACCTAAGTATTTAGGAAAGTGGCAGTGTGAAGGAGCTTCAGAGGTATATGGGCTAATTTTATAAAGCACCATTGCCATTATCAGAGAGTTGCATTCACTACTAGAAAAAATTCACTGGGGAATGAATTGCATTGTTTCTTAAAGGGCTCGCAGGTATGAAAGTACAACTTGGATAATGAAATGTAAATTTTGGATCTGTTCGCTAGATATAGTATTTAACTAATGGAAAATGGTATGTTAAATCAGCAGGAACACCACCACCCAAGAGTTATTTTAGGATATTGCCCAATAAAAGGCACTTTTCAGGCTTATACTATGCAGTTAAACTGGTTAATTGAACAAAATTGACTACACCAAGGAAAATGACATTAAATTGGTAAACTTGACTATTACATAGATATATGAATATACTCATTATTATAGACCAAAACTCCCTTTTTGTAGTACATTGCACTAATGTGAAGCTGCCCTGGTTTGCAGGGTGATGTACAAACTGTCTTCAATTCCCCTGGCTAGTACCCAGCAGCAAGACTGTGTCTGTGGATGTACTTCTGTCTGTGGTTTATACTGTGCAAGACAACAGCTGAAACGGGTCTGTTGTACTTTGTGTATGGTAGAGTTTTTGATACTATAGATACCAACAATTTATTTAGAACAGCACAATTCACATATGTATGGAAAATCCTAGCTGCTTGGTCCAGTCGCTTTGTCATTATCAATATTAAAAAAATATTTAATTAGCCAGTACAAAACTGGTGCTACAAATGCACTTAAGGACATCCGAGAAAAACAGACGAACAAGTCAAAACCCTTTAAGAATTAAATTAAGATAACAACAACAAAAAAAATTCATTGACTCCACAACTTAATAGAATGTAATCTTGCAGATCTGTGAATTTAATACCGTATTTAGTTGGAGATTTAGAACAAGTTATATGATGGAGTCACTGCAGTGAATGGTGATGTGAAAAGCAAGTCTGGAAGAGTCCTTAGATTGAATAAACATGAAAAAAAGCCCTTATAATAGAGTATTTCTATTTTACTTGTTGCAGTTGACCATAGTATGTCTCCTTAGAAAGATAGCAACTGAGCAGTTGAGAAACAGACTCTTGTTTTGCATTGATCTGGCCTCCGCACTTTGGCTCAGGCAAGTATCTGCAAAGAGAGTGTTTACGCCTTTGCTGGGAGCAGCAGGACATCGGGCAGGAGAGGGGAGTGAAAACTAAGGATGGGACTTGCCGCACCACACAGACCTGGAGTCTGCTGCTGTCGTGGTTCCAGCCCAGCCGGCGACAGAGCACCACGAGGCTGCTCGCTCACTCCTCCGCCCCGGCCACGGTGGGGTGAGGAGAAAATATGAAGAAACGCTCGTGGGTCGAGACAAGGACAGGGAGGGATCACTCACCATTTATGGTCACGGGCAAAAGACAGGCTCAACTTGGGGAAGAAACAAAATCAATTTAATTTGCTACCAATCAAATCAAAACAAGGACACCGAGAAGTAAACCCAAACCTTAGAGAACACCTTCCCCAGCGCTCCCTCCCCCCGGCCCACCCCCATCCCGGTTCTCTCCCCCTCCCGCCTCCGAGCGGCGCAGGGGGACGGGGAATGGGGGTTGGGGTCAGCCCGTCACACCTTGTCTCTGCCGCTCCTTCCTCCTCAGGGGGAGGAGGACTCCGCGCTCCTCCCCTGCTCCGCCGCGGGAGACCGTCCTCCACGAACTGCTCCAGCGTGAGTCCCTCCCGCGGGCTGCAGTTCCTCACAAACTGCCCCGGCGCGGGTCCCTCCCGCAGGCCGCGGTCCTTCAGTCCCGGCCCAGCGCGGGCTTCCCCAGGGAGCGGCCGCCATCTTGTGGGGCCTCCACCCCCTGCTCCGGCGTGGGCCCCTCTCTCCCCGGGCTGCAGGTGGGCATCTGCTCCCCCGCTCCCCTCCGCGGGCTGGGGGGACACAGCCTGCCGCCTGGTCTCCCCACGGGCTGCAGGGGCATCCCCTCCTTCCTCCCTGCCCTCGGGATCTGCACAGGGGTTCCTCTCCCATCCCGATCCCCCGACTCCCGGCAGGTTTCCCCTCTGGAATCTGTTCTCCCAGAGGCGGGTCCGGCTCCCAGCCGGGGAAGCTTCCAGCACCTTCCAGCAGCAGCCGGCCCTGCGGAACCTACCCGGATACTGGAAAACCCCGCCACACAGACCCAAAACAGCTGGGCAGGGCAGGGAGGTGAGGTGCAGCCAAGTTGTAGGAGGGAAAGGTTGCTCTTGTTTTTTTTCTGTTTTCTTTCCTAAGGGAAAGTCACTTCTATGGAGTTTCTGCAATGTCCGAGCTACTGAAAGATAGCTGATCTGAGAGGAAAGCATGAGAAAGAGACACAGCAGGCAAGAGAGAGATTTCTTTATAGTCTTTTCTTATTTGTTACATTCTGAGTTTTTGCCATGTTAATGTATTTGTTTTTCCAACTTATTTTCTAATACAGCTCACTAAAAAAAAAAAAAAAAGTCACATTTTGCATTGCTTGTAGAGCTCACCTGAAGGAAGAGGAATGGGCAGGCTTACTTGCAAACTGTTGCTGACTGAAGCCTAGTCATAGTCAAAAAAAAAAAAAAGTAACTTGCTAAGAGATGCTATGCAAAAAATTCCAGATGGTGAAGCCTCAGGAACTTTTAGGCTGATTACAAGCAGTATGGATAACTGAGTCTGATAGTTAGTTACCAAGATACCAGCCACCACATCTGGTGACTCTTTCTTGTCCTGGTTTCGGCAGGAATAAAGTTAATTTTCTTCCCAGTAGATGGTATAGTGCTGTGTTTTGGATTTCAGTATGAGAAGAATGTTGATAACACACTGGTGTTTTAGTTGTTGCTAAGTAGTGTTAAGTCCAGGATTCTTCAGCTTTTCATGCCCAGCCAGCAAGAAGGCTGGAGGGGCACAAGAAGCTGGGAGGGGACACAGCCAGGGCAGCTGACCCAAACTGGCCAGAGGGGTATTCCATACCATGTGATGTCATGCCCAGTATATAAACTGGGGGGAGTTGGCCATGGGGCACCACGGCTCAGGGATTGGCTGGGCATCAGTCAGCAGTTGGTGAGCAATTGTACTGTGCGTCACTTGTTTTGTATATTCTATTATTATTATTATTATTTTTTCCCCTTCCTTTTCTGTTGTATTAAACTGTCTTTATCTCAACCCACAAGTTAAGTTTTACTTTTTTTTTCCAATTCTCTCCCTCATCCCACTCTGGGGGAGGAGTGAGCAAGCGGCTGTGTGGTGCTTATTTGCCGGCTCAGTTTAAACCATGACACTTCCTTACCATGACATAGGTGGAGAATGGGGCCAGACTTACTGCCAGTGCCAGTGTTTTGGAGGATTGGATGTTTCCCCCAGGGAACTAACCACTGAAGGATTTTTTTCTTTCATAAATGGATATGCACCTGACACATTGAGATAGTGTCAGGGTATTATCTTGGCATTTATCCTCAAAAATCCAAATCCCGTGTTAGCCAGTTTGGTGCTATATACAGTGCATGAGTTAATCGGGAGCAACCAGCCATGTCTGACAACCACAATAACAAGCATGATAAGTTGGAAGGTGCTTTCAGCATGTGGCATTCAGGTATTTTGACAGCATACGTGCAACAGTTTTGAAGTTATATAATGCACTTTGGGAACAGTGACTGTATAGCCACTCAGTAACGAAATACGTAGGATGACAGCTACAGGTGAGTTGCTGGGTCCAAAAGTGCTTCTGATGAAACCTTAACGTATTGCAGTGTATGCGTAGATGAACATTCTAAGAATAGGACTGTAGAGTCAGCATGCACGTGGATGTCTGTCTTTTCTCTTTCCATAAATGCTGGATTTAGGGAAATTTTCTCAGAGTTATTCTCTCACTGGAACTGACCTTTTAAATGCTGAAACAGAACAGAAAATACCAAACTCTTTCTACCTCCCTGTGCACTCCAGTCAGTTCATAAGGGCAGGCTACTCTTTGAGAGGTATTTGAAGTAATAGGGTTATTTACCTTAGGTATTTACATGATTCCTGAAGCACTAAATTAAGAGTGGATTTTATGTATTTTATTACAAATGTAATTATATCTTCATTTAGATATAGACTGGCAATTAATGGGAATGAAAATGCAGGATGATTTTACATAATTTGCAGCTAGACAATTCAGGGAGTTGGGTAGGGGATGATAATATGTTTTCCAGTTTTTGTGCACAGTATATTAAGTCCAGAATGGGTTTGTGGCTTAAAGCCTTTTCCAGCCATCTACAAACAGCAATTTTCATTTGCTATGGTTAGGTCTGAGTTTGATAAGAGGTCAGGAGCTGATTCACTAAGTCACTTGACCTCCTTTCAGTGTCTTATTTCAATACTGAATCCTGTTCTTTTTATCTTTTGCACCATCAGCTGAGTTCACATCTTTTTGTTATGCTTTGAGGCTTTTCTACTATGTGGTTTAGTCAGTAGTACTCCCTTTTATATATATATGTCTATAAATACATGTGTCTATTTACAAACATCAAATTACTTCTCTTGTGACATAACACTTTGTATATTAACTGACATTTTGTCTCTAGAAGGTAAAGATAGTGCTTCCCAGGGAAGAGCTAAGCTTAGGTCCCACAGATGTCTCTTATGGTGTGCGTGTGTCTATGTTAAACTGCTTGCTACTTACAAGGGATCCAGAACCTTTCTTGCAATCTCTGTGCAGCCTTAGCTCCGTAACAGAATTGTGACAAACTCGAAATTTATTTTTTACAGAGAATTTCTCAAATTGGCTTTCATTTTGAATTCTGAACTGAATAGGTAAGATAGAACTTTTTTTTTTTTTTTTTGCAGTTTATGTTTTCAAAATATTTTGGGAAGATTGGAATGAAATTTTTAAAAGGTTGACAGCATCAGGGCAATCTGGCATAACATTATTTTATGATACTTTACCAGTCAGCCTAGATTTCATGCTTTTTTTTTTCTGGATGTCATAACATTTTCAACCATAGCTACATGTCTATAAGCATTACAGGTCTTGTTCTTCCAGTTTACTTTTATTACAGTTTGTGATGCTTAGAAATCTGTTGTGCATATACACATCTTATTTTGGATATTCAAAGTCTTGATTGTCGGGGCAGTTTTTTGCTCTGTAAAATCAGTCTTACTGATGTCAATAGGAGTACTTGTGTGAAGGTAGGTAATACTTGTGTTCTTTTTCTTTTTTATTACATATATCTACTATACTATTAATGAATATAATTTAGGTTATTGAACCTGGTAATTCTTTGGATGAGTTCACAACAAGGGCACATTGGGCTGAATGAAAAGTTGTAAAACTTTAAAGTAGTCAATAAACCAATTAGTGTATCAACAGTATATACTGTTAGGCAGCAATGTAGTAATACTGATCATACAGCAGTCTTTAAGGTTTAATCTGGAAGAGGAGTAAGATACTACTGTTCTTTTTTATTTGTGCTGCTAATTTAAAAAAAAATAATTGATGTGAGAGTAGTGGAAGGTAAAGGCAAATTTCTTCAAATTATTCTTTTTGAATAAATGACTTTTGAATAGGTCCTAGCTTAAAAAATAACAACAACAAATATAAACAATGAAAATAGTGTAATTTAGGAGATTGCTCCAACTTCTTAAAACACAGTTTGTTTAGGAAATTAAATGCCTATTACAATATTCTGAGTGCTATCAATGGAATTAAGTGAGGTTTTTATTTTCAGTAAATGACAAGCTGTGTAGCAGACTATGCCACACCCTGCAGTTTCTCTCCCCCTCTGTTTTAAGATTAAGAGCCTCAAGTATCATTAACAATCAAGGCAGGCTTTCCTACAGGAACAGTATCATTACAAATAAGTAGCTTAACACTCCGTGCATGTTAATGCACAGAACAAATCCTAGCACTGATTTGCTAGGACTAAAACCCATTAGAACACTGGCCCCAAAAGGGGCAAATAATTGAAAATGTACTAATTATCAGTCAGGCTCTTCGGAAAGATTTTGGGTCAATGCCAGGCATTATTAAGATTTTCAGTAAGTTTAGACTGAGTTTTCTGTTTGGTTCTCCGTAGAAACTTGTAGGTAGAGCATTTGTTTTGTGCGTGCATATTTTGAAACCTTATGGGTTCATGGAAGTTTTTGAGTTAAAGAAAATCCCTATTTAGTGGGTTCCTGTGTACTGCTGGGGTAGGAAGTGCTAGCAGCACACTGTGCCATCTGTGAAACCTATATTCAGCCTGTGCTTGGGTCTTGAACCTGGCCCAGGTTATATTGCCATTGTTACTTGCCTGTCCTTTGTCAGGAAGCTGAAAAGCAGTCAACATAAAATAATAAATGAGTAAATGTTTACACTGATGTCATGGCTGGTACACTGCAGACCATCAGGGGGGAGGGGGGGAGCTTGTCTGTTAAAAATGGACAATGTGTGAATTTATGGCTCTGTCAGGTCATTTTCATGGCTAAGGGAATGGGTATAGTGGTTATCGACCAGCGGAGAATTTATATCTAGGATTGACTATCGTTGTTCAGTACAATGGATTGTTTCTCTCATGTCTCATAAATAATGTGCAGCTTTTCATTCAAACTGATGAGTATACCAAAAAGTTGTATTTTCTGCTTTCCCTCTACATGGTGTTGAAACAGTGATGACATCTTGCCACTTCTGCTGCTTTTACATCTATGAGGCCTGAGAGAGAAAAGAAGATAAACAGCTATAGAAGCACCTACTTGCTTATTTTTTTTAAGCAGTCAGAAGCCATCTGTTACAGGATGTGTACTGACACTGTCTCTCATCACCGCCTGAGTCCATGGTGCGACTGGGTTCTCCACACTTTGGCATCTCAAGATGAAAATGTTCCAGGAAGGTGGTAGAAACTGAATTTTCTAATTAAATGGGACATTCATTGGCTTCCATGAAACTTAATTCATTTTTACAGTGCTGGATAGTCTGGCAGAATCTTTAAAGCACATATTCCTTCAAATAAGCAGAGAAAAATCATCTTATAGCTGTTTAGTCATGTAAGCTTGTGCTACCTAACTTGGATAATCCATCATTTACCTTTTCAGTGAGAGGACTGTAGTCCTCCACTACTGTTCCTTTTAGCAGCGTTCATGAGAGCAGGTGAGCATGGGAGGAGACGGGATGCTTCAAACAGTCATGGAAATTAAGTGTAGGCTTTTCCAGCCTACGTTCTTTATTTGTGAGCAGCTTCCACACAGGTAGTGGTGGAAAATGTTGACTGCAAAACTTGTGGCTTTCAGGGATTAGCTGGGAAATCGGATGTCAGTGTTAGGTACCTGGATCTCCTGCTGTGACTGTCCTTTTCAGAGTCAAGGTAGTATTCACTCCTTTTCTCTGCTAACCAGGTCGGATCCCAGATCTGCCTGTCCACTTAGTGTTTGTCTAGCAACTGTGTACTGTGGTGGGCTGCCTCTGTGGTGATACTGGAGCTTAAGTAGACATTCCCAATTAGCTTGAATTGAGCCAGCTTTGCTTTTGCTAGCAACGTAGCCACGGGCAGCATGGTGGGAGCTATTTGCTGAAGTGTTTACTCAGCATCTGCTAGATGGGGCAGTCCTTAATGGGCTGATATAATGGATATACTACTATGTAAAAATGTGAGTGGTAGCAACTGTGGTATAGTTTACACCACAGTGGTAATATGTCTCCTGGGGATTTGCACCTCAAAATGGACTGAGAGCTGTGCAGGGTTTGTGGGGGCTTTGTTTCGGTTTTTGTTTCCTTTTGGAAGGGATGGCTTTGTGTTGTTTGTTTTTCCCTTCAGCTTCATTCTCCCTCAGAACAAAGACATGCCCATTCTTAAGATGTAAAGCTGTACGCTATTGTGTTCCTCTTAGGAAGAAAATTCCTTTCTACTAATTTCTAATGCTTTACCTGTACTATTGTACCAGTGAAAGTACTGCATGGGTTTATGTTAGAAAGCATTCCTCTTCATAATAAGAACAAGTTTGATTTAAAAAGGCCTGAAGTGGATAAACAAATAGTTTTTTTCCTAGTGCTTTATTTTAATTCAGTTTAGTGTTCTTCAGATGTATTTTAACTGCTGTATATTAATTTGGATATTGTTTTTCCTACGTCTTTGTGAAGGCAGTTTGTGGTTGCCGTTGCAGTAGATCACCAATCAACACTAAAATGTCTTGCCTGGATTTTGAACCTCTTAATTTTGGGCTTAAAGAATATTTGGATTTGCTTTGGTTAGAATTACTACTTCCTGCTGTTTGAGGAAAATACAATTAAGACTGAAGCAAGATATTTTTTGCTTAATAAAGGGAGAACAGTGTGTTCAATATGTGTAGCTTTATTCTCAGAGTCTCAGAAGTGAATTCATTAAAAGGGAAACTAAACTAGTGATTTGGTGGTAAAGCAGCATGCTTCCATGTGGAAGATTCAAGTTCAAATTTACAGCTTTTTTCCTCATGTTTTGGAGTAGCAGTTAGAAAGCAGACATACTATAATTTCTTAATCATTTTGCCCTTGTCATACACTGAATTCCTGTGATTGAAAATGGATGCAGAACCTCTCTCAAAGGATGAAACCTATTCAGGAGTTCCTGCACCAAAGCATCGGCTGTCCCACAGCAAGGGATCATGCCAATTGAAACGCTGGAGAAGAGCAGGGTGAAACTGTTTCTGAATGCGGGGCCAGTGTTAGCTGTGTGAAACATGTTTATGTTTGGATTTGGGGTTTGTTTTTACTGTATTTTCACTTGAAAAGAGAACTTAACTGTAGCTGAACCATAATACTTCACCAGGCTTTGCTTGCTATAGCTTGCTAGACAGAGTTCCCTTGGGAACAGCAAACTCCCCTCAGATGCCCCTGAACAGCCAAGATTTCTTTTCCTTGACCTATGGATTTGATCCCAATCGACAGGGATCCCAGAGTGCAACTGATACTCTTGCCCTTGATCCATCTGGAAGCAAATCCTGCTGCGATACAGCTGGCGGGCTTAGGCAATGTATACACGTAGAACGACTCAAATAAAACCCATTGCTGACCTTGTTTGCTTATTTTAGCATGATCTTTTGTTATCCATTATGAAATTGAGATCGAATGCACAGTAGTGCTGAAAGCAAAAGGCCTGTCATGGACAACTGAGGGGATGTGTGTCCACTGATGAGGATCAGTAAAAGAGCTGCATTTTGCTAATGCGATACGGAGTTAAATACGGCTCAAGCTCCCATATCTTTGAGTGAGAAAGACGCCTTGCCATCCTTTATGAGTCTTATCCTTTATGAATGGGTATACTTCTGCCCAGAGTAGTACTTCCTTGCTGTAACCCCAATGCCAGCATAAGTTTTGTGTTTAATCCCCTAGATTCCATCCGTGTGTCTAAAATGCATCCCATAAGCTCTGTGAGAGCTTATATCCAGTATTTTGAATAAGCAAGTAGGATTTCTTCAGTAGTACTTCATTTGTAAGAATGTCCATGCACGGTTCTGTGGTCACAAAATTTTGTTGATAGCCTGCAAATTTCTGGAGAGAAGAAAGATTATATGTTCATGATTTATACAGAAAAATGATTCTTCTTTCTCCTGATATTTACCTGTGAGTTGTTTGTTTGTTTGTTTGTTTTCCCAATAGACTAGGTTGTATATTTAGAGGAGGCTAAGTATGTGTATTTTTAATTGTATAATAGATCTGATGTTGTGCCACTCATAAAAATGATATGCTGATAAAGCACTGGGCTGAGATCTGGTGTTCAGTCTCTAACTTCTTTAAAGATTTTGAATAAGCCTTGGTAACTCACTTATCTCTGTAATTAATTTCACATCTGCGAAGTAAAAGACATTCTTACTTTTTTCTTCCTTATATATTTCACTATTAAGATTTATGAGAGAAAGTTTTTTTTTTTTAAAAGTACGTTTCTATTGAACAAATTGAACTAGCTGTATCTTATCGGGGTTTTTCAGTTAATCCTCTAATTTAGTCAAATGAGAATATTAAAAGTAAGAATTAGTACTTTTTTACTGTTGTGAAACAAAGGAAAAATATAGTCTGTTTAAGCATAATACAAGTAGGAATCATTATTATGATTTTTTTAAATAGAGAGCTTTATTCTTGCATCAGGATGAGGACAAATCTTACTTTTTTTTTTTTTCCTTTTCCAAAGTCAAAAACATTTTTCCATTTTTATCTCATTGATCAGTTTGGTTTTTACACATAAAAGGATAGTACTCACTAAGATTAATGTGTATTTGCATTATATAGAACAACATATACATTTTTAATGCCTTACATTCAAATTCTAGCTTAGACTATTTTTGTAGCTCTCCTTACTATGAAACTCATGTGCTGTTTCATCCAGTGAGTGATTCAATCTCTAAAATCTGGTGAAGAAAATAAACATCTTAACAGCACAATCAACAATGATGTTGTACTTTCAGAACAACAGTATTATCCTTGGATCTCAAGTTTGTCTTCACAGGACTTGATATAAAATAGCGCATTGTATTTCAGTCTCAGTGCATATTGTCACTAAATGACTGTTCAGGCAGCTTAGTGATGAGTAAGAGAAAAGCAAAATTCTAGTATGTTCTCCCAAAACCTAGCAAGTAAGTCTCTAAATAATCAAATATTGGGGTAGGATCTGGCAATAACTAATGATCTGTAAAATGAAGGTTCTGCCACAGCTATGTAGCTTGGACACTTTCAGGATCTGACAGCATCTGGGAAGATGTTTTTAAAATTGCAGTTTTGTACCAAGACACGTACCTTTTACCATAAAAATGTATTTTCTTTACCTATTGAGGTACAAACCCCGCTTTGGTTTCCAGCATAGCCTGCAAACAAACATTTCATTTACAACATGTGATTTTTTTGCCTTTAATGTACAGTGTGAACAAAAGTGCTTTCAGTGACTTTAACTATTGGAAGTACCCCGAAGTAGGATTTGGATTATTATATAATTTCTGGATATTAGTCTGAGAGCCAAATAAAAATGCCAGAGCTAAACTTCCTAAGATCTTTCATTCTATTTGGCAATAGCATATGTATATGCTTCAATTTCTAAATCTTGGTGTGTGCAAAATTGGAGTTTGATAATCTTGTATGACAAGCACCTATTCTGTATGCTCAGTGATCAACATTATTACTGCTGTGTTTGCAGTAATGATTATTAATGCTACTATTATTTTAAAATAAGTATTATAGAATAGAATAGTTCAGTTGGAGGGGACCCACAACGATAATCTAGTCCAGCTGCCTGTTGGACTTAGCTCCCTGATATAACTCAGGCTGATGCTGAGAGAAATGGATAAATATGTAAAATAGGTAAAAACTTTATTTAAAAGGTAAATATTAATAAAATCATAGTGATCCTATACATACAGATAGTATTTGCAAGCGATGAATTTCATATTAACTCAGAATTCAGGGCATGTCCAGTAGCTATCTGTTGGCAAGGCCAAATTGCACAAACAACTTCAAGCTACTTGGAAACGAGGAACAACTCCAAAGGCAAACTGTTTACCTTGCACAGATCACTTAGTTACTCACCTAAAGGCAGTGAAATACTTTTTGGCGCATACTGATATAAAGATTCCCTAAAGTTAGACAAGGATTTGAAAACTGGAGCTGGATTTGTCATTTTGAATTTTTGGTGTGTTTTAATCGTGTAAATGCCAGTTTCTCAAAATTCCTATTGTTTGCTATAGAAGATCAATCCTTGGCTTGCATTAGAGCAACTATTTCGATTTTCATGCATGTCGCAGCCTTCCAAATCATTGCTGCAGTAAAAGCAACCTTACTCTTCTCTCTCTCCTCTCTCTCTTCTCCCCCCCCCCCCCCCCCAATATTTTATTTTTTGCTTTTTCTTAACCATGCACATGTTGAGAGTTGCTACTTTCACCTATAGGAATTTCTGTGATTCTTAGTGCTGCAGTACACAGCCAGCCATCTTAATTTAAAAGACCAGTAGAGGTGTTTTGAAAGGTTTTCTACTTAAATTGATTAAGGATTATTCAGACAATCCTGTCTGCTAGCACTTCTGTGGGATGCAGACATCTTAACTGCTGAAGCTGTTACCAAAGTGGTTGCAACTACACCTTTGAAGTGCAAAAAGCTTAAACTATAAGAAAACAAAGAATAATGTCTTTTTTAAGGTATTGTTGCTATTTATAAACATTATTTTAATTTCTTTTATACCAGTTTTGTATTACTTTTTCAGATAAGTTTTTGCTGGTAGCTGATTTTAGGTTCTACTTCAGTGGTACACATTTTTAATGTAAAAAAATGATCACTAAAATTTTGACTTTGGGAAACCTGCATTTCATATGATGGTATTTGAATTGCTGTTACTAAAAAATAACTTTTTCTTCTGTAACAATAGAAGAATAAAGGCTAGCTTTGGAATCACCTAAGTCTTAGTATGATCTTACTTTTTATGGTAGGTAAAAATAGAAGGAATATCTTAGTAATTTTTCTTGTTTTCTTTGAGCAAGCATTTTGGAATGGAGTAAGAGATTTAAGGAGCTGCTTAAAAAATAACTATCAACGTAGTCAACAGATTTTACAGCAAACTGCTTGTAGAGCCTTTCATGACCATACACCAAGACAGTATGGATAGTCAGTGTCTAGCCTGACTAGTATCTTGCTGGTGTAAATAATCTGAGCCTTTTTTCCAACCATTTTTCTTAGTGATGTTTATGGAATTTTTTGTTGTGCAGGTAGAAAAATAGCATGTCTTTGTTGCTTTAAGGGAAGCTGAAGGCAATTATGTTGAATCATATTTGGGAAAGGCGATGTATGTGAGTCCCATATCACCTACAGCCAAAGTCAGAGTCCTTTTGACTTTCAGTTTCTCTCTCTTATAGTAACTTCCATGTATTTGAGTACTGAATCTTTTATCTCTGGCAACATTTGAGATATTGTAACATCGTGTCAAAAGGAAGTGGGAAATTTTGGAATGTGCCTCCAAGTCCTGGCCTGCCAAGTGCTTAAGTCAGTATCTGCCCACAGTACGGACAACCAGAGAATGGAGCTGTGGGCATGGAGGAGAGATGTGTTGGTGTATACTGAGAAGCTGTACAAGCATAGAAGTTTTAGTCCCTGGTCCCTAGCCAAGATAAGAAGTGACATTGCTTTATAACTGTACAATTGCACTTTTTGTTTTGTGTTATGTTTCAATCTGTTTTGAGAATTAATTTGACAAATACTTCAGTGATGCGATTTTTTCAGCATCAGTGATCTCCCACACATGGCCAACCTTAAAATAGATATTACACTGGTTTGATGGACAGGAACATGATAGGAAAACTTAGGTTAGCTTGGAATTTGCAATTAAATAGTTCAACAGCTAACTTTAAGGCCAGTGACATTAACCCAATGCTGTGTTAGGAGTGACCTCAAAGAATATGTGACATCTTATTTCAAGTCGTTTCCCCAGTGTCCAAGAAGATCGTGTTCACCATGTTTGCATATGTTGAGTAAAATTTGAGTCCCCAGGTAGTTTGTAATTATTCATTCTCATGGAAACTATTGAAAATGCTGTTTCTCTTCAAATTTGGCACAATCTCTTGCACAGTTCAGCAGTGCTCTGTTTTCATCACTACCATGTTTTTGTTTACTGATATGCTTTATTCTTATTCTTCACTTAATCTATAAATGATGGATTTCAGAAAGTTTTTGAAAAATGAAAACTTAGAATTGTTCTTTGGAGGGTTAATTAATGCTTCTGTCCCTCTGTCCTCTCTACCATGCATAGTCTGAGATTTATTTTTGGAATACAGCACTTGAAAGTGTTGCCGTGCTGCTGCCTGTTCCTCCTTTCTCCGTGGGAAGTCGTGGTTAGGCCTCAGGCTTGTCTCACTCATGCACCAAATTATCATTCAGAATAAGAACACAATGAGTTGCTATTGCTCAGTGGTAGCTTGCATTTTAGCATCCTTCAGTTGGAGGTGCTTTAATCCCCACTAACTCAGTGGTTATTTTTTGTAGAATCATAGAAATTAGGATTCGTAAAAGCCTATTGGATTGTGTAGCATCAGCCTCTGCTATAACAGGAATTTTCTAGACTGATTTGAAAAAGTAAAATCTCAAATCAAGTGGCTTTTGCCTCTCACCTTACTAGACCATGGGGGTTTTGTGTGTGTGAAATCTGGTTTTTTTTAACCTTTGTTTCTTTGCTTTCCTTGATTCTTATAGTTGGCCTTCAAACAGCTTTTGGTTAGGTATCTTAACTTTTTCTTGGAGTTTTAAGCCCTCACCTTAGAGGTTGATATTGCAAAGCAATGTATGAACAGGAGCTGAAAACATTATTAGATATTGGAACACTTGGAACAGGGGTAAGATATAATTTTCCTGACTTCAGGGGGACTTACAGTTATTATTACCAACTAAAGTAGTATGTATGTGTATTGTGGCACATAAAAAGTTTAATTTAAAAAAAAGTGTGCTTTCACAGTATATTAAGTAGTATGTAAAACTATCAGCTATTAGTGGGTATTTTACAGTTGTCATATATTTTGAATCTTCTAGTGCTGACGAAATGAGATAATTGATGAGGCAATTTGTGGTACAGCATAAATATATAGCATTCATCAGATAAAAATGGTTGCTGAGGAATTATACCATATTTAGTAGCATTAACTTTTTTGCCCTTTATATAATGGCATAAAAATGCTTCTGGAATGAAAATGGGTCTTTCCTTGAAATATATCCTCCATTAATATTGCTTGTAATTTCTGTTATGTATCACCAATTATATCTTGGCACTTTGCCTATCATAGTGGATATGCTGTTACAGTTGCAAAACCATTTCATCTAGAAGACCTGGTGGCCTGGAACAGTGCATTACGTTTACAGCAGAGAGAATTTAGGGAGAAATGCAATTTTCCAGAAACTCTTGCTAATGGAGGTTGGATGCCTACCAGAAATGATGCTAAAGAGATCTGAGGTATGAGAGAGACAGTGAGGGAGACCTTCTGCTCAGTTGCCATTCAAGCTGTAACCTGCTATGACAGTTGTCAACATCGCCCTTTCTGATTTCTCCCAGTTGCATTCCATTTATTATAAGCACTTCAAAGAGATGCCTGCTGGGGAATCCAGAGGAGAGTCACTGCAGGAGTCTGGCTAACAGATTTAGTCAAAAGTATCCTTGCCCCCTGCTGTGAGGAATAATTTAATGAGCACTTCAGGACAACAATATCAAAATAGGTAAGCCCCTTGCTTTCAGTGGAGGGAAGAGGTGAGAAGAGTGGGCTTCCAAAATGCATCCTGTGTTTTTGCAGCTGGGATCTGAGCCCCTATCTTCTTCCCTTGTTACAGCGAGCACAGGGCAGAAGTAAGTTAAAAGCTTGACCTGTTACACCGGATGCATAGTGTTTGAAAGCAGACAAACACTGCAAGGTTTTCTTACTGGCTCCCCAAAGATCTGCCCCCCCCCCGCCTCTGAAAATGACAGAGATGTGAGAAGGCTTGTACCTAAGCAGTTTTGTGTAATTTTGAAGGGAAGATGCACATTACTAAAGCAATAGACAGAGGGTAATGTACAAATCTCAAAACTGTTTTGTGGAATGTCAGAGAAAAATGAGTGGAATAAACCAATACAAGGTCTGCAGAGTGTGGGAGAGATCTTTAAATAAAGTTAGTAATTCTACTTACGGGATATCTGAGTGTCTTACTCTGACTGGTTTAGGGAGATGATCCTTGTGCCCTCTACCAGTACAACCTCTTGCAACTCTGTTTTGCTAGAGTGGGGAAAAAATACATAGCTAAAGAATCACAAAACATTCTTTAGGAAAAGCAATTTCCTGCCTGAGAGCAACTGAGCATGACTGTCTGTGGTACTTGCTTGGGGGAGCACTGTTGGCCCTTCATCTAAAAAAGGCACTTCTTAAAAATACATTTTCACCTCAGTTGAAGCAGTGGGGCTTTATGATGCAGTAATTTTCCAAATATTGTGCAATAGTTGTGCAATGGCATCTCCTCCAAAGTCGGGTAAAACAACTAAATTACTGCTAAAAGAAATGCACAAAATGCACATGTGCACAGCAGAATCATCCACTGGAGTACCAAGAAAATAGCATTACCTGGTAAAGTGCTATGTAGTTTTGCAAAGAGAAGGTATTTATATGCAGGAATAGTTATTTGTTTACACATTTAGTTAACTCTCTAAAATATAGGCACATGTTAGTACCTGGCACACATTTCACAGGCACAGACTTGATTATTTAACTTTTGAGCCACAAAATTATCCTTGTATTAATGTCCTATATACTTGTTCTAGATCAGTGTATTTTAGTATTTTAGATTATTCACTAGAGTTTACAAAATCTGTTGTTCTATGATCCTAATTTAGTTTATTTTCAAAGAGAAACTGTAGGAGGCCATTACCAGTACACTAATATGGGGCAAGCTGTTACTAATATCAAATCAGAACTCATTAAAACACAATGCTGGAGATACCAGTCCGTTATTAAAGTCAGGTTACACCAGTGCATTTCTGTCAATGAAGAAGGTGAATAGTTCACTCAGGATTACTAGTGCAGTTGCTCATAATTAGCCTACAGGATGTTGAATGTCAGTTCGTTACACCTTTAGACTATTTATGCCCTGGGGGCCTGAAAATTCAGTTTAACATATCATATAACAGACCTTCCTATTATATCCTGCCTTGGTTGTTACCTGTTTTTTCTGTTTCTTCCAGCGAAGAAGGAAATCTCTTCTTCAGTTATTTACCAAAAAGCCTCTTTTTATGCAAAACAGCATTGTTGAAATGAACTTGATCAATTTCATTTTCTTGCTTTCTCTGGGTCCTACTATGACATTTCAGCTTCACAGAGAACAGACAGCTGGCTTTGTACCTTGTAGGAGTGTGGATATCACTGAGGTCTAGATAACATTAATGTGACTGGGAGTTAATTTGCTTGTCTACGTGCTCTGCATTGTGGGGTGCATCTTTAGGTTTAACAGTTGTGCTGGAAAAGCAGTCTGCCTTCAGAGCTGGGTAGTATGAATAAGAGGAGATAAGAGGATTCACAGCCAGAGTAATTTCTAACTGATGCTGTTAAACCTTGATTTAGGATATTTCTGCACAGCTTGGCCCATGCTCACAAAATGAAACTGGTGGACTGTGGTGAGATCATAGGCAGTGATTAAACATTTATAGTTAACCGTAGTATACTATGGTATTGCTGCTGCCCAGAGGCAAAGCATTGTAATGCAGATTCAGTATAGCTGCTGCAAGAACTCTAAAACAAAAGGGGACGTAGAATCTCCTCTGCAGTACTGGCTCCTGGCTGTTCTCAAAACTGCGTGTGTTTCTCTAATATTCTTTATTTTAGTAGGGTGGCAGGGGGAAAAGTAAGTGGAGGCTGCTAATAATGCCTCAAAAACTGCAACTTCCATCCTTTGTCTGTCCTTTGCATCTGTCCTCTGCTTAAAGTTTACTCTCGTGTATGTTAGGTTACTCTGCTTTTGTAAACTGGTTTATGCAATTAAGTTCTGTAACCCTAATGCAAGTATGTAACTGCTGGTGGTGATGGCTCCGTGGCAAGATAGATTAATTAGAATGTCTGCTTGTAGAGGGCCACCATTTATTAAAGAAATGGGTGTAGGCGTTGAGATTTTATATGCATTCCTGTCATATCTGTGATCTCTTTAGGTTTATATATGACAATCATGTTTAAAACAGTGGGGGTCTTGTTTGTTTTTAGGTGATTATAAGAAATGATTTCTTGACTACCAGCAGCAGGTGATATTATTCAAGAGTTCTGTGTTTTGCTTTGTTTGTGTTTATTTGCATACCAGAGACTACTGTTTGCATAATAAGACCACTTTTAGTTTAAGTCCCTGTATCGCTGATTGCACACGCATTGCAAGGTGGTTGTTTTTTTATGCTATGTTGAGATCCAGTTCAGCTTTCTGTCTTGCAAAGTGTTGACTTGTAAATGTTCATTGTATCCAAAGAAAATAGTAGGGTCATAGCAACATGCTTTTGATGCTATGTGTCATAATTGTTACGCTGTGAATTTCCTGATGCTGGCAGGTTGGTGGAAGAGGGAGAGAGAAAGGGACTTAAAGGACATAGGTAATCACATCTCCATTATGCAGATGTAGCGGTTCAGATAAACAAGGGCTAGTTTCCTGCAACAAATGGCACTGAGGAAAGAAAAATGGTTGTCTGCTAAAGTCACTTAGAGGAGGAAGTTCTAGGATGAGTTCCTGTGGGACATACAGAAAATACTTAAACTTGTTTTAGTCTGCATTTACTGCTGCAACGTTGGAATTACACTTCTAAAGTCACTTGTAAGCATGTATATGATGTTTTTAAAGAGGACTTTTGTGATGAAATTATATAACCTGTGATATGATTAGCTGGTGCCACACTTGGGCCTAATAATTAATGTGATTTAAAAAGAAGTACCTGCTGGGAAGGCACTTACTGGAGGGGTAATTATGCATTGGTAAGTTCTTAATTCACATGCAGCAGAATATAAGCATGCCTGAAAGTGGAGCCTCACCTTTTCTCAGAAAAGGATTGGGGATTTCAGCCGGTTTCTTTGAGGAAAACATGGTCTGATTGGCCCCTGTATCAGATAAATGGTACCATCTCTTAGAAGAAGTGCTGCTGCTATCCTTACTGGTGTTTGTATTTTCTATGGAATTTAGCTGCCCTAAGAATTCCTTGAGTGGCAACCGTGTTTCACAAGCTCTTGACTCATGTCAGCATTGGAAAAAGGGAAGAAGTACATAGCTGTTGGCCAAAAAAAGCACTTAAAGGCAACATCTTGTTTTAATGAAGCATTTTGAAAACAGGGATGACCTTTGAAATTTGTATTGTCTTTTTGTTGTTTTGTCTTTAGCTTATGACAGAATCTATACAAGCCTGATTTATCACAGCACAGCGTCATCTGTTGAAGAGAATTGTGGAACCGCTTGCTGTCGCTTATCTTGCCCTTTTTCACCTTATTTCTTTCTGCTTTTGTGTTTACCTTTTCGTTCAACATAAAGACACCTTAAGCTTTACCCACTGGGAGGAAAAGCGAAGAAGAGGTGCAAAACCATGTCTATATGAACCTCAGCATGTCAGAAAAACAGACCTTTGTATCAGAGGAGGATTTATGTCTCTCTTCTAGGGCCTGGGGAAAAGGAAAAGGAAAGATGGAGCAACTGCAATACATAGAAAATGAAATGAGGGCCTTTACTGATAATGCTGTTACAAAGTGCGGGTGTGGCTTAAGGGTTAGGGCAGGGGATTGGAATTAGGTCACCTGGAGGCATAAGAGTTTCTTCACTTGATTTATCCTTGACCTTAGGTAACTTCTTTGTGGCTCAATTTGCTTGACTGTATAATAATATGGAGTTTTTTGTTTTGTGTGGATGTGGAGGGAATTGACTGTTTGCAAAATGCTTTGAAATTCTCCGAGCCAAGTGACTCTTACTGGAGACAGTTTGCAACATTTTTATACTTGTGTTCTGCTGAGAAATGGCAAAGGACAGGTAAAAAGTAACGCCTTTCAAACCTGACTTTTGCTGCCTTGCAACGTGTGTAATCGTTTACCGTGGTGTAAAGTGAGTGTAAAAATGCTACTGAACTAGAAGAAAACAGCATTTTATGCTCATTTTATCCAGGTACAGATCACTACACAATGATCAAGATAGTAGGAAATCAGGCTTTCGTGGTAGATACAGGATGCTCATGCTGGACAGGTTATGCTGCTATGCCCACAAATTCCCCTGAGAAACCCTCTTTCTCCTCGAAGACGACATTTCTCACGGGAAGTTTCTAAGCAATCAGAGAACTACTTTCATCTTTCTGTACAGTCTGCCTCAGTGGTGGCTTGAGACCTCATCCTGAAGGTGGAGCAGGGGAAAATGGCATAATTTCTGAGCTAATGGTGCCTGAATTAGCACTGATCGTGAATCTAATTTATTGCTTCCTCCTAGGTGTGTGCTGTACCTGGTGGAGATAAGGGCTAGATTAGGGTCTATGTGCTGTCTTGCGTTGAACAGTAAACCTGTGCTTTCCATTGCTTGCAGAGCTTAAGACCCTCTTTTCTAGGTGAAATGGCTCTAAAAATGTGGCCTGACAGAAGAGGCAGGGCTCTCATGCATCCCCTTCATTGCATACCACATTGCATAATGATGTGAGAGTAAACTAATTGCATTCTTTTATCAGCTAGAATCCTTAAGTCAGGTTGGACTCCATGTAGCATGGCTGGAAACAGGCCCAGAGAGGTGGAAAGCTACAGAGTTAGCAGAGTCTAGAAAAGAAACTCTCAAATATTAGTCCTGCTTTTTTTTTTTGGGGGGGGGGGGGGAGGGTGGTGGTGGTTGTTTTTGTTTTTGTTATTGTTTTGGGGTTTGGTTTGGGTTGTTTGGTTTTTTTTTTTTTTTCCTGATTATAACATACTGTCCATATGTAGTGATCTTTTTCTAAAAGCTGTGAAGAGATGGCTCCAGATATGTGGAAAATAGCCTATGACATGAAGTTTTAACTCTTCAGTAATATTGTCGGTAGCATCTGTGATTTTTAAATTAAGATGGGCTAATTCCTATGAAGCTCCTTCAGTAACAACGTCTTGTTTGTTAAAGACAGACTGTGCCTCAACCTAAAGTCATAGTGCATTCTTTAGGGGAATGCAAATTTCAGAAGCTTGCCAGGTATATTTCAACCCAATAGTCAATATTTAGAGCAGATGCCTATTCTATAATTGATTTTGTATTTTTTTTTTTAATGACAAATAGTAGAACTGTGTTGGGAGAAAGACAGGTGATGGACTCTGTTGATCAAAGTACTGATATTTACATATGCCTTCTCTGTAAAGGACCCTTTGAAGTTAGTCTGCTTGCTAATTCATTCACCTCTTTCCTTAGAAAGCAGCTTTGAGAGTGGCAGTGTTTAATTTGTGAGCGAACAATATTTTGTTTGGTTATGACTGGGTCTCAAACATCATAGGATACCAGCCTTGGAGGTCAGATTTCTTTGGCTGATCACTGACTCTGGTTGACTGCTTTCTGCTGTGATTCTGTGAACCATATCAGTATTGATCAAAATAAAACTGCTTTCATGTCTGTGATCTCTGGCTGTGCTGTAGAATAACTTTTATTTTAGCCAAATTGTGCTTGGGTGGTTTGCTGAAAAACTTTTTCTGTTTTTTTTTTAAATCTTGCTTTTGTATAATATCTGGTGATATAGCGTATCTGTTATTTGTTCTCTTAGGTAGCATAGAAGGAAATTCACCTTTTCCTCAAGAGTTGTTTTATTAGGTCTGGCTAAGATGGAGTTGGCAGCCCTTGTGGTGCTGTGCTCTGTGTTGGTAGCTAGGAAGGTGTTGATAACACACCAGTGTTTCGGCTATCGCTGAGCAGTGCTCACACAGCATCAAGGCTTTCTCTCCAAAATTCCCTCCTCACCAGTAGGCTGGGGGTGAGCAAGATCTTGGGAGGGGACATAGCCAGGACAGCTGACCCACGCTGACCCAAAGGATATTCCATACCATATGACATCTGCTCAGCAATAAAACCTAAAAGAAAGGAGTAGGAAGTGGGGCCTTTGTTATTACGTTTGTCTTCTGGAGCAACTGCTACGTGGACTGAAGCCCTACTTCCCGGGAAGTGGCTG
This sequence comes from Haliaeetus albicilla, assembly GCF_947461875.1. Taxonomy (NCBI): domain Eukaryota; kingdom Metazoa; phylum Chordata; class Aves; order Accipitriformes; family Accipitridae; genus Haliaeetus; species Haliaeetus albicilla. The sequence continues at coordinate 23,440,410 of NC_091497.1, forward strand.
GACACTGCTTACTGATAGGAAGTAGAGAATAAATCTTTTGTTTTCCTTTCCTTCTGTGCGCAGCCTTTGCTTTTCCTTTATTAAACTGCCTTTATCTTGACCCATGAGGTTTTTTTTCCATCTTATTTTCTCCCCATCCTGTCTCGCTGAGGAGAGGAGTGATAGAGCGGCTTGGTGGGCAGGCACCTGGTGGCCAGCCAAGGTCAACCCACCACAGTTGTCAGTGCACAGTTGTCCACACTCTGTAAAGATGTGTTGGAAAATTCTGTTGAAAGAAAAAGGTTGCACTTGCTGCATGTTTTTTAGTGTCTTTGGAAAGCTACATTTGCCAAAATGACCTGTGGTGAATGTTGGCATGGAGAGAAAGGAAAAAAAGTTTGTTAGGGAGCACAGATCCCCGCAGTGCAATGCTTAGAGGGGTACAGTGCAATGTTTAAGGGGATGTTTCGTGGATCACCTCACCCTGTGGATAGCAGGTTAACCAGTGAAAGTCGGAGTCGGATTTTGAGGTGATCAGTGAAGCTGTCTGGCTGTGTATGAGGGGAGCATGTGGCTTCATATTTTCACTTACATGTGTCCCAGTATTACTGCCTGGGGTGGAACTGCACAGTTTTTTAGCGGCAGACAGTGAGATAGCAAGTTTAAATAGGGATATGAGGGTTGATTATGAAAATGTGCTCCTGAGGAAATTGAAAATTTGGGTAGTGAGAAGTCCTCAGATGGAAAATGGTTGTCAGTAGCTACAGGGATGTTTTAGAAATCACCTGTGCCACATTTAATGAATCTCTCTGAGCTCTCTGGCTGGGAAGATCAGACCTTAAAAAAGAGAATGACTCAAAAAAGGAAGCAGAAGAGACAGGGCAAACCTAATCTAGTTGTTCAGGTAAAGCTTTGTGACTAATTTATTTCTTCAACGTCTGTAAAAGAACAGTTTGGGAATCTGCTAGACCAATTAAGATGCATCTGTGTACATATTCAATCTGTATTCTAATGGTGTATGGTTAGCTGTGTTATATTGATATATGAGCAAATTCTTTTTCTTTGATTTCTTTGATTTCTTTTTCTTTTTAAGAAAGTTGAACAGACATGACCCAGGTGAGTTTTACTTGTTTATTAAAAAAAAAAAAAAATTGAAAAGATACCTATTTAAAACAAGCAGCATGTCTGTATAAAAAAAATAACCAACTTAAAAGAAGAAATGGGGTCAGTTATTTAAAGGTGAGATAATCTATAAATAGATACAGGACTTGCTATTAAAATAGCTAAGCTAAACAAAACACTGTCCTTACTCAAGCATCAGCAATCTCTAAACAAATTGTAATTTTCTCTTGGTTTCCTATCGAAATATGTAGTTCTTTTCTAAGCAGTGTGCTACGTGGTTTACAGCTCACAGGTAATAGCAGCATCCTTCCTGCTGTAGAGCAGAAATCTGTTTTTTACAGCCCTAAGTAAAGCAAATAGCAACTATAGACAGCAGTAAAACAAGCAAGGGTGGTAATTTTTTCCAACAAGAATGACTTTTTAACTTCATACTGATAAAAAATACACTTTCTTGTAATACTAATGCTGGAAGTTTTTTTGGCCAGTAGATGGAAGAGGATTATAGACAAATGTCAGTGAAACTATTACAGGCCATTATTAACATCTCCATGACAAAGTACGTATTAGTATAACTGCACTGTATATACACTGGATTTTTTTCAAAAGCTTCTTTGGCTTTGTAGAGGTGTAATGGTCTGTGCATGTTGCTAGTGGAGAATCTTATCCTTAGGTATGCAGTTCATTTAACAAGAAGTGAAGTAGTAATGTACGTGGATGTGACGTACATATCTTTTTTGTATATGGATTTCTCTAATGAGACATACAAAATTTCAGTGTTTTATTCTTTTCTGCTTTAAAAGTGCTTGTGAGGGGATCTTGCCTCCCTGTTGTTTCTTCAGTATTTATTTATTTTATTGTTTTCTTCTAAGAGTAGTAAGTTAGGAGATGCATACTGCGTATCATGCTGTGTTTTCAATTGTCATTTTGAGATGATCTCCAGACAGTAGGGTCAGACAAAAAGTGTATGCCAAATGGGCCAGACAGAAAGAAGCTGGTCAAATGAATTAAAAAATAGAATAAATGGATAAATATTCCAGATTTGTGAAGTGGTTGGCTTTTATCTCTCAACCTTCTTTATTGCTTTTCTTCTCCTCACGTACAGAGTTCCTTTTGAACTAGCAGGTATACTGCACAGTATAGGAACTTTTCATTAAGGCATCAGTTAAGATTTATTCCCAAATCTTAAAAATAGCAGTATATTCATAACTTTACCGTATTACACATTAGAGATAATTTTTCATCAGATTTTGTCTCTGAAATATATCTACATTGTTTTGTATTTAATGAGCATCTCAAATATTTTTTGAATTTTAGCAAAAAACAGTATTTCACTTGTGTTTTGTATCTCTTGAGTAAAAGATGTGCTCAAACATTTCTTAATTAGTTAATCTGAAAACCTCACGCTTTTTCAGTGAGGAATAAGTGTTCCATTCTAAACATTTCAGCTACCTCATAAGGAATAGATATTTGTATCTAAACATTTCAGCCACCTCATACTAGGCAAAATGTGTTATACATAAACCAAAAAAAAAAGGATTTTTATCTGACTCTGCATGTCTAGGAAGCTTGCATAGCAAATGTGTGTAGATGAAACTTAAATTTGAAATATAGTCACCCACTTATCTACCTTTTTCCTCTGTGGCTATGGTTCCAAAGCAGCTTCAGCTATTACTGAATTTGCAAAATTACAGAATCTGGTATCTGTCACCAAAGCCTCACTGAGTGCCACCTTACACGATAGTGTGAGAGTTTTACTGCACAAAGAGCATCCCTGGTCATTCTCTTATGTCGTATATCTGAACATGTTGACAGAATTTCTGCCCAAGGAGTTAAATTAAGTATCTGGATTCTGAAAATACACCGTGATCAGCATCCCATCAGAGAAAATAGCCAAATCATGATATTTTCCCGTGGTCTTCATAAATGAAACATCCGCAGCAGTATAACTCACAATCTGCAGTAGCTAAGGGTTAAACATGTCCAGACAACAAGAAGGTTATCTGGGAATGCACTTTTTACAAGTAGTCTCCTGCCTCTGATCCTCTGTAGTCTGCTCCCTCTACTGCAATGACCCCTTTTGCTATGATTGATTTTTTTTTTTTTTTTTTTTTTTTAATAAGTAGGTTATCTGAAGTGCTGGTTGTACAGATAATTGTATATTTTTAAGATAAGGGTTCATAAACTGTAAAATACTGCATAGTTCAAGCAGGTTTTTTTTTTCTTTAAATATACATGAACTTATTTCTCAGAGGATAAATTAAATTCTCTACTATGGAAGTGCAAAAGAAAACTTATCATATATGTTGTTTACAACCCTTACAAGTGTGCTGCCTCTATCTTGACAAAGAAGAACTTTCTTTAAAAAACAGGATACCGTTCCTACTCCTTTCCTTACTAAATTCTGGTTTGACACATTTATTCTCCCTTCTGGATCAGAGTTAGATTTTACATAAAATGAAACAGATTTATATTTATAGGTTAAATGAAGATAGGCCTATCTGGAATTTCAACTTTTAAGACTAGTCAGGATGAATATCCAGCAGAAAACCTGCTTGTCTTTTACTCTAGCGGTGCTACAAAAGAGAGTAACAATTCATTTTGGAACTGGAGCACTAAAGTATCTTTAAAGTTCATATTTTATTTGATTTGGCAAAGGTAGAAGACTGCTTTGCTTGCAAGCTCATGTCAGTTTCTGTTTTCTCTTATGGAGTGGGAACCTAAGTGGTTAAACATCACCAGTTGCCACAGTTTATTGTTTTTTATGAACAATGAGATCTATAGCACTGAACAGTGGAATGAAACTCTCCTGCCTTAAATGTATCACACTAAGACTCTGCTGTACAACTTTCACCAACAGCATTCAAACATACTGTTACAAAGTGACTCACGTCGTCATTAGAGGATGAGACTAGCATAAGATTTATCGAGACACAGGAGTATGGCAAAAGTCCTAAACTGCTCAGTTTCCTTAGATGAGAGGAGGATGCATTTCAAGCAGGCTCTCACCTCCCCACCAAGTAGTCTAAATGGTGTTTATTTTAGATTCCACTGATAAAAGAATTCATTCCTTTGTCGTTATAATGTAGTTGCTTTTAAAGATAATAATTTTTTCTGAAGAGGTTAGCATTCAGGAAACTTTTGTCATTTCTTATGTTTTTAGAGACAGATGTTCCACTATGCAATTGAATGTGAAGAAAATTGAGAAGTGTGTGTTTGCATGTTTTTACTGGAATCCACCACTTCACACAAAATCTACCCATTGCGCTGTTCCACAGTTGTGTAAGCATGAGTGCCCAGCATGTGGTCTGGGGACTTCATGGAGTGTAGTAAAAATTATTTTCTCTCCTATCATGCTTGCCTTAGTTTGACCCTTGATGTTTCAGCAAGTTTTTGAAATCTTAGAAGCCTAGTCTGTGGAAGAAGAAGGTAAAAGAGCAAAAATTTGAGTGAGATAGGAGGTAGAGTAGCCACAGGAAATAGAATTGATAGAGCATATTAAATATTTTATAGGAATGTCTTAGTTGTCAAACACTCACTCATTTACAGGCTTTTCTATAAGCAGCTCTCAATATGTAAAAACTTGGGAATCTGTGTTCATTAACTTGCTCATGTTCATAATGGGGCACAGATGCAGTTTCACAGACAAAAGTCATAAAGGTTTGAATACTTTTCTGCTGTTGCTGGTAGCAGAAACTCCAGTGAGGTAGAAAATAGGAGTTATGACTGTTGCTATATAACTACCACAAATGCACCAGTATGGCAAGGTGCTTACACTTGCAACGTATACTTGTATTTCTTCTTGACCAATTTATCTCTTTATTTAGAGTATAATAACTTTTAAAACTTCTTTTCTCACTTATTAATTTGATAATTAACTACTTTAAGTATATTTCAGAACACAGCTTTGAAGATAGAAATGTTTTAGTTGTCTGTGGAAGTCAGAAGCTGAGGAAGTACTGAATATTAAATATTGAATGTTGTTCTGGCATACTGGAGCTAGAAATCTTACTCTTGTCTTCCTCACAAAAGGTTAGTAATCTGCAATTAGTACATTAGTAATTTATAGGATTTTTGTCACCTTCTGCCTTTTAAGTAAGGTCAGAACTGGTCTGTGTGGGGATATCACTTTTTCTGTGGAAGGTTCACGTACGAGTAGTGTGAAGCTTAGAAACAGAAGTTTAAACAGAACAGTTTAAAACCAGAAATATTTACTAAGCTAATAGCCCAGTCTGGTAAACAGAGTTTTTTTGTAAATCAGGGCTGGTGTTTTCAGGTGGGTTGTTAATTCATTTTAAGCAGGTAACTACCCTTTCAGTATTGTGGTTAAAATTCACAAAACGCACCTTGCACTGCCCAAGTTACTTTTAAAGTGACAGTTGGTATTTCATTTACTGTGATTTAAAAATAAATAAACAAAATAAAAAGAGCAACCCTCCCAGCTTTTTTCCTTGTCTGGAATCCTGTTCCTGATGTAAGAATCCAGTGACAATAAAAGGTGATAGTCAATATTCATGTAAACGGTTTCACAGGGGAAAGACTAGTTTGAATACTTGGGGAAAGGGGAGTAGTCCAAGCAACAGTGGCTAGAAAAGCCATAAATTCTATGAAGGAAAAGTAAGAAAAGCTTTTATATTGCTGTGCTACCTCATCTGTTACTCTCCACCCTTCTTAGGGCAGAGTGTCAGAACAATTTATTTCTAGAAATTTATGGTTAGTAGATTGAGATGCTTCAAGATAAAGATAGATTCTTTTTGGAACAGATATACTTAAATCTTAAATCACCATAGAGTTGTGATCAAATTCACATAGATGGGAGCTGGGGAGAATGTCTTTTGAAGAGTTTTTTTCAGATAGTGGAATGGAGTCACTGTTTATTAAAAAAAAAAAAAATCATCAGGATTGTTAACCTGTTCCGTAACAAAACTGCATGCTTTGGTTCAGGAGCTGCAAATAGTCACCTTGTTCCTTGCAGAGCATCATGTTAAGTATGTGACTGAGCTGTTGCTGGGGTAGAGTCTTAACTCCAACTGCTTCTGGAGATGAACTGTGTGTTCTTATGAATTTTTATCTAAAATATCTTTTTCCCTCTTTAGCTGTTAGCTGCTTTCCAAGTAATTCATCTGCTTTTTTATCTGACTGAAAGCTTGTGAGGCCTCATTCGGTGTTAACCAGTAAGATCTCTTACAGAAATAAACCATTTTTTATTGCAGTAAATTCTATGAAACGATTATTTTCTTTCTGGAAGGGGAAAGAGTATCTTCTGTATTGTTGCTGTACGTTAGTTGCAAAGAAGAAACTGTTATGCATTAGAAATTCATGACTCCAAGAATTTTCCACTTTTTTCTGCTGAAGGTAATTAGAATTCATGTAACCAGACCTACTGTGAAAACAGCGTAGATTCTGAATAACACAAATCTGCTTTTACAATAACAACAACATTGTTGCATGTATAAAACCTGAGGTCTTCATTTGAGTATTAAAAACCAGAAAATAACCACCAGGAATTAATGTTCCCAAAGGGCTGTCAGTAATGGTTTCTAATAAAGCAAATGAACCCATACTTTCCCTTTGCACATTAGGTACTGAATGAGAAGTGTTAGCTTGGAAGGATTTACTGCTTAGCAGTTCACATGGTAAACACAAGTAAGGATTTGATTAAACAGCTTAAGACAATGTTTCCTAAAGCCGGTAACTTCCTTAGCTCTTCTACATGGTTTTCTGAAAGGCTATGCATTATAGTTGCAAAAAGATTGCTTCTGACAGCAACGTTCTTCATAGTAGAGCATTGTCAAAACAGGTATATACATAAGGACAAGAAACAGCTGAAATAAATCGCTTGCTGAACATATTGCTGGGCATGCTCAATCTGGCTATGCAACTGCATAGCAAAACTCAAGGCAGTTACACAACAGATGTAGTGACTTTGGGCAGTGAATCTATACTGTTGGAATTTTTTTTTTTAATAACTTTTTAGCAAGGCTTGAAATATGTTGTTCATATTTTGGGTAAGAAGGAGAGATTCATCTTCTTATTCACATGAATTCACATTCAACTTTTGTATTTTGACCAACATCATTGCTCTGTGCATGCTAAATGATGGTGGAAGGTATAAAAAAAAAAAGAGAGAAAGTAGCCTTTCTTACATTCAATTTCTGATTTGATTTCATAATTTGCCCTTGGAGTCATTGAGTCACATATTTACAGCATGGCTGCTGGAGGAGTTGCATACATTATCATGCTAATTAGACAACAAAGAGACAGAACCAAGTTAGCATAATTGTCATATACCATCCAGGTATTTATTCTTCCTTACTGAAGTGAGGACGGAAATCTGTTTTTCATCAATAATAGAGGAGGGACTTGTTTTAGATCTCTCTCTAAACCACTCCTGACTGTTTACACTCAGCTGGGAATCTGGACCTTTCGTACATTCATTCTCTTCGTCTCCCAAAACCTGACCTTGTCACTTGAGTGTGTTGTCTTTAACTTCTGCTCCAGGAAATACATCTTAACATTTTTAGAGTCAGGTTTAATAGTCAGCAGAGAAAGAAAATTCTAAGACTAACTCATCTTGACAGAAACTTTGAACATTTACTAGACTTGTTTGGATTAGGACGCCAGTTCTTTTCTCTCGAGGAGGGTAATAATAATTAACACTGTAGGCTTTTGCAGTGTCTCCTATCCCAATTTAAAAGATGTCTAATTTGGAAATACTTTATTTTGCACATGAGAAAGCCTAAGAAATGTGGGTCCTTATCTCAGGCCAGTAGAGGCACATGTGTGAACATAAATTGTTTGGATTTCTGAATGCCCCAAATATTCTTCTAGTCTGTGCCTTGATCTTTTTGTGCCTCAGTTTACAGGCCTGTAGTAGCAGTAACAACTCTGGGTTGTTTTGAAGCACAGTTAAGGGACAGATTCTCTGAGGGAGGCACAGAAAGTATAGATTACTTGTTACTAGACAGGATCTGTGTGCCCTACTTAACATGTAAAGAAACAACCCGTGTTCTTCCTTGGCTCTGATTGACTTGGGAACTGCAACAACAAAAATAGACACCTTGCCTTAAGTGTTGCTGTTCCAACCTCTCCAGTGCAGGCCTTTCTCTATTGCAGGCCTCCATTCCCATTTCCCTTCCCACCTCCATCATATCGAGGCAAAAACAGTTGAGCCACCTGGTGCAGTGTATCTGCAGGAATCAATTTTCATTTCCTGCTGGCACGTGAGCATCCGCTCACAAGGTGAGTCAGTGGAAGCCGGCTGCTCCTCTGTTGGAAGCAGTGTATGAATTACAAAGCATTACTGCTGTGTTGTGGAGTGGGGGAAGGGGGTGGTGGTAGTGTCATTTAAGTGTAAAAATATCTGGTTTGCAAGCAGTGTTACTGTAGTTAGCAAAAAGTCACACCAGAGTGCAAAAGAGGGATTTGTATCACTGACTTTCCAGCCTGTGAAGTGCATTGTGCTTTACTCTGTAAGAATGGAGAGTATGGTACAGCCACCTGTCAGCAGCCTGCTACTCTATGCAAGAGTAGCTGGTAGAGTCAGTATTCATCTGTGAAAACATCTGTGTAATTAAGCCGAATGCGGAAGAGCATGGGAGTTCACATGATAGTAGAAAGCTTCAAATATACCCTTGGAGAGAGAGATTTGATTATCACGTGGTTTTCCCAGACTTGGCTACATAACTCAGTAGGCATTAATCAATCGATAGGCGTGTATGCCAAATGCATTAAGAACTGTTATACTGAAGTTAGGATAGAAAGAGAAAGAAGTAATCTCTTTAACAGATACTTTCTTGTAAATAGACAGCATCCTCACCTTCTGTTCAAATGGGAATTATGTGGCTTTCTACTTTCTGTTCCCAGTTACAATAAAAAAAGTATATGATTTGTGGTATAAAATAAGGATTTAGTTAAAATAATCCTATTTCTTCTTACAAATAAAAGTGTTGTCAAGTAAAAGATGTATTCTAATTGCATTAATAACTTGTAGGTGGTGCATACTCTCATTATATCCGTGTTAGATGAAGTATCGGTATGGTGTGCATAAGATGAGAATACCAATGTGTATGATGTGTGATTGCAATATGTTGGTTTTTGCAGAATGTAATTTTCTATAAAATGCCTACAGATGTTTTAAAAACAAACATCATTCTCAGAACACATGCTTTCCTGAAGATTAAAAGTGCATACAGCTGTTGGGGCTTTTTTTTTTTTCTTTTAAATCACATTTTTATTTTTAAGGGATTGTGAAAGTCTTACATTAAGGATTAAATTGATCTCAATATTAACTGAGAGTTTTTGTTCTCTTTAAAAAACAAAACTAGATTTTGTCTAAAATAATGAATTCTAACTTTCTTTTATGATGTATCAGATTCAGCTGGGAAGCTAGTGAATATGAACAGATGTGAGATAAGTTTTGTGCTACTCTGAAGTTTTGTTGGGAACTTTCAATAGGAGCCCATTTAGGAGAAAGGCTACATGATTATTCATTTATTGCCTTTTTTCTATCATATTGTCAATGATACTATTCATGTCACAATTCAATTTCTTCTATTTACATTTTAACCTCTGAATATAGTCAATTTTGCTGTTGGAAAAAGAAGTGTTCCAGTAACTCATCTGCTAACTTACTCTCTTGGTTTGATGAATGGACTGAGTCTAAAGGATTCTCTACTATGATGTGTGATACCTCAAACAAATAGAAATATGTTTTTCATCAACATATTGGAAGGAATCATTTATATTGTCACATATGAATGACTTGTTCTGAATGTTGTGTTTTCTCCGTCATAATGAGCTGCTTATTTAAAGTGTGCAGGGAGAACTCACTGGATAAAAACTGTTGTTCAGCTAAATAATATCCCCAAATATTTAAAGCAAATCAATCCAGTGTTACTTTGTGGGTTTGTTTTTTTTGGTGTTTTTTTGTTTGTTTGCTTGTTTTGGTTTGGTTTTTTTGTTTGGTTTTGTTTTTTTATAGCAATGACAGTTCTGTTTTTACTAGCGTTCTGAGCAGTGTTGAAAACTAAGAATAGTGGCCAGTCTTTTAACGTTAAATGTTAAATCAGTGTTAAAACTTAGATACTTTGACATGCACAACAGGCAAAAACCTGTGGTTTCTAGCTTAAATACTTCAACATCACTCAGAAATGTTTATTAATTAACAATGTTGAGGATAATTTTTTTTTTATAGAGACTAAACTTGACCTAAGAAGTACATTTGCAATGTAAAAATGTTTGTGTCTGTTATTTCTTTTGTCAGTAGAAGAAAAACCTAATGTATGCATACAGTATTTCTTGTGCAATTAATTAATTTCCTATTCTTTGTGTGGGGTAGAATTTCTTAAAAACACACACATGCTCGTCTGATTTGCCTCTCATTTTAATACTTGCATAAAGATTCTCTAGGCTTTCTGATCTTCTCTTTTACATATTTCATTTTCCTCACTTTCTGAGGAGGCATTGTATTGAGGGAGTCAACTGGCACAATGCCCACAATTAAAGATGAGACTTCCCTTGTCATTCTTTCTCTGCATCATTGTAGGCATTTATGAGTAAAGTAAAAGAACATAGTGTATCTGTGCTTCTGAATGCAAAATCTGTCACTTCACCTTTTCTTCCAGGGAGAAGATGTGTAGTTGAAGGGACAGGCCAGGACAACTGATGTCACGAAGAAATGCGTAGAAAGCTTGCTTCTTTGTTTTTCTTTCTCATATTTATTTATTTTTAGGTGTTTGGTTTTTTAACTATAATATTTGCTCATAATTAGAAAAAGCATTTGTAATACTGTAGTTTTAGTCCACTTACGGAATTTTTTTGAAGGGGACTGTGTGAATGAGCCTTCACAGGCATTTAGATACTACATACTGGTATCAACAGGGTATCACAGTGGATTTGGCTTAATAATGCTAAATGCAGGATCAAAATATTTGGGAAGGTTGTTAAATGTTTGCTTGAAGATCCTGTACAGCCAGGTGGTGTATTTCCCCAACTTCTTCTCTTATAAACATGAAGAAAATAATTTTAAGGATTGATCTGATTGATCTTAGTGTGATGTGTACCTGTTCTGTGCTCCACAGAAAAGCTCTGAATGACTCCTGTGCAGAGAAGTGTTTTGAGTAATACAATGTTTAGGCCTTTATGTAATGTCACTTCCATTGGTCATGTTGTCTTGTACCAGTCTTCAAGGTCCAGATTCAAAATCCAGTGGAATCAGTAAAATACTTTCTTCTAGGTTCAGGAGATTTTTTTTGTTTTTTAATTGGCATACTCTGATTTTGATGCTGCTTCTAGGGTTAAAATTTAAGCCTCTACACCCAGACTTCAAGAATATCTAGAGAGCCTTTAAGGTGACAAGAGATTTCTTGCATTCTAGCAGCTATCATAGTTTACAGTTAATTAGCACTGCCTTTCAGATTGTCAGTGAAAAGAAAAAATGAATCTTCTGATTCAGGGTAAGGAAAAGAGTACATGGACATAGTATATGCTAACTCTGATTCTCTGCTGTAAATTATAGCAGTGGCCAGTAGAAGGACCTTTCCCAACTGTAGAATGTCGTTTTTGGTGCAACATGATTTTATTCAGAATTGAGTCAACAGCATATAGTCCTCTACTAAGGAAGTTTTTTTCTGATTTTTCTTACCCTTTAGAGAAGAGGGACTGTGTCTTAATGATTTTGCAATTGTGTGATGGTGCTAAGAGACCTATTATGACAAAAGAATAGCACTGTTACTAGGAGTATAGCATGACTTGTCAAAAGATTAATTTTCAGTAGATTTACTAGATTTCTTGACTGAAATCTTGACGGATGCTGGGTCTATCAAATTACTGATGTAACCTAGTTGATACCTGGGTGTGTTATACAGGCTGTGAGGCAAGAAGAATATGACAAAAGGATGCCTATAAGAAAATAACACTACTATGTCTTACCTTCTCTAGAAAAAATTATATAGTTTTGCAAAATATATATTGCGACATACACAGTGGGTAGCTTTCACAGATAACCATCACATGTTCAATATCAACAGAGGACAAGGTGATATTAGTTGATGATACAGTCTTCTCCGCATTGTGACATTTCCGGATGGCCTTCCAAAATAAAACTCCATGGAGTTACTAGGAAGTAACATTTTAAAATAATTTGTTTTAAAACATTTTATAAAATCTAGAATATTATAAGCCACATTCATATTGCCTACTATACAGGTCTAAATTTTATATTTGTTGAATACATATGTAGAGACAGTCATGGGTAATAAATTCAGTGACTTGCTCTGTTGAACTAAATATCTGCTAGTGGAAATAATACCTGAGTACCATACCTAGCACCTTCACTGTATTGTCTTCCCATATAATCCTGTTAGAACATTAAGTAGGTAGATTTAAAAGATGCCCATACACCATGGTGGTTTTGTGTATTTTTGGAAAAACTTCTGTAGAACTCTTTTTTTATCTGTATTAAATTCTCTTGTATTTTTCCACTGGACCATTGTTTGCCAGTTGGTTACTACCACAGATTTGATAGAACTATCAATCAGAAACATTGTAAAAAGGGAAAATAAAAAGCAAACAAAACAACACAGCAGAACTGGCTGTGAACAAAACCTATGGCCTTTTTTGTACTGTGGAAAGGGCACCTGTCGGAACGTCCTCATTTGTTTGGATGCAACTGAGCTTCAGAAGGGCAAGACAGGTGTGCTGGTTTGGGGAATCTTAATTTATTATGTGACACACTTCATAAACCAGTGGCTAAATGTGAGAACAGAATGCATTTGGGGGCCAGCTCCAATGTATCTTTACTTTCTCCAGAAATTAAATTATTTCATAATTTTTTCATGCTATTAACCTTCTGCACTTGAGATGCTGTGGCATCATGGCAGAGTGGAGAGCCTTCTCTGAGAGATGTGCCAGGATGCTGTCTGCTTGGCTGGGTTAGCTCAGCACTTCAAAAACCGGGACAGATGGGGTGCCATCTCATGAGAGGTAGCATTCTGCTGGGCTTCAAAGGAGCTAAAGTCGCAGGTAGGGCACTGTATCCAGACAACATACCAGTTCTGCTGCTAGCTTGTGTTACAGCAAATGAGAAGACGATGGCACAAAAAAATCCCAAAGAGGCAGGCTAGGGAGCAAAGTTATACCCAGCAGAGCCTGGTAAAAAAAAAAAAAAAAAAAAAAAAAAAAAGATAAGCATGCCTGTTGTGTTGTGTCTCTCAATTCTTTATATTGACAGTTTTTAGAGGTAGGAAAAGTCTTTGAACAGACCTTTACTTCTTCCATTGCCCTACTCTCTCTGTCTGGTCCTACACTTTCTGCATGTAAATGTCCAAACCAGTACAGAAAGAAATTTCTTAATCCTCTGAATATCTGAGAATCACTTCCATTTTTGTGTTTTTGTTACTATTCCTGTAAAGATCCTAATGTACTGTACTGTTTCTGTGGCCTTTATTGAAATATGAGCTGTGCTTCCTACACTTAGTTCATTCTTTCTGCGCTACTCGCTAGCACAGCTCTTTTTCCTCTTTTTAAAGCATTTGTATAGAAACAAATCAGCTGCATACAAATGGATCTGCAGTGACATACCTTCTGCTTGCAAACAGCATAGGGCAGCCAAATCTCTACAAGAGATCAAAGAGTTAGGTTACGTGGGTAAAGGTGTGCATTGGAGACAGAGCAGCTGCTTCAGGCTTTTGAACTTTCATTTACCACCTCCTCCTTCACAAGCATGGTATCATGGCAGCAGTTTTTCACAGCCATCAGAGACTGCCTTCTTTCCTGAACTGTTACCAGATCTCTGGTATAAGACCTCTGGCATATGCTTGTGCTGTGTAATTGCAATTGAGCATGGTTAGGGCTTACGCAGGTTAAAGTACAGCGTGTTGAGGACTGAGTTTAGCATTTAGCAGGTGAAGTCACTGAAAGTCAGTAGCGCTCCTGTACGTGGGAAGGGCTCACTATTCATTTACTTAGCTAAAAAGCAATCACCTCTTCCATTCGTACCCTAGTATAATAGTTCTCAGTTGTCTGAAGGAAGTGGTATTAAAAAATACCACTTTGTATTTTAAAAAGTTATTTAATTTTCTCGTCCTCATTGCAATTTGGAAAAAAAAATGGAAGGCTGTTTGCACTTTCCTGAGTGACTTCTGCCTACAGCACAGTCCAGTGGCCCTACACTGATGTGGGGCTGTGCACACAGCTGATTGTGACTGGAAATGAAGATGACTCTTTGTCTCTTCTGTCATGTTGAATTGTAGGACTGGCATTTAAGAAGCCCTTTTGAATGAGTAGCTTCAAATTGATCCATTTTGTTGAAAAGCTTGAGGCCCACTGAATTGAAAAATAGCATTTGGATTGGAAAAAATTATAGATTTCAAGTCACTATGCAAGCTTTGTGAGACTGGATTTTGCATTGCAGCAGTCATTTAGAGTGTGTAACTGCTTGTTTCAGCATTCTTTTAATGTAGTGACTCTTCCCCCACTAAACTTAGAAAAGTATTTCTGTATGTATGTGTGTATATATGTGTCTCTGTGTGTGCATGTACATATAAGTAACAGCTGTATATAAGAAATAATTATTTGAAGTACCCTGTAATGTTTAAAAGGGGTTAGAAGCTATTTCAGTGTATTTTCTGAGCATGTTACAGTTGTGAATACCATGTGTTATGGCTTTATGCAGATCTGTAGAAGTTGCAATATGTGGTTGAAACTCTTGATTATAAACTTAAATGCTGAATTATAAGATTTGTGGATAATCAGTTACTGTGGATTACAAATTTATTAAGACGTTATTAATTTATCAGCTATTAATAAATACGTGAATTGTTAATGGTGTCATGTGAACACACAATATTGGAATTTCATTTTAAGCTTTACTGTTTTTCCTTTTAGGAGATTTTATGGCTAGAATCTTGTAGATTTTTTCTAATAGTAACATCATGAATCAGCAATTAGCCTTCCGTTTGCAGAAAATCTTCAAAATTAAATGTGGAAGTTTTTTAGTAAGGTTGCATGATGCATTTATTCTCGTTTTTGAAAACAGTCTAGGTATAATGAGGACAGTTAAAGCTTACTGCTCAAATGTTGATTTAAAGCATGTATTTCCATGTGTTGTCCATTTCTCTAGAATGTGTTGGTTTTAATTAGAGGTTAACAAAAGGATTTGGAAAATTCCATTCTTCAGACGTCACAGCACTGATCACAGCCATACATGTAAACATTTATTGTCCATCTTCCCTGTCTGTCTGTTCTCCCTCCCCCAAAAAGGTTGCCTGCTGGGAGAGCAGTCTCAGGCCATACTGACAGCTTGAACCATGTTAAGGGATTGTTAAGAAGTTTTCACAGTCCAAACAGTGGAGGGTTTACAGGCTAGTGAACAATTTGACCATGTGGATATGTATGTGCCAGAGTTCAAGGCTGTGACCTGCTGCTGGTCAGCGTATTAGGACAAACGTAGCCATTGGGACCAGGATTAGCTTTTTAATTAGAACACCATGTAAAATTCGTATACTATGTTATTTGCTGAACAGGACCTGTATCATTATACATCTAGTATATCACAGTGAAAGGAAAGGGAAAGTCAAGTAGTACTTACATAAACAATATAATTAGAATTCTATAGTTTTTGGGGTGTCACATCATAATGTTCAGGCTTCATAGTTTGCATGAATTGCCTGTGTTTAATCACAGTAACATGCTCCAGGGCAAAATGCTGTCGTGGAAAACAGTAACAATTTGGCACTGTCATGTATTACAGTTTGACATAATAAAAAACATAAACCACTAGGAAGTTTGGAGGCATTTAAGTGAAGAGCAAGAATATCAATCATTATGATAAGTAATGCTAGCAAGAATAATACTGGGGTTAAAATTCCCCATTTCAAGGTTTAAACTAATTCCTTGCTATTAAAAATTAGGATGAAAAATAGAGATGAGATGACCTCAAAGGTGCCTAATGGGTACAGTGGGTTTATTCTGCACAATACTGGTAACAGCTGGAAACAAGATGCTGGATTTAAATGGAACATTCATTTGCCTGAAATTTTCTTATCAGTTGCTAAATTCCAAAATGGAGCTGTATTCTCTTTTCCAAGGTGGGCCATTAAGTTCTATAGCCTAAACACTGGCGTCCTAGGTAACTCTTAAAATACCAAGGCTATTCAGACTTCCAGCTGCTAATAATAGCTGGTGAAGCTTTTGTCTGTTCTCAAACAGTACAGTGTTTAGGCTATAGAACTTACTGACCCACTTGGTCCAGAGTTATGCTTGTACAGAAGGGAGACACATAGTAGGACCATGGGGAAGAAAATGGAATAGTTGCATCAAAGTGGTAGTTTACTATGGCTGCAGAAGGCATATTCTTACAAAGACTGTAACTGTAGTTGCTTACACTTTCTGCATTTATAGCTGCAATATGCCTGAGAGGCTGATCAAGGCAGTGACTTGCAATCTTGTGCTTAGTTTATGGGAAAACTCAGAATTGACATTTGGTGACTACACGTAAATAGAATAATTTTCTCCTAAGAAAAAGTGTCATACTTAAAATTTGATATTTTTCTTTTCAAAATGAAAGAAGCCTTTGGCATAAAATTCATTCAGGGTCACATTTCACCCATAACCCGTGTTTTTTCTTTTTCAAACCTGTACCTAGTTACACTTTAATATTTGCAGTCTCTCTAGATTGTCAACATCATTGTATAATAACCAACTTATTATAGAAAGCAGCAAATGCCATGCTGCCAATCACTTGTCCATCACACTAACAGGTGCACTGCCATTGTCAGTGTCAGGCTGAATACTGGGGATCAGTTAGACAGGTGGAGTAATTTACTCATCTTGTAGTGGCAGAAGGGGACACCTTATCAAGGAAGAAAGAGAAGTGGCTTCCCTAGGTGCATTTGGTATGTGGCTATGTAACTTGGATTTATAGTGTCTCTGTAGGAACTGATGCACAGACTAAATTTTTCTCTAAAGGTGGGGAAAAAAGTTCTTCTGGGTATTATGCAAGAGTATTTGTTTTTCCTTTCTTTTCACCTTATCCACTGTCATTCTCACCCTCTCCCCCCACCCTGAACCTTTTACTATTGTCAGCTTAACAGACTGCTAGATGCTAAATCCTTGAAAGATCTGTCAGTCTACTGGAGTTAAAAAAAAAAAAAAAAAAAAAAAAAAAAAAAAAGACAAACTTCAATAAGAACTAGCAACTCTCTGCATTAAAATACTTCCCACTGCAATTTTTTGGGGCAGTGTTTGGAAGAGAGTTGGCCGGAGCATGCTTTACCATTTCATCTGAAGGAGAATAAATGGAGGAGTTTTATTATAGCAGTACCGATGCCAGTCTTCACCCTTCCTAATTTCTGTAGCCATGACAGCTGCTGGTTAATACTCAGAAAGTTTCTGGGGGCAACAGGGAAAGAAGTTGTTTTATTTACCTGTCTTTCTCTGTTACTGTAAGCGTGCTGTACAAATTTTCCAGTATCATCTGTGTCCTCCTGACTGGAGCTTTAAACAGGAGAGCTAAGCCTGGTGGTACGTTTGTACTTGTACCTTCTGACTAAAACCATCTGTGGTCAGGTATAACCAGTAATTGCCCAGGCCAGTAAATAGAGCTATTACTTATAACAGGGATCTATGAGTCTTCAAAGTCAGAACAGTAGAGGCAGCCTCAGGCTAAATAGTGGGAAGGAAGAATTCGTGGTAATAGTTTTGAAACCTCGCTTTTATTGTAGCACAGAGAGCAGTGTCTGCTTTGGTAGAGAATATCCACTGAAGGTTAATTCTGATTTATTCACAGAACCATTGTTAGGAGTTCATGTACTGTCACATGAGAAAATTTGGTGTTTAAACAAACTTTAGCTTGCTGAAGTGTCAATTTTCTTTAGGATAGTGCTAATAATAGGCTTGACCTGTGGGTTGACAGGGGGATTTGTGGTGCATTGACTGTCTTCTGTAGCAAATGGCTCCCATAATCTCCAATTCCATCTTCCAGATATGTAGTTCAGCAGTTCTTGTAGACAGCAGAGCTTTCCTTTCTTCTCTTCTGTGTCTACCAAAGTGTAATGGGCAGTGCTAAAACTTCAGACGGCCTTGGGCATAGTATCACATTATACCTAATCTGATGTAATTACAGGCTGCTGCCAACAGGGATGCTCCCAGCCCTTGTGCCCTTGTGCTTCCTGTTGCTTATCTTGTATCCCTTAAAAGGAGAAAAAAAAAAGTTCTTTTCCACTAATCAGTAAGAACCAACTATCTGCTAGCTGCAGGAGTGCTGGGAGATGAAGACCACTAGGATTACCTTTTTCTGTGGCAGGCAGCAATTAGGTGGAGGGTGAAACTGCACCTGTGCAGTCCTTTCCTGTTCTGCATGTGACCCTTGTGGACAGGCACCTAAAACTTCCCTCTGATTAATTTGCTATTATTCCCCATAAAGTGATACAAGCCCATTACCATAATGCATTAACTTCTGTGATGACATTTTTTTACGGCACTGTAATGTTATCTCTGTTTAACTAGTATGATGTTTACTGGTATTAAAAAGCATGATCCCACCTGAACATTTGGTTTGCCAGAACAGCATGCAACCCCAAAGCCTGTGATTATAAAAGAGATTTTTTTCTTCTTTTTCTTTTTTCTTTTTGATGTCACTTATAAAGTTCAGAGCCATTGAAAGTTTGAAGGATTTGATCCAGAGCATTTTCTTTTAGGTTACTACTTTGAAATTCAAGTTGCTAAACAGAAAAAACAGGAGAGTATTTTGCATAGATGGAAAAATGAAACAAAAGCCGAGCAATGCTGAAAATAGCTTTTCATACTGGACACTTAAAGAAAACATTTTTTTTTCTCTTAAATCCATTTTGTATTTTAAGTTGGCATTCTTGCACCATACTAGCAAACTGGGCTCAGAAACCACAGATCAAGGTCAGGCCTTGGAAATGAGCCTGAGGCTTTAGCTACGCAAAGGCCCAGGGCTGGATGCACATACCAACTGATCAGATTCTGATTGTGCAACTACCTCAAGACCTTTATATTCCAGGCTTTCCCCCTTTCTAACCCCTGTCTTCCTAGAGAAGGGAAGTGTGGGTGCACACCCTGACTGGATGCTAATCTCTATGATAATTTGGTAAATCAGGCCCCTAAGGCATGCTTAAATGCATGTAGCCACAAACTTTACATCAGCATTGGGACTTTTGTGTCTGCATCAAGAAAAACAGAAGCCAGGTGATCCCCAGCTCCAAGTGGTTTGCATGACAGGGCTGCCATTATGGAATTGAGGTTCAGTAGAAGACAAGGCTTAGAAACTTGGTTTTGGTTAAATGCCATTTTGGCAAAATAGGTGTTTTAGCAAATGCCACTGCCACTTCCGTTTGAGAAAGTATTTGACGTCTGAGAACTGAAACACTAAGAACACCCTTTGAAGGTATAGATTGGGAAATACATTTATTGCTGTTTATTCATAATAAAATGTTCAACAACAAAATGACTACAAATACTTAAATTAGGTAAAAAACCTCTGCAATGACATAGGCTGAAGATTTAGTTTTGGAGTCCCCTATACATGTTTTTCTCTCTCACTTGAATGGAGATTGCAAAGATTAGTTCAGTTATCACAGCTATATTGACTTTCTTTTCATTTTCAGAGGTACTTTTAAAGGTAAATTATGCTATTCACTGACAATAAGCATGCTAGTGTTCTTTGCTTCTTGCAGTTCTCTCTATAAATTAAAACTATCTCTAGCGCTGGCAGTCCAGCTCTTTGCATGACAGCTAAATTCCCCTTTTCTCTCTCACGCATACAGTACAGTTTCTCAAAAAAGCCACACTGCACCACCTCTCTTTCAATGCCTTTTAAATATTTCTTCTATTTCTGCTATGTAGTACAATCTAAAAGGAACGTGGTCTTTCACCAGTTCTGATATTATGGCTTCCCACCCAGTGATACAGTTTTGTCTGAAGTATAACCAATGCTTTCAGATCTGGTGTGTAAAGCTAAGTGTCTGCACCCATAGTGAATTGAATAAAAATTGCAGTTAAATATACCCCATATGGATTCAGGAGCTGAGCCATTAAGTGTCAGGTCTGAAAATGTTGGTCTGTGTGTTCTGTAGCAATGAAGGGGAGAAGGAAAGGATAACATTAAGGAAAAATAGTAAGGACTTTTTTTTTTCTTTTTTTTCCCCATCAGAATACATTTATGTTGCTGTCATCAAAGTGTGCATGTGGAAGCGTCTCTTTAGAAAAACTGAATTCTTTTAACTACATGCTGCTTCTTAGGTAGCAAAGCAGCACTGTAAAATGCTAGGAAGTTCTTCATCACTGGATTGCTTTTATGTGTTCATAAAAGCTCTAATAATAACTTCATTTTTTGAGCTCTGTACACATTGCAGGATTCAGGTAGTGCTTACCACAGTTCAGAGGAGCTGTGTACAGTGTGACGTGTTCAGGCACTGTTTTGTGTGTGGTTTTTGTTTTCTTTGTTTGATAGAGTAGTGAATAGAGACACCAAATTTCAAGGGGTTTCTTGTTTAAAGAGTGAATACCTTTTTCTGCCTGGAAATTTATATTCATAAATCTCATTGGCATGATAGGGAAAGTAAAACACTTAGGATATGTAACTGTCCTGATGAAGATATACAGACCTCCTAAAAACTTAATCTGGTGCTTAGAGTACAGAAGGCTGAAATTTTGCTTATATAGCTAAAATTGTTACAAGATTGAAACCCCAGAGGCCAACTCCAGAGAGAAACCGTGTACTCAGCTCATGTATGTGTGGTGGTTCATTTTTCAACAAATTTTTCAACCACTTGCCATTTAAATGTTATCACATAAAAGTGCAAGGGATTTCTCATCTTCTGTTGTTAACTTGAGGTGCCATACTGGCAACTGCATGTAGAAAATTGCTTTTCTGTTTTGGGGGGTGGGCTGGGTTGGGGGTGGTGGTGGTGTTTTTTTTTCTTCTTTTTTTTTTTTAAAGAGCTCAGCTCCCTGTTCTTAGAGTATATTTTAAAAGAGATGTCTCAGCTGCAGTTTTTTGGGGGAATGCTTGTATTGCTGCCAGCTTACATCTCCCACTGGGAGCCACTGTGGAGCAGGGATTACCTCAAATAGGTTCTAGCAGATTAAACAAGCCACCAAAAAAAGCTTGTCTTTATTTTTTCTTTCTCTCTCTACAAATAACACTGTAGACAGAAAGGGATGAATTACAATTTAGTGTGTCAACCATAACCAGCCTGTATCTCAGGAGGTTTTTTCCCAACTTTACTAGCATATGAGTAAGGTATCATCTGAAAACTCCTGAAGATAATAGCAAATATGTATATGATATCAAATTTGTAGGAAGATGTAGCTTTTGCTAAGTTTCTGCACTGTTGCTACATTGTAGTTCACATTTCTATTCTCAGTCAAATGTTCTCTTTTGTTTTGTTCCTGCTTTCTGGGACTGAAAGGCATTTGAATTTTGAAGCAGCGCATACTGACACAAACCAGTTATGCTAACCAAGATTTTTGCTAAACAACAAATGTGGCTTGCTTTTACACTGGAGGAAGGATCTTTTCTTATTATTTATTTGGGAAAAAAAGAGTAAATCTTAGGCCTGCACAGATGGACCATGGTTCTGTAGATGTAGTTGCGATTCTTGCTCGTTTGTCTCCGAGGGCTGTTGAAGTCAGTTAATGTTTTTGCATTTAAGTTGATCATTGAGTTTCAAGACTGAGAAAATGTTGTGTGTATGTACTTGGAGCCCACACTTTACCTGGTGTAGAGAAGTGCGATCCATATAGTCTCTCATGGTGTACGGCCACAGACCACTGCTGAGTTTCTAGCCGTAAATGTCGCTCTGTGGGAATAAAGCAGTAGTGGCAGAGCATCTTTGAAATTCTACTTGGGGAGTAAAAGTAAAATTCTATTTGAGAGATAGGCCACATGCAGAAGATTTTATCTTGTTAAATTGTTGCTTCATGTCCTATCTGTATGTAACTGCAGGCATTTTTCCACATCATAATACTACCTTCGCTGTTCTGGTTGATTCCCTGTTAGAATCTGTAATCAGTTTCACATTTGTCTCCAACTGAAATCTCTTCTTCAGTAACTCCAGCCATTCAAGGTGAAGTGATGCAGCTTGCCTCACTGATGTGTGATTACATATTAATTATACAATACAAATTCATATTGTTGAAGGCGCTTTATAGGATTGCTTGCATTTTTCCCCTAAGTTGAATAAGGATGGGTATATCTTTTGTTTCTTCTACAAGCTTTATAAACAAATTATTAAAAAAATAATTCCTAAGCCTTTCAGAAAACAATTGCATATCATTCAACTAATAAAAATGTTTCCTCTTTCTAAAGAAGTAAAATGTTTACAGTATATGCTTAAGGTCTAACTATAGATTCTCACAATTTTTTTGCAAGGAAAAAGCAATCACTTAATGCTTTCCAATCCTGAATTGCTATAACAAATGTCCAGCAAACAGTATCAGTTCACAACAAACAAATATTTGTGCACTCCACATATTTTATAACAACATTCCTCATGCTGTTGTTGGTGATATTTTATACTGTAAGTAAGAACAAGTGTAAAATATGATTGCTAGTTATGACTGAATTGGGGAAAAGGAGAAAACCCGTTAATTTTCCCCAAAACTTGGCCTAAGCTTCTGGAAAGTTTGTTTTAAAAGAAGTTCCTTCATGTTATTTGGAAACTAAATTAACCTCTACAGCAGTATAGTTTATAGTGGATGAACGATAATGGGATTAATGCTCATACACAGAAAGCATGACACTGTAAATCATGTCATTCTTGAAATGCAGTTACAGTCAAAAAGGTAACTATATGAAAATGACAATGTGGAGTTCCATATTTATTCTTTCTCAATGATTTCCCTATTAAATGTGTTCAGCTTGCAAGTCAGAAAATCATTTTTCTAACTGCCAGCTGTTCAAACTGAACTTGAGATCTTAAATCTGTCTCTCATCTCTTACCCACAGAATAGAGTTCACATATTGAAACTTAGATGCCAGTCCTTTTTAGTGATGGATGAGGCAGAGTAGGACCCAGCTCATTTTTCCGTGTGGTAGCTGGAGTGACATTACAACTGCATTGCAACTAATTATGAAAACTTTGCTAGATGAGGAAACAGATGCAACTCTGTAAAATAGAAGCCGTTATGTGGACGGGAAATATGTCATTTTTACATCTTATGTTTTGTCTGCGCATACTAAAGCAAGTTTGAACAAATGCAGGTGTCATTATCTTTCCTTTATAAGGAGAGAAAATACAGCTGAGAGGTTGGAAGCTGGGTTATCCAAAGCCACCAAGTCTTTTCATAGGCTAATGTGTATCACTTTAAGACCGATTTGCTTATCTCTATGGCTAGTAATAATCAAATATTTTAACTTCCTGAGTAGCTGCCTCACAAGATAGCGCAGCTGTAAATTGAAGGGTTGTCAAATGGTACTCGTTTGTCTGGGAAGCATATATTTAAACCCATTTTTATGTGCACTGGGGTCTTTTCTATCACTTTCCCTTTCCATTCCTTATTAATTTTCCCCCCAAACAGAAACAGTGAACATCTCAATCTCTTTCACCTGTCTTCCCTAGAGAAGTCAGAGCCTCCAGATCTGCATATGACCAGTATTATGGAACTGTGTAAGCTTAACCAGCTGATAGTGTCCCCCATGTTTGTAGGCTCCTTTTCTCTGTCACCTATCTTCTTTTCCATGTAGCACCATTGGGCCAGTATTTGATTCAGTAAAACATAAAAATTTAAAACAAAACTTTCAGTCCCCACTTTTTGCTAAATATTTTGCTTGGCAGAAGCTTCATTACACAATAAATGAGTCTTTTGGAAACAGCCAACTGCTTCATATAAAACAAGCTCCTGTTCCTTTATTGCTTTCGGGGGAGAACAATGAAAATTCACTGTTACTGGCCACATCAACCTGAATGAAAGCCAAATAGGAAAATTGAAAATGATTGTCAAGTTCATCATATCTAATACAATAGAGGCAAATTTGAGTTATCTGCAGCAGCAGAAGTAGCAGCAGATTGCATTATAAATCATCATATCATTGACAGTCAATTACATTCAAAACTTTTCAAGCATGAGGCAGCGGCAGTGTTTATCTACTAACAAACTTATTCAAGCCAGAGAACACAGTGTGGGTGCATGAGGAGAATTTCTTGGGGCTCTGAAGGGTTTTCATTTAAAAACAGAATTTCAGCAAAAACATATTCCATGAAGGGTAGAAAGGATGGAGCCTGTTTTGTTGCACAATTGTGTCTTTAAACCTGTTCCGCCTTTCTTCTTCCACTGCAGTAAACCCACATTTGCTTGTTGTCTGGGAGAGCCCTCCAGTAATGTCAACTTCTCTCCAGTCTTCTCTGCTTCATTACCACTTCTGCTTTCACAGTACTTTCAGCTCCCTTCTGAGTTCCCAGCATTTGCCCCCTTCCCTTTTTCTGTTTGTTTGTTTGTTTGTTTGTTTTCAATTTGAAGTACATTTTTAGTTTCTCTCCTTCAGGAATGAAGAGCTTTGTGTAAGTTATTCAAAGTAAGTAACCTTGCATTTTGGGGAATCAGTGACTCACGTAATGGATAATGTGATTTTAATTAAATAAATTCTAATCAAGTAGATTGTATAAAAAATTAACATAAGTTGAGAGAGAAGTCTTGACAACATTTCACCAGTCAATTTTTTGTACGAACTCTGAGAATTGGACTGAACCCTCAGAATTAAATGCAATTTTTTCTCTACTGGAAGTTACAATGGTTGTACTTTCTGGCTGTTCCCGTGGGCACCAGGAAGAGCACAGAACAGGAGCAAAAACTTCAGGCCCTGAGAGGAGGGTTTGTGATTTTGCTGTAGTGCAAAAGAAGGGGAGAGCGCTCCATATGATGGTCCATCTACCTTTTCGATAGGCATAGAAAGCCCTGAAGCAGTAACAGAGCGTAATGCAGGGTTAGTATTGATCTTAGATCCATGTGCCTGTGTAGGGTAGGAGAGGTTGTTGGATTCTGGGGAGAAAATCTTAATTTTATGTTTATTTTTTTCGAATTGAATCTGGGTAAATCTCCAGAGGCTCTCTTTTAGGGTCAGGTCTCTTCATATTTTTTGAATGACTTGAGAAAACTACCATGCAATACAGCAGTGAATTGCTCTAACATTAAATTGAGTAAAGAGTTGAGAGCTGTGCTGCTGTTTTGCAGAATAAATGATTTATTTTTAAGAAGAAATGAGAGACTTCAGGTCTGAAGTCTTCCTCCTCCAAGAGCTCTCCTTTGTGCTCTGAGTGCCACTGTCTCCATCCCATACCAGTCAGGTGACTCCAGTTATACTGCATGGAGACATGCCTGCGATTCGCTCT
This sequence comes from Haliaeetus albicilla, assembly GCF_947461875.1. Classification (NCBI taxonomy): domain Eukaryota; kingdom Metazoa; phylum Chordata; class Aves; order Accipitriformes; family Accipitridae; genus Haliaeetus; species Haliaeetus albicilla. Next base: position 23,465,864 of record NC_091497.1, read on the forward strand.
CAATTCCAGTCCTAAACCACCACGTAATTTTTGTCATTAGCCACCCAGCCCGTGATGTACCTGAGATGAGAGGAGCATGGAGGTGAAGAGCCACCTTGTTACAGTTGCCACATATATCTGCTGAATTTTAGTTTTGCCACACCTGAGAACTGATCTGTGGGTCCCTCTAAAATTAAGTAGCCAGCTGAAGTGCTAAACTTAGTACTTCTTGGCTAATTAAAAGGGAAATAGAGGTAACTGCAGAAAGTGGTTCAGGTACTAGGTGGGTTGAATCATGCTGAGAATCTGAAATGAAAACTGAGTTAATGTAGGTACCATAGTTAGTTGCCTGAAAATAGGATGAACCTATTAAGGCTAAGATCAGAATTGTTGTGGTTTAACCCCCTTTCCTCTCCACACGAAAAGGAATTGTTGCACTGGCATAAAGCGCTAATAAATTAGATGAACAGGTAGAAAAGAAAGGCTTGTGCATAAAGGTGAAATCAAAAGTGTGTGTGTGATTTTACATGTCTGGAAACAATAAAAAATTCTCTTGGCTGATGTCTGTATCAGGGAAGTAAGGAATAAAAATGTGGATACTTTGAGTGGAATTCAGATGTCTGAACATAGTTGTCCCATGCAGTTTGGGATGCCCTGGCATACCCCAAGTATACTGCTCTTCTAGAAGCAGTTGACCTAATAGTCCTATGTTCTATCTACACTATGAGACAGCAGATACCTGTTATGTGAGGGAGTCTCTGGGGCATTTTAAATGACATTAGACATCTCTGTTTAGGTAACTGAATTGTATCCAGTCTTTGGACTGTTGTCACATTATGAAATGCCAGCTACAATATAGAAGACAATTATGCAGTTATTGCAATTGTTTGCTTTGATTTTAGATGTTTCATTGAGTCTGGGCTGAAACCTAAATTTCTGTGTTTAGCGAAAGTTTAGCATATTTTCAAAGATTTTCAGTTTTACTAAGTCCTTCATACAGTTCTGACTGTAAATCATATCTTTATTTATCCATCTCCTCTGCCTCTTTTAGCTTTTTATGAAACACTCTTGCACCCACTATTGAAATACTGAATACTAAATTTAGTATGTAAGTAGTTTTGTAGAGGATTATGTTCCATATCCATACCATATTAAGAAACTGTGGCATTTGGCTTGCTTGTTTGCTTTTAATGCTTCTTGACAGCTGGGATGTGACAAAAAAAAGCTTTTATGTATGCTTGTTTTGAATTTTTTGGAATTATATTATTCAGTAGCCCTAAATAAGCCCTATTGACCCAGGTTATTTTACATTTGCTTTCACACATTTCACATACTGAGTTCTGTTGTGTGCTTTATTCCAAAGGAATAGGTCAGGGTTAGTAACTCTGTGGGTAATATTCTGAGAATGAGTTAAGCTCAAGAAGGACTTGATGATGTTTATAAACATATATTTCAGTAACCATCATGAATAAGATACTAGATTTGCAATTATGTTTTTGATTACTTGAGTGTGGAAGTTATTACCCTTGTGTTATCATAAATATAAAAGCAAACTTGTGATAAGAACATTAGTTAAGATCAAGAGTAGGGATTTGATCTGAATAGCATAAAAGACTATTCAAATCAGAGTCTTTTTTTTTTTTTTTTTTTTTTCTAAATCCATTATTCAACTTCATTAATCTTTTGGGACAGTTTTTCAGTGGTTTTGTTTTTAGCTATTCTCATAAAAAAAATAAATAATGTCTTCTTTTTTTTCACCTGTACTGAGCTACATGATGCTGCTAGTATTGACTGAAATTGGTAGGATACCTATCTTGCTTAATGCTGTGTATGATCCTTTATTTTAACTACTGGAATTGGTTTTGGAAACCCAATTTTCTGCTTACTAGCTTTAAATGTTTGGTTTGATTTAATGTTCTGAGCAGACACAAACAGGGCTTTTACAAAGCAGTTCTGACATATCGTTAAGTAGTATTTAGATTGTAGGAATTAATTTGATACTTTGTTCTTGCTCTCTTATTAAAGTGTATTGCCAACTAATATTTGGGATTATGTTCAAACTCTTGAACATAGCAAACCCTCAAAACCATTCCATTTCATATTAAAGCATCCTGAATTTCAGCCTTATCATAAGACTTTGTATTATAACAATATCTTTCCTACAATTGCAGGCCCTTGATGTCCATCTTTACTAAATGCAACATGACTCAATTCCTGTATTTCCAAGAAGTCTAAAAAAGTTCTTCTGATTTGTAAAGTGATGCCATCTTTGTGGGTTTATTTTGGATTTCTTGGTGGATTGGGGTCTTGGTGGGGTGGGGACAACTGTCTGTATTTTTAACTGCTTCACAGTGGGAAAAATCTTGCCTATAAAAAGCCTAATTAGAAGCTACGGAAATGCGTATGTTCTCTGAATTCTGTAGTGTATAGACAACATGCATAATATATGTAACACATTTGGGATTTGCACCTTCTTTCTATTATTTTGTAGGAAGGAAAATGATGGATTGTCAAATCATGCTACATGTTTTAATTTTTGATAGAAAGAGTGAATATGTTTATACAAGGTCACTCAACTCCTGTAAGAAAGGTTATTAATGTGAGAAATTATTTGCTGAGGTAAACCACCTCTGTTAGACAGCAAAATTCATCACTCCAGTCTTGTTTAGGCATGTACAAAATACACTGTAAACGTTAAAATTTCAAGTGAATTAATGTTTTAGCCAAAATATTTTCAGGCTGTCCTAACAGTAACGCTGGGGATCGATAACTGGTTCTGCTGATGTCGACACAAATGGTTTCTCTGATGTGATCCAAGGTTTAGGTTGCCAAATGTCAGCTACAGTATGCTGACATGTGGATGAGTGTGCAGTGACCCCACAGAATGTGTTTATCCTCCTCCTGTTTGCAAAGGAGTAAGACCAGGCTTGCAGGTAGTTATTGTGAAGTAGCTAACAAGATGTAAATTGTAGCAGAGTGAAATTGCACCTTATCTGCCAATTATATAACTTCTAATAATGCAGCATTTCTTTTATACTCTATGCTTTTTTGTTTTTTTTTTTTCCCCTTTAAATAAGTTTGCCTTCTGTGTTGTGTTTGTATTTTAAAGCATTTCATAGTTTGTCTGGCACCCAACTCAGTCTTCTGGGGTCCCATTGTATTAATATTAGTCTTGTTCCATATATCTGTTCTCTATTTTAAGGGAAACAACATTAATTTTTTCCCCAGTTGCTAGCAAGTATTAAAAACTGTTTCCCAGTACTCCTGAATTCACATTGTAAGTGAAGCTACTTCAAGATGGTGATCACAGAACAGAATGCTAACTGTGTCTAGTTATCAAATGTTTTTCCCTCTAAATAACACAGTACCAGTATTTATACTAGTCATGTTTTTGAGTGGTCAACTCTTAGTACTTAAAGGGGAGAAGGTTATTCTGAGACACATGGAATTTCCTGAAAAAAATGCAGAAGTTTTTGCAAAGAGAAAGAGAGTTGTGGCATAGGGTGTGGGGTATTGTTTTGACATTCTGAAGACCTGGGTTTATTAATCTGAGCATGACAATTGTTTATGACCCTGTCCAATTGTCTAAGACTCAAATTTTGAACATGTTTGAATAACATGTTTGAATAAACACTTGGAACCTACATTTCAATCTTCTTCCTCACAGAGAGGGAGATGCATAACAGTAGAATGAGGATTATGGACTTTGACAAAGTTAGGGAACAGATAAGTAGACTCCTTGAGGGAGATCATCTTGGGTATATTGAGAACTGGAGACACAGACTCTGGTAGAAGTACAGCTCCAAAATCTTTTTGAGAGATGCAAAAGGGACAAGCAACACCATAAAATCCCATTAAGACTGTGTTAGAAGCTCTTTGATAACCTGAACCAGAAAGAAATCCTATAAAAACTGAAGAAAGGTATGCGTAACTAGGCATAAGAATAGAAAATAACCTGGAAATAAAGTAATGCAAAACTGTGTGTTAGAAAGTGGTAGAAAAAAAACCATAATGAAAAGGCTAGGTTGATCTCATAGACATAAAAATAAGAAGACAGTATCTTTCCATTATAAAATATAAAGAAGAGAGCAAATATAGGATGATTTAGAGAAAGCTGAAGAATTTGGTGCTGTTCTTTGCTTCAGTCTTCATGCACCATCATACAGAATTATTTGACTAGATACTCAATGGAAGTGTTTTACAGAGTACATAGGGTATATGAGAAATGGGAGGATGTATATGATGAGGTAAATGCTGAAGTATGGCTGCCTATAAAAAAGAACTTAAAAAATAAAATTCATGAATAAAAGTAAAAATTAATAAATGAGAGCTTTCTCTGAATCTTCTACATTTTGAGAACTCATGGATGTTGAGGGAGTCCTTGGGGGTTAGAGGGATGTAAATATATTTACTGGGCTTCAAAATAAGAAAAAAAAAAAAGAGAACCAGGATGTCATAGCCAGTCTGACCTGAATCCTTGGAAATAGTCTAGAGCAAGCGTTTAATATCTCCAAGAAGTGAATTTAACTCTAGAATGCTTTTGACAGGGTAACAGATCCATAGAAATCTGTAGATGTAACACACCTTGCGTTTAGTACACTCCTTCATCCCGTCCCACATGACATTCTTGTAGGCAAACTTGGACTCTGTTTAATCAATATCACGTGATGTGTAAGAATCTATCAGTTACTGTTAGTCTCCCCTCAAATTATGAAAGCATGTGAACAGTCCTGCATTTGTCTGTCCTGGACAGAGTATTCTTTTCAGTGTTTTCATTAATAATTTTGGTGATAGACTAATGTATCCTTGTAACACTTGCAGATAAAATCGAGGTTTTAACAAACTCACATGTCTATGGTGCTTCCTGGGGATCAGCATTCAAAAGTTTGGAAAACACCTTTAAAGTGACAAGTTGATATTCATTCAAGTTTTGTGGGAAATGTTACACTCAGAAAGGAGAAATTAAATGCAGCAAGCCGAAAATATCTGGCTAATCAGGTGATAATTGGTCAGAAATGAAACATGAATTAACAATATGATCCTGTAAAACACAAACAGGATTACTCTGTGCAAGATGTGGAAAATAATTATTCAAGTCAGTGCTTCTGAGGCCATATCTAGTATATTGTACAGTTTTGGTCATCACAGTTTAAGGAAGAGTTGAACAAGCTAGAGAAAGTCCAAAAGAGAACAGTAAGAATGATGAGGGGTTTTGAAGATATGACCTATAAAGAAATGCTGATAGAATTTGTTTTATTTAATCTAGACGAAAGAAGACTCAGAGAAGATATGAGGTCTCTGTTATGCAAAAATTTGTTGCAAACAGGACAATGATCAATTGCTTTTCTTGGCCACTGAATGAAAGAGAAGAATAAATTGGGTTAATCTACAGATTAAGGTTAGGGTAAAAGACGTTAAAGCTTATCAGGCAGTAAACCATCGGAATAAATGACCCAGAGATATTTTCTTTCCTGGACTTTTCCTCAAGTTTGCCAAATGTCTGACAAATGAGTCAAATATAATTGCTTTTCTTCATTTTATGTAGTTGAAGTAGATGTTCTGTGAGATCTCATTTCCCATTCATTAATACGAATCCATAAAGTTTATGTTTATTGTACCAGATTTATTTTGCATTTTTGTGCCTCAGTTTCTTAGTCTTAAAATACAATAATAATTTTTCTACATTTGGTAGTCATTGTGGGAGTATGTGTACGTGAAATACTGAGATTGTTTGGATACTGTGACAATGGAAGCCATATACGTTTACACTGTAGAGTGATAGACAGCTACTCTATGAAGTCACTGTGGAAATGACATCTTTTGTCTTGAACTCTTACTTTCTATTTCTGGGAGATTGGAAGATACAGTGGCTTCAGAGTTGTAAAGGAAGTATGTAACCTCAGTTGTGCCTCTTGGGACCCCTTGGACAATTTTTGGAGAAGTGTTATTTGCATATCTACAATCAACTCTTTGGCAAGTATGGGAAAAGTTCCCAGCTGCCAGTTTTGACAGCCACAATTGTGGCAGCTGTTAGTCTTGAAGGGGAAAGAGCGAAAAAAGAAAAAGTAATAGCGTTAGTATTTTTGTAGTGCTTGGGTGACATTTAATATTACCTACTGAAAATAATAAAAATAAAAAGGCATGAATGAGAAGGAGAGAAAAGGGTTCCAACTCATGGAGCAGATAATAGTAATTTAGTATTTTAAAGCAACTCCATGACTATTCCATCTCTGAACAGTTGCGCTTTCAGCTTGTTAAATTGGAAGTGGAAATAAGAAATTACAGGCTGAAGGAATGGGGTTAAAAATAAATCCTCAAGTGGGCTGGCAAACTGCAACTTCTTGGGGAAAAGTAGTTTAGCTAATGTCAGTTTTCTGTTGTAATTTTCACAATTGCTAAGTATTTCTCAAAAGGGAGGTTGCTTTAATATAAAGGTAAAAATACATAATAATGAATATATAGAATAATTTTTTTAGGTGTTTGAAGGTTTTAGAGACAAAACTTTACTAAAGGGAGAGATGCTGTTTCATATATTTTATTTGTACTTGCAATATTTTATTTTACTTCTAAACAATAAAACACTTTAATTTTTCAATTAAGTGTGGTAATTTTAACGAGAGATCATGATGTGGTTTGGCACTGGTTGCTGGTCATTTTGGTGGGATTTGTGTTTTCATTCTCTAGGAGGCTATAGTCTTCTAAATGCAAAACTGATGTTATAAGAAATTTTGCTTGAGTAACAACCACATAATTTGACCTGGAGGTCACAGTAGATTTTCTCTTGTATTGACGTGTCATGGATAGTATTAATCTGTATTTGTCTTTTGTTTTCTGCTATATGTTATCATGATGCATTGCCATTATAATAACAAATAGCCTGTCAACACATTTACTGGACCGCAACCCTCTTGGGATAATCACTGAATTTTCATCAAGACTGCAATGATTAGTGTTTCTGATTATGATAATCAAATAACTAATTAGCTATCATGTTTCAGAAAAGATATAAAATTGAAAATGTTTTCAGGATACATTAAGACTGAAGTTTTTAGCTACTTCCACTTTTTTTTTTTTTTTTTTTCCAAAAAGCTTAGAGCATGTAGGAAGAAATGGAAATTGCTAATTTTTATTGAAAAGGAACTGAGTTGTTTCTCACTCTGTCCTGCTCTGTAAAGACCTGCACTTATGTTCCTTCCCTGTATTTTTGAGCAGAGCTGATTAAAAAATGTGGTTGAAATTACTGTCGGACTGTGTAACACAAGATAACACATTTTGTTTCTGGGGCTTGTACATTTCTTTTCCCTTTTCTTTATATTTTGTGCCTTTTTTTGCAAATTTTCAGAAGTGTTAAAGTCTGATTAAATGTCAATGTAGAGATAGAGAGATCTCATCCTCACAGATTGCCTCACAGCGGTGTTGCATTGTGGTGCTGAGATAGCGTTCTCACCTTTACGTGTATTTTCTCTTTTTGTATTTGTACATGAGGAAAGCTTGTGGTGGTGTTTCATTCAGGTTTTCTGCCTTCAGAAGTGAGTGTCTGACTGGAATTTCAGGGTTTCATTTTCTGTTTTGTTTTTCTTAATGGTACAACAGAGAAAGAAGGCAACACAAGGAATGCTGGAGTTTGTTAGAGGATTCATTACACGCAATTCCAGTTCCTTGCTCATTCCCAGAACTATTGTTGGATCCAGATACTTGTAATTGCATTGTTTTCCACGCTGTCCTTCATCTGTGCTCATTTTAAATGTCACAGAGAGAGGTGGTGACATTATGCTAATTTGTAATGGATTCCAGTGTTACATTGCCCCATTTCTTTGACCTCAGCAAAGAGCACTTGCTGAGAAGAACAGAGGATGATTACCTCCCCTCTGAGCATGAGCTGGCTGCTATGGCTACATGACCTTGGATTTAAAGAATAAACTCTAAAATTGCTGTGCAGAGGTTGTACAGGTTTTGTGCCTAAAACAAAGAAAGGATTTCAAAGAGAATTTTTCTCCCCTCTGTGGCTGAGTTTACAGATTCTTCCTCATACAATGTATCTCTCATTCAGAAATTCCCCCATCTAAGCTTGTGAGATCAGTTTTCAGTGAATGCGAAAAGAAATGTCGCTCACGTATATTTAGGATACACTCTTTAAGAGATATCAAGCTTTTACAGGGGAATTAGATGAAAGACTTAAGTATTGCAGTTTATTATGAGTTCGTGGCTGGAGTTAGACTGTACCTGTATCAAGATAAGGATCTTGCCTGAAAGATTGCTGTGGTTTGATCCTCCTGCAGCCTAAATGCAGGAATTATTGAGCTCCCAACTACAAAAAGACTGTCAAAGCAGCCCCTGAAACTATATAAATTCTATACTGCAAGAATATAAAAAAATGGTGGCAGGATCAAAGGCATAGTTCAGCCATTACTGCTCCTTTTAAAAGAGAACTGAACAGGGTCATGTGGGAGGACCCTATGAATGGTGGAATTGAAGGAAGATTTCAATCTCCCTTTGAAAATACACTGGCATTAATATGATTTTGAAGAGCATGAATAAGAAGCTCTACAGTCAAAGCACTGCTGCAGGAGCAGGATTTTGGCCTTTTTTACGTCAGTTACAATTACATTGGAGCTCCAAATAAAAGGTGAGTAAAGCCTGAGGACATGATTCTGCATTCATTCCTCACCCAAAACTCCCCCTCATGCTTGGTGGGAGCATAAGGGGGAGTTTTGTGTTACACAACACTGCTTCAGTTCTTGATTCTGGTTCACAGTGAAAGATAAATCCATTGTGCAACTTCCTAATTTCTCCTGAATCAAACAAATCAAAACCAAAGAGAAAAACCCAGTAAGCAGATTTTAATTCCATTTGGGAAGAAATAATCTGGTTTTCTCCAGATGTGTTCTGGTACTTTGATTTTAAAAGATTAGGTGCTTCACACTTTGTGGAAGTCAGAGGCTATTGAGCTCTGTCCAAGGAATAACTGATATTTTCATGTAATACCTTTGATTTTGGGTCTTGCCACTAATTATTTTTTCTCTTGATGGTTATCAGATTGTTAATGGTACTGAACTGAAATCTCTAAGACTATCAACAACTTGATGGATTTGATTTTTTCTGTCAGTAGAATAGGAAAAGTAAAATTGCATCCTGAACAGATGCAGAATGAATGTCAGTTGTAGGTTACTGTAGCGTTTTTCCTTCCATCTTAAAAACAGATTTTATTTGTTCTTGAGGGAACAGACCTTAGCTTTGGTACCCCTTTGGGCTTCATAGATTTTAAAATTTCAGAGCAGGCTAGACTGTTTTGTGGAGTGAAAAAGAGGGAAAAAGAAGTGATCTTAGTAAAAAAAATCCAAGCTTTTCAGTCACACTGAATGTCTTCCTGTCTTCATATTTAGTATCTTTTCCCCTCCTTGAAGCTTGCTTGTAATTGTTCTGCAAAGTTGCCAGAGAAGAAAGCTTAAGACCATATAGAAAGATGATTTTAATGTTCATTATATTGTTATGTTGTATTATAGCTCAGGTTCATGAATCAAATTATTTCAAAATGTCATCTTTATCCTGATCTTACCACATTCACTGTGCTAAGGTCCTAGTAAAGAATATGTTCTCTATCTAAAATCTAAAACGAACACTTGTGTGGGTGTGCACACATATTTGTGCAGGTATTGAACAGGGGTGGGTTTTTTGTGTGCTCAGAATGTCCTTAATTTTAAGACCCCAATACATTATTAAAATCTACTAAAATAAATCATATTTCTGTTAGCTTTCTAGTCCCATAATTTTCTAAATATATCTGAAGAAAAACTGTAGTTTGAACTATTTGCTTACATGTCCAATCACATCTATAACAGCTGCTGAAATGCATCTGCTTTTGGGTGGATTGTGACGATTAGAAAGGTTATCTTCCATTAAAATTGTATTACAGTTTTTATAACGACAGGTAAATTTGAACTCTGAGCTAAAATACAGCTAGTTTCCATATTTAGACAGGCAATCACTTATTTTAATCAGATACCAGTATTACAGTGTTGTACTTCACCTGTTTCAGAAATAAATTTCTGTTGAAATACACTGCACAGGAGGCTGGTTTTTTTTTAGCACTGCAGTAAGGTCATATTTCATATTAAATATGTAAAAGGAGTTAATTCTGCAGTGTAAAGGTAAGTTCATAATATTGTACAATAAGAGTAGTATGTTCACTATACTTCTAACGCTTCAGTTCTTTAGTGGAGTCAGTCTACTTAAGCGGCAAATGGAATGAATTCCTTTAGCTATTAATGAAAATATCTGATGTATTCTTCCTAAGGCAGTCTTTGAACCAAAATGGCATTTGTATTCATCTGGTTGTATAGTTACAAATGCCTATATTTCTTGTCTCAATTTATTTAAAGCATAATGTTGAGGTAGTCACAGTGGCCTGTAATGCAGATCTGTAGAGCCAGTCCACCATGTTATCCTATTGTAATTTGAAACCTCTCACTGCATTTTCCTTCTATGAAATAAATTTTTGGCAAGACAATAACTGTGTATGAGGAAGTAGCAAGGCAGATCCCATTATTGTTCAAAGTATATTTTGATGAGATTTTTTTTTTAAGTGCATACCCACGGCAGCTTGGTCAGAACAGGGGCATAAATTTCAAATATAATGGTTACGAACCATTTAAACCTGAGAAACAGGCACAGGACTGTGCGTGATCCATACTGAAGCATTTCTGCATTCCTTCTGCTTCGTGAGTAATGACTTGAAATTGCATCCAGTTTGGATATAGTAAAATGGAGAGATGGACAGTAATTGAATGTGAATAATCTTTACAGTTGGACTTTGAAATACAAGATTGGCTTTCCCAAGTGCAAGGTTTTGCTTACCATTCTCCAATCACTTGTTTCTCTGCGTTTTTTTCCTTGGCACACTTAATGCTTTGTTGGATTTTAGCTGAACTAGTCTGGCTTGTATATTACAGATCATTTACTAGGAACCTGCTGGGTTACTTTCAAAAAGGGTGCTGTTCTTCAGTTCTTAATTAAATCACCAACAATTCCATTGTAATCGTACATTTAATATAATTTGCAAACTTTTGCTGGATTATTTTCAGTGGGTAACTGAAGTAGTGGTTTATTTTATGTTTCTGCAGTATGATGGCTGTTATATGTGCAACAAATACACTGTTAAGCTTGAGTCAGTTCTAATTTGAGTATTATCAAGTAATAGTTTATTTTTTCTCTTATTCACTTTAAAACAAGACATTTAAAAATAGGTCTGGTTTATGAGTAATTTTCTCTGATATTTTTAGGTGTGTTTAATTACGAACATATGCCGTGGAGCTGAGTGTTCTAAATGTATTATAATTGGAATACAAAATGCAGTGGGAAAACCATTATCAATATTTGATATCTTTATGTCTCAATTCAGTTTTACTATCACAGTTTCAGAGTTAAAGGAATGGAATTATTCTTACCATGACATATATCCCTGACTTGATCCTCATCCACTGCTGGTTGTTGCTTTCCACGGTGAACATTGTCTCTCTTCCTTCTTGGTGATGACTCGGGCGAAGAAAGCATTGAGTACCTCAGCCTTGCTTGTGCCCACTGTCACTAAAATACCTGCACTATTCAGTAACAGTCCCACATTTTCCTTGTTTACCCTTTCACTATCAGCATCGTAGTAGAAATTCTTGTTACCCTTCATGTCCGTTGTAAGTGTCAGCTTTAGGTGGGCTTTTGCTCTCCTAACACCAGCCCTTCATGTCCTAGAAGTGTTTCTAAATTGCTCCTTTTGTAACTTGTCCCTGCTTCCACCTTTTGAAAACTGCCTTTCTTACATTGGAGCAATACAGTATTGCACAACTATAAAGTTGTGCAATATTTCATTACACGAGGTTATGATAATAGATGTATTTATTTGGGATGGGATTCTGCTGATAAAATTGCTTCAGGCCTAAAGGAAAAAGCAAACTTTGTCTGACATTTGGCTGTTTGGTTTCACTTCACTTTGGTGCTAAATTCTTTCAAATCCTTTTCCAAACAGATACATCACTTACTGTAAAATGTCCTTTAGTGAAATACCATTTAAAAAAATACCACTCATTTTGCATAATGGGATAAGTAAGTTTTTATGGCAACAGGTACAGTTGCAAGTTTGACAGGTTTAATTGTAAGGAAAATGTATGGTATTCTTCTGTGATTCATCCTGTTTCTGTCAGCGTATCTTCTTTCTGAGACTATCCTTCCAGCTTTAAGAAAAACTTGAATGCTGGTTTTAACACAGTGTAAAAAACATCTTTCTAGAGTGTGACATAACAAACTTGCTAATATAAAAAAAGGAAGTGTGCTGCCAACAAACACTGTGAGTTTGTTTCTGTAGACCTAACAATTCTTGAAATTGCAATTTCTGTTGGTCTTGTATATACATGCAGATGAACGTTCAGTAGAAGACCTTCTGATGACTTCCTTAAATCATCATTGTGTTGTACATAGTTGCAAGATTTTTTTTTTGCCTTCCACCTAATATTAGTTTCATACCCTTAAGGATTTATAGATGTGTTTGTGCACACTTAATGCTTCTCTGATTTACAAGTCATTGATAACAATTCTGAATATGAGAATATTCTACAGACCATATGTACAGATATTTAACACTACTAGTATATAATACTAAAAAGAAACTACAGCTTTGTAAATATTCTGCTTCTTGGGCTATTATTAGGCTGTGATATTTGCAACCATAGAAGTCAGTGTATGTTTACTTGTATTTATTTATTTGCTGTTATGGTCCAACAGCCTTTCATGGCATACTTCAGTCTTTGTCTGAGTAATTGTGTGCTTATTCAAACTGGTTGAGATGTATTCCAAGAGTATTTAACATGAAGAAGAGCATTGGGAACATCAGGAAGAGCAATGGACATCATCTGCCTGGACTTGTGCAGTGCGTTTGACGCTGTCCTGCATGATGTCCTTGTCTCTAAATTGGAGAGCCATGGTTTTGATGGACGGACCACTCAGTGGATAAGGAATTGGCTGGATGGTCGCACTCGAAGAGTTGTGGTCAACGGCTTGATATCCAAGTGGAGACTAGTGACGAGTGGCATTCCTCAGGGGTTGGTATTGGGACTGGTGCCAATTAACATGTTTGTCGGTGACATGGACAGTGGGAATGAGTGTACTCTCAGCAAGTTCGCCGATGACACCAAACTATGTGATGTGGTTGACACACTGGAGGGAAGGGATACCATCCAGAGGGACATTGACAGGCTTAAGAAGTGGGCCTGTGAGAACCTCATGAAGTTCAAGAAGGCCGAGTGCAAGGTCCTGCACATGGGTCGGGGCAACCCCAAGCACAACTACAGGCTGGGTGAGGAGTGGATTGAGAGCAGCGGATTGAGGTTGTGGGGACAGACTTGGGGTTATTAGTTCATGAAAGACTGAATATGAGCCAGCAATGTGTGCCTGCAGCCCAGAAAACCAATTACCTTCTGGGCTGCATCAAAAGACAGCGTGGGCAGCAGGTCGAGGGAGGTGATTTTCCCCCTCTGCTGTGCTCTCATGAGACCCCACCTGGAGCACTATGTTCAGCTCTGGGGCCCCCAACTTAAGAAGGACATGGACCTGCTTGAGTGGGTCCAGAGGAGGGCCGTGAAGATGATGAGGGGGCTGGAGCACCTGCCATATGAGAACAGCCTGAGAGAGTTGACATTGTCTAGCCTAGAGAAAAGAAGGCTCTGGGGAGACGTTATAGCAGCTTTCCAGTACCTAAAGGGGGCCTACAGGAAAGATGGGGAGGGACTCTTTATCAGGGAGTGTAGAGGTAGGATGAAGGGTAGTGATTTTAAACTGAAAGAGGGTAGCTAATAGGAAAAAATTGTTTAAAGTGAGGGTGGTGAGACACTGAAACAGGTTGCCCAAAGAAGTTGGGGGTGCCCCATCCCTGAAAGTGTTCAAGGCCAGGTTGGATGGGGCTTTGAGCAGCCTGGTCTAGTGGAATGTGTCCGTGTCCATGGCAGGGTGGTCAGAGCTAGATGATCTTTAAGGTCCCTTCCAACCCAAACCATTCTGTGATTGTGAACCAAACTTGACTGAGTGTGCATCAGGCTTAATGGATAAGAGGCTACATCCTTTTTCAGATAAACATGTAATATGAGAACTTTGTAAGAATTGTTACTGGCAAAAGTTGTTGAATAAGCAAACTGGAAATCACCATCTTCCATCTTAAAGTTTCAGCCCTACAAAAATTTAAAAGTCAGTTGTGTGCTTTCCAGGAATAAAATGACTATTAATGGTAGTAAGATCCTTTTCAGGTGTAAAACCATATAAATATATGCATATGGGATGTGTGTGTTTATATGTATATATTTATATATAAACACACATAAATGGTTGTTCGATTCCCTTCCTCCTCTCACAAAAGAAAGTCCTATTTTGATCTCTATTTAATTTTGAAGAAATTTCCCACTTTGTTTTGTAAGGAACTTGGAGTATAGTCCTTACCTATTCCTTCCACTCCATGTGCGTTAAACTCTGTTTCCTCAGCAAAGGATGTGAAGAAATACATTTCCTTCAGGGCTTTTAAATTCAGAGCATGGGGTTCTTAATGAGGTAGTAGAAATTGGTGGTACTTGAAGCAAATAAATAAATAAAAAATGGTTTAGTGAGGAAGAACTGGTGTAGCTGATAGAGTGCTAACTCAGTCCTGACATCTGTTGGTCTTTTAATGTATCCTGCAGCATAAATATAAGACTCCTGCCTCCTTAATTATAGTGAACACATTTTATAATGGTTCTATTGATCTTTTGTGAACAATGTTGATCTTGTAGGAAGGATAGGTTGAGCAACTAAGTAACAGCATACACTGCTATTGCTTTCCAGCAGGGTAGTGGCACTGAAGTGCTTCTTAAACAAAAATATTCAATTATTTGTGTAATTGATGTAGCATATATTTTCAATATTCTAAAAAGTAAGTGAATATCGTTCTCGATTTCATGACTTGGACTGTTATCAGCTTCTGTCATTCACAGGAAATTACATCCTAAAATCTCAATAGATAACATGTAGCT
Source organism: Haliaeetus albicilla (assembly GCF_947461875.1). NCBI lineage: Eukaryota > Metazoa > Chordata > Aves > Accipitriformes > Accipitridae > Haliaeetus > Haliaeetus albicilla. Next base: position 23,480,881 of record NC_091497.1, read on the forward strand.
GCTGTAAAAGCTGGTGAGATGAGGTAATGCTATGTAGGCAGTACAGATTGTCCCTGATTGAATACAGATTGAATATAGCATTTGGAAGAACTTTTGCCAATCACTGAAAATAGTAATTATATAATTAAAATGAAAGAAGTGCCTTCCTGGATTGAAAGACTTTTTTTGTAAGGAAACTAATTAGTGATCTTAATATAACAATGATATTTCAAAGTTGGATAAACCCTTGCAGAAAAGTGGTAACAAGGATCATAAAGTACAGTCAAATTCAAGCTATTCTAGTCTTCTTTCAATCACTATCAGTAAATGCTCAGTTCCAGTACTGACAAGGAAATGTCTGAACTTGGTTAGAGAAACTGTTCTTTGTATTAAGCTATTTTTATTTACTCATTAGATGTCATAGCTAATCCTGAGATACAAAACATAGAGTTCTGTAATTTTTTCCTGGTTTTGCACTGTTTTTGAATCTAGTATTTTCTTATTTAAGTAGAGTTTGGAAACACAAGCTGACTGCATAAACTGTGTCAAATATCTCATTCCAAGAGATGGACAAAATCCTTCTGACATTACTCACAAGGGGTAGTTTTGCATAATTCAATGAAATTGGAAACAGTGTTTGATAGTAAGAATAAAGGTCAGAAGCATGGGAGGAAAAAATGTCTTCCTTTTGCAAACAAAAAGCATAAGTACATTATGTGCCAAATATCATGCGTCATTGGATGGGGGAATGAATTGTGTGGGATCTGACAAGTTCCCAGCACTATCTAATGGTATTTTAAAAACCCATGTTTTATTGTGACTTTTCAGAAATACTGTTCATTACAATTTAGCAGATCCTTCAGAGAAATTACATGCTCTTCAGGAAAATGAGCAGTTATAACAGGCAAGCATACTTGCTTGTACGATTGAGGCCTCTGAATTCATTGTCTCTCTCACCATATAGAAAAGCAGCAGCATTTCAAAAGAAAACATTTAGAGTTTTACAATACTGCTGTAAAAATACGTTGTCCTATTCAGTGACCTTTAATGCAAAGCAGTACCCTACTGAAGTTGGTAAATCATTTTCGATCATATTTATCATTATGAAGTATTCCTAGCTTATATATCCATCGTTAAATATCCCCTATCACAAGAAAAAATGCTGCAAAACCCATAAAGACTTAAAATAAGTAGGTAGACTGGCATTCAAGATACCATTTTAGGATAAGTTCGATCTGGGTCTGGCAAGGACTCATTCATTCTGAATGAGCAAGAATTTTTATGGTGTCCTTTCTTGCAGTCTCCAAAGTCCTTGTTGCAGTTGTTAGCTGAGAAGAGGAATTGTTTATAAATTTGCCACAAACTAGTGGGGAGGATCTAAGTCCTAACTCTGTCCTCTTCAATGCTGAGTCACACTTCTGTTGATGCATGCTGAGTTCTGGTCTGCCAATAATTTGGACCACTGTAGGGTCAAAACTGCAGCTCTCATCTTGGCCTTGTGTCCTGCCTGTTGTGACAACCCATGACCCTACTACATATTATCTCTCATCTTTTTGAGATTTGTATTATTTGTGGGTTTAAAGACTGCTGCCATCTGAATAGGAGTCATTAACTGATGTAAATAGGTCATGCTATGTTGATAGCCTTTGAATGGGGAACAAGGCCTTGACTTTCCAGCAATATAGAAATAGGAAGGAACAGAATATGTGAGACGCTTGGCTTTATGTATTCACTTATTCTGTTGGGAATTGGGCAGTCACATTTTGTATTAGTTTCAGAATTGTAACATATGGCAGCATATATGGTAACAGTCATCTATTTGGTCTGTTTTAAAGACATATAATTTCCTAGATAGCTGGCAGTGAAAACTTTTATATAGTCAGTGTGGGACTAGGCAGAACTCTAACAGATTCATACTCTGGAGCTGAGTTTTTATAAACAATTCAGCTTTCCCATGTAAAATTATAGGACTTTCTGACTTACAGATAGTTTCAGTGATTTCCATGGCTTGCTTTGTCTGGAGCACTTGATGTTATTTTTTCTGCAGTGAAGCTCATTATTGGTAATCACCTTGAGCTGTGAGTAGCTGACTAGTTTTTCACAATCATTTGGCAGTCACATTCAGTGCAACTCAGCCTAGCAAAGTTGACAGTATTCTTCTCACAACTGTGCATGAAATCCCTATGTGATAATTTCTCACTTGCAGAAGTCTGGAAAAAGACAATATGAGGTATGTTTCTAGGGAGTCTTCATGTTTGTGTCACTGACTTTCTCCTTGATCACTTAGAGGGTTCTCTTTTATGTTGCTGTTTCCTCATTAAGTTTGTTGCCATTTTTAACCATCTGGTTTTTGTGGTTATTTTGTGTTTTTTTTCATGGGTTTTTTAATGATGTCTTCAATATACCATTAATTAATTAATACTGGTTATATAAAACTAAACAAGGGAAAAATATTCTACATTAATGCCATGAGGTAAAATGGTCCTAAAAATTTGCTACAGAAATACAGCTTTTCAGTTGAGCAGTTCAAAGTACTGATTAAACTTGGCAACTCTTACTAGATTCTACAGCTGGAAATTTCTTGCAGAGGTAGCTTAGAGCTTATTTCTTTGATTTCTGTTTTATTCAGTTTTTGTCTTTGTTTTTTGTTTTTCTATTTAGCTCAGTAGTCTGTCTTCCAGAATTCTCTGAGAAACAACCACTGAACATGGCTAGGTCAGCTCCACATAACGTGGTCGACAATGCATCGCAGGCACATTGGGCTCATGGTACCTGTCATTAGAGGGATGGGATAGTCTTAATTTACACAAAATTTGAAATGTTTACTTGGAGTATACAGTTTATTGGCAAGTGCAGCATCGATCTTTCATAGGACCTACCGCCATTAGCAAATTTACTAGTAGTATCAAACTCAGTCATCTCATAAAATACTGTGATTACCTTTTTTTGGTGTCCTCATTTCATTTAATTAAAGACATCCTTGAATTCTAAGTGCTTCCCAACTCTCAGCCAAAGCTTACTTATTTAGCACAAGATGGAGGTATCTCCACTTAGCTTTTTTTCTTATGAGAGAAACTACTTATGGAATGGGTTACTTAATCTATAAAAGTAACAAAGCCAGGCCATTCTTACCTATTATTTCCTCAACATTAAAATTGCTGTGACAAACCTCTAAGTTTCAAATTTATCGTGGCAATAGTGTCAGTGTAAAACATTGTTGTCCAACTGTGAAGAGAATCTGTTTTCAGCAGGTATGGAATTTTAGAAGATACCTAGATATGGATGAATTTACCTTCTCATTTTTTCACTTCCTTTAATTTAATTGAGTAGTTTTAACCTTAGTTTATCATTTGGCATTTTCAGTTTTTCATGCTCATGACCATGCCTTACCACAAAAGACTTTTTGTTTGTTTCTTTTATGCAGCTCTTTAGGTCCATAGAAGACATTCAAACATGAGAGGCTAGAAACCCAGGGGTATAAAATTCCAGCACAAACCTGAAAGTTGGAATATGTCTTCTGACCCCACTGGACTAACTTGAGCTGCTAGAGTTCATCCACCCATACACATTCAAAAATTGTTTATCTCTGGGAATAGGATTTTCTAAGAATGCTTAACTGGGCACTGTACAGACTTACCGATCTTCATGGTGATCTCAGCAATGGCAGCAAAGGAATGGGATGAAAAATGCATTGCTTTAGACTGGTCTGAGTGGAGAAGCTCCTAGAGCGTAGATTAATTTGGGGATTGGGCTTGTCTGTTATCATTGCAGGTATAGGAGTATGAGGGCCACAAACTGGAGATAGACTAGCCCTTTTTCTCCCCCCCCCTATGTTAGAGGAATAAAAAAAACAGCCCAAACACCCCTAGTGATACCTCAGGTTGATCTTATGCGGCAGTCCAGCAATATGGTTGCAGCATATATACGCATGCCTGATCAAGTACATACAAACTTAACTATGGCAATATTGTGTTCAGTGTGGGCTGAAATATTCTCACCCTCATCCTTTGGGAGCTTGGGTAGACTGGTCTGGCAGCTGGAATGTCCTCAGCTCACTCCACTACCCTGATTCCCCAAGCTGCTTAGATTATATTTGGGGTCCAATTGCAGTCGCACCTGGGACTGCAGTGTAGGCATTCACTCAGAAACAGTGGGAATATAAATGTTAAATTTGGATGAGAAATGTGTTTAAACTTCTGGTAAGGAAAGTATAGATTTCTGTTTCAGTGTTGGGTTTGGGGTTTTTTGGGGGTGGTGGTGGTATTTGGGGGGGGGGGGTTGTTTGTTTGTTTTTTCCTAGAACAAACAAAACAGGAATGATGTAGTTGAATGTTTCTTTGGCTCATCCAGTTGTGTTTATAAGAATATGATCTGTATTTCTCTGGATTCATCTATCCCTTTAGACCCCTTTGTGTATCTGAAGTTACAGTTGTCTAAGACAGGAAGGGAGAAGTTGAGGAAGTTAAAATATCAGTAATTGATAATAAAGACAAAAGGGTTTCTTTTTGCGTGTGTTTTGTGTTTGATCAGTGTGACTGTGTAAAATACCCAGTGGTTTACAATTTCAAGAAAAAATAAAATCTTTGTTTCTGTGTACTCACAAACCTGAATTGCATTCTGTGAAATATAGATTATGAGGCATACATGCCCATGCACTCACTTTTTCTGAAAATTAGAGAAAATTCCTCTGCCCCTCAAAAGTTAGTCTTTTCTTGCATTTTCTCACCTTTGTGCAGCGACATATTAGTGCAGTTCTCTTATCCCCCTTTTTAATTACATTATTAAATGTTCTTCTCAGCAAACCCTGTTTGGCAACAGCTTTTGCTGCATACTCCAGTAAAAACCAGTATAGAACAGCATACGAACACAGTTTAATATCTTAAAGTGTGAATTAGGAACCTTAAAGCTGAACTTGCTGCCTCGCCATTCATAGAAATATACACGGAGATCCTATTTTAATTGATGACAGTGTTTGCTTCTCTTACATAACTTGTTTGTACAGTGAATAAAGGATAAAAAATTGATTTCTAAGGGGATCTGTCTTACCTGTAATAGAATGTAAGGTTTTGTAATAATGAGCAGTAAAAATACATATTTCCTTTTTCATTTTCTTCCCAACTCAAAGTTACACAGGTCTTCTATTTAATAAACTTTTTGATCTTTTCTTGAGAAATAAAACTGTTACAGGATATTTGCCTTTTGCTGGTATGGTATCTAAGCAATAATAATTACAGATTTAAACATTTTACTTTTTTTAATATTGAGTTTCTCATTACTTTGCAGTCAGGTATGTATCATTCAACACCATCCACAAAGTAAAGTGTGAATGGTTATTATTGTTGTTTTATTTTAAAATAATTACTTCCATGAAGGGTTTTCTTTTTCATTTTTTAAAGAAAGCATTGCATTGATCTTCTGTTTTGTAAAAACTTTTAACAAAATGAATTTTGTAATAAAACCAAACTTTAATTGTTGTCTCAACCAGATAAACAAGGAGTCTGCTGATCATGATAAATTATCACCAGTCTGAGTTAAGAATTCCTTTTGAATTCCATCTCCTTGAATTGCTATTTAGAAACATGACTTAGAGATTTTTCTCTGAAAAACAGAAAAAAAATCACCCTATCAGTGTTGCCGGTTAAGTAAATGACTGTGTCTAAATTGATATACGTGGGATACTTCTCTGACTTGAGGTGAACATTTTGCCATATCTCATTTCTCTCAAAGGACAGGACCGCAGTAGCTGCACATGTGGTTTTCCATGTGACCAGCACAAATTTTACTCGGTCTCAACACAGACTGAATCTTTCTGTAAGTGAGGATTTTTTCTGTGGTTGAAGTGACCAAATCAGTTCCTTACGATTGGAAGAAATGGGAGACACAATTCAGAGGAACTGAAACCAGATCATTATAAACAGAGAGGGAGCTCTATGTAAGGTTAAGCACTTATGTAAATGTTTGTCGTAATGGGGCATAATCAGGCGAGTCAAACAAAATGTGGAGATCATAAAATTAAAAATCCAACATCACAAGAGTTCAGAATTTATCCTGTGAACTCCAGAAGTGCTTTAGATCTTTTTGTAATGTCAGATGGTCTGCTCTTTATCTAAGAATGTACTTTTAATTAGGGGTCACTGTAGTAACTGGCTGAATCACAAGCATTCGAAAATAGAAACCCTTGCAGATTTATAGAATAATGCTTATTTTCAGGAAGCTTAATGGTATGTGAAAGCAGGTGGAAAATTAATGTAGTTCACTATACATCTGGGAACAAATGGAATTTGAGTGCAGCATAGAACTGTCTGGAAAATGGGGAAGAAAATACTGTTCCACTCCCTTCACACCCTTCAAGTGGGATTTTTTTCTTTCTTTAATGGATGTTTCTAAAGCTTCCCCTTCTTCCCTTGTTCCTTTCACAGAGGATATTATATATTTATTCTTTTTCACTCCTCTTCTCTTTTTGTCAAAACAATTGTATTTTTGGTTTTCCAGTAATTGTCTCTTGGTTCAGCCTGTGTCCTCTGGCAGTTGCCACAACAATCTGTGTATTTTCAGATGTTTCAAATGCACAATTGTGGTGCTTCTTCCATAGCTGCTACCTCATTCTGCTGAATTTAAAAAGGGAACTTCAGAAGTACGATGAGTAAATGAGTTGCTTCTTCCCATCACAACAATTTTTTTGTTTCACTGAAAGTCTGAATGAATGAGTGAAAATTTATGTTAACTAAACTAATTTAATTAATCTCAGTGCCCATTTCTTTTATTAATCAATTAGCATACATAAGAATGGTCCTACTGCACTCTGGCCAAGAGTTGACCTAGCCTATTATGTGGCCTTCAATAATAATAATAATAAAAAAAAACCCTAGAAGATTAGGACAAACATATTGTGTATGTATCACCTATTTTTGTTTGTGTGGGGTTTTTTGTTTCTCTGTTTGTTTTTAACCTTTGTAATCTGTGGTTTAAGTGCCTGCTGGATCAGGGGCTGTATTTTATCTTTGTGTTCTGTGGATCTTGATGGACTTCAATGCTGCAGTTATATGTGGAAAAAGACTTCTTTGGTTTTTTTTTTTTTCTGTGCATTTAGACATACCAAATCTTATTTTACATTTCAATGAATTCAGCTGACAGCTGAAGTAAAGTAGTTGTTTCTTCTTTGCTATTTCTGTAGTTCTGAATTGTTAATTTTCATCTGGGAGGTAAAATGCATGCACTTCATTTGTTTTCAGAGGTACTTTTATGAAGTAACAACTGAGCAGTGTATATAACTGATCATACAGTATGGTTTTTGACAAAGCTTTTAAATTAGGCTATTTGATAACTGTTTTAAAATAGAAGACAAAATATAGAATAATTTTATACTGTCCATTTTAGGCAAACATTGAAGTCAAATTGTGAAAAATAGCATTAGGTAAAATACTCCGCTTTTCCCAAACGCTGTGATCTTAATTAAAATCCTGCTGGAAGTCACATTAGGCTGTGTTTCAATGCAAGTAGCTGTTCCCTGTCACTGTCTTTGATGCTTCAGCTGAAGTAGTTTTACCAAGTCATCCGGTGTGCAGTGTATGAGTGTCTCTGATAAGACTTCTTCCTTGTAGGGATGCAATCCAAAAATCAATGTCAGATGGGAATCAAAGTTCTCAAAGTTTGAAGGATTGGTGGAAAGAGATTTTAATGAGTGCGAATTTCAAGCTTTACCTTCGTAAATTTGGCAGAAAGGGCAATCATGAAATTCCTGGGTGCAGATATCTGGGAGAGATGTTTGAAAACAAGGAAGTTAAAAAAGTTTAAATGAAAATCAGGAGTAATATTTTGATGGAAAGAAAGAAATATTTTTTCCATATTTTACCTGGAAATGTGACTCAGATTTTGAGGAAATTAAGTATATGCCTGGACTTTTGTGAAACTGGATGATAACCACATTCCAATTACCTCTCAGTAATAAGAAGCATAAAACTTAATTGCTTCTATTCAAGTAGCTATTTCTTCTAATTTAAAATAAATAAAAAATCCCACCACCCAGAAACAGGGTTACTGAAAACACTGCCAAGTTGACTGATTAAAGTAGAAGACCCAGACAAGGGAAAAATATTTCTGGGAGATGAGGTAATTCGGCCTAATTTTTTTTTTTTTTTTTTTTTTTTTAAATTTCAGCATGGCATCACACAAAATATTCTGTAAGCTAAGGTTTATTTTGTCAGTGATCAATTATAGCTATATGGAACTAAACCAATTTTAATTGGTAGAACTGCTGCATCCATATTTTTCAATAAAACCCCGTTTTTTGTAATAGTTCTATTCTGATTTTTTTCCTGTTCAACCAATTCTAATTTTTCTTTGCTAAAAATTGTGTGCTTGTGCCATACATTGGATATTGGCACTTAAGGAGCTAATTTTAAACTATGATGGGCAAATCATTCAAGTGAAAATAAAGGTAGTTGCTCTTTCTTCATGTAACAGTATCAAATGAAAAATTAGTAATAAAAACAAAGGAGAGAAATAAATTGGAAGCTTATTCATCACAACAGTTGGGTTCCACAGCTACTAATTCTAAACCTGAGATTTGCCTCTTTTAAGTATTTACTCTGAAATAAAAATGCAATTAAGAAACAAATGGGGAAAAAGAGTTTAAAAAAATGACTGCAGTGAGAAAACCTTTTTGGAGCAGGTTATATGCTCTACTGGCGAAAGAGCTTGGTCTTTTTGGTATTCTGGATTTTTTTTTTTCCCCCCAATGGATATTGCATTGAAAACACATAGCCTTACGATATTTTTCAGAAGTCTGTGAGAAAAATGTCACTTTCTTACATGAACTTGGGCAACAGCCATGCCTGTGTCTTGTGAAGTACAAAGACTTCACAGGTAGTGAGTGTTTGGAAGAACTCTTTGTGCCACAGGCATAGTCTTTTCCCAGGTGTGGTTTGAGAGAAGAGCCATTTTGTACTCAACTGCATGAAGCTAAAACTGGCAATAGAGAATCTTCATCCTTGGAGATTCCCCAAACTTGACTAGACAAAGTCCTGAGCAACCTTGTCTTGCTCTGAAGTTAGCCTCTGCTTTGAGTAGTTAGACTAGATGATTTCCTGAGTTCCCTTCCAACTTAAATTATTTTAGGGTTCTAAATGGCACTGTATTTTAATATTTGGCATAATGGCTGTGCTCAGATTGCATCTTCCTGATGCGACGGCACCATGCCCACACTAATGGCCGTAGCTAAATATTGTGCTTTAGCTTTGACAGCTCAGATCTCTACAAACCATTGAAATTAAATATGGCAGCTCCCCATGGGCATCCCAGAACCTTTTGCTGTATAGTGACCTAACCAGAGATTTACTTTCCTTTCTTGTTCCCCTCTACATTTTCATCTTCTTGAAAAAACACTCCTGCAGTCCAAAGGTTGTCATTTTGACTGGAGCTTGGCTTCAGCTAATTACATGTGCTTGTAGTGCTCAGTGTATACGTAGTAAGCTTTGCTGTGGAAGGAAAAAACAAAAATCACAAGAAATTGTATGTTCTTGGTTGTTATTTATTAGAAATATGATTTTTTGGGGAGATGAATGCTTTTAGAGGATAGTTTCCAAAAACTGTGATCACAAATACAATGCCAGTTACAGGTGTATTAGCCTCTATTTCTACAAAAAAAATTAGTCTATCCCACCCTTGCATTTTGTGTCTCGTTTTGCTGTCGTAGTTGTGAGTTGTTAGTAGAGGAGCTAACTGGAAGAGACAAAACATATGCATAGAAAGGGCTTTAGTAGGGATGAAACACTTCCTACTGAACGCTGACAGAGCCTGACCCTCCACTTTCTCTCTCCTACCCCTACGCCACCATCTTTCCTTAGCCATAAAAGGAGGCTTTGCCAGTCCCCCTAAATGAGGAGCCAAACATGACAGCTCAGCTGATGGTGTTGACATTGGCAGAAGACTTGATGGACAGCACCAAACCTTGCTGTGGCCTATCTCCTGCTAATTAGCTGTTCGAAGGAACTCTGTGTGCCACAGGCACAGTCTTATCGGAAAAGGACATCTTTGTCGTTCACCCTGACAGCTGTGATGCAGCTGTTCGTGGAGCGAACTGAGCACGGAAGGGGAGGGTGGGAGGCGGAGGAGGAGGATTTAGAACAAGTGACAGCTCCGATATCTTGCATTGAAGCCGTCCTGAGCTATAATAAACAACTGGAGTGGAGAAGAGAGAAGACGGGAATCAAAATTTATAAAATGGGAACGTAGGTTAGGCATGAAACAAGAGGAGGAGTGAGAGGAAGGGAACAGGACTGTCCCATGAGGGCTCTCTAAGGGAACTGGAGCTGTACGCTCTTGTGATTAATGCAGGCTGAGGGATTTAACATTTAAACATTTGTGATTTTCTATAGGTCGTGTGCATGTCCGTGGACATTTATGGGGTTGTGTACCAGGAAGTCTCACAACTGAGCAAGACAGGGAGCGGCATGGGCCCTGAATAATTTATCGAGGTGCCATAGATCTGATGGCTTTGGAAACAGGGCGAGGGAAGGAGTTTAAAAAAAAAAAAAGAAAAAGTGCTTGCTACTTGCTCCGAGTGCTTACGAGTGGGGAACGAGAGAGTTTGAGAAAGTGCTCCTGCCACTTTTCAAAGCAAATACCCCTGCTGATGCAGAAACTCTTAAGTGGTAAAATACACTGTTGTTACAACTTTCTTATTCGAGCTTGTAACGTATACTCTATTGACACTTTTGAAGACATATGTCTAACTTGATTGAATATTAACTAGACGGTACAGAAGTAAAGGTGTGGAGTTGAGGATGTTGAAAATTCAGTTGAAACAGTGACATTTTCACTGATGTACTTTTGTTAGTTCCCATTCATTTTTATTTTCTAGTGGTTCGGTTTTTAAAAGAGAGAGTGAGACCATTTTTAAACTTACCAGTCATTTTATAATATAAGTTGAGAGGGGCAATAGAATGCAAAATTTCAAAAACAATTTTTGAGATTAAAGTGGGTTTAGCAATTTTTCAAAAACTTGATCTCATTTAGAAGTTAAAAAACCAGTTTAGATTAAATAATTGAAATAAGGTTGACAGCCACATTCCCTTCCCCAGAACTCAGGCTAAACACTTTTTAATGCTGACTGTAAAAAAAAAAAAGTTATTACAACATTAATTGATTTTTCCTCTGTGTTTTCTAGAAGCAGAAAGATTAAGACAAGTATTTTGCTTGCAATATATCTGTCATAGGCAAAGGTAAGGAGTTTTAGATTGCCTGGGAAATCTTGCTTGTAAAAAGCTTCCGGTATAATTTTACAACTGAGTGGATTAGTTTGTGATAGCATTGAGACTTGGGATGTTCCTGCAAACTAACTGTTTTTAAGATTTTCTCTTTTTATTGCTGATTACCTATGGGTTTTACTACATGCAACTTCTCTTTTCTCTACTGACATATAGACAAAATAGCTAACAGTATGCTGCAGTCAGTAGCCAAAAATGTCCCAAAGCAGATGTTTCTATTGTTACAGCAAAGAAACCACACATATGCTTATACACATCACCAATGCTTTGTTTTTACATTTACTACCATGCTTGCTATTACCTCTCATCCTGCACTGAAGAAATCATCTTGAGTTGCCCCCAAAAAATAACATAGGGACTTAGACTATATATCAAAGATGATTTTCCTTATTTATATGTATATAAAAAACCCAAACCAAAACACTCAGAAAAGATGAACTTACACTTCAGGGACTTTCTCAATCAAAAAAATACAGATCCTTGCTCTACTTTATAGTGATACTGCTCCTGTAATTTTTATTTGTGTGTCTATAATGTATCCAGTACCATATTTACAGAGACATGCAGTGGCTTATGCTGACATTTTGTTTATTTTCACTCCTGACTTGTGAGGTAATCCCAATTATCATATGGAAAACTTTAGATATTCTTCATAAACATTTGATGTGCCCACATAACCTGAGATTTATCTTTCAGATTTTATACAAGTCTAATGACAAATGTGAAATAAATTTTTAGTGAAAGTGATTTTGCTCAGTAAAAAAAAATTGTTTAAGTGTTCACTCTAAATGGCTTGTCCATTATTTCTGACCTTTTTGCTACATTTTTTAGTTTTTAAAGAATTCAGCATACCATTTACAAATGAGTAGCAGTTTATATTTCTCCTGCCAATACTTTTCAAAATTGTACAAGATTAGTGTTTTTGAGTGTTTAGATTTTGACATCCGTGTAATTGATCACTCCGCTTAATAATTTTAATAGTAGATCTTATATCAGTATCTGTTCATAACTGATTTAAGTGTTCATTGTGCAAATAGAGATTTGGAAAATGCTTACTTTTATGTGTTTTCCACCTTTAGCAGTAAGAAAACTTCAGAGGTTTGCATGTACTATCATGCTACTACTATTCCTGTGTTCTGAATTGTGTGAGTTTGCCATTGCACAGAAGATTAATGTTTTCATACAAGGGATTTTTTTGTAGCTTTATATTACTGGTCTAGTTCACTAAAAGTGAACTCATTTTGTGTCTAATTGTTTTTGCTATGGCTACATTTTTGTTAGTGGGAAAATTGTTCTATATTCATCTCTTTTTCAGTGGGTGATATAATGCAATTTTGTGTGGCTTGTGCATGGATGGTCACAGCTGAACCTTACGCTGTATCAACAACATAAAATTAGACTTACTGTTCTTAATGGGTAATTCTTCTACAGGAGATAATGATATCTTTCACTTCTATTTAGGTTATGCAGAAGCCAAGACAATATTGGTAGGTTCTTAAGAGTATACCAATACATACCGTGTGAACTGCCAACTTTTTTTATATTGAACAAACTTAGAAGCTGGGAGTGTAAACTAACTTTAAAAAACCCCAAGCTAGCCTTAAGGTTTAGGCAGAGCTGTGCCCAGAAGACGGACATGACCTACCAGTCATGAAGAGATGCCTCAGAAAGGCCTTAAGTGTTAATAGTCCTGCTGCATGAGAGTATGAGCTGGGTGGCAAAAAGAGGAGGGTGGGAACTTTTAACCCTGTTATCCTGTATAAGTGACAAATCAGTGAGGTGAAAGGAGAATCCTGTTTTCGCCAGCAATCTCTGTTGTTTCTTTACTGCTGATGTGACTGAAGGGCAGCAGCAGAACACCCCTACAGATGCTGGCTATTAGGCATACTTATGAAGACCAAATACATCAGTAAGAAATCTGATTTTTTTATTTAGCATTTTTGTAGTAGTGAGTTTTGTTTTAATCTGGGATCTTTTTATTGGAGATATTATGATAATCCACAAGCCTACTGCAGTCATAATCTTTCAGATTTCTTCTCTCTCTGAAATTAAAATGGTGCCTCTGGATGCTGCAGATACAATCTGTTTGATGGCATGTCTATGTGTTTATGAGTTTTTAAGAGATGAACAGGAAGGAGTTGTTCAGAGAAGCACAGTTTTTCATCTAATATATCAGATATAGTCAGTGTTCATTTAAAAATCATAAGTGTATGTATTTTCAATGTAGTTAATAGTTATATATTAGGAATGCAGTTACCAGAAGCATTAAAATGCTTTTTTTCTAAATAATGTTGTAAGTAGTAATAAGCCATAGAGGGAAGTTTCCATGTCTTGTTTTCAGGAAGGGAGTTTCCAAGTTCGGTTTCTCCTTGTTTGTTTTCCTTTGTCTTTCTTGCACTCTTCCTTGCTCTGTCTTACTTTCTTTCACATGTTCGTCTGCACTATTCCTGTCACACCTGTTGCGCACAGTGTTGCATTTTCTCTTTCTCACATGCATGCTCCCTGTCTCTCTCACACTTTCTCAAGCACGCTCTCTCTTTCATGTGCTCTCTTGAACATGCTCTCACTCGGTGTCTTGCTCATTCTTGCACACTCACTTTCTAGATCACTTGCTTTCTCTTTCTCTCACTGTCACACGTACTCTCGCCTGTGCTCACTCTCTCACTTTCTGTTGTGTGCACGCTTTCTCACATGCTCACTCCCTTTCTCCCTCATGCTCTTGCACTCTCATTCTCTTTCTCACTCCTGTGCTCTGTCTCTCTGTCTCTCTCTGTCTTTTTTGTTCTCTCACTCCTCTCAAATTTACTGTATCTTATTTTTTCTGGGGAAAAGACGTCCGTTTTGTTGCCCAGCAAGTGGTCAGGGATTAGTGATACAAGATAGTTCGATCACCAGGGATAATACTGCTTTATGAACCTTCTTAACTGGATTCACAGGCGAGATTTTTTTTTTTTTCCCCTTAAGTTGTCCCCCCTTCTTCCTTTCACCTCGTCCCCCCCTTCAATCACATTGTTGCTTGGAGGCAAGAGAGTATGGGGAGAGGGGAGAGAAGCTCATTTAGCAGCCCTGGTAGACATAGGCATCACAGTACCAATCAATCAACACACACGCTTTCCCACTGAGACTCCCCTGTGACCTTGAGGAGTGTGACAAATGACTTAGAGGACGGAACAGACAGAAGGTTTGTGATAAACCAAAAAATTATGTTCTTCTGGGTGATGAAGAAAAATAAAAATGAAGAGTGAGGGTAGATATATATTTGGTTTGAACAAGACTCGATAAATTCTGTAACTACCTTTTGCTGTACTGGCTGTGGTTAGAGGAGTTTACTGTCATGGTAATCAAGACTTCTTCAATAAACCTCACTGCAGTGTTTACAGTACTTTTTTGTGCAGTACTACAGTACTTTATGGCTCTGAGCCCTCAACTGTGGCTGGAGGTTGTAGCAGTTATTGATAACAGATTCCAGAGGCAACGTATCTCATCAAATTCATGTTGAGAGAAAATAATCAGCAGAGTGAATCACTTAACCTGGATTGACTTGACTCATTCTGAAATCTGCAGCATGTTAACTTAGCCATGAGAAGATTATTATTAATCATAAATGTTTGATACATTAATAAGTGTACCAACTTACAGTCTGGCTGTAGATACATTTTCAGCAGATTTTTAAAAATTATTTTTACATACATTATATATTTTTTTTAATAGAGCAGTTGGAGTCAGCAATCTTTATATGTATCTATGTATATAGTGCACTATGGGAGAAGGGGTGCATTTTCTTGCACCCACCAATGTGTGTCTAGTCTTAGCAGAAAACAATATGTTAGGAGAAAGATACCTTTTGCCACATTATTCATTCTTAGTGTCTCCTTCAGAATGCAGATTGGCATTTTCACTACTGATTCTTACCCATTCCATTTTTCTCTAGTTCCTTCGACCCTTATCAACATGACTACCTGTATTTGTCCTGTGTTAAGCCCCTAGTAATAGCTATTGCTATTACATATTTCAGCCAGCCAAACCACTGATACTCCTGGTTCTATACTTAGATTCCTCTTCTTTGCAGCTCAATAAAAAAAGTAGTGACCTTCTTGATGAAATATAGACTGCCAAATACACATCAGAGGTCAGTAATGCTTGTTCTCCATAATTGTCATTGCATTCAAATCTGTACAGGACATAAAACTGACTTTCTAATCTCATTGCCAGAGTTTAGAAAACTATTTCCATTCCAACTTTCTTTCGTGTTCTGGGAAAAAGACATCTATTTACAAATTTGGAGACTACATTTTTTCTAATGACAGGCTACGCTTTCCAATGCAGGAAGGGTATTTTGGTTCATTAAGCTCAGTAGCTGTGCTAGTAAACCAAAGGCTAAATTAAAGGAGGTGGCATGTGTTTGGGGAAGCAGGCAGTAGAGTGTCATCATCCTTCTAATGATATTGAAGCTGGTCACATTTACTGGTAAAATGCCCAGATCTCCCTTGTAGCAGCCATAATCCAGTATATGTCTGATGTTTTAGAGTGCCAGAATTGCAAATCAGAAAAAAATAAAGCATTACCTTGTGGAAAGTTGAAATGATTTAAAGAAATATAATCCAGTTTAAGGAGGATTGAATGACAATCGCTATAAGGTCCTAGAAAATGACAAGAGAAAGCAGTCTGTTACTGTTTCAAAAGACTTGTGTTAAATTTACCAACAAGGGGTATGCTATCAGGGCAGCAGATACATATCAGAAAAAAATTCAGAAAGTTGATTGTTCCTGGGGCTTTTAATGAGGTCAGTAACCCAGTCCTGTAGAACAATTAATTTCTTCAGCACCTTGCTGAATGCAATTCTGTTTTGAAAGTGCTAGACTCTTCTCTCTCAACAGATTTAGCTGCACTTTTCATTCAGGTAAAGCCAAATCAGTACTGTGTAACTTCGCTGCCCACTCATCCCCTCATTTGCTCTAACGAGGGCCTTCAGAGTGGGTCTGACAATGGAAAACGACAGACAAGTGGGATTATAGATTAGTCTGAGGAAAAAAAAATGAAGTAGAGAACGGTTTAGGTTGTAAGCCATTAAGTATGAACTGTATTTACTGGATGCTCTATTAATATGACTAACTACTCAGAAGTGTAGAAAGCAAGTAGTTTTCTATCCAGTAGATGTTTTAAATTCCAGATATTTTACCTGACAATAAATACCAGAAAGCCATTAAATGGTTTTCAAGAGCTTCTGCTTTTCCAAGGAAACTTTTTTTTTCCCCACTGGATATCATGTTGAAATATTGTCCACTTGGAATTAATTTATTTTAGTTGAATCAAGTCTGTGTCTACCAAAAGTAGTTAACTTAAAAAAAACTTTTGAAAGTATCAAGGACAAGGAAACATGAGCATCTGGGTATTTTTATTAGTTTGGGAACACAAGTCATGTAGCTTTGTGTCTCAAAGAGATAAGGAAAATAGAACAGAGACTTGAACCCAGGTCATTAAAGCCCTAAGATAACACTTTAATCACTGTACCTGTCCATCCTTTCGAAGAAGATTATTAATGCAAGTATTTTCATCTTCTGCTTTTAAAAGTCAGTTTTCTCATAAAATAGCAATACACCTCAGTAGAGAGTTTCTGCAGCTCCTGTCTGGATTTAATACAAATTAAATAATAGGTTCTTTGTGTTATCAATGCCAAAAACTTTCAGACTGACTTCTGTTTTGGTTTATCCCAAAAAAGAAAGGTTAGTACATTTGAGAATAGAATACATATCTCTTTATAAAATTTGTCTTTATGTGGCAGAAATATGGATCCATTTGGCTCGTTCAGTTTACTGTTGAAGGCATGAAATACTAGAGGCCAAATTCTGAGACACCTATATAGTCTATTTAATGGAAATACACGGTTTTGTAGGGTGAATGCAAGGTCTGAATTTGACTTTAAAACTAACAGTAACTCTGGGAAGTGTTAAGTATGCTTTTAATGCAAAACATAAACAGAGTTGTATTGGGGCGGGGGGGGATAAACTAAAAATTTTGAGGGGAGAGCACAGTAAAACCGGAGCTCAACAGACTAATCCTGTTCTTAGTGCTGTTGAACAAAACTGTATGCACATCACTTTACATAGATAAACTTTGCTGTAGCAAGATTTAGTTCATGGGAATATTATGAATCATAGTGATGTAGTGTTTGTTAGAATGTGATATTTTAGGTATAGTCTAATTTTGTGTGTCAGTTATGCTTCTCCATAGATTGATAACTGTGGAAAACCTGCTGTATGTGGCGACATAAAACCAAAGCAAACAAAAACATTCTTGTTTTGTGGTATCAGAAATCAGATTTTAGTTTTTTTTTTTTCCCCCAGTGAAGAGGTCCAGTGACAATGGATCGTGGTTGGTGTTTTGTAATCTTTAAATGATTATTAAGCTAGAATCATCATGGGTGGGTAAGGGTAAATGAGTAAATAAGGAGGAACCGAGGAGGAAGAAGCCAATATATTACCCAATCAGTGGTGACATCGATTCTGAATAGAATTTCTTAAAATAGGTGCTCAGAAGTCATGAGACCATAGCTGGGTTTAAGGGAAGGATGTACCGGAGTCATTGCCAGTAAATTTAAATTTAAGATATTGGTTATCCTTTTAGTAACAGATAAAAAACATAATTGGTTTGTTGGTTTGTTTTTTTTTTTAAAGAAAAATAATTAAGAATCCCATAAAGGTTTGTGATCTGTATGTTCCTGAGTCCAGCCTTTAAGAAAGGAAAGAAAAAGAAAGCCTCTCGAACTGTAATGAAATGAATTTTATTTTGCAGGCACTGGGCCCATGCCATTTCATTTCATTACCAGGATACGCTGAGCGGGCTGGAATCAGCAAGAACTACAGGCAATGCAAGCTGATGATAAGCATTTCATCATGGCCCTAAACATATTAAATTTTTAGCTATAAATTTTATCAACAGCATCTACATGGCTGGATAGCATTTCCCCCCTTCTTTCTTCACCACTCCCCCACCCCATTCTCTTTTGCTCTGTAAATACAACTTGTACTTGACTGTTCTGAGAAGAAATTTTAAAAATCAATAAGTAAACATACATCTACAATTTAGCTAGTTCAGTAATTATCATTCAGGCTATCTTCTGTACTTACTGAAAATGGGAAAACAAAGTTACAGTATGAGCAAGGGTAACAATAGACAAACCTCATTAGGTTTTGTGATAGTCTCCAGAATATTTCCTCCTAAAGCTAATAGCATATCCCAGGGGAATATTTTTCAGTTGAAGACCTCATTCCCAGACATTGGGTCTTTATAGAATACTGATAGAGAAATAAAAGGTATAAATCTAAAAGAAAAGGTTGTAGATTTGACATTTCTAATAATATAGTCAATAAAATTTCACCAATTTCAGATAGCTGTAATGGTTAAATGGCCAAAACCAGAAGTATACTGGAGTTTGCAATAATGTTTTTAATTAAATGTTACTGAGGATCAGGACCAGAAGAAAACTTAATCCTTTGCATTACCAGGTGATATCCCAGTAATCAATAGCAGACAAAAAGGGAACATAGAACTGTGAAACAGAGGGAGCAGGTGATCATTTTGCTTTAGACTGGGAAAGGGCTGGTTTTCCTGAGCAGTACTCTGGGTAACTATAGTAGCATCTTTAAAGATAAGAGAAAGAAAGGTGCCTATTTGAGAACTCTAAAGGCATAACAACTCTGGGGCTGGTTAGAGGCTAATTAGTTTCAGAAGTGAAGACTCTAGAGTAGCTGAGGGAAATCCTAATTGTATTAATAATGAATTCTGTTCTTACATAGTGTTATAGTACAGTTCATCATTGGAAATGTGCTTTTAACCAAATAAGTTCTCTAAGTTTTACGTGATAGTTAATACTGACTGAGTGATCTGCTGGGGAAGATGACCACACTCACAGATATGTTGAGTGCTAAAGCCAGCATGTCCAATATCCTGATGTGACTCAGGAAAACCTGAAAACTCAGTACATTGCTCCTCCACTAAGCTGTATATGCTCGTTTTGAAGCTTGTAGTGCAAGATCTAGGGAGCAAGAAACAGGTAGTGGTGATAATTATAGAAGCAACTCATTGGTCATGTAGCCATACAGGGAGTAAGTAGGGAGAAGGCCTCAAGATCCTAAAGAAATTTGTAACAAGTGTGTATGGCTTCTCCTTTTTCTCCTTCTCATCCATTATAAGGAAATTCATCCTGTTCCTCTATCTGGTATTCCTGGTTCCTATTCTTACTGTTACAAGTAAAACCTGTTTGCCTGTGAGGGCGTAAGGACTGATAAGCAGTGACAGTTGGGAAATTTGTAGGCATACCTGGATTTTATTTAAAAAAACACCCTATAGTTTGAGAAAAACTGTTACATTAGGCCTGGAAGTATGGCTAGGACAGGCTTTTCTGATGGTACCTGCACCGTATTAATGTAATCATTGCTTAAAAGTAGAAAAAATTCATTGTTAAAGGAAAAGCATAAAGGAAAGCATTTTTGTGTCAATAGTTACATTGAATATTCATCTTTTTCTTTAAATAACATTTTTATTATTAATTTTGCTTCAGTTTTTGTTACATAGTATAGCTTTTTGAATATGTTTTATTGGTACAGCTCATCCTGGGCATGTTGCAAAGCCTGATGCATGTGGCATTTTTACAGGTTGCTTTGGGAAGACTTCAGAAAATAGCAGCTGACATTGCAGTTCTTGGAAGTGGGCAAATTATTCTTGAAAGAAAGTAGGGAATCTATCTAACTTTTAATATGGTTTTCATCACTGTGGTATCTGAGTGTTTCATACAAGTAAAGGTAACAATAAAGGCTTTTCTCCTTCTTCCTTTCCTGCTGAGAAAAATACAGCAATGGCTCTATGGGACATCTGGTACAACATACAATAAATGATTAGAGCAGTGTCTGTGCACTGAGTTTATCAGACATTGGAGCAGACCCTATGTGGCTGCATCCCATTTGTCTCTATGCAGGAAGTTTAGCATGTAAAAGGCTACTGTAAATAGGGAAGGACTAATCTGTTCTCTGTGTTATGTCTGTGCTGGGTACAACAAGAATTAGCTTAAACTGTAGCACTGAAAACTCAGGTTAAAACTTTCTTCCTATAATAGTTCAAAAGCATCATCATCTGAAAATAGATTACCTGGAGAGACAGAAGACTTGTCATCACTGGAGGTTTATTAAGGGCAGAGTTGATAAATATCAGTTAAGAAAACCATTGAGAGAGTTTGTCGTGTCCTGGAGTAGGAAACAAGGTGATGACATCCTGCAATTCATTCTAGCCTTTTGACTTCAGGACTCAAAGCAAACACTAGCGATGTTTCTTCCTTTAGATATGCAGTTAGAATTTCAGTTATAGGTGTTTGCATACTTCTGCAAATGGCGATCTCACTGACTTCTAACTCCCTCCCAACAGTATTGCAAATTCAAAGCTTATTCTTTTTTTTTTTCTTCCTGCTAGCTATTCAATCAGTAAATTCAAGAACAGTAACCATCAGGTTGCTTAGAAATACTATGCCTCCATGTCCTATCTCACTAAGAGATTTCAGCTTCATGGCCAAACCACCTCTAAAGAAGAGGCAGCAAAATTTAAAAGACTGTTTCTTTCATAAAAATGTTTTGTTTTTTCCTTTCACCTATGGCATATTAATAAATACTTGAGCTTTGTCTTTTTCCTACTCTTTCAAGCATCAAGAAAGTATTTCTTCCAGTAGAAGCCAAGACAAGAAAACTTTATGAAAAAGTAGGTGAAACTTTCAGGCAAATAGAAGGTGACTAAATTTAGAGAATGACAAGGGCAAAATGAAAAATTACCTTATCTAATAGTTTATTTGTTAGTCTTGTTTCAGAGCCAGATAAGATCTTTATTCCATATGTCTTTTAATTTTACTGGAATTCTTTCAATTAAGATACAGATGAAGACTTCTGTGTTCACCATCTTGTGTTGAACTCTTGACATATATAAAGCTACTAAATGTAGAAAACAATAAATTAAGAAATAAGTACTTTTTTTTTTAGAAAATTCTTAAGAAACTGAAAACAATTACTTAGTTCAAGAATAGTTAAGAAAATAAACTACATGAGAAAATAGTTTCACATTCTAAGATGTGAAAACCCTAAGTTTGCCTTAGGCTAGCATAGTCTTTATGATTCATTCAACCTCTTCCTAAACTCTTCAGTCCTCATTTCTTTCTTTTTGTTTTGTTAATATACTGGCCTAGCATTCATTTCTCCTTACTGTTATTTCTGTAATTTTCACAAAGGCAAATTAAATCTGTTGAATTGACAGCATTATGCAACAGTTCAGTAGTTTCACAATTCCTACAAATATTCTAAGTCTATTGCTGTCATAAGTGATGCTTTTCTGTGTGACTTTCAGAGAGCAAAAGCTTATTATAGGCAGCTGTGCTAGTTGTCCCATTCTCAGCTCTTGAAGTGAGCACAGTGGAAGAATTCTGTTGTGGTATGCCAAAACTCCCTGAGAAATCATCTCATGCCCATCACGGATTGTATACCTCCTGATGTTGTGCAATCCATAGCATCTTTTCAATTACCACATACCTCTGCTGTGCCTTTTGTCTCAGAACTTGTTTGTTTTTATTTGTACTGAATGGTCTTCAAACCACGGCATCTAAATACATCTGCAATTGCATGAATTTCTCATGATTATCTTACATTTCCTTCTCTTTTCTTAGCAACATCTTTTGTTCTGTGTTACTGACGTTACCATTCTAATAAGCATACATTTTAAAATAAACAACTAGAATTAGATTTTTGCAGACAATTTCAGTTTCCCCTGTTTGTTTTGCTTTGTAGGGATATAATTTTCTGTATGCCGTTTTTAAATATTTAAAGCTACCTGGCAAATATCACTGCTAATTTGTCCTTCTGCTCATTGCTACTCTCATCAATGTAATTTGATGAGTTATAAGGAAGTATTATTTCATGGAATGATACAGCGTTAGACAAATGAAGCTATTTTGCCACTCTCCAAATGCTCTTCTTGTTCACTTCCAGTGAAAGCTCTTTGAGTTGTGGAAAAGAAGTATGAAGTTGTGGAAACAAAGTACAATGGGTGGTGGTAAACCAAATCATCATCTTGCAGGCTGTCAACTATCCATATTTTATCTGAAAATTTGGAAAATGTTGGCCTCTCTGTATCTATGCAAAACTAATTTCTATATTAAAATAACTATTTTTAGGTCATAAGTCCTAAAACAGTTGTTGTCAACCTTCATTGATTTATTAATAATTCTGCTGCCCTTCTGCACCACCTTGCATTCAGTATCCCCCTACCCCTCAAAAATTGGTGGAGGTGCATATTATGGTATATGAACTGCAAGCCTCTTGTCAGTATGGTTATGTGGTATTTGCAGTTACCATCTATCTGTCCTTATGCATCCATGTTCTGGAGTTTCTGAAATAGTCGTGCAAAATACTGATAGTTTTGTTAGGTGTTGAGAGATGCCATTTAAACACAACAAGCATTTTTCTTGGCCCTGGAACATGAGTTAAAATGTGGTTACTCTCTATCTGGCATACAGCAATGACTGAAGATCAGTTACCTATTTTTACACTTTCTGAATAATCAACTTTTTAAAAACTTTAGTGATAATAATAATATACGAATGTAGTAATAATAATAGTAATACAGTAATAATAATACACAAGACTTGACATTATCAGCTGCAATCTCCTGAGTTTTTCAACATCCCTACTGATGCAATCTCAACAATACTGAGTAAAGTTGAGCTACAGTGGTCCTAGAGGTATGCAGCTTGCCTTATTTGCCATGAGATGCACATTCCACCTGACATCAGCCATAAACTTCAGAGCCCTTTTAGCAGCCAACCACTTTCCAGTCTGCATGGGGTTATTTCTTAAAACTTTGCATTTTATTGAGTCTCATAAGTTTTTTGTTGGTCCAGTCCTCAAGTTTATCCAGGTTCTTCGGTATTGAATCGCTTCCATTTGTTGTGTCAAGCACTTGCCCAACATTACTGACACCTTCAAACTTGTTGAGGGTGCTGTCTGGGATATTCTGTTTGTTACCAGCTGTTAGCCAGATACCCAGCCTTTGGTTTCATGGCAACGCAACCAACTTTCATCCCACCTAACAATCCTTTTTACTAGCTCATGCCTCTTCAGATTTCATATGAAGAAAGTATGGGACATAATGTCTGCAGGCTTACTAAAGTCAAGATAGGTTAAACCACTGCTCTTTGCAGCCAAACATTTCATCAGAGGTATCATGTTGGTCAAGCATGACTTGCTGTTGGTAAATCCACGTTGCACATTCTTGGTTACTTTTTTGTGCTCATGTGTTTGAAAAAGGATTCCAGGGAAACATATCCCATGATATTTCTATAGTCAGGGGCCTAGCTGAGGCTCATACCGTTATTCTCTGCGCCATTTTTCTTGCCTTTTTAAGGATGAATGTAATGATAGCGTTTTTACAGCCATTAGGGACCTCATCTAATTGCCATGCAAGTTACAGACAGTGGACTACAGTCAGCCCTTATAGCACTCTCAGGAGAATCCTGTCAGGTCTTATGGATTTGGACACATCCATCTTGTCAATGTTGTCCACAAGCTTTTCTAAGTTTTTCCTTTGGTGTGAAGAAGACATCATTTCTTGCCTGTTAATTATGTCATAACTTCCCCTTCTTTTGAATTTGATACAGCTGATTTTTTTCTTGTATTGAGGTAAATTGATCTTAGCAATTCATTTTCACAATAAAACTGTTACCTGGAATGATATTGTGGCTAATATTCTGGATTCAAGAAACTGGCTCTACAACACAGTTTACCACGTAAAAATAATGTAATTCATGTGATTTCTTCATGTGTGGGTTCTCCTTCTGTTATACTACTTTTCTTTTGCTTTCTTCCCCCCTGCTGCTCCGAGGCAGTTGTCTGTTGTCACCCTGCTTGTAACATTGGAACTTCAGTCTAGGCTGAGACCTCAAGGTTCTGCAGTAACCCAAACACTGTTAATAGATCAAATGGCTTGGACTATGAGTTCGTTGTTCTCAAATCATATATATTTCCTGAAAACTCAATTTTTATATTCTCCTATTTTTTTCTTACTATTTTCTCAGTCAGTCAAATGACAGACAAGAGTTGGTTAGTCTGAAGTAGTCCGCAGTGTACTCTTTCCCCTACCCCATTACAATTAATAATTTGCTAGAATACATATGCTAGAAATTACATTTTTTGCCTCACAGATAGGCAAGGATATGGTAGTACCTTTAAAAAATACACTTCTAATTCTGAACATTTCTCAGAAAAATCTGATTTAAGACACTTTCACCTCTGAACTTTGAACCCTTTCAATGATATTGCTCAAAGTGTAGATTACCAAGCATTGCATTATCATATGTAAAATTTGATTAATACAGTTGATAGTTTCTGGTAGGTTGTCTCTTTTCAATGGCTTTACAAAGTTTGTTATGGTTTGCAATGAGGAATTTTGTAAACACTCTCAAACCTGCTTTTTTTTGCCTATTGCATTTCTGTTGAAGTACAGACATCATCATTTATGTTTAGAGGGTAAAATAAGGACTTTTACTATCAGGACTTTCACCATCTCATCTGTGGTATGTGCTTGTTTCTGTTTAACTGACAATATAGACAGACTACAGGACTCCTCTGGTTGCAAATGGCCCACAATATAGGTATGGCCAGAAACCAGATGAATGCCACCCATACAAATTTAATTAAATGTTCACAGTTGTTAATATCTTCTTAAATTCTCTTAGTCAGTTGTTATAGTTCAGTAATCCAGTGTGCACAGATCAAACTCAAGGTGCTGATTTTGGATTAGATGTTACTCGCTGTGGGTTGCTCTTCTCACTGCTAGCAGAATGTAATTGATTGATTTGCAAGGCAAGGCAGTAAGACTTCATGTGTCTGGCATAGGTGAAATAAGCAGATTTCCAAGATGTCTGAAGAGACAGAACGTAATACGAAGAAAAACTGAAAAAATGAAAAATAGGTTAATTTCACTGGGACAGGAAGGGAATTGATATACTGGGGGCATGGGAAAGGTTAGAACCCAAAACTATTAGAAGAAATTTAGTGCATAATACTACTGATAAAAAATCACCCTGAAAATCTCATCATTTCATCCTTTCTTCGCCACCCCCCTCTCCCCCAATATCCTTTATAGGAACCCTTGACAGTCGTGGCAGCTTTTATTCTGGCCAACACTTGGGCATTTTCAGTTTATTTCAACATTGCTGGCGTCTTTCCTAAAAGTGAAAACTATGACATTTTTTATAACAAGACAAAAATAAAAGAGGAAAGAAGTGTCCTATTCACCCATTTCTCTGTGTGGAGGTTTCACATTTGTGGTTTTAATGCAATTAATCAAAAACCAAATGCATTTGTATTCTCTGAACGGTTCGGGAATACTTTTGTATTTTCTCAGTGTAGCAGTGTGAAATGGTGCAGGATGCCAATGGATAATAGTTCTGGGAAAGATATCTTTCATGCTAGGACAGTTCTTATGGGTTTTGTTTTAGATGATGGATTGCAAGTTCTCAGCCATTTGCAAGCCACAGGCTTTACATGTGCTGTCTACATTATCAAATTTCTCACTCAGTTTGAAAACCGTAGCATTTTAATTGAAAGGAATGCTAGACCTTCCTGCCATATCAATGTGGGAAGGTTGTTAGACTCTGAGAAATAACCTTCCCATTTCAGAAAAATGAACAAATACCATACAAATGTTTTTACCTTAGTAACCAATGGGGCTGAAAGGTGAGTTGGCACACATTCAAGTGCAAAATATCAAACAGTGAACCCTGTGCTACAAGGAACTCTTTTTAAATTCACTGACTTGGAAGAGATTGAATATCTGAGAGCTTAGTAATGTCTAACGATGGTGTCAGTCTTCCTAGAACTGCCATAGAAAATACTTTCTCCTTTGAGGCTAGTTTCAGTGTACGACAGAGATTACTGGATCTGTTTCAGTAAGAGAAGGGATCAGAGCAAGGGAATTGGGCATTTGTACAGCAGAAGCTCTTAAAATCGGATTGGTGCAGCTCATCAAATGGTGGAGTTTAATTTAGCTCAGATCTCACACAGTAAAACAAACCTCAGTAAGAAGTGAACACTTTAGGGCCTTGACACTGTGAAATGTCTTAAGATAAGCAGTATATTGGATTTAAAAGTAAAATAGGGACTTTATTTACATTCATACTGCCTTTTTCAGTGGTTGAAAATACTGCCTTCTCCAGTGGTTGGAAAGCTACTTTTTAGAGTGGCAATGTATACATAGTTTACACAATGTTTGGGCATAACTGCTGATGTATGGGTATTGTAGTTAATGAATTTAACTTCACAGGCTGCTTCTGATGTTCTGGCTCCCCTTTTCTAATCCCTGTTCTGAAGACCTACCTTTGACAAGTTACTTTCAAAGCCGCTTTTGGAAAAGCCAAAAGCTTATTTTAGTTGGGAGGGAAGAAGATCTGTGCAGATTTCTGGAAATGTGAAAACATTATTTAAATGGTTTATTTTTCAGATACAGCTATTTTCTGAGTATATATTAACATTTCTAGGGTATATTCAGTGTTTGTCATTATGGCATTTATGAAGACATCAGTTTAGTAGCTGCGTAGATAATAAGGCTGACACTGAATTAGGGAGAATGACTAACAATGAGATTGAAATACATCTGGGAAAGTATCAGGTTTTGGATCTTCACCTAAAGAATCCCTAGTATAGTATAGTATAATCTGAGTTCTTGATTAAAAAAAAAAAAAAAGAAAGATTTAAAACAAAGGTCTAAATCAGAAGTTTCGACTGCTGTTTTCAGGTGCAATCTGAAGTTTTAGAAGACTTACGGAAGAGTACTTACCCTGAAAGTTCAGTTGTAGAGATTATTTTGTTGCAAATTGCTCTTTCTGGAAAGAAAGACCACAGTATGTCTCTAAGTCCAGGCACTTATTTGAAGAAGTAGCTACTGATATTGTTCAGTAAATATTCAAGGCAAATGGTTTAAATCTGCAGTGTTTCAGTTAAGTAAATTTTCTAGAAGTATGCTTCCAATAATTGTCAGGGGTGGACCACTGAAAGGAAGAAGTCATTACCTTTTATTCCTGAAGCTTCTTTGCCATGTTTTGTGTGAACCAGGATTCCTATTAAATGGCTTATCCATTTTCTTCATAGAGAGATATTTTAATTTTATTTTTTGTGATTTCTCTCCCATTAACATGAAATTAGAAGTCATCTGGTAGACCCAAAGAGCAAGCAGTTATAGTTTACTATGAGCACTTTGATTTGGCTCTCTTTCCTTCTTTAAATGCAATATATGTATCTTTTATGGGCTTTATTGTGGTAGATGTCTGATGAACCTTTTCTCTAATAGCTCCCAAAGGAACAGCAAAATGACTACTTTGGCGGGTGCTCCTGACTAAATCCTCTGGTTCTGTGGCTACTTGTTCTTTTAAAGAACTTGTTTTCCTAAGTTTTAAAAAGTCAGTATCCTGCTCAGTGTGCCACTTGTGGAATGATAGCCTAGCTTCCAATACCATAAATCATCAGATCATTGTTCCAGATAGTGAAAAAGTACTGGTGTTAGCTGGCTGTATAATAAAGCTAGTTCTAATGGGAATTCATGTTCATCTCATGCGCTTCTAGTTCAGGAGAAGAATACGGAATGAGATACAGCTCCTGTCATATAATATTCTAGCTTTCTCTTTGATGTCTCAGCATCAGTTTTGACCACACTGCTGCCAAAAAGGCAAGTCGTGCTCTTTTCCCTGCCTCCAGCTGTCTGTTCCTGCCACCTCTGTTGTGTCAGCACTAGTGATTGTTCAGCTGTTCTGGGAAAAATAATAATTTGGGGAGGCAGGTCTAGTTTTTAGTCAGTTCAAGGAACTGACATAACTGGTGAGCTACGTGATTTAAGTACTGACATAGCAAAGGATGTGCCCAGCAAAAAAGAAGAAAGTGAGGACAGTCTTTCTGGTGGCAGCACAGCCTGAGATCACATAAACCTTGATGAAAGTTTACAGAATGAAAAGATTCCCTTAAAAAGCTTTGGCTGGGATTTGTGAATGTTTGCTAAACTCTGGAGTTTAGCAAATGGCAACTGCTTAATTCTGTTGCTATCTGCCCTTGTACCCTGCTCTGTTACTTGTGTTTTCAATTTCAGTGATATCTGAAGATTTCTATTAGAACAAGTGAATTATGTAATCAGGTTTGGTTTTCTTTATATTATATGTATGCTGATGCAATTCTTGATTCATTTGTATGTAGAAATTTGCAAGAGAAAACTAAGATTTTGCTTTTAGTTCTGAAAGTGCTGAAGCACAACTTTTCCGGGGAAGTCAACAGAAGGAAGAATGGAAATTCTTTCTACTACTCTTGATGCCTTCTGATGGTACAGTTTGTTTTCAGGGGAGCCTGGTTGTCATGGGAGACACAGTGGGAAATGTAGTGTTTTGAGCTAAAGACATTCTGTAGCAACTTTCTGTTGAACTCTGTAATAGTGAGAATATCACTGTATGGACAGAATACTAAATTAATATGTTGCTATTTGTATCAGCTGGACTTCTTAAAATCATGGTTTGTTTGGGTTTTTTTTCTGTTACTAGATGCTTAAAGAGTAATCCTGAAGAGTCCAAAATAAGTGCAGTTTGAGTCACTAAGTAGTAGCCATTATTAAAGACAGAATTAGAAACAGACAGATCAAAAACACACCCTAAAGCCTCACAGTTGCCTATATAGGCCAGTTCAGCTTTAGCTAATTTCTTTCTATTCAGATGATCACTTTTATCAGTTGTTGAAGAAATTATCCTGAGTAAGTATGAAATATTGATAAAAGTTGTGGGTTTCTAAACAGCTATCAAGGCTGATTTTCAAATAATCAGAAGCTGGGACAAAGCTTGAGGGACGCTTGCTTATCTCTTGCTTTTCCTAGGGCCAGCATGAACTGTTTGTTGTAAACTTTGGTTTGGGGTCTGTTTTCTGAAATAAAGAACTGCCTGTTCTTTTTTTCTCTAGAAGAATGACCAATCCTGCATAATGTATGCACACAAGAAATTACACATTTATTTTAGACCTGTGAAGGAATAAATCCACTGTAGATCCAGATAACTGAGTGTTCTTGAGTTTGTACTAGAGTCATTTCACAAAAGTTGTCATGGTTGGAGACAGAATAGTGAGCCAGGCAGGTCCTTGACCTGAACCAGTATGGCTGTGTCTCTGGAGGTCATCTGATCCAACAACCCACTACCTGTCACGTGGCACGTTCAAATATTTATGGCTGCTTGGGTTTTTGTTTTTTTAATTTTTTTTTCCCTTGTAGTTAGGGTTACTGTCTGACAAGCAGAAACATGATGAGATGGGGCTGTCTTACTCACGGCACCCAGTCATGTTGTACATGCCTGGACCTGGAAGCTAGGCAGTTGTCCTAATTTCTGCAGTTCTGAAAAAATCTTGACTGACTCTTTTGTAATTAGGATCATAGTACTTACTATAGATTATGTAATTTAATGCTGAAGTAGTAAATAAGTGATGTTGGCTTGAAAACCACCCTAGTAAATTTTAAAAGTGAGAGGGTCTTCCTCTTTAGTACCTAATCTTCACGGAGGATTTTAAAGTCTCAGGCAGCTTAATGTAGATCTTTAGCTTAAATTTTAAAGTCTTTTGCTTTCAACTATTGAGGTTTTCCTCCAATCCCCAATCAAATGGAGGCCAGGAATTTGATTTCTTCCTCCTACTTATCCAAACACAAATAAATAATATATGTATATAAAAGAGAGAACATAGGGTGACCTGCTTTATATAACACTTCAAATAAAAGCTATGTGGGGAGAAAAGATTTGTGAGACACTTGGTGATTAGAATTTGTCTGGGGAGGAAAAACAATTAGTTGAATGATCCATATTATTAATTTGAAGAACTTTGTGCAATACTACTGCAGCAAACGCTTTTTAGTAAAACATACTAGACAAAATTTATGCAATTAAAAAAGTTAATCTATACATTTCCCTTCCCTGTCTTTAACTTCTAACATGATTTCACAGTTTCTTTCAGACTTCATGAAATTATTTTCTTTTGGCAGTAAACTGATGATTTGTATTTTAAGTTGAGGATTTTAAAAATGATTTTGTTTTCCTAAATTCAGAATTTAGAAGATTGTGTATAATTAAACATAGGAGCTGTATCATAGCACTGCAATCTACCTTTGCAAAATCTGACATAAGTAATTGTCATGGTAAAACGGATTCTAAATTCGTCAGTGTGCTAATATTTTCTTAAGATAATACTGAATTTTATGAAAAAGAATGAAAGTTATGTTGGATTTCTGAGTTAATAAAAGCTTCAAATATGTTGCTGTGTTATCAGCTGCTATATTACATCAGAGGATTCTGTATCACATCAGGGAATATTGGATTTGCAATAGGATACTAAATGTCAATGTAATATAAAACTTGCACAACTGATATTTTTTTAAAGCTGTTAATATAACAGACTAATCGAGTGAATTATTTTTGTATTTTGTCAGCAGCTTAAGAGTAATGAAGAGGCTCATTTTGGCTGCTTAAACTGAAACTGAGTCACAGAACAGTATCATCCTAGTCAGTCCTAATTCTGTATGATTGTCTTAGGCAAAAGGAGGGAAAGGAAGAGTCATTCCCTGGTTGTCTGTATTTTCATGCCAGCTGCCATAGAAATGAAAGATGTAATAGATCTCTAATTTTTTTCTAAGCAATCCTTAGATGGTGGGGATCTTGCAGGATTTTTTCTTGTTCTCTAAGTGGAGTACCTCACTACAGGAGGGATAACTTCATGATGACCCTGAATTCAAGGATTAAAATTGTTGCTTATTTTAGCATAGTATTACTAATTGTTAAACATCAGCCACTTAAAATGTAAAAATGTTAAATGAAATCAAAACAGAGCAAGCAGCAGTAAAATTTCAACTCAGATCCAGAAGTGGAAACAGATGATTGATCCATCTATGTAAGGGCAAGAGAGCTTTATCTGAGGGTCAAAGGAAGGATTCTGTTTAGGATGGCTCACCCATCTTTTTTAGTAAAATGATTGTGAAGGTATTGATAAGTGGAAGCAGAAAATATTTAATACAGTCATGTACCATGCAAGTTCCTTCAGAAAAACTGTGTGAGTACACCTGTGAATGTAAATTTCCATCAATAACATCCATAGGTAAGATTGTGTGTGCTTCCAAAGAAAATCCCAGAAACTACCACCACAACAACTACCCAGCACTGCCCACCCCACCCCGCAAAAAAACCCAAACCCACACTTCTATTATATCTTTGCTTGCAGTAACCAAACTGTAAAAATTTGGACTGAAATATTCCATGAAAGGTATTGGCTATAGCCATAAAAACTTTTGAAGAACACTGAATTAAAATGGTTCCACTGTTTCTAAAAAAATGAGATTAGAGAAAAATCTGTTTTCCATCTCTGTATAATTTAACCTGACAAAATAGACTTTTCTCTAACCTCATATGGATCATATCATAGTGTTAAGGATACCTATTGGCATTCTGAATGTCTTATTAAGCTAATAGTTCTGTACAAAATGGAAAGTGAATCACATCATCCAACTGTCTGACGGTATGGAAAATATCTTTGAACAACGATGATAAGATTCTTCTTGCTGAACTTTTCGACAGCAAAATGATAGACAGTGAAGTTCAAACACCTACGCTGGGCTCCATCTATAGTAAAAGGAGTGGCACTTCCAGAGGGCAGATCAGCATAATACAAATGGAAAACTGAGTTACAGACTGTGATTCTACCTTTGCCAATAATGTAGCATTTGACTGGTGGGAGTTGAGCACCCTCAAATTATGGTAAGATATGCAGCAAGAAGACATGAATTTCTTTTGGGGTTTGGTTTTAGTGGTTTTGTGTGTGTGTGTGTGCGTGTGTGTTCTTTTTTAATGGTTTCAGGAAGGTGACTAGTTTAGGACACCATCTGAATTCTGGTGGACTTCAGAGACTTTTGATCAGACTTAAGATGTCTGTCCCTACATATCCGTTAATCTATTCTGTTTTCATTCCAACAGTCCCTGTTGAAATACCGTCAAAATGAGGTTTTGTGCCGTTCAAAGGGTTCCTCCTTTGAAAATGAAAAACATTCACTGCACTGCTAGACATTTTAAAGAAGAAATTCATTTGATGCTGTGGTACCTACAACCTTACTCCAGCCAACAGTAAATACAGACTATTGAACATACGCTTTCCTGGCCAGCAGTCAGACTTCTTTAGCAGAGATTCTTTTATGCATACACTCCCTTTTCAGCTAATGGAATAGTGACAACATGTTTTCTAAAGAAAACCTGTGTATGAGAAAATTGCTTAGACATGCATAATGTTTTTTCAAGAAGCTGTCAAGGATTTGTATTGACGCTTGATGGTATGTTATTAACATGCTTACAAAACTAATTTAAAGGCAGTAGAGCAGGGCTGTTTATACTATCTGTGGTAATATTACCATTACTAATTACATTATATTGTAATACTCACTGATACAAATCAACTGCTGGCAGTGTCAGGATTAGTGTGGGATGGTATAATAAGCCAAGATTTTAGACCTTTGAGTTCAGTTTGGCATTATCTTGTTGAAAAATGGTTTTTATCTTGTTCTTTAACATGAGTGGAACATGTTTGCTATCCAAATTACTGCAAAGACAGCATTTATTTATTGACTTCTGTTTTCACTTTAAGCTTTACTTTTGTAGAATTAGAAAAATTTTAAAGAGATTGAAGACCATATTGTTCATTTAAAAAGGTAGTCGTGTTTATGAAGAAGCACAGTAGGGAAGGTGTCATTTTTTTTTCTTAATATGGAGATAATGGATGACAATGTGATCAATACAGATCAGTTAAGATATCTTAGGGTGTGAATCAGCCTTTGACTGATTAGGCAGGCAGCTGTGTTAATTGTATTACTAAGTATATAAGGGGTTAAACCTCAGCACAACCCCTTCCTCTCCTTCTGTTATTAACATCAGTGTAAGAACTGGGCTAAAATTTGTGACATTCAGACAGAAGAGAAAATATGATTAGACTTACTAGGAACAAGGTATATGAATAATTGAATAGGAATGTCTGTAACAATGTAGGTTCTTTATGTAAATCTTGACAAAATATTTTTTTCCGTTTGTGAAAGGGAAAAGTTACTAACAGTGGGCTCAGTCAATCATATCCTAGGCATTGTAATCACGGTAACTTCTGAAATTTCTTTCAAGCATTGCTTTAGTTTCTTTGATATCCTGATGGTCTTCATTAGGATGACTTTATCACTATTCTTTATAGTGAGAAAAATAAACTGATCACACTAAAATCCTTATGGTTTTCTTCTGACTATTGTCAAGTTTACACTTATTTTCTTTGAATGGCAACAATAATTAACTGTACCCCTCCTCCTCAACCAGAAGGCTGCTGCTCCCTTCATATTTTTTTCACTTCGTAACAGAGAATTGCCATTCTACCTGTGCAAATCACTACCAGAAAGTCTCAGTGTCTGTTTATTCCCAGCACGGATTTGAGCTTATAGAATTCACAGGTTTGGAGTCAAAGCATTAAATTGGGAAAAAATTAGTACATTGAATCATTGTGCCAATTTTAAAGCTGAATCACACCTACCTTTGGGATTTTAGTAAAACGTAGCTTTGCATGACTAAGAGTCTTCGAACCAGACTAGAGTCCTCTTCTGAGGTGTAAAGGATTGTCCTTTGCAACATAATATGCTGCCTCTGAGAGAAAGAGAAAATGAGAGAGAGATTTTATTGCTTTTAAAGAGAGATTCTATTTAAATTTTTTTTTCTTTTTTTTTTTTTTTTGGCATACTGTCACTTGGTGTTTAGAAATATCTGGAGAGTACAAAAGTGTGCTCTTTTTTATTTTTCCCATGCATAAAGTTTGCTGACTTAATGCTGCAGCTACTGAAACAATGTCCCCTGGATGTTGCTGTGCTTTGATATAATTGACCCCTCTGTAGTTTCACCTGAAAAAAGTTTCACAGTGGTGAAAGGTGATATATAGACCTTTAGCATCCACTTTTGTCACAGTGTATCCACAGAGTATGTGCAGTGCAATGAACAGCAGTGCAAAGAGCCACTCACTGTTAGTCAGGTAGTGGTTTGAATCTTTGATCTTTTTGACCTTAGAGTTACCAATAAGTAGTCTACTTGTGTTTTTTCATAGATATATCACATCTGCTTTGAGCTAAATTGAAACCACCAATTTATTTCATGTAGGAGTAATCCACACAAGCCTAAATAGTGGTTGTCTGTTTCTCAGGAACCACACATTATTCTTTGTCTTCTATGACCATGTCTTTCCTTTGCCCTTGGGATGAGGATGGAAGACTTCACAGATCATAATTTTCAGCAACACTGAAGAAGCAAAAAACCACAATAATTTGATACTTGCAGGATGATAATATAATCTTTTATGGCTGAATCCAGTTATAAACTGTCATCATTAACAGTCAGTCCAGATCCATTTCAGCCATAAAGAATTGCACTGTACTAGAAATACCAAGAGGTTTTTAGTTAATGATTGGATTATGTTGTCCTTATGTGTGGATTGCATCTAGGTGTCTATGTTCAAAATAAGAAAAGTCTTTTGTTGAAATTATATATTCAACACCTTACATGTGATAAAGTTTTATACCTGTCAAATGGTCTCACATCAGGAGATCAGCATTAATTAGACATTACATAGACAATAAATAGATGAGAGCAATGAATTCACTGAAGACTATGAAAGATGAACTTGCTGTTAACATTTGCACTGTCTTTGCAATGTTAGCTCCTCTTTACTTTTCATTTTAACAGTTACTAGTCAAGTACCAGAGACTTATTTAACAAAAGAGTCTGGCACAAAAGCAGGGAATATAGGTCCATGAGGCAATGGTGACTAAGAGACATGACTCTAACAGTAAAATTTTGATAGTGTAGAGTATTATGTTGCAAGTACAGAGGTTGCATGGGGGCATACACATGCTTTGAGAATCAAAACTGAATTATGAAGTCTCTTTTTGCTTTTTTCTGATGGGGTAGAATTCTCTGTGATCTCCAAGACATTTCTCTTACTAGATTCTCTGTGTTCTGTATTCACTGCTAACATCAAGTAGATTCTAGAGTAGTTTTTTTGTTAAAAAAAAAAAAATAGAAGAGTAAAAAATGTACGTGGTTTCTTTATCTAACAAAATGTTAATTTGTCTTTCTAAAAACATACTAATTGCTCACACAGCAAAATAATTACATGTCTTGTGAACCTTTCAGTTCTAACGCTGACATATTCTTACTTTCATTCTTTTCAATAAATTACAATTTGCCTTTTAAGGTTTTACCTCATCTTTTAGAAAGTGACTGTGCCTATGCGGTTTTTTTTGGTTGGTTTTGCTTTTGAAAGCAAGCAAAATTGCTTATCTCTGTAACTGATGAATTTCTTGCTTTTACTTTTTGGTGTTTTTTTCCTCATCCATGATGAGCAACCATCATGGTATTATGTAGGTATTATTTATTTAGTAGTTCAATAAAATTTTTTTATTTAATATATTTAATAAAGAACCAGTAGGTATTATTTATTCAATATTTTTCTGTGTGTTTTCAAGTCCTGTAAATTATAGCCTTTAAAAATAAAGGCAAGCTGTAGGCAAAAGAATGCTGAAGTCAATTTTAACCATGCTGGCTGGCAAGGAAGAGAACCCAGTGAGCTGGCAAGGACTTACCTGGTGCTGCTTCTTCAATTGAATGTTTATTGTGGAGGTGTTTTGTGTGTGTGTGTATTAATGTGTCAAAGTCCGTCATCCTTACTTTTCCTTCTTTCTGTCATCTGTTGGATCTTTTATTTCTTCACTATAATTAAAAGATCAGTAGTTCATTATGCTTGAATTCTTCATAAATGAAGGCAATGTTACAAAATCTCCACAGATTACAGCACCTTCACAGGAAGGTATCATCCTATGTAAGAATCCGTGCAGAACTGCATCATTTCTAGACTATATGCCAGTGCAGTACAGCCTCTCACAGGCTCTCTAAATGAGCAATTAAATGCTGTGCTGTCCTGTCAGTTCTTGCGTATATATACACTACTGTGCTGTTGAAGTGTAAAAATGAACAAAGGAAATTATTCTTGCTAAGGCCTGTTAATGATCAGCCATAAACAAGTCTCATGGTTTTTCTTAGGACACTGTTGTTAGTACTACCTGATTTGACAGGTTATGGTGTATTTTATTTTTATTTCTGTGCAAGAGCCTCCTATACTTTTTCAGCGGGAGAAAACTGAGAATTATGGTGGGGTAACGATGCTACTGTATTACAGCCAAAAAGACAGTAAATTCTTTCAAATGTAGAAATTTCTTGCTAGGTTTTGGTTTGTAGTTGGTTTTCTTTAAACTGTATAAGAGCTGTCATTTTCCTGAAATGAGTGACCAACAGTCTGCAAATCGAAGTGATTTACTGAGGCATACAAATAAGGATTTAATTTTAGTCCTTTTAGGCACTGGCATGTCAGATATATATTGCAGGTTGTGTGAGGCTAGATGGGAGAAATGGGCGTTAAACCTCAGTCCCTTAACTCCTTATTTGCTGGGAGTGAGAGACAAGGCTGTTCAGAACCCCTTATGTTTTGGTCTATTAGTTTCAGAGAGGTCTGCCTGATTAGAAAGCTTGTGCACACACATTTCAGTTGTGTAATTCAGACAGCTTAACTTCCACAGGCAGTGTGCAACATCTGTACAAACTGTTTGAACAGGCCAAAATTAAGTATTTGGTGTCCAGGTAACCAAGATTCTTCACAATCGGGGTTTTATTTGTGAAACTGAGCTAAACTTTTGAGGATAACAAAATACAGCAGGCTTTTTTCCTCTGGCAAGGTTATGACTTCTAGTGTCTGTATTTTTTAATATATGATCCTAGCAGAAAAGGAGAGGAAAAAAACTAAGAAGTTTGATTAATGGAAGAAGCTTAGAAAGAGCTAAGTTTGAGGACTGATCTCAGAGCTCTTAGGCTGGAAAAAACGTCCCATTAATTTTAGTGGGAGTTTTGACTGCACAAGGACTTTCAAGATCAAGTGCTTTCTTGTTCATTAAAGGATAGAAGGTAATTAGAAATAAAGCACAGAAAAGATTTTATATAGTATTGCTTTTGTCAGCTGAAAAAATCCATATTATTGTAGGAGTTTTAGGCTAATCTTCTCTCTCCCTTTCTTGCATAAAATGATGACACAGTAGGTTGTTTTCATTACTCTTAGAGGTCTGTGGTTCTATCTGTTCATTTTATTGGGAAAAAGCAATTGGCAAGTTTTTTCTGTGTTATCTTCCTTGCTGTTGGATTGCAATCTCATCTATGATGCTGACTTTGTCATTTCCCTCCTCCATGCAAACTGTTTAGCTCAAGATATTCCCACAACATTTTTGTTTGTAAATGTTGGATGATAAATGAAATAAAAATCCAGTGTGCATTTTGGTTGAAGGATTTTGCCTATGTCAGCTCATGAAATAGAGGAACAGTTGGAAAGGGAAAGGTAAAACTATGTAAGTTTTACAGAAACGTATCTTGCATGTTTTATGATACCTTAAAGTATGTTGACTTTTGAACACCTTTTAGGGAAGAGGCTATATATACTTAAGACCTCTTGAATCCAACTCTGAATTTTAAATGTATGGCAGTCATGAGCCATTTCAGGAATCATGAATTTGGGTCATCAGCTGATGGGAGTACTTTCTACACTGACCTGAGGGACAAGGGACTCATCTCCTGTTAGAACTTCAAACCATTCTTTGTAATACTTAAAAATACGTTTCACGTTACTCGTTCCTTACAGCTACTTTTCCTGCTTCACCCTCCCGCCCCTGGCCCGTATGAAAACCTTTTTTCCCTCAGCCCCTAGCTGTAATTTATTTGGATGAATTCCAGTTGGAATTGCCACTGTTTGTAAGACTGAGAGCAGGAGCCACTTTCTGTACAGCTTTCTCTCATGTACTGGTGGGCACAGGGAAGCTGTAGAAGGATGGGGAGCCAGAGAAGCTGTTGTGAAGCTGTTGCTTCCCTGGTTCTCTTTGCTGGCCCTTCAATACATAATGATCTTAAGCATTCCCAAAAGCAAGGAAAAGTGACATATTTCACTTCTGATGTAGCAGTAGTCTGCTTTTTGAGCAAGTAGTTGTGTAGAAAAAAGGCATTGTATTTAATGATGCCATGCATTTGTCTTTTCAATCTGCAGTTGTTATACGAATGAGATTTTATTGCTGCTCATTCCTGTTTTATTTTGGTGGTCTCCCTAAGCTTTCAACTAGCAAAAGGGATGGGGGAAACATTCATTATGTGTTGTTATTGAGATTACTCTTGTGATTCCTTTCCAATTATTTTCAGGAAACAATACTTACTATTTCTGCAAAGGTGACTTATTTCTGTAAAGGTGACTTCCTAACAAGTAAGTAGGTATTTGGTAATAGGGAGTCTGCCTGCGAAAACTCATCAGTTTATCAAAGTGGATAAAACTGTGCAATATACATTCTAAAAAGAGCTTGATCCACAGGGACCCCTCCTTTGCTTTTTTACCAGTTTAATTCTATTGCCTTTGGGTGAATTGCTCTTCAGTTGTACTCATGTAAATGAGGAAAACAATCATAGGTAAAATATCAGAGGAGATACAGGCAGATTTTAAAATGAGGCATTCTCAGTGGGTTTTACCTTTCTGTTAAGCTATACTTATTAATCTCCATGGATTGAGTAAGTGCATTTTCATTCAGAGTGTAAGACCAAATAACATTTGTGCTTGTGTAAAGCATTTTGGGTTTGTTTTTTTTCAAATGAAATTTTAGATGACAAAGAAGGGACTTCTGAAGTTAGTTGGAAATGTGACTTCAGATATCAGAGTAGAATATTTTTGGTAGATAAAATACATAAGATGACTTTCTGCTTTCAAGGGGATTTCTTGAAAAAGCTTTCAGAACTGTAATATAATTCTCCAAGAACACAGAATTGTGTGAGGTATCTGAGGTACCTGTTGGGAGTACTTTGGAAGAGACATATGTTTTCCATTGTGAGTAAAAGTACTATTTGATATAAAGTTTTCTGAGGATTTTGCTCACTATGTGATGGTAAAGGAGTGGATAAACCATTCTGTACAGAATACTAATGTCCTTTCTGAATATGGTGCACAGAGTGCTTGTTTGCAATTTGGGCATATTACTCTACAGAGGATGGATTTGAAATTGTCCGACTTTCCAGAAACATTACTCTTAATGTAATGTTCTCTCTCTGGGAAGCTTTGTTTTCTCAAATAAAATAGAACAGTACAAAGGCCTGGTGCTGGGTTGATACCTGAGTTTCTGACTGTCCTTCCAAATGGAGGTGTTGCTGTGGCTTAGATTGTTCAGAATTACTGTGGTACTATTCTGCTGCCGGGTTGGATAACCAATTCAGTTCCTCTAGGAATAGGCAGTTTTGAAGATTCTGCAAACTTGGTAATCTGCTGAACTTTCTCTCCACAATTCTCTTACAGTCACATACACACAGAGTCCTTATGATTCGAGTCCTTGGAGACATGATATTTTGGGGTGTCTGAGTATTATACTCAGGAGGGAACCTGAAGTAGATAGGGCTATTTATATTCAGCAGTTGGTAACAGAGCATGAACATCCATTAATGCTCCCACATTAAACACAACTTTAATTGCAGTTTTAAAGATCTGCTGGTTTTGCTTTTTAGAGTCTCAGGGTTGATTAATAATATCTTAATAAAAAGCTTAATAGTGCATTAAACTTAAAAAAAAAAAAGTTTCTTCGTATTATGAGACAGCTATTTCACTTGGTAGTTCACTAAACAGAACAATAAAAATCCATCTGAAAATCTGTTGCCTGGCTGCAGCAAAGTGTTATACAATCAGCCTTCAGAAACCAAACTGAGGTTTGATGTAGCATTTTAAATGTTACCATGTATGTGTTTGGTAACACTAAGCTATGGCCTCTGAAGTTTGTGAACCCTCATAAAAAGTTATTTATCTATTTTCAGTAGAAATTTGCTCACATTTTGCTTTCCATATTACCAATATCGGGCCATTGGGGAGGTGGGTTATCTGAAGATCTGTAGTAAGAATGACACATCTTTTTTATTTAAATATTGTTGCTTTTTAGGCACTGAATTTTGGAGATATGCCGAAGTACTTGTGGGAGATTTGGGTACCTGACAAACCATGGGTGGTAAGATATCAGATCCACTGACATAAATAAAATAAACATTTAATTTTAAGATAGGTGTTTTGGGCCCTGCTGTCACTGAATTCAATGGGCAAAACTCCGGCAGGGCTTGTAAGAAGTCCGTTACTGCAAATTTATGCAAGTGTGTTTACATTCTTTTCAATATTATCACACTGGTGTGAAGCTGAAGTAATGCCTGTAGTGAACTAGAACTGTGCAGTAGCATCTGACAGGGGGAAGAGAGAATTGCTCAGCTGAAGGTTGTAAGAAGATCTTTAATCTTTACTCAGGCAAGGAAGCAGTTAGCTAGCGCCCATTGGAGCAACTCATGGTTCGCAGGCCTACTGTATAGTACCTTTCTCCAGGCATCCTCGTTAGTCTTGTTTAACACTTGCTCTGGACTCCAACCCAGTAAGTCAAGGAAAATAACAATCTCCTTTTGAGATGCATAGTTTCTTCTCTGTACAAAACTGTCTAGTCCATTGGTTTCCATGCTGAGTTTTCTGTGTGAAATAA
The DNA here is from genome assembly GCF_947461875.1 of Haliaeetus albicilla. NCBI lineage: Eukaryota > Metazoa > Chordata > Aves > Accipitriformes > Accipitridae > Haliaeetus > Haliaeetus albicilla. Next base: position 23,521,848 of record NC_091497.1, read on the forward strand.
AGGACTGTAAGTATCTATCCACTATCTGTGCTTTTTAATGAGAGTCTCTCCAAAATTAATACCAGAAAACTCCATGTAGAAGTTCAGAAATTCTAATTGTTTTAAAGGTTAAAAGCAATAAATGCAATTTAAATTTAATTGCATCTTATGATACATTTAATTACGTTTGTTCAACTGTTCAAACTACAAGATTACAGTAAAAAGTTGTTCCCTTTATAACATAGCTCTCTTTCCCCAAAACTAAGCACTCTGTGGCACTTGCTTTAAGCTACATCAGCAGAAGAAAATTTCCTGGAAACTGGAGATTCTGGTGTCAGGCATTAAATTTAAAACTACATTTTCTAGCTACCTACTGGGTATTTGACTTTTTAGCCTTAATAGTAGGCTGTTTTAGCCTCAATATAGGCATTTCAGAGATAAGGGAATTGCTTTCATTTTGTAGTGTAAAATATTCTGAATAAACTTTGTTGAGTCTCTCTTAGTGCTCTGTTAGTCTCTGGTAGTTGATATAGATACAAAAATCTAGATATCTGTCTCCTCTCTAATGATAGAGAATGCTGTGGTTATATATTAATTCAGTAACACAAGAATTTGGAAGGAAATTTTGAATGAAAAAAAGGCATTACACACAGGACAAAGTAATTTAAAGTGAACACAATAGTAAGTGGGATTTGCAGTTGTACTAAATGATCATTGTATGTCCCTTCCAACTCAAATACTCTATTCTGTTCTATTCCAGATACTAGAAATTTAGGTGCCTATAGCTATATATAAATTCTTATTCAGGCAAAGGAGAATGGTTAGACCACACTGAGGTGGATTCAGGCAGTGGAGTACCATCTGAGGCTAAACATGCACTTAAGCTCTTCGCTCAGTTGTGGTATGTCTTTTTTTGTATCAGAACTAGAGTATTATGTTTCAGCAGAAGCTGTCACTTCTAATATTTTATTTTGCTGGATATTAATTACATAATAAACAGTCCTGATGTACTCTTTTATTTAAAGCTCTAAGAACAATACATATGTAATACTTCATGGTCAAGTCCACTTTTTTGAGAGAAAGTGTATTATTCTGTACGTTACATTGTAAAAGCTGGTCTTTGAGGAGTTACAGGTGTTAGGGAAATCTTTTTCATGAAAGGTGGATGTTGATTACTAGAAATTAAGTTCTAAAGTAACTAAACAGGAAGTTCTAAGCTTTTAAGCTATTTCTGGAAGATTTTATGGAGCTCTCTCAGCCTTTCCCTAAGAATTGTTGCCCTTTGTCAGACAAATCTTTTCCGCTAGGTTCAGTACTTCAAGAGAGTTAAACAAATGGGTAAACTATTTCCCATGCCTGTTCTAGGTTTTAAAAAATGTGAAAATTTATTGTCTTTTCTCTACCAGCTGATATTGGGCATTGAAAAATTTGGGCTTTTTTTTCTAGCTGACAACAGTAGCCTGGCTAATCGGTTTAACTGAAGCTTCTTTTCCGTCTGTGTGGATGTTAGGCTTTGAAAAAATCCTCCAACCCTTTACTTAGGGAAAGCATTTAAAATGATTTTAATAATGATAGATCTTCACAGTCTGAGCAATAACTAAGTAATGTTGATGGTCTGTAAAGTGAATGAGGACTGCTCATTTTGCAATGCATTATTGAGTATGAATAAAGATGTATTGTATTCTTGCTTTTTAAAAAACAGTTGAATTACCTGTGAGTACATTGCTGATCTAAATAGCAATTACACAGTCTCTTTCTAAAGGGTTCTTGGCAAAGAAAATGTCCATTAACATTGTATGTAACAGAATCTAAAAAACCCTCTTAAAACAAGTTTCAGACTTAATGGATTTTCTATTTCTTGAAGTTAAATTTTAGTTATTGCCTTTAATGTTGGTGGTAGCTGGACCTAAACATTAGATGCAGAAGTTCTTAGATAAGTGTCTGGTGTACCTGATTAAGCAGCAGTTCAGACAGCACGATTTTGTGGGGGAACTAGGCTGGGGAGGGATGGATGCAGGAATGGAAACATAACAGTCGGTGATGAATAATCTAAAATGTATTTAGCGCGTGGGAGGGATGGTAGCGTGTAGATAGCAATTTGTCTTTTAAGAAACCTATTCTACAACACATGCACACAGATAGACACCAGTCAAAGCTGCATTTACTCCAGCCCAGTTCAGACCAGCATGCAGGGGCATAGGACACTCACTCCAACTGCGCAACGTGTCTGGGTCCTGGTTGTCAGCGGGACTCCTGTGTGCACGGTTCAGGCTCAGCCTTCTGCGGGATGCTGGATGCCAATGGATGTGTCCACTCATGAGGAGTTATTGTGTTAACTGTTTATTGGTTTAAAAATCATGTTGTTGGCATAAGCCACTATAAGCCAAGCTAGTGAGGCATGTGGCCTCACTGGTCATGTAGCCTCAGGCTGATCTCCTTGCTATCATCCATGTGTAAGGCCAACTAGCGTTGTCACTGAGGTTTCTATCCCTCTGGTCTCCCAATCCAAATGTGTTACAGAATTGTGAAGTCAGCAACAATTGTATGATGGAATTCAGCTAGAGCAGCTTTGTTTTCCATCTCATACCAGGTTAATTTTGTTATTTGCAGATGGGCAGATGTAGTCATGGTCGCATTTATCTGAGCAGTGCTTTTGGGTAGACTCCATCTTGTGACGTGTGATCAAAATGATCCCTTGTAGGAATATAATGGTACTTTGGCATTGGTAACATTAACATCTGTTCCTTTGGGGTGGAAACACCCCCTCCCACCCCAACACATGAGCACACAAATCTGGGAGTATGCATGTATAAGATGGAGAAAAACTGCATGGAATAATCAAAAGCAGGACGCGGATTTGTGAAGGATATATTACGAGCATAAAGCTTATGACTGAGTCATCCTAAAGTAACATTATCTTTCTTCAAGAGAGGAAAGAGATGCAGAGCTGTAGGAAATGGGCTAAGGTTAAAGGAAAGAATCTGAGACTATTCAAATATCTCATCTGAGTATGTTCCATATAAATGACTTGGTTTCCAAACAGTAGATCATGCAGGAATATTTTTTTTCCTGTAAAAAGAAAAAACCAAAAAAAAGTAGCTTTTTCTCTGCTGTTCAAGCTAGATGATAATAATTGGGTCAGGATTCTGAGAAGAGGAATGCTCTGTACATTTTATTTTTTGGAGTCTGCATATACAGATATTGTTATTAACCCTGGCAGAAGTTTTCAAAATTTATGTTTTGTTCTGATCATAACTCTCTGTGCCTGTTAGCTGATGAAAGAAGTCTCTTAAGTTGGATGTAATTCAGGGATCTTGGACAAACACTGATCTTCTTTGTAATTAGATTTTATTATGACTTTGTTTTCAAAATTAAGCTGCTTTTTAGTTTAGAACCATCATTAAAATTACTTGTGAAGCAGCTCTTTCAAATGAATTAAAATAGATGCTGGTCAATGAGGTAGGTACTACTCTTCTGTCTCAAATGCGATTGAAGTGAAACTGCGCAACCTCAGATTTATATAAAAATAAATGTTTACATACATATCCTGACTTCATTTTTCTCTCTAATTAGTAGCATGCAATGTACCATTCTGATTTTTGATTCACCCCCTTGGTGCCTGCACCTCCCTTTAGGGATCCCAGCTGTTTTCCTCTCCTGCTGTAATTGAAATCAAACTTGTTCCAGCCTGTAATTGATAGTGAATCTAACCATCTAATGTTTTCTATGAGACAGATGCACCAGCAGAAGCACATGAAATGGCATATGGAAAGCCAAGTGCCCTACTGGGGTGAAGAAAGATCCATTCTTGTTGTGTTACACAATATTCCAATACTTTCATCAACTAGTTCACCTATATTTTAGTAAGTTAAGACTGTGATATGTGTAGAAAATTTGGAGTATATGTGATGTATTAATTGAAATGGTTAGGCCAAGTCTCTCTGCTCTTATGAAGAACTGTGCCTCCAGACTGCTCTTACATATTATCCTCTTCACCTGCTCTTTTCTTTTCCGATGTTAAGGAAAAGTATTGTAGTGTCTGTCTGAACGTTGTTATGATGGTTCTAATGGCTCATATGGGAATGTAAATCTAGATGTTCTCTCTCACCCTTGTTTTGGCATCTAGTGCAAATCATAATCTTGTATAAAGAGTGCATCTTTTTGTCTCTGGGTGAAGACATTTGCTAGGAATCTGCCATTGGAAGCAGGATGCTGCTGTCTGTCAGCACTTTGATATATTCCTGTTTTTCTTTCTCTCTTAAAACATATAATGCTTCCATTCTTAGAGAATAAAATAATAAGGCATTCCTTTATCCTATATCTCTCTGCCTCTCTCTCTGTTTATAGTATATGAGAGAAATGAGCATCAGTCATGAATATTTATGTTTAAGTAATATTTTAAAACATGGGGTTTTGGTTCCTCCCCCCCCCCCCGTTGGGGATCTACTCTAGTTCCTACACTAGAAGGGTTATATAGTTTTAATACCATTCTTCTACCTCTAGCTTCTCTTCATGACACAATAGACAGTAATTAAATATAGAACTAAAGAGAAGTCGTAGGTTAATAAGAACTTTGTTGGCTGCTGCATTTCTTGAGCTATTTTTGAAGCATATTTTCTAAGCAGAAATAAGGTAATACTCCCCTGTGTGGATTCCCTCATATCTGGTTTTGAAAGGAGCCTTGTGTGTTCCTTCCAGTACTACTGATAACGAGGTGTTATCAGTACATCTGAGTCAGGCAGACTAAGGCTTTGAGCGATTGCATCTGTAACTAAGACTGAAGACCTAGCTTAAGTCAAAAATCGCACTTACTCTGTACTGTTCCTGACTAAATATGGTTGCCCTGTGTAAAGTTCAGCAGGATTTCTCCTGGGGTAGCAAAGTTCCTTTAGGTATATCTAAGTAAATATTAGCTTTCTGATGAATACTTATAAAGAGATTTGGAGGAAAGCTAGTTATTCTGTAACTCCTCAGATTATACCTGGTTTCTCAGGGATCTGAGAAAAAATAGAGGAGAAGTTAACTTCTTTACACTGCTCACAATCACAGTGGAGATTATTCTCATTAAATATTTATCCATCATGGAGGAGGAAAAGAGTTGAGTAATCAAACAGTTGGTGTTAATTTAAATGTCATAACCACAATTAGAAAAAACATCCTTGCAATCAAATTTTATTGTGGTTTCCCAATCTGTGTTCTGAAAATATCCTTCACTCGAGGATTTCCACTCTGAAGGAAGAGAGGAGAGCACAATATGGATTTGACTCAATTTTCCTGAACTTTTTCCTCTTTCTCAAAATTCTGTAAACTTCTGTGACTTAGTGATCCCTTTATAAGATACACTAGGTTAATTTGGGGTTGTCAGTTGTTTCCTGCAAATAGAGTTGCCTCCAACTTGATCACCCTCTACCCTGAAAGAATGATCTGAAGCCACTAGCTGTACTTTCTGTGTGACCTTAATGAAATCAATACAAGTGATGGCAGAGGGAGAAGTTGATGTTTTTTTTGATTGGTTGTGGTTGTTGTTGTTTTTTTTTTAACATCTGTTTGTTTTTTTGTTTTTGTGGAGAAGAAGCTCATATATGAAGTAGTGCATTTTTTTGATGTTATTACAACATCAACTCATTTCATACTGTCTCTGTCAGGTTACTTATTTGATACTATTTCTAATAGCATCATCAGAACACTTTTAGTTAAAAGTAGTTCTAATATTAAAATGTGTAATGTTTAAACAGATTAGCTTTGATGTATGATTAGCTTTTCTGTGTATTGCACAGAAAAAAATGATATCCATTGAAATACTACATAAAAATGAAAAGTACTAAATATATTAAGGCTAGGCATGTGATTATTCTTAATAGTCTTGCTATATGGATGGAGTACTGTTCTATTATCATGGAGTAACCTAAGTTGGAAGGGACCTTTAGAGGTCATTTGATACAATGTCCTAGCCAAATAGGGCTAATGTAGATCAGGTTGTTCAGGGCCTTGCCCAATCAAGTTTTGAATATCTACAAGGCTATCTCCAAGGCTTGCCACAGCCTCGCTGGGCAGCCTGTTCCAGTGTTTGATCATCCTTGTGCAATTTTTTTCCTTCATATCAAATTAGAATTTTCCTTGTTGCAACTTGTCTCTTGCTTCTCATCCTATCACTGTGCAAAAAGAGTCTGGCTACATACTCTCCAGGCCCTCCCATTAAGTGGCTAAAACTGCAGTACTTTTGCATCTTAAGGGTGAGCACGTGCAGCTCTCAGAGGCCTTCATTATACTCTCTGGCCTCTTGACCAACTTGGTGACCCTTTGCTGGGCTTACTCCAGTGTTTTTCCTGTACTGGGGAGCTCAAAGCTGGACATGTCATTCCACATGCAGTCTCATACATAGAATCATAGAATTATTTAGGTTGGAAAAGACGTTTGAGATCATGAGTCTAACCATATACCTAACACTGCCAAGTCAGCAGTGTCCTTAAGTGTCATGTTCACAAGTGGCACATCTACATATCTTTTAAATAGCTCCAGGGATGGTGACTCAACGACTTCCCTGGGCAGCCCGTTCCAGTGCTGGACAACCTTTTCGGTAAAGAAATTTTTCCTAATATCCTATCTAAACCTCCCCTGGTGCAACTTGAGGACATTTCCTCTTGTCCTATCACCTGTTACTTGGGAAGAGAGACCAACACGCTGAATAGAAAGGAAGAATTGCCTCCCTGAGCTTTTTGGCTACATTTTCGCTGATTCAATTTGCCTTTTGTTTAAGGGCACACTGCTGACTCATGCTGAAATGGTTGTCCACCAGGACCAGCAGGTCTTTTGCTGCAAAGCTGGTTTCTATCCAGTTGGCCTGCAGCCTGCATTGCTGCATGGGCTTATTCCCTCCTGGGGCAGGACTCCGTGTTTGCCATTGCTGCACTTCTCGAGGTACCTGTTGCCCATTTATCCAGCCCGTCAAGCTCCCTCCGAATAGGAGCCGGGCCTTCTAGCACGCAGAGCACTTGCCCCCAGCGTGGTGTCATCTGCGCACTTGCAGAGGGTGCACGCTGCCTCAGGATTCAGCTCGTTAGTCCAGACATCACATGCAAAGGCAGCATTGGCCCCATCAGCCACCCCTGTTAGCCAGCTGCGCGTTGGACCGTACACCTGTGATCACAGCCCTTTGAACCTGGCAGTCCAAGCAATTTTTCCAGCCGCCTGGTAGTCCACCCATCCAAACCGTATTTTCATCAAGTTGTTAGTGTGGACAAAAAAGGTGTTGCTAGCCTCACCGTACAACTTTTTCAGGAAGGCAGCCACCTCATCACAGAAGCCGATCAAGCTGGTCAAGCACGCTTTGCCATTGGTAGATGCACGTAGGCCATTTCCAGTCTCCTTCTCCTCCTTTCTGCGCCTGGATGGATGTGGCTTCCAGGAGGATTTGTTGCGTAGTGAGGCTAGGCTGACTGGCCTGCAGTTCCCCTGATGATCCTTCTCCTTCTCTTCAAAAATGGGCGGTTTTTCGAGTCATCAGAAACTTACCCCAATCACCCAGACCTTCATAAGACCATAGACAGTGGCCTTGCAATGACATTGTCTGGCTTCCCCAGCACTGTTACAGGCATCCCATCTTGTCCTATGTTCAATTTACTTAATTGGTTTCTACCTTGATCTTATACTGTGGGTAATTCTTCAGTCCTCTGGATCCTGGCACAGGCTCTGACCTGGGAGGCTTGAGGCAGACCTTACCAGTAGAAACTGAGGCAAAGAAAGCATCTAGTACCTCAACTTTTTCCATGTCTTTTGCTGCTAGGGTCCCTACCACTTTGAGTGGCAGCCCCATGGTTTCCTTTGTCTTCCTTTTGCTGATAGTATAACTTTCTTTTTATGCTTCACAGTCCTCACGAGTATCAACTCCAAGAGAGTATTGCCTTTTGTGATTCAGCTGAGCTCAGTCGGCGTTTCCCCATTATCCACGCTGACCTTATGCTCTGCTTGTTTGACTTCCTGGGCATCACACTGGACTTTTTCTGTGCTATGAGGAAGTTGTCACTGATGATCAGTCAGCTCTCCTGAGTTCCTTTAGGGCCCACGGCAGTCTCCCACTAGCCCCCACCAGGTGGATCCCTGAACAAGTTTAACTCTGCTTTTCTGAAGTCTAGGTTTGTAATTGTAATTCTTTTTTTTCTCTCTTTTTTTTTTTTGAGTAATAGATCCAACTGAGTGTCTCTTCTGGTCAGTTTGTCAGGCACCCATATGCCTGTATCAAAAAAACAGTTCTTGATGCTTGCCAGAAATCTCTCGAAATTTTCGTGTTCCACCATTTTGCCCTTCCAGAAGATGTTGGGGTTGTTTGTATCCTCCCTGAGAACCACCCTTGTGATTGTGAGGCTTCCCCCAGTTTTCTAAAGGAGGCTTAATTTCCTCTTCTTGGTCAGTCAGTCTTTATCAGACATTCATCACTGCACCCACCCTGATCATGACCCGTCAGCTCTGGGCTGGTTGGTCACCTGCTCCAGTGCAAAGCTCCATGACATCAAACTACCCTTTTCCATAGAGCGCATCCTCTCTTCCTCGCTTGTCCTGAGGAGCTTCTGTGGGTTCCCTGCGATCTGTTTTCCACGCTGCACGTGTTTGTGTACAGGCACTAAAGGTGAGCCCCCCAGGTGCACTGTGTTCACAGGTGACGTTCCTCGTGTGTCATGCTTGCTCCTGAGCACTTCCTGGCTTTCTCCTATCCCTCCTCTAAGTCTCAGGTCATTTGTCCACCAGATGTTTAAAGGCCCTTTCACTAGATTAGCAAGCTTCCCTGCAAGGCTGGGTCTTGCTCCGTGTTATTAAATATACCATGACATAGAAATACTTTGGTATATATGTTTAACACGTACATTCAAAATATCTATGCGTATATTTTATGTCTGCCCATGCTTAAATACTGTATGCAAGTTCATGAAGAGAACAGACATTGTATATATTGTTACGTGTTTGTGCACAGCAAGAGAAAGAAAACGTTAAAAACTTCTTAAAGTACTGAATAATTATCTTTTTGTTTGGGAGTATTGTCTTCAGCTTTTTACCTCCTACATGCTTTACTGGCACTCTTATCTTTCAGTCTGATTTTTCAAATGGTACAATGTGTTTTTGTTTTTGTTTTTTTTGAACATCATTGAAGTGTGAAACAGAAAGCAGTCATACATATGCTTGGCCAATTTGATGGTGATGGTTTATTCTTCTTTGTAAAAAAGGTGTTGAAATGTTTTGGAAAGGCTGGTCCTGTATAGGGATTCAAAATACAGGAGTTAAAGAGATAGAACAACTTTCATGTTCTTTTCTTCCAGAACTATAATCATACATAAAATAAATTTGAAAAATCATCAGCATATATTATTATAAACACACATGAACTGTAATACTGAATTGTGCTATCAAAAAAGACATTTTTAAATACTCCCACAGATTTATTTTGTTTAAAATCTGTTTTCGGGGGGGGGGGGTGGGGGGGAGAGATAATTTTCAAGTATCTGAATATTTTAAGGAAGATATATCTATTATTTTATGTTACTAATATGCCAGTCGTCTTTGGGAAGGAGGATGCCACAAAGGTTATCCAAGTGGCTTTGTTTGATAGTATATTTGCATGAGAAGTCTCTTGGACATTCCTGTTTGTGTACCATTGTTTATGCTGTTTTGTTTTCTTAAACCAATAATAATCATTGTAGGTGGGAGAGGTGAGGAAGTATGCATGAGAACAGTTTTTCACAAATTTTCTTCATCTGTCCTATAGCTATTAAAATAAATTTACTTTCCTTACTGAAGGATACACTTTCAGCTGCATTTTCCCTTGGAGGAGGAGAGAATTAAAAAGAACATTATGTTCCATAATTCAAAGGTTTTCTGATCTAGTGTTAAATGCAAAGGTGGAGTAGTATAAAAAAGGCTGCAAGTGTGATTCACAATAGTATCAATTTTACTTTTTTTTGGGGTGTGTGTGCGCATTTCCTTTGGTTGAAGATTATAGTGTCACAAAAAGAATAATCTTTTTTTTCTGTTGATGTTTACCTATGATGTTGGGTTTTAGGTGTCCTGTCTTATATGCTTCTAAACGGGTAGTTGACTGTATTGGAGAGCATGCAGCATACTCTATAGTATCTCAAATGTTAGCAGACCCCATGTTTAGACAATTGAATGAAGTCTTAGTACTTCAGTGCCTGTACCTGGAGTTTAAACACCTATATTGTCGATGCCTAACTTTGGGTGTTTGACCCTAGAGTTGAAACACAGCCCTCAAGTTCATCCTGGGTTTTTTTGTTTTGTTTAGTTTTGGGTTTTTTGTTTGTTTGGGTTTTTTTTGTTGTTGTTGTTTTTTCCAAATCATATCCAGTTAATTTGTTAAAGAAACTTGGGAAAACTGCTCACAGAGATTGAAGTGGCGTATGGATGTCTAACATTTTTGTCCATCTTTTTTGTGCCACATGACATCAGACAGTGAGACCTGTAAAATCACAGCTTACATGGTTGTCACTGAGCTCAGAATTTGATAAGCTTTCAAATGCAGAAATTGAATAGGGACATGAAATGTCAGTATAGGCTAGCAAGAGTGTCTTGTGGGGATAAACACAAGTGATACATAAAATGTAATTGGGCACCATCTTTGTCAATGACTGAAGAAGCATATATAAGGATACCTTTATCCTGATTAAAGTCAGCGGACATTTGCCACTGACCTTCATAATGCTTCTGGATTTTACCCACTCTATTTGACTGAAATGGAAGTTGGCCAAATATGTGCCAGAGATTCCTCTCATCTGTAGAAATTTAGTCTGTTCTGGGTAAAAGCTTTGTTACTATTCCTTTCATCAGGGTGAGATATGCAGACATTATGTAATAGCTTTAAAAAGTTTTCCTCATTTGTGATGTTTCACCTGATTGGAGAAGAGTAGGATCAAACATTTGCAGTGAATTTAGTAGCCTCTGAGGATCCAAAATAGGAATTAGAAAGAGGTTTCAATTTTTTGCATGCATGATGTATCAGATTAATTGTTTCTGGTTTAGGATTAATGAGGCTTCATGGGTAGGGATAGAGTGGATAAGCAGTCAGTGATCTTTGTAGGAAAGGAATAGAAAGAATTTCTGAACATTTCTGAAATGTTTCAACAGTGCTGATTCTCTTCAATCAATTTTCTGCGTTTAATGCAGTGCTGTTTTGAACTGTCATATTTCTTATATATTGCAGCATTGTAAACCCTCACAGCCTGGACCTTCCTTTAGAAGATTGGGTATATACGCCTGGGTATGTGAATGTAGCAATCAGGAAATAGCACAAAGTGAAATGGCTGTTACTGCATGTTCTTCAGCATGACAATGTACTGCAGATCACAGGGATTTATTGCAAGAGGGGTTTTTTTGTTTTGTTTTTCTTTTTTTTTTTCCTCATGATCTCCGCTGTGCTTTTTTTTCATTATACCATTCCATTGTCAGAAATAGTAAATCCATTAATAACTACCCTTCACTCACTAAATATTTCCTTAATATAGAGTAAAATAAATCATTACATTTTGCTTCATATTCTTTGTTTCCCTCCTCCCAAAATACAACTTGACCTCTACCAACTTTTGTTAAGTTCAGTATCAGAGGCTTTACAAAGATGAAAGCTGCCAAGTATATTTGCTAGCAATACATTTGTACACTTTTCAATTTACAGAACTGGCCCTCAGTCTCAGTTTTTAATTTGGTGCTTTAGATGAAATCCTATTTGGGGAAATCAATGAGAGGTTAACCAAAGCCTAGGCAGCTGTAGTGGTTAGAAGTCGACAGCTTTGATTGCATGCCAGACTGACATCTAGGTTCAGTTTTTCTGTTTTACTTATTCTCCAGCCTTTTGCCATATCACATGACATTATTCTATCAATCTTTGATACTGGGAGGGGAGAATTAGTGTGCTCAACAGAGCATTGCTTGTTACCTTATACTGTAATTTTACAAAGTCGGAAATATCAAATGAAAAAAAAAATACAGCAAAAATAGATATTTAACACAGAATTTCTGACAAGGTTCCAGCTGCTGTGCCTGTTGTTCTGACACCCTTCACTGCTGCTGATTTAAATCAGGCTAGTGATTAAATCATATCATTGGTGGAAGGTAAAAGGCCAAAGATTAATTTATACAACAGAAATGATACATACAAAAATACATTATTCATACTCACTGCATACAAAATTAATGTGGGCCAGTTCATGTTTTCCACAAAATTCCTTTATCTTTTTTGTGTTAAAAAAATTTTAAAATGTTCTTGATGAATTAATATGGTAGTTAAATGGAATGTTAGCAATGAAATTAGGACCGTTAATGTAACAGGATGTAAATTTCCCTCTCCCATCTTACTAATGGATTTAAGTGGGGGAAAGAAGAAAACTAAAACAAAGACAGTTCTCAGCTATAATGTTTTCTACATATAGCCATGTGTAAAGGTTATTATATGTATTATTACTCATGTAAAAGCTACTATGCAGAGATCAGTTAAGAAAGTGAGCAAAGTGTCCAGGCCTGATAACAGAACCCACATTTGCTGTGAGCCTTACAGTGCCCGTGTCCATTTTACCATGTAAAACCAGCCTCCAGATCTCTGTGGTACTGAAAACCAGGCACTATAAACAATATGTAACAGAACAGCTTTTGGCAGTATTACAGTGACAGAAAGCAAAGGCTAGAGGGACAAAAATTACAGATCATGATGCTGGGAGCAGGCGGGAGTGATGGGTTCCTGCCTGTAGCAAAGATCCTTTGCTAGTTGCATGAAGGCCCCTGACAGAAGTTCTGTACGATGCTCATTGCAGCCATGGGTTATTGTCCTGGTTTTGGCTGGGATAGAGTTAATTTTCTTCCTACTAGCTGGTACAGTGTGTTTTGGATTTAGCATGAGAACAATGTTGATAACACACTGATGTTTCAGTTGTTGCTAAGTAGCGCTTATCCTAAGTTAAGGATTTTTCAGTTTCCCATGCTCTGCCAGCAAGCAGGGGTACAAGAAGCTGGGAGGGAGCATGGCCAGGACAGCTGACCTGAACGAGCCAAAGGGATATTCCGTACCTTAGAATGACAGCTCAGTATATAAACTGGGAGGAATTGGCCAGGAAGGGCGGAACACTGCTCGGGCATTAGTCAGTGGGTGGTGAGCAATTGTATTGTGCACCACTTGTTTTTTCCCTTGGGTTTTATTTTTTTTTATTTTATTATATTCCTTTTCATTATTATATGTTATCACTGTTATTGTTAGTAACACATTTTACTTTACTTTAGTTATTAAATCTTTCTTATCTCAACCCACGAGTTTTACTTTTTTGCGATTCTCCTCCCCAACCCACTGGGTGGAGGGGAGTGAGTGAGCGGCCGCGTGGTGTCTAGTTGCTGGCTGGGGTTAAACCACGACAGTTATGAATTGTAGCTTTGTGTCAAAGGCAAACACCTTTTGAAAACACTGTTCCATTACAGGTATGACTAACATTGACGGCTCTTTTGGGGAACCTCTTATGTCACGCTTTTATTTTATTCCAGTTGGCTGAATCTTTCCTGCTGGAAGTAGGTCTGAAGGAAGAGTAGGTGTTTGATCTTGCTCTGATTAAAGTCAATGCAAAATTGGTTTTGAGTTTAACAGCACAAATTCAGTCTATAGAGAGAAACCATTTAAGCCCTTCTAGCACATTTAGAATATTTCCAATGTGAAATGGGAACTCAGAAGGTGAAAGCTTACAGTTTTTTACCTAAACTTCTTTTTTGCTAGGCATTTGTTAAGCGACCGGAGATTGCTTTGACATGCTATTATTCACTGTAAGTTTGGAGTTTAATGGAATGAAAAGCCAGGAGCAGTAAATTAGATCATCTTTCTGTATTTCTTACTGTACTTTAAATACTACCTCAATAGTAATCCCAGAACATAAGGTGTGGTTTTCAAATGGTGGCCTATAAACTGCTAGTGACCCACTGTTTCAAAAAAAGTATGCAAAGGATGACTCAGAAAACCCTAAAAGGTTAAGTTAATTATATTAATATTGAAATTATTCATCGTTGTCTGTGATTATAGCTGGCTGTGTCTTTTCCATATTGTTGACAAAGGAGGTAACAACTGAAATTAAGTACAGTATCAGCACGAAGTGCTTCTTTGGTTTTTGGGATTGGGGTTTGGGTGGTTTTTTTCACGAACATAACAAATCTCAAATTGACCTATGGGGTTTCTTCCGTAAATTTCCTTTGGGGTGTCTTCTTCAGCTAGCTGGAGTAATTTCTTTTTTTAAAATCACGTAGTAATTTTATGTTCTCTTCTGGCATTTTTAATTTTTTTCCCACAACGGAATGTACATTCATGTAAGCAGAGAACTGTTTCTATTTATCAAAGTAATAAGTGCTTGGCATGAGAATTTGGCTTCTATCTAAGGCTGGACATACAACTAAACATTGGAAAGAGTATAGAAACAGTGAGAGAGCAAATTCCCAGACATAGATTGGCGTTTAAAGAGGTTAGCTTCTAAGCTGTAGAAGGCAATTCAAAAGAAAAAAACAAATTACTTTATAGCTTCGATGCTGGAGAGTCTGTAAATACCTAAGGTTTTTCAGGTAAAGTTTATGTATCTAAAAATCTGCCAATGCGGATGCACAGAGGCAACACCCAAATTGACTGAAATAAATATTTTGTTGTCAGACCTGTGAATTCCAAATATGTTTAGGCACAAAATGGTCACCTCTGTGAATGATCCCTGTGAGAAGATACATCATCTAGCAAGGGGATTTTAGGAATGCGTAGCATTTGCTGACCGTGCTCAGTACAGCACGAAGCACCAGCCATCGCCATTTTTGCTTGGAGATGGACGAAGGCAGAGCCAACCTGCAATACAGGACACTAGCACAGTGGTGTGAAGTGTTTTGTTGGGACGGAGCAGAGCACTGTCGAGGGAGGAGCGTATGACCTGTCACATAATGGTCATAGTGCACATCTTTTTACTTCACATATGCAGAATTAAAGTTTTGAACCTGTTGTATTTATTCAGTGAAATCATATTGGGTAATGAATCTGGCATCACAGACACTTAGTGCCTTTCCTTGAAGCTAGTGCAGTTTCTGTATGGCAGGGAACCCAAAATTTGTGGTGTAGGAAAAGAGGGCGAGCTCAAACAAAAGGAATCATGGCTTAGTAGCATATTTTCAGTCATTCTGGCATGTGTGTGCTCTTCATTTTCTGGGTTCAGTTCCAATACTGTTATTTGCCCAAAGATTTTAATGCAAAAGCAGTTTTAAAAGAAAGGTAGAATCCAGGGCAAAAATTCAGGTTGTTAACCTCTAACCCAGCTCCCATATTGAAAAAAAAAAAAAAAAAAGAAAGAAAAGAAAAAGAAGGCAGACAATTTTGGGGGTGAACAAATTCATAGAAATTAAAGAAGTGAATTACATTTTAAACTGTAGTCTCACAGAGATGTTTACGTCAAGATTGCAGGTATGATCAAGTCCAGGAGAGAAAGATGCATCTATTGGGTGTTTCCTGTTGATCAGCATAGCTCTTCTCCTCCGTGACTAGCACTATCTGCCTGTCTTAGTACACAGTTGCAAATTCCATGCCAAGAAGTTCAGTATATTACAGAATTTAGGTGTGCAGCTTCTTCAGGAAGTCTGCCCTGAGAGTAGGTACCTAGACACCTAAATGTCCTTTACAGGTCTTTACAGAGAACTATGGCATATTTAGAAACAGATTTCTCATTTGTCAGGTTACAAGTTTCTTCTGTAATGTTACTTAAAGATGTGGAAACTTGGCATTAGGAAGCTTTTGAACAAAACAAAACAAAAAGATGAGAGAGGAACACATGTATTGTTTTTGTATTGTAAAAGAGCCTAAAATCTCTATAATGAACATGCTCCCCTCCAAACATTTAATTCTTATGTAATAAGTAATACTGATTTTGGAATAAATTTGTCAAGTTGAAATAAAGAACTAATCATTCTAAAGATTGTTTTACACTTCTATTGCAGTGACTAGATTTGAGACTTACAACTGATTTAAAATTACAAAGTAAATGATCCTGCCCCAAACCTTTATCCTAATACTGCAGCATTCAGAGGGCCTGAAATCACTGTCTGCAGATTATGTGCAACTTCCATTAGGTCAATGGCAATCTTTCACATCTTGTGTAATGAGACTTAGGGTGCACAGCTTCAATCTGCATATATTTTGTTATATTGTGTTATCATGTGATACTTCATGATTCTTTCCCTTGGAACCAGCTGCTTCCTTATTCTATTTATACAGGTCATGCTGTGTAATCCACAAAGATTGTGTTGTCTTTGCTTCTGTGAGGAAATATAAATTAGTTTATTGTGAAACCAAAACACAGCTCAGGACCCCACATGAGATGCATTCTGAATTGCAAGCATTAATGGTGTTAGGTTTACAAACACTGGCAGGATATGTTGAAAGATGGACTGCTGCCTGGGCTCTCTGAAACAAGTTATGAACCCCAGAATGCTAGCATGAAATCCATGGAAGCTTTACCATGATTTTTGTAAAATGTCAAATTATGCCTGAAGAAAGGTGGACAGCTGTAACTCATAAGCACAGTAGGAACAGATGAATTGCAAGGTCAAATTTCGTTCTGGAGTACAGCACTAAGATTGATTTTTTAATTTCATTTTTAACTCCACCTGAAGATTGAAAAATAATGAAATTAGGTTTTCAAGCTTATGCATGAGTGTCCATAGAGTGGAAGGGCCTTCTCAGAAGTCTCTCTTTTTTTCTCATGATTTGTAAGTATAGATTTTTTGTGGCTATATCAATGAAGATGACTTAGGAGAGTAAAACTTCTGGGAACAGTGAACATCTGTAATTTTGAAGGAAAGGAATTCATGACCAATTTTCATGCAAGTTTTCATGTGCAAAATTTAAACTCATACATCAGTTGTGCAGAATAAATTTAAAACAGCTCTATCAACCTGCTCTCTCTTGAAAAACAAAATCTCTAAAAATTATATGAGCTGTATGGGGGTGTCACAGCAAAAAATACTTTCTATTTAACCCCTCAATATAAGGGTAGGTAATGAACTAAGTAGTCACCATCTGATAAAATGAGCTGACCTCCATGCCGGTCCCAGAAGATAAGATACGCCCTTTTGTTTGTTTTTGGCAACCTCTGCTAGGCCAAATGAATGAATTCAGGGACTCAAATATTCCTTCATCCTTCAGATCCTATTTCAGGAATGCTGAATCTGAAGCTTGATCCATCTGTTCAGGGCTTGGCACAGGATCTGGATAAGGAGTAAGATTCAAGGACAGCTTTTCAATTCATTTGATCTATATCAGCTGATCTTGAACCAAAAGCAATCAAAGGAATTGCTTTGCAGTTGGGGGATGTCTGAACATGGAAGGAGATTGCTTGTCATTTCAGGTGTTGTATTGTTCTGTGGGGCTAATTTCTCGTCTACTACATTTTGGAAACTAAGGATGGGCTTCCTCTTTCATACCTTTGTCTACCTAAAAGGTATTTTTATATTCTAAGCTAGTTATCACAGGCTTTCTCTATAGTCGGTGTAAATTTTCAGAGAATATTTCTTTTCTTCTTCAGTAAGTACTCAAAGATAACTGAAGTTAGGTGCTCCAGGAGTGTACTCATTTCCAGCACAAAGTCCAGCTTTTGAACGTCTAAGGTTAGCTGAATCTCAGCCTGAAAAATGAATTTAAAACCATAAACAGTAAATGCAGTGTAGCTGATTTTAATCCAGAGTTGCTGTCTTTGTTGCTAACAAGTGAGAGCTAGGTATGGAAGTAGCAGAAAAACTGAACCAAGTCAAATACTAGCTTATAAGCCTATTTTAAAATAAAGGCAACATATGGTTTGGCAAGATGTACTCCTAGACATTATATGATAGAATTTCTGGTGTTGTAGATGTTATTTATTGAGGTTTCTAATCACAGAATGGTTTGGGGTGGAAGAGACCTTTAAAGGTCATCTAGAGCAACCCCTCTGCATTGAGCAGGAAAATCTTCAACTAGATCAGGTTGCTCAAAGCCGTGTCCAAACTGACCTGGAATGTTTCCAGGGATGGGGCATCTACCACCTCTATGGGCAACCTGTTCCAGTGTTTCACCACCCTCACTGTAAAAAATTTCTTCGTTATGTCTAGTCTAAATTTGCCCTCTTTTAGTTTAAAACCATTACCTCTTGTCCTATTGCAACAGGCCCTACTAAAAAGTCTGTCCCTGTCTTTCTTATAAGCCCCCTTTAAGTACTGAAAAGCCACAATAAGGTCTCCCTGGAGCCTTCTCTCCTCCAGGTTGAACAACCCCAACTCTCTCAGTGTTTCTTCATAGGAGAGGTGTTCCATCCCTCTGATCATTTTTGTGGCCCTCCTCTGGACCCACTCCAACAGGTCCATGTCCTTCTTATGTTGGGGGCCCCAGAGCTGAACACAGTGCTCCAGGTGGGGTCTCATGAGAACGGAGTAGAGGGGGAGAATCCCCTCTCTCAACCTGCTGGTCACACTTCTTCTGATGCAGCCCAGGATATGCGTTGCTTTCTGGGCTGTGAGCACACATCACCAGCTCATCTCCAGCTTTTCATCCACCAGTACCTCCAAGTCCTTCTCTGCAGGGCTCCTCTCAATCCCTTCATTCCCCAGCCTGTATTGATACCAGGGGTTGCTCCAACCCAGGTGCAGGACCTTGCACTTGGTCTTGTTGAACCTCGTGAGGTTGACGTGGGCCCACTTCTGGAGCTTGTCCAGGTCCCTCTGGATGGCATCCTATCCCTCAGGAGTGTCAGCTGCACCACTCAGCTTGGTGTCATCTGCAAACTTGCTGAGGGTGCACTCGATCCCACTATGTCATTGATGAAGATACTACATAGTACTGGTCCCAGTACAGACCCCTGAGGGACACCACTTGTCACTGATCTCCGTCTGGACACTGAGCTGTTGACCACTACCCTCTGGATGCAACTATCCAACCAATTTAAAAACGAGTGCAGTGTTTCCCTTTTTCCAGTCACCAGGTGGTTGCTGTGACTTCAAGTATAGAGCGGCTTGGCAACTACATCAGCCAATTCCCTCAGAACTCTGGGATGCATCTCGTCAGGTCCCATAGCCTTATGTGTGTTCAGGTTCCTCAGGTGGTCACGAACCTCATCTTCTCTTACAGTGGGAGGGACTTTGCTCCCTCAGGCCCCATCTTGCAGTCCATCTACTCGAGAGGTGTGGGAAGAGAGGTTGCTAGTGAAGACTGAGGCAAAAAAGTTGTAGAGTACTTCAGCCTTCTCCTCGTCTGTTTTTACCAGTTTGCCAGTCAAGTCTATCAGGGGGTACGCTTTCTCTGACCTTCCTTTCCTGGCTGATATACCTGTGGAAGCCCTTCATATTATTCTTTGCATCCCTTGCCAAGTTCAGCTCCAGCTGTGCCTTGGCCTTCCTGACCCCATCCCTACACAACCGGGCAGCGTTTCTATACTCTTCCCAGGATACCTGTCCCTGCTTCCACTGCCTGTGCATTTCCTTCTTGCTTTTTAGTTTGACCAGCAGGTGTTGACTCATCCATGCTGGTCTCTTGCCTGCCTTTCCTGATTTCTTACACCTGGGGATTGAGAGCTCTTGCACTCACGACTTAATGCTTCTAAAATGTATTCGTCCACAGGATTTGTGAAGTCTGCTCCCAATCTAGATTCTTCAATATCAGACAGATATTGATATATTGGATGTGTTGAGGAAAGTGGAAAAAAAGGGCCTGGCATTAAAGGAAAGTTCAATATATGTAAGTATATATAGCTTGTGCTAAATGGATATGCAAAATATAGCCCCGAAAAAGGCTTTTTTGAACATCTTTGGAAGGTAGAATTATTTAACTTTTTTACAAAGAGGCATTTACTCTGTAATTTATAAGTAGAAGGGTTTTTAAATGAATTTCACTGAAAATATCAGTACAATGAGTGTTGATATTTTTAAATTGGCTTATGTAAATGTTGCAGGAAAAAAAACAGTGAAAGCATCAATCAGTTCTTCAGATATCTGAAACTAGATTAGACAAAGTTCTCAAGAATGTCCTGTGGGAAATAATTTCCTCTAGAAGAAGAAGAGTTATATGGCTATATTTATTTGTTTATTATTCTGTGGTGTTTAAAATCCAAAATCTATATCTTATAGTTGAATCTCAGCCAAGAAGTGAAACTGCTATGAGAACTAAAAACCACATCATATTTCATTCCAGGTCAGAATATTAGCTCTCCCTTAAACAGCAATTTAGGGTCTTTACTCAGTTCATTTCTGATTGTTCTTTTGATATGTTACTTGCCAAAGCACTGTGTATTGCATTCTCCAGATATTGAATGTCTGCATAGGAAAAAAACCCAGAATTTCTGTAATTTATTGAGTGGCAACTTGTTGAATGTCTCTTGTTCTTTCACATTGGTAAATGTCATCATGTATGTCCTTTTCTTTCAGGTCTGTCATTAGGCTTAATGTAGCATACACTCACATGTCTGTAAGGCAAATTCATGTCTTACACTGTGTCTAAGTATTTTTTCTCAATGACTGTGATTTTTGGGGTAATGTTTGGACTAAGATTGCGAGAAGTAGTAGCTATACTTTTGAAACTGTTGTCATGGTGTCACTCTTTATATGGTAAAACAAACTTTCTGAAGTTCCAAATAGTTACCTCTGTAGAGTGTTTATATATTCTGGCTTTCCCAGCTGTGAATCAAGAGCCCGTTAACAAGATTTCTTTCAATCTCTATTGCTACATCTGGCACAGATAAAGAGGTACCTTCTAAGGAAGATAAGATCTAAGCTATAAAGGTCCTCAAAGATTAAAATCAACAACTTCAATTATTCCTCACACTGGTCCAGAGTTAAGTGTAGTTCAATCCTTGTAACCAGCTCCCCCTAACAAGTGGGTCACACATTTTGTACCACATGAAGGCTATGAGCATTCTTAAGTGTAGCCTGAGACTGAAGCCATCATATAGATCTAGTCCAGCTGGACAACAGTATGACTTAATTTTTTCCTCAAATTGGTGTACAACATTTTTGCATGATTTCAGGAAAAAAAAAAGTTTCGTTTAGTAAAAATAAAAATATATTATTTGGTTTGGTTTTCTTTCAGTTTAGAAGTATTTTTTAAACATTCTGACCATACCTGTAGTGCTGTTTGAAAGAGTATACCATGGTCAGCTCTCCGGCTCTGATACCAAGTCAACAGCATTTAAACCTAAAGTCTTCTGCGGCAGATTTGTTAGTAGATAGGTTGTTGAAACTGTCTAGAACAGACCCAAAAGGTAACATAGCAAGGTGAATGATCAGGCGCCTAGTATTGGAGGTTGCTTTCATTTAGCAAAATAGTTTACCTAGTGGTATACAAATACATTGCTATGCAACATGATAAATGATTATAAATTCTTGAATAACAACTATATTGAACTACAGTTCAATAATGAATAAATAATTGCAAAATTAAACATAGGTTAAGCCTTTGATAATTTACATTTGGCAGGTTTGGTGTTTTTTTTTTTATCTCGTTGTCTGAGATATTAATATAGTACTCAGACCATGTACATTTAATTTCATTTACAAGTTCAGCCTTCCAGACATACTTACACCTGGCCATTGACTGAAGAGGAGACTTAGGCAGCTAGTCTTCTACCTTAAGTAAGAAAGGCTGAATACAGAAACTAGTACTTTTGTTTTATTCCCTTTCAGCCTGTTCTCTCGTAATCCAGACCATTCTGTTATACAGGGAACTGTAACTCACTTCCTTGACAATCCAGAGAAAGTACTTTTTGTAGAAGCTAGAAGTGGGATGACTCCCATGCAGTAATGTGTTCAGCACCTTATAAGAAAACCTTATTCCAAGTACACTAATTACCAACCAGCTCATGTAAATACATTTGTCTGATTCCCTCACTATAGCTGCAAACTGTAGTCCCCTATCTAAGCAGTTAGTGCTGGCCTAATACGTTGGCAGATGGCATGCTGGTCCTTTTCCAGTAGCGTCTGCCAGCTCACATGGCTACCACCCACTCCCTTCCTCTTTCCCCCACCTTGCACCTCCTGTATCTTTTTAGTACCCTTGCATCTCCCCAGAGCTCTTGGAAGGTGGTATATTTAGAAAAAGGACAATTTCATGTTCCAGGAGATTTTAAAACTGTAGCCAACTATGGCTTAGCTGGCATGCTGAAGTTTGCAAGAGCATCTGTCTATAAAATATTCTGACTCTACTTCTTACTGATCTCTGTTGGAGGTTTTGAGGGGAAGCTTGCAGTTCTTATTCTACAAACTAAAAAAAAAAGCCCTTTAAAAAAAAATCCTTAAAGTGTTTGAAACTTGATAGAAAATATATTTTACTAGTACCAAAAAAGACAGCTGCAAGGCTACTACTCTATCTTCTCTCTCCTGCTCACTATGATTTATTCTAAGAACTTGTGCCCTCAACAGAAAATTTGGAATAGACTTCTCAGGATGAAGGTTCTGGAAATAAAGACTATTTAATATCTGAAATAAGAGTCACACTTTTAGTGAATTATAAAATCTGAAAGTTAAAGTAATGAGCAGCACAAAAAAAAAAAAGACATTTCAGCTGTGTGGGTGTTAGATTTTCTTATTAATTAATACTCTTATATAACATTATAGAAAAGTCTATAATTCTATGCAAGATCAGATTCCCCATAGCGAATGGTTGGCTATGCCTCAAAGGCTATATACCATTTACAAAGAAAACATGGGCAAATAATGAGTGTCAGGAAGTTTTGTTATTCTCAATTTAAAACCATAAAATAATTTAGAATTTAGTCGTTATTTTTAAGGGTATCTACCAGCTATTAAAAAACATTTTGGGCATCTCTATCAAGTGTAGTGACACAATTTGTATAGGCAGAATAGGTTTGGTTCTTTTACATTTTAGCTTATGGTGCACCTAAACTTCATCCACTATTTGCATGAAAAATGTTATCATTACATGAAGGTAATTAGGTATCTGTCATTGCCAGATGCTGTTCCCTTTTAAGGATGGTGACATTTCAGCACTGAATTATGACTGGATTTGAATAAGGAGTTACAACAGACCTTCTCTACACTACTGCCTTATCATAAAGCACACTGTACCTCAGTAATCGTAGTTTTCTTCATGCCATTTGCAAGGAGTGCTGTTTAGGGTGGAAAACAGGACTCAGAATTTGTGAGGAAAGCTGGCACAAATTAAAGCTGCAGTTGTGACTGAAAGTTGGCAGACAGAGACTACGGAGTAGTTTGCTCCAGCATGTCTATCCCTGCACGACTGGCTTCATTATTGGCCAGCAAGCAAAGGAATGAAAGCAAAGAAGTAATCAGAGCATTAATCTTATCTTTCTTGGAAGTTTTCAGTGAATAAAAACAAGAAATGATATGAAAAATGTGATGGTCGCTGCTTTGGTGAATTCCTGTATTCAATTGCAGGTTGCCTGACAAGGTGGGGTTTGTCATAGGGAAGAGCTTCTCACTCTACTCTTTTGCACTTCACTGAAACCAAGATCTTGTAAGCTTGTTGTATTTTCTGAGTCTATGGAAGCGGAGATCAAAGAAATATTCTTCATCACCTCTATGCTCCATTTGAAAAGTTGATGAGCTATAAAATATCTTTTTGCTTTGGTTGGTCTCCACAGCAGTTCCTTAGCTGAGTATTTGCTTCATATGGCATTAACAATTCCTATAGGCAATGTTTTAAATCCCAGAGACTTTCTTTGAAATAAGATACCCAAATGCTGGGATCCTGTTTTTTTCTGGATATAGGAGGTGGTTTTGTTGGGGTTTTTTTTAACCACATGTAACTGAATAGAATGTGGCAGTCAGAAGACTGGAATGAGTCAGTTATACATCTATTGACTTAGTATTTCCAGTTTTCATATATCAAATCCAAAAGAAACTTGCTTGGTTCTGCTTATGTTATGTCAAATTATTATGATATGTCTCTCAGTCATTTTCTGACAATTTCCACTGTTGTCGTAAAATTGTTAGCAGTGTGTAGGGTTGATATAGTAATATTTTCAAAAATAATTAATGGCTTTGGCTTTAGTTGTTGATTTTTGCTTTTTAAGCCTATTTCTCTTTTTGAGTGACTGTGGTGTACTATTATATTTTCACAGGTGCATAGACAGTGAAGGTAATAGCTAAAGGGAAAAAGTCCTATAAGCTGTAAGCAGTTGCCTGCACACTGCACCCTCTCACCTTGTCACTGCTAGATCTTTGGGTTTATAACCACCTTCTAATTGCAGCTGCCTTCCTGAACAGCTTTGTCTCTTCATGATGCAGGTGAAATTCAGGCCTTCATCCTGACTCCAAACTGGGTCTTTTTTAGGCTAGGTGTTAAATTTGGAAGAGATTTCCTGCATGTCACTGCAGTTCTAACAGAATTATGGTACCCCAGTAATAGATTTTCAGGTGTTGCTGAAAAAGAAGTTAATGCATGAATTTGTTTTTAGCTCTGTCTCTTTTAAGACAACAACTGCAGAAAAGTGTAGTGAGTGCAGTAATACACACTTACAAGACACAGTTTCACCAGATCCGTCACAGGATGTTAAGCAAGTTTATTGTTTGACATATCTTTATTAAAATGCAAATTCTGGCATTTTCCCAAGCTGGCAAATCCTTTCCACTCTATAGTATGAAGCAATAAAACCCACATAACTGTATTCAGAGAGAATGTAATATTGCCTGGGCAATTTGCTAAAAACAGTAAAAATTTCAAACTTGGATAAAGAAAAATTATTAGAAGATTCTAAAAGGAAAGAAAAAATCATAATCTGGCTTTCAGTGTTGTCATTCTCCTACCTTTCTTATTCACCAACCAGTATTTTCTCAGTACTTTTACTGTTCAGTACTGACCTGCATGTTTTGTAATCATACTTCAAGACAAAATGACTCAAATAGTGTCCTAAACATTTTTGACAGCAGCTTATCAGTATAAGCATTCTAGCTCATATGTATTTGAATATGATATACATAAATTGAAGGCAATTGTACAATTACATTGTGAACTAAATGAAGAAAAAATGGGAAACATTTCAGTAAGAAGGAACTGTGTTTGACTAATGGGGTGGGCGCTGAGGTATTCAGCATGCTATATAGAAGGGAGTAAAGTGTAGCGTATTGAATTATATTCCTTTTGATCAATTAATATCTCTGTTAGCAAAACCTTTTTTTTTTTTTTTAGCCCAACTGACAGAATTGGCTTAATAGCATCTAACAAGAAGTTTAATATTCAAAGAAATTTACTATCATTAAATAACTACACAAGTCAGACTGTGACACCAGTGTGAAAAGTTACACAAGTTAGAGAATATCTAGCAAAATTGAAGAAACTAGATGGTATTTAGTATAAGTAGAGACAGAGGAATAGTTACTGATCAGAAGGTCTCTGTTTTATAAAGGGGTGAAAAAGATCTAGAGGGAAGTACTTAATGCTTCTTAACCTGTGCATGTGGGGGCACAGTACTGCAAATGAAAAGGAAATTAGTCCTCAGTCCTGGGATTATATGATATGACAAGATATAAAGTAGTGCTAATTAATTATAGGTAAGAACGGGCTAAACTGGTTGGTATGCACTGCTGTAATTTATACAGCGAAGTCAAAATATTAGTATAATGCTAGAATCAACCAAAGCTGTTAAAATCTTGTTTAATGACAGAACAGAAACATTAGAGCTCTTTTGTAGGATACATTCGTTACAAGGCATGCTGAATTGTTTAAAAAAGATTATAGACCTGCCCCGGCTTTGTTTCTGATTTATTTTAGAACCAGATAGTTGTGGGATTTACAGTTGCCAACATGGGAACTGTTGGACTCTCAGCAAACTATTCTGAAAACAGAGGCTGAAGGGAAGGACTACTTTTTCTTGTTAAGAGCAAAAGGATGAAATTAGCAGAGTCTTGGTTATGTCTCTCTTGGCAAAGAGCCAAACAGGATTCTGAAAGAATTTGGATGACACATGATAAAAAAGAAGTAATGTTTTAACTAAACATGTAATATGCGAAAAGGATTACCCTCTATCTCCAGTGACTGCTTTTACATTTTCACAGCCAGAGAAGACAGACGGAGAAAGAGGCTGATTTAAGGATTTAGATCTTTATTTCATCTGGAACGAATGGGACTTTGACTTTCGTGGAAGGGCTAAACTTTCATAAGGAACAGCTTAATATTGAGGGTGAAATGAATCACTGCAATTTTAATAGTTGGAAACTGGCAGATGAAAAGTACTGTTGTAGCCTTCACCAAATAAAGAAAAGAATACCCTAATCATATCCCTGTAGAGACCCAAATATTTAACAGACATTAAAAGTCTCAACTCATTAGATTATTTTAAATTGGGTTGTATGAGTACTGGAGATTGTATTTCGTGGTCATTCCCGCCTTCAGGAAAACATAACACATACCTTTGAATAAATGTGCTGTTAAAATCTTAGAAAATTGAATAATTCAGCTTTAAACTGGTTTGATAAAGCAGTCTGATGGTTTGATAATGGAATTTAATTTCCATTTTCAGGACAGTGGTCATAAATATAGGCTACAAATATATATATATTTAAAGTATAAAGTAATCTTTGGTGAGGTAGGCTCAGTGTTTGAAGATCTTTCAAATACAAATGATGTACAGAAATCTAAGATATTCATATTGTGAGACAAAGCCAAGTGGTATTAGTGGCAGGTTAATCTTCCTTGCCATGGAAGATTACACTTGGCATACATAATGACCGGATTTCTGTAACCAGAAAAAAACCATCTGAAAACCCACTTGTGTAAAATATAAATTCTAATCATCACACAGTAAGTCTGCAAAACAAGTGACTACTCAGGTATACAAAGTTATTTTCTTAGGAAAAGAAAAAAAACTATTGCCTGGAGAATGGGTGAGAGAACCAAAGGAAAACAAAAGGAAAACATTTAATCTCTTATTGGCATTACTGACGTCAGATCCTAAGAAATTTTTAAGGTATTTGAAGTAGAAATATAAACCCACTAACTATAATTTCAAGTCTTTCTCTACTCCAAGATAAAACTGAGAATTCATTCTCTCTCACTTTTATCAAGATGCCAGACTTCTCATTCCAAGCTGCATGTTTCTAAAATGCATGCATCTTTCAAAAGTTGACAGAACAACAGAATTAATCAAGACTGATGTGCCCTCATTTCAGCTTGTAATCCATCAAAAATATTTCTGTAAAGATTGAATTAGCCTGGAAAGCATTCTAAAAAGTTACAATTGATAATGACCATGTGCTTCAACTCCCAAAGTTTAAAAAATTATGCATATATATATATATGCTTGTGTGTATATATATATATATATATGCCTAAGCACGCACACACTTTTTAATTCCATTTTTTTGTAGACATTAGGGTAATTTCAGTAATTTTAATAAATCTTGTTACAGTCTTCTTAGTCTGTTACAGTTCTTTAAAGTTATTGCAAAGTAGTGCTCCTTTATGTTTATTGTTTTATGACATGAACAAAACAAACTTCAGTTTTGAGTGTTGTAGTTCTTTTTTGAAGTCCACACCCACGTTCCGTATTTGGTCCCTTACTCAGTTCCAGTTTTCTCTTTACCACCATCTTAGATTTCAATGCAAGAAAAGAAGTTGCTCCTTAATATTACAGTTTTAGGGACATAAAAGAAATAAGATGTGTGTTCCTGAAGAACCTTGTCTTTTTCCTAGAATGTAACTGTTAGTTTGTGCACAAGTACTAATCATGCTGCTTCTTAAGAGCCATATATGCAGTAATTTTATTTTGTTTATATCTATTTTTCAAGTATACTGTACAGAATGATGGCAGCAGGAGATTCCACCATCAGTTTCTGTCATCATTCATGTTTGGAAATCAGGTTTTTTTTCTTTTTTTTTTCTTTTTCCTCCTCTGTAGTCACCCAAATACTACTGCCTATTCCTATGACTCTTTTTTTTCCCCTTATCATTTTTATTTCTTAGTTACATTTTTATTCTGTTTTACCTTAAATTATTTTTATTATTTCTAATTCCCATTTCCTTTTTCTGTTTGTTCATCTCAGAGATATTAGGACTTGTGTCATGAATATATCTTCCACAAGAAGAGAAAAAGTTTTACTGTTTTCCATTCGACTCATTGCTTTGCATTTAAAAGAATATTTGCAGGTATTTTTCATGCCTCCCTTTCTATAACCCAGCAGAAAGTTTATGAATTGTTATCATAAAGTATCTATTAGTCTGAAGAAACTGAGAAAAGTCAGTAGGAAGTATGGAACATTTTAATGTTTTAGTTTGGAACATTTTACCTGTACAGGAAGGCAATGAGAATTATTATGAAGGTTAAACAAGACTAAAGCCTTAAAAAGAAACCCTCTCTTAATCAGTATTTTTCCAGATGATAAAAAGAAAGCCAAAGAGATGAAATTGACAAATGCAGCACATAATGGTCCTTCTTGGAGCGGTACTACAGGGGCCTCATTAGTAGACGTTTTAGTACAATCATTTTTACCCCTGTGGCTGTCACTTCAGACTACTCAGAAAAGGTGGCTGTAGGAGCTAATCACAGCGATGCCTTTCTCAATTTTATTTTCCTTGTAAAAATGAGGCACAAGAGAGCTACTAAGTTCTAATTGAAATCAGAATTATCATTGCCATGGATGCATGCTGTGTCTGTAGGGTATGTTTGTGCCAGTGGAAAATTTCCTTTTTCCCTATAATAAGTTTGGGGGCTTTAGACTTAAATGTAAAGTTGTGCTGAAGTCAGTATTAACACACATTTTGGTTTGCTCTTTTCAATAGCATTTCCATCTTGCTGAGCAGGAGTACAGTTGTCCATTTATGCTTAACATCACTAACTGTGGTTGATAAGAGGAGGGGCAGACTTCAAGATGCACCATTTACATTGCACTTTGAAGTTTAAATGGGCTCTCTCTTGCATGTAATTCCTTTTCCTTCAATATTCCTCTGTTTCTCTTACAAAAATAATTATAAGTACCATTTGCTGCTTGCAGTTTAATTGCCACCTTGAGAGACACTACAAGATCTCCATTGCTCAAAAAATTGTGTAAGACCAAAGCACAGCATTGTAACAGTATTTTAAAGTGGAGCAAAATCTCCATTTTATTCAGCTTCAGAGAAGTATCCTCCTGTAGTGGTCCATCATGCAGATACCAGAAAAAAAAAAAAAGAAAAGAAAAAGATTTCTGAAATTCCATTCCTCCCACTATTGAGTTGATATGATAGTGATGGAGTAACAATCACTTGCTGTAGCAAGTCTTCAAAAATATCTTACCTTTTTCTCTTGGAAAATAAGAATTTCTTAGAAAGCAGAACAGAGATAGAAAAAATGGCTTATCAAGTTTTGAGCTCCATTGAAGATGTCTTTCAATCTCTGTTCATGTCCTGGAACTTTCTAGTTTTGGAAGACTGAGACGTCTACATCCTAAAAGGAAGGCAAAAGGAAGAATCCCATCTTACTGTATGAGCAACTGATGAAATCTAAAAAAAAATCTTGAAAAGTTTCTGTCT
The DNA here is from genome assembly GCF_947461875.1 of Haliaeetus albicilla. Lineage (NCBI taxonomy): Eukaryota > Metazoa > Chordata > Aves > Accipitriformes > Accipitridae > Haliaeetus > Haliaeetus albicilla. The sequence goes on from NC_091497.1 coordinate 23,551,312, forward strand.
GAGAGAGGATGATGCCACAGTGAAAAAGAGATGAGACTCTGTGAAAACATAGGTTAGAAAAATTGAACCTTGCTTTGGTTTTAGTACAGTCTTTTCACAATTGAGAAAATGGAGGCTAGACCTGAAATACCTTTCCACCCAACATTTTTTGTGCATGTGTTTTACCTGTCTTGTAATGTCTGAAAACATGATTTAAAAGTTACAAAGCTTTTCTACTGTGTTGTTATTCTTCTGGAATGAATTGTTGAACGTTGCCATAACTAAACATCTGAAAGTAAACAGAAACCATCTGATTGTTGTTTAAGTCTTACAAACCAGAAAACCTTTCAGTAACTTAATGAACTGTGATTTTCTGATATAAGGCTAAAGAACCCACTATGGCATAGCAGTTATATGTCATTGCTATCAAGCAAAGGCATGCTTTAAAAATGAGAAAACTTAGGAACAGAAATTCTGACAGTATGCTATCAGTAAAACGGATATTCACTGCATGTGGTTCTTGCAAAGGCTGACAGTTGAAGAGAAAGGAGGAAGCGATTCTTTAATTAAAGTTGCTATTAGAATTATAACTAAACATATACCTTTTAGACACCACCTATAACATGGCTCCTTTATCCATGATCTCGCCATCTTTGGCCAAGGAAGCCAAATTGTGTTATGGAGTAATAACTGGGATAGAGCAGAGGTTTTTTGAGTGCTTCTAGTTATCCAGAGTGCTATTGAAGCAACAATAAGCAGGGAGTGTGAAAACAGGTAGCTATAATGGAAACTATTTTTCAACTTTAACTGAAGCAGGTGCTATCACACACTTTTTGTGATACTAACTTCTGGGGAGGTGAGCATCAGGAGTTATTAACCTAAGAGGTTATACTGACAGAGGTGAAATTAAGGTCAACAGGAATACAATAAATCCATGTTTCGTGAACGTCCAAGTCCAAGCACGGATATTCTGAATGATTTTATTTGTCACCAGCAGAGCTATCTTTTTTTTAGGGGGGAAACAGTATTGTGGTAATGATTTCCTAATGCTTTACAGGTTTTGGGGAGCTGAGTGAAGTAATTCTAAAGCTGATGTCTATAGGGATAGACACAGCTTCCAGAACAACTGTTGTAATTGAGATGTAGTTGTTTGTGTGCCTAGTCTAACTGGACAAAACATCTTAGCTAACTGACAGGAAATCACATAAATTAAATTTATTTATGAATTGTGAACTTCTTAACCAATCTGCTGCATAATTTTATAACTGCTTTATATTTATAAGTAGAAACATTCCGTTATAAAAACACTTGTATAAGTGTTTACTTCATTATGACTAAAGATCTCTCAAAAAGTATAAAGGCAGAACTGATTACTTAAAAAAAAAGGTATAAAGGCATATGCATGGTGTCAACTCTATGTCAACAGCATTGTATTAACAAGGCCTCAAGAATGGAAAATTCAGTTTTAAGGCATGGGAAGAACAAGAGGGAGTGCTTTTATTACTATTAAACTTTGATGATTTTAATAATTTTAAACAAGATTTAAGTCAGAGATAAAAATAGGAAAAGATACTGTAAGCAACAGTTAAGTTAGGACTTCAGGAGTTAGAAATGAGAGACAGAAAGAATTCTTGATCTCTTTTCACATCAGTATGAGACAAGTTTCAGAAAATGATCCAAAAGATCTAGGAACAGTCTATAGTTTGAGGAAGCTTTAGGGGTCATAAAAGGAGCTGGAGTGAAGAAGTCAACACAGAAGCCTGCTAATTCTGTTCTACTTTTATTGATAGTGCAGATGACAGTGTCAGTGCTGAACTGACTTTCTAGTCACTTGGCTGGGTTTTGTGTCTGAAAAACTAAATAGCCTTCAGACTAATTTGGTTCATTTATCTGACTAACCAATTGTCTGGTTCCTTCACTCGGTGCAAGGAAAGTAGCTTTTGTATTTTTTTTTCCATTTGAGATCTAAGCCTTGTGTCATGGAACACTCTTATCCCTTCTTCCTCTGTTCTTCTATGAAGATGGACATGGTGAGAGAGGTATTTGAAGCAGTTCTGTTACAGCTAACAAATTACCTTTCCCACTGCCTTCTTCCCCCAAGTCCTGTTGTCCATGTGCTATCCTGAAAGCATGAATAATTAAGAAGGCAAGTACGAAAATACTGGTAAGAATCGATTACAAAATTATTTTAGAGGAAGAAACTACATCATTTACAGATGTAAATCTTCAAAACCAAAATCCTTTTCTCTTGACTTCCGTTTTTGTATTAAAATGTTCTTTATTACAGAATAACTGAAAGTGCTGAAATGTCATCAGCATTATATTTCTGTATTGAATTTTTTAAAGAAAATTTCATGTTGTCATCAAAAGTTAGATTTATATGTAGCAGTGTCATGTTAAAGATATGGGGCAGAGATACCATAAGCATTGCATTGGAGGAGCTACGGATTCTTGCCACATTCTTGTTCCCAAGTTGCACTCAGTGTCTTTTTGTGTGCTTGATTTTTGCATGATTAAATACTTCTGTAAGTAGGACAGACCTCAGTGTGGGCTTACGTACAAGATTTTAATGATTTTTTTCCCCTCTCATAATAATTTCTCACTGGAAGAATGTTCACTGAGAAGTTTGGGAATATTCTTTATCCAAAAGTGTAGATATTTCATTCCTTTCTCTTTTTTAGTTTTAAGGCAAATAATGTTAATAAATTATGCTTGTATGACACACCCATGAATATCAGGAAAGGGTCTGTAGTTCATAGCAGTTCCAATTTGTTTCAGAGGCTGTTTCAAGAGTAATTCCCCAACCTTTGGATAAACAACCATCTATTATAAACCACAGTATGTAATGTGTATTATTAATGATGCTCTCGTAGGGCTGTCTCTCTCTCAAAAAAAAATTTCTCAATTGTCAGAATCACATTCAGAGTGAAGGAAGGGCGGGCAGCAAAGGACAAAGAGCCAGACTCCACACTACAACTCTATATTCTGTTAATGCAGATGTTGTAATTCATCTTTCAAGTCAATTACCCTGCTGGTGGCTTATGGGGAGAGCACAGACATTAATATTTCCAATAAACCTGATTGTAGTCAGATGAAATTTCAAACAGTTCTCAAGCGGGAAAGGAAATTAGGTCAGGAGAAATAGCCACTACAAATTAACGAGCCCACTGATAGCCTCACCATTAGGATCACTATTTCCATAAACTATTCCGATGATGTAGAATTAAATATCAGACACTATTTCACTGAATAAGGAGAAAATATAGTCATTTTCTCTATTTTTTCCTTTTTTTCTTTTAATACACTGAAAAGTTTGCTGCTGGAGCAAGTGGAGTATAGATTTTTAAAATCATTAAATATGGGGGTTTTGGTGCGGTTCCTTTCTTCTTCTGCTATGCTTTTCTACATGCTAAAGCATTTATTCTGTAGAGAATTAATTGCAGGTCTGTCTCATAGAAGTGCTACTGTATGATATCAGAGAAATCCAGAAAGAAGAGACAACTGGGGCAGGGAGAGGAGCTTTAACTATGTATATATAAATCAGTATATTCTGTAAAGTGATCACCTAATAACGATTTTATTTTAGAATGCGAGAGATGTGAGAACCATATTCTTTGCCTCTTTCTCTCTTGCTCTACTATTAAAAAGCATCTATGTATCTACAAAATGGGTAATAACGTGTGTGTGTGTACCAGCAGTGACTTCAAGATGCCACAAGTGATTGTTCATAGCCTGAGAAGTCATCTCAGGCCTAGATAAAGAAATGAATCAGAACACTCCCTGTATTTGATGTATATATGTACACATATGTAGTATACTCATATAGGCCAGAACAATAGGCACTATTAGCTTTGCTTTTCGTGTCTTTCCAAGGTGATTACTTTAGAATAATTTTGTACAAAAAGGAGAAGAAATACACTACAAAACCGTGGAACTTCCTAAAGATAACATTACCTTGCAATAAAATAACAAAGTTAGGTGGAAAAGCTGTATATGTTTCATGTTGCTTCTTGCTTTACTGTGATGAATCTTTAAGCATTTAGAAAATTTTGTTGAAGTCCCATGAAAGTTTAGGATGTAAACATAACATTGCAACTGAATATAGGTAGATCTCTATATACTAGGAAGTTAAGAGAACAGTGTGATGGGAATGTGATGGGAGAAGACTTCAAAACCAGCCAGCTTCAAGCTTCAGAATGACTCTTGACTGGATTGACTGGATTTGTTAATGCACATTGCCAGTATTTAGCACTTAATCACTATCAATCATCCATAACAAGTTTATCTTAAATTAGTTGCAAGTGTACAATGCCACTGAAGTGATGCTGTTTTAGTTCATACTGATAGCTATAATCCATCAGTCCTGAGAAAAAATTGAGAGGGAAAGCCTTCTTTCCTCCCCATCCTTCCCCATAATCCACCACGGATGTTCTGTACTCCTCTGCCTCCTCCCCAAAAGAAAATTGGGTGATCTCAGCTTCTCTTGACATTTATTTTTGAGATGAGGGCTTGTTCTGGTTTTGCATATTCTGCAGGATTATTCTGGTTCCATCAGACGCCCTGCCTGCCTGCTCTGCAGGATTATTTTGGTTTTACCAGACATCGTTCTTGCCTACTCTGCATCCTCAGTTCTTATCTTGCCGAGTTTAATACTTACACATTTTTTATGCACCCTGTTTGTGCCACTGTATCACAACTCCATCTGCTCCTTTGCAATTAAGGCTATTATTTATATATTAAAGCTGAGCTGCATTGCAAGACGTTATTAATGTTTTTACAATGTTAAAATAAGCTTATATATTGTACCTGGTTATGCTGTTTTAGTGTGCTTATGTCTGTGTTCCAGGCATGTAAATACTAATTTTCTTGCTTAGTAGACATCTAATTACTGTGTGCAACAGGCATCCTTTTTGGCTACAGCAAAACCAAATCATGGTTTGGAGGCAAGAATATTTTAACATAGGTTGAAACTCAGTCCCGTACATGCATCAAATAAAGGTTAAATCTCTAGTATAGTTCTAATTAAACTCAATTTATATTAAAAAGGAATGTCTCATTATAACTTACTCAAGTTTAAATAGGACCTAGGTGGTGTATTTAGCAGACACAGACTGAACTGCTCCTACAGGAGAATACTCAGATATTAGTGTTCTGAAAACATAGTCAGGGATGAATTTTCTTCACCATGTTAGAGCATAAAGTCTAGATGGCAATCACTGAGTTTAAAACAAGACCCCCTTTCCCTGAGCAACAATTCAAAATCATGAGAGCCTGCCTTAATCACAAAGTAGTAGGAATTTTGAAAACCACAAAGCTATTCTGTCTATGAAAACTGTGTTAACATACTTTTTCTGTAGTTTTTCTTAATATCTATTCATCTAGAGGAGTAAATTTCAATTTTCCACAGATCATTTACTTGAAAAATTGAGGGAGAGACTTGGAAAAATGTTGTCATTGGAAAAAATGGCGAAACTGTTGGTAACAGGAAGCACCTTGTGGTATTAAACATGCTGAATCTCCTGTAGCGTTTTGGAAAACCTTACAGAAATTGTATGCATAAGTTAACTGTGTGTGCTTAGGAGACTACTTAAAATCACTTGAGGCAGCTAAGCAGCAGATCCCCTTTGGCTGTTATGTGTTTGACTATATTAGCATGTCATACCTGCACACAGATATTCAAGCTGATTTTTTTTATTATTTTTTTAGAATTTAGCATTGGGCACATGCACACTTTTTTCTCATTTCCCTTCCCCTTCCATCCCTTCCTTCCTTCCCTTCCTTCCTCTCTCTTTTTCTTTCTTTTAATATGGCAGATATGTAGAGTTTTATCTTTTCACTTTTTTATTAGGATAGAGTGGATAACTTCTAAGGGCTTTCACAGGAACTCAGGTCAAAGTGAGCCACTAACTGTGCTGTACATCCTGATCCAGAATGGAAAATTGAATTGTTGGTTTCAAAGCATGCAAACTGAAATTTGGAAGTCAGCTGCAAATCTGGTTAGAAAAAGTAGAGGTATATTAGAAAAGTGTTCAAGTTTTCCCTGCCTGTTTTGTGTCCAGAGTGGAGCCTGTTCAGTATACAATGAATACTTGAATTGCCAGCCACCTCCTGATCTGTGATACTCTGCTGCCTATTGTAAGAGAACATCCTTTACTTACGACATCACTTTTTTAGGGTGATGTCCAATCCAAGCCCAATCCAAGCTATTCACATTCTTAGACCTGGCTTTTACACCCAACCAAGTGACAGGAACCCTTGGAGGATTTTCCTGCTGTTCTTTCACTACTTCAGGCTACAAATAATTTTAAATCTTTGAACCTCAGTTTACATATATGTAAAATAAAAGCTTAGAATCATAATTAATTTCATTGTAACACTGAGATGCCCATACGGAAGAGTATTGGAAAATTTTGGAAAATAAGTGTGTCAGTCAGGGCTTGGAATTACGTGTTTTTTCATAATATTCCCAAGGCCATTAGGGAAGTAAAGGCGTATTGGTCTTCCCAGTATGCCAAATGGCATGGGGAACATGAAAAAAACTATCTGCTTGACCAGCAAACTACATGGGACTTATGGTTTCATAGCTGAGTAAACTCTAAGTTATTTATAATTATTATTCTTATAGCACACTTATACCATAGGGAAATATAGATATCCCTGTATTACAGAGGTCTGTCACATATTGGAGAACTGGCTTCATTGGAGTAAAGGTCAAAAATTCTATCAGCTTTAGTGGAACCAAGAATTTATGAAAGATTATCAACCTGATGTTGTGAGTGAAATTTCAAGGAAAAGGAAATTCTTGCTATCACCAGATGCTTTGTCCTTTTCTTAGACCAACATACTGGGATCGTACATGCTTTGCACAGATCTCCATGCTCTGCAAGGTATAAAGTGAAAAATGGAAGGACACAAGAAATAATAGTAGTAGAATAAGAAACATTTAACTTGTAGTATTTTTCTAGCTTTAGTGGCATAGAACTTTAGAAAACACATATTATTTTTCTCCGGAAGTAATTTCAGTTTTAGGGAGGACAAAGTTGATTATTCTTACTGTGCTATGAGTCTATCCAGAAAATGTATTTTGTCTTCTTACCTAAAAAAGTGTTTTCATGAGTAAAAAGTCCAGAGGAGGTGAGGACAATAACTTTTTGAACATTGGTGTTAGGAGTTGTTTTCCAGCTTCCTTTCACTAGCAGTAAATTCTTTCAACTAATTTCAAGAATGTGTATAGTTACTTGGGTGAGATGTGACTTTTTGTGGTGGGTTTTCCTAGAAAAATAGGGTCATGTCAGGTAGGAAGGACAGGTGAAATTACTGGAAAATCTCTCCAGTTCAGATTTAAGAGCTTACATTTGAGGAATCATGCTTTGTATACTCTGAGTAAAACAATTTGATATCTGCATTGAAATGCATTTTCAGTTAATGTTTGTCTGGAGGCCAGTGGAGTGCTGTGAATGTTGAACATTCTTTGGCTAAAACACTGAGCAAACACCACAGCCATTCCTGCTGTGTTGAAGACCAGCTGGGAAAAGATAGGTACTCTGAAGCTAAAATAGTCAGAACAGGTCCCCTACTTGATAACAACTGAGTGCTGTAGTCAAATACAGCTATTGCAGCGGGATTCTATTGATTTATACTGGACAAAACTGGTGCTTTTATCAAACAGTTTTGTGGCTACTCAGCAGTCTGTGTCAAGCCATAGGCGAAGATTTTCAGGAAGTTCCTGGCTTCCAGTGAGACAGAGAAAACTGGTTATTATACCAGGCAAATCGCTCAAATCACTTAACAGCATGCCTGCCTCAGTCAGATGGAAAGCACATTCACGTTATTCGGATTATACTGCAAGCTAGCACAGCAGAAAGATTAGGCCTCACAATTTTCCAGGTAGTGTTTAAAATCTTTTCCCCAGCTAAAGGATATAGCTGACAGTTCACACTCTAGAGTCAAGTTAATCTGTAACATTATCCGCCCATTTTGCACTGAGCAGTCCCCAAAGCAGTTTGTAATATGCATATGAACTGAACCATTGTTGTGATCAAATTTTAAATACCCTTGTGAAATGGGAAAAAGGAAAGATAAAATAAAACCCTGCTGCTCTGGTACTGAAGATTGACAGCAAAAGGAAAAGTATTGCTTCACTGAGTGCATGGCTCTGGCTACAGTGGCTGCATTAAGTTGCTGGTGGGACTTCCAGTCTCTCCTCTAATGCATGGCTAATAGCTCAGCATTAACTCTGTAGAGTTGGGAGATGAAGCTTTCCTATTTCAGAATATTATGAAGTTGCAGTGGTGTGAAATTAGTGTAATAGTTATCGTAAATTTGTTTCAGACAAGGATACTTGGTTAATATAGCTCATGAATGTAGTTTTGTGTGGTAGGTGTTTCACAGTAGCTCACCACTGCAGCAGCAACAGTGCAAAGCGATAGCAATATTTATTACATTTTCTGAGTTTGATGGCTTTTAAAATTATTTCTTGTGCTGGAGATCACACATCTGCTTGAAAGTGAGAGGAGAAACGGAGCACAAGGAAACAATTGCCATTATGGCAGAAGGTAGAAACCAACACATCCTTGCTCGGTCTTCTGCTGGCATGATGCCCTCTTCCAGAGTGGTTGACACCGTAATTAATTATATCCATTTGTTTCATAATAGTGAAATTCACTCCTGACTTTACTGTGTACTCAGAATTGATCCCATTTGTAAAACTATATAATTCACTTTAATAACCTCAACACTATCAGTATGCCATGAGATTATTAAAAGCTTCTATACTTTATGACTATCTTGTTAAATTAAAGAGCTCTCTGTTAGTGTAGTCTTCACAATATGAGGTGAATTAAAAAAAATAATGTATGGAATTTGTATTATTGCTGCTAGTATTTTAGTTCCTTCTCTGACTTATTAGCTATTTACTTTTTCTTATCACTGCCTCTGCTATGGCTTATTCTTGCAAAAAGAAAGAAGCAAATTATTTTTCGCTCTTTAGCTCACATGGGATTGGCAAAACACAAGTATTTAATCCAGGTTTTCTCACAGAGCAACAGAGAAACCTGCGACATATTTCCCCCCACTTTCATAAACTATATTTAAAGTGTTATTATAAAAAATTATGTCTCTGTTGTTTGACAGACTGTGTTTTAGGAACATGTTGAATCAGTCCTGCAGTTCAAGCAAATAGAACTGATATCTAATATGACTTTTGTAGAACTAATACTGGTTATTCAGTATTGAGATGATTTTATAGCAGTTTCTTTTCTCTCAAGGCTGCATTGGAAGTACAAAGACATTCAGCTTTTGGTCCTGCAAGCTACTTCTATAAACATAACATAAACAATTAAAAAAAGCTCATCATTGCAGGGAAAAGGTTGCAAGTAATGATGCCGCTTCTACTTACTATTACATGATCTTAGGCTTGGTGATATAAAATGTATGATGAAGTCAACAAAAGTACTCCGTATCAGTTTGCTTCTAACTAACTGATAAATTAGAATGGTGCATGATGTAACTAATATGAATTGTGTTTGATTCCAAACCAAATCCAAATGCAGTTTATAGAGGTAAAACTCTAGGATGCTACTAAGTTTTCACAATCATTATAAATTAGTATGAAAAAATACTGTTACGTAGTTGTGCAAAATCAGCAACAAAACCATTAGTTTAGTAATACTGTGGCATGTGCCCTAATTGATTTACTCACTTTATTGTGGAAGTCTTTTTTATGTTAATATTCATGTATTTTATCTTGAAATAAATGTAATTATAAATTCTGACACAAGTATTATTTGCATAGCAATTGGTCACAAAGAGTAATTCATTAATATTCAATGAAGTGTTAATTTGTGCAGAGCCTGGGGGGATTGTAAACTTCATTTTACCTTTAGATGGAAATTTGTTGTAGTGCAAACATAACTGTGTATAATTGTATTAATCAGTCCCAAAGAGTATTTGAGGTTGAAACATATATTGTTCTTTCATTTTTGACCTATAGTGGTGCAATATGAAATTGTTATCATGACAGAGAATGCGTTTTCTAATATTCTTAACATTCTGCTCTACAAATACAGTTAGAAGCAACTGGGTTATTTTATGAAGACTTTGTTATCTTTGTTATTTGTTACCTAAGTTATGAATTCAGAAGGATTTTTCCTTGTATTTTCTGTTGGAGATTTGAGAAAGAGAGAGGCAGAAGGACATGAAGAAGTTACTTTTGAGAGAGACATTTTGCTTTTCAGAGAGATGTTTTCAGAGCAACATTTGCTCACTCTGATTTTTTGGGGGTCTTTGTTGGACTGTAAATAGGAAACCTATTTATTTTGGTTTTAAACAGACAGGGTACTTCTTTTGTATGCACCTATGCAGCTGAAAATGAATGCTGTTGCACCTCGGCACCTGGGAACATCTACTTAGATTGGGCTTAAATTAACGCACTTTGCAAGTTGAAGTAGGCAAGTGAATCCCTGAGCCTTGTGATAATATGGATTTCTTTACTCTTCATAGGTGGGGGTTCAGTGGGAAATAGACAATGTGAAGGAACAGTAAGCTAACCTAAACCAAACATGATACCCAAAAGGGTTCTTCTAACAAGGTGCTAATGACCTGTATTATATGATTATAAAATATGGAAAAATAGTGTTGAACATGCTGCATATTGAAGGTGCATAGAACTTTGCCACTGCAGCTAGTATTGACCTTTGTCTCAGACCTTATAACTTCCTGTGCTATATTGTTTCTGGATTGTCAGGAGAAAATGGAAAATCAAGAGAGAGCAAAAGGTACACGCACTGCAGAAATGCCCGTATCACCAAAAGCAATTTGGGAGATCAGCAAGTAGGCATACTGGCAGTTCTCAGCAGTTCTTTCTGGAAGATTACTACCTGCTGAGAAGAAGAAAAGCTTGTATCACTGTAGGAGGACATCATGCAAGTAGGTCAAATGCAGACAGGTGACTGACCAGTAAGGATATGTTAATGCATGGGTCTTGCTCATACATTTTCTTTCTGTTCATTAGGTTGTTTTTTTTTTTTTTTAAAGTGTCTTACTAGTGGGCTCCTTACAGCTTGCCAGCCATCTGTCATTTAGCAGAAGTCGTTTGATAGCAGACTACTTGCAGTATGTTGATCCCTGCTTGTTATTCAATCCAACTGCTCTATTACCTGACCTTTAGTAGTAAAAACTGCATACAGTATTTTCACATGAAAGGATAACCTAAAGAAGCCTTGTTTGAAAAGGATAGTTCATGTTAGAGCAGTTAACTGGATTGCCAGACTTGGCAAACTAGGATTATTGTTTCTGAAGCTGTGAAGAAATGTAATGATAGGTTCAAAAGTTATTTTTATTATGTAAAGATGTCTTGCAAAGGTAATTTCATTCATTGAACTGTTACCAAATGTAGTTCCTTAATAGCTTGTATAAATTTCAGCATTCCAGTTACCATTAACAGGAATAGCTCATTTAGAGGGAGCTGATCAAAAGAATGTAGGATTTTTTTGATAGAATGAACAATGGAAGCAGTGATGGAGTTTATGTGCACTCAGGTGTTCAACAGCCATAAGCTTTTGGTTTTATGTGGAAAAACAAACCAGCAAAATAATTAAAGCACAAATACAGATAAAAATCGTGTTTTCAGAGCCAAAGTGTACAGATTACTTTAAGCTTTCACTGTTATCTGACTTCAAGCTCTTTGATTCTCTATTCAAGATGGTAGAAATGCAGTACTGAGCCATTATTTTGAACACTCTAAAGTTTATAGTGTTTTTTAAATCTAAAATGTCATGTTGATTTAACACATAGGAAAACTTTGATTTTGTCTGATCATATCTCAGCACAGCTCTTTAGGGGATCTCTTATACAGATATAGCACCCAAATCTCTTTTTCTATCAATAAATGAGATTCCATTTAACATCAGTTAGGCTATGCCCATTTATTGTGGTAGACTATTTGCCCCTCAGGATTTATCAGAGGAACTTCAGTTTTGCATTTCCTTTATCACTCAAGCTAGAGAATCCTCTTTTCTGCCGATTTGAAATGGATTTCAGTTGTGGAAGACAGAACTGCTTTTTATAGCTGGACTTTCAAATCTGTTCTGGTATGTCCGGTTGAAAAAAAGTAGCTCTCATAACAATATTCCTTGATTCAAACCTGTCCCATTGAATATAACTCCTCCCACACCCCTGAAAACAAAAAACTAACCCAAAAAAGGACTAAGATAAAACAAGAGGAACTCTGGGAAGTGGCACTCCAGAAGTTGTATCATATTAACACCGTGTCATCTGTGTATCACGAAGATATCCTTAATCTTTTCCAGTGCCATTTGCTTACCTGTAAATTAGTTGTATAACATTTTCAAACAAGTCTATGCCCTTGTCCTCTTTTCCTTTTCACAGCCAAAGAGTGTGGCTGGTGAACAGTAGGTTTCCCCAGTTTACTTTCCAAATGGGAGACAAGTTTGACTTGGCAATGCTGCCAACAGCTAAAGCAGGCTGGGGGCACAGCTTAACTGACTGTCACTAATTGAAGGGAGAAGACTAATGGCTACATGTAATATTTTCACAGTAATGAGAGCACTGCACTGACACTGCTGTGTTGCTCTGTGAGAGACTAAAATGTTTTACAGGGATGGCAAGGCAGTACCGCTCTCAACTCCCTCCACCCACACAGCCTAAATGTCATAACGTAGTGAACAAGCTGGCTTGGCTGAGGAATTTCAGGCTGCTTCTTTTCCAATTCAAAATGGGAAGAAAATTGGGCCTAGTGGAAAAACACTGGCCAGCTACAACTCAATGCCAAGAGCACTGCTTAACCGACATCTAATGACAACCAAAAAAATGTCCCCATGCAGACCACAGTAATTACAGAGTCCTAGTGATGCCACGTCGACATGATTGCTTAAATTACTCTTGAAGGTAAGCTGCATTGGTGACACAGACACGGTTTCACCAACAAGTAACTAATGCAGCGAATTTAGTGTGAAGAGGGAGAGGAAGAACCCACCCCGATGGGTTCAGTGCACAAGGGAAAGGCTGGACAGCATCCACCATCTCCCGGAGAAATGAACAGGTTTCATTCAGGAAGCTGAAACAGATCACTGCAAGACAGTGGGGGAGAGGGCAGAATTATCTCTTCAGACTCTCCAAAAGGTGCTGTTTAATAGCTCCAGTCTACACTCGGCTTTAGTATAAAATATTTTTTCTCAGTTGCACAGTATACTGTGGCTTAGAAGTTCGTTTTGTCAACATGAGCATGTTTACCGTTGCTTTCAAACTCTCTTAACTAACTGGCTTGGCAGACAGGTAGCTCAGCTATGGAGAAATGTGGGACAGCAGCTGCCTCTGTCTGCCTGCTTTATAAAAGGAAAGGAGGAGACTTCACCTGAAACTTTATAGCTGCTCAGGGCAGTCTCACCGATCATTGTCCACCCTTACACATGTCCTATTCTAAGAAAAGTAATGAAGAGGATAATAAGGTGTGAATGGTATATTATGATGCATGAGACAGAAAAAAAAGAGGAGGTCGTGTTATTCCAGGTAATTTGGACAGGGTTATACATTTAGATATCTATCAGGAAGATATTCGGCTAGCAGAAAATTTACCTTTGTAATCTGTTCTCATTGTGTTCCTTTAGACCTGAGGACATTAAGCTTTTAACAACCAAAACATTACCATTAGAAAGCCCTTGCCAGGATTTTAACATAGAAATGTATTTGTAACATTAATTAGGCCCTCCCGGGTTATGGAACTGATGAAGTGCTACTTCCAGGCCAAGGACAAGTCATAGGTGACATAAATGCTTCTTAATTAATACCTTAACATCAGAGAAAGTATAAAACAATGTTTATATGCCAAAGAGTTGTCATATTGTTCTGGAAGAATATAGATATCAGATGACACAAGGGTACTTGCTTGGTATTATCTCTTCCATTTGGTCCTACTGCAAGACTTGAACCTGTCTCATATTTTAGGATTACATAGGTCCCCAATTGAGGTAAACGTGTGAATGTGCTTTAAATGCTATTCTAAAGGAAAACTTTTTTCTCTGCTACTCCAACTTAAAGGCCACTAGCTCACACATTTTCTCACAGCAGTATTGAGATGTCACCCCTACATCAAAATCTGTATCTCTTCTGACTTTGGTCCTGTATGTCTGTACAAAATTCTTAGATGCACTGGTACATAAAAGGCATGTAATGTGGTCTGTGGCACTATTTATTTATATAAGATTAATAAATCGTACTTTGTAGGAAAAAATAACAATAAAAAACCTCTTTAAAGTAAACCCCTTTTTATTCACCAACAGATAAATTAAACCTGGATTTTCATACTATACGTATTTATTATTAATCCATTTGCCAGATTCTCTGATTAACAACTTTATCAATGAAATGTAATATAGGATTAGTAATGATGATACTCTTGTCTCTCGAGGTTAGAAGTAAGCTGCCTGTGGTGTAGATTTGGACATGGTGCAAGGACTGGTGTTTATATGCATGCAGTTTTCTTTCAGTGTACAACATGCAGACATTTGTTTGACAAGTATTTGCTGTAACACTTCAAAGAAGTGGTAGGATGCTACTGACAGAAAATTTTGCATGGGGGTAGTTACTGATTTAGTGTAGGATGAGGTATTTGCAGGGTTAAGGTTAAAGGACACATAGAATGAGCTGGAAGTGGTCGGATACCCCTAGCTTTTCTTCAGTGTAGATCTCAACCTTAATCCATAAAGATTGTTAGAGCCTCTGGAGGGGCTGGGTGATAGTGGTGACTGTTATCCTAAAAAACAGATGGTAAAGTGAGTGACACCTATAAATGTGCAGGCTGTGTTACTTCACTGACAAGATGCTAAGCCCTTCTGGCACTAAAGTAAAAAGACAGGTGTTTTTGACACAAAAAAGTAGTATTGAAACTATGCCTCAAGCCATGTGGAGAGTCGGAGCCAATTTTTCAAGTAAAAGTAACTAAAAATCTAAATTGGGGTATACATGTAAAAGCACAACAGCTTCAGACCTTTCCCATCGATAAATTTTTGACAAGTTCTAGTGCCTGTCTCATGCCTGCAGAATTAGCCGATTGCCTTTCAAATAAAACTTTAATTTTCAAGGCTTGAATAGATGGTAGCTTTGCTCTGGAAATCTTGTGCAGCTCATTTCCAAGTGAATGAAATGGCTAGCAGTATTTTGGGCTTCTGTGATAAAACCCTTTAAGTTTGGTGGTAGAATTCTTCGATTACCTTTATGTCTGCCTTAAATATAGTATGAAGTTAATCAAGTGTTCACATACCACATATTATATTTGTAATTAACAATGTCAGGTTTAGAGATTCGTGTGGCCAACAGGGAAACCACAGTGGTGTAAACCCCAATGTAATGAGTATACTTACTATAAAATCCATTATCACTTCAACAGATTACTTTGTTTAAAAAGGTATTAAAGTTAATAGCATTTAATCTACTTGCTTGAATGTAGTAGTATTTTTCAAAAACCAATGAAAATAAAGCTTCAATAATCGAGCACTACCAGATGGTAAAATCTCCAGTGCAATTCTTTCTCAGAGAAATTAGGTTTCTATCTTTTCTTCTGCTTTCAAATTTAGAACACCTATTTGTGTTTATGGATGAAAGGAAGCTGTTAAGCAATAAATACTGCATCAGATATTCACCAAAATAAAATCCAGTGGAACCCACTTTAAAAAAAAAAAAAAAGAGAGACAGAAAAAAATGCATAAAAAATAAAGGGAAATGTGCCTTCTGTTTGCTGCCATGAAGTGAAATTAATTACCTCCACTAGTTAAAAACTTTCTTTGCATTTGTATGACAAGGCTTTTATATATCCAGTAGTTTGCTTCTCATTTTCAACAAGTACAATGACCATTAGAGTATACTATAATAATCAATGCCAGAATATCCTGTCCTATTTCCCTCTTGTCTGTTTCCTTCATTTTAGTTAGGGTAGTTGTCTTCTTGGCAAATAGTCTCCTTGCACATTCAGATTTGTTTCGGCTGGGTAATTTATTATCACAGTTCTGATGAAAACCATGTGTCCAGCCACTATGTGTTAATGGTAGCAGGGACAGTTTAGCAATGTATTGTGTTATGCTAAGAGAACTAAACAAAATTGTGATTAGAGGCTATAGCTATTTCAGTGCAGGTGCAGAACAACATATGCAGTGAGTGATATGCTGGTGACCATTTGCACATCAACATAAATCAGAAGACAATTTTTTTTTATTGTTTCTTATGTTTTCATCCAATGTCAATATGATAGAATAGTGATATCTAACACAAAAAACATTCATGGGTCCAAAAGTAGAGAGCACAAGAGAAAACATGGCTCCATTGTCTTCTGTTTGGGTTACTAACATAGGAGGGGAAATCCAGTCAAGACTTTTTTTTTTTACTTTTTTTCTTTTTTTCTGTTTCCATTTGAACAGCATTGGATAAAATCCTTGGGAGTAGGGACTGGAGCCAGGGACTTCCCTCTCCTCAGTCTGTGCTTGTACTATTAGGCTGCCTCATTTGCTTTAGTTTCATGACTAAAAATTCTGCATTCTTGATTTTACAAGAAATTTCTGTAGGAAGAATAGAGAATACTTAGATTCTAGCCTCGTGATCAGGACATCCTCCAGGGCTTCAGTATAGACTGGGAGGACCAGGTTTTCTGTTTCTTGAGTAACTGTCATAACCACATAATTACTGTGCTAAAGCTAGCCATCATAACAACCTCAGTTTTCTGATAGCCACTTTAAAAAAAAAAAAAAAAAAAAAGTTGAATTTTGCTAGGGATGACTGTAATTTACTGTGTCTCATCTACTGAAATTCAAGTGAATGAGTATTCCAAGAAAGTTTTATTTTCACAGCCCCAGAATTTTAGATATGGTGAAACTAATCTGCTTTTACTGCCATTACTAATACCAATAAGTCTCTCTCCTGATTGTTTTTTACAGCTTTTCTTTACTATTTATGCATTTCTGTTACCCACAGTAATGTTTCTATTGTGCATTTTTAGCACCATATATTACCCAAGGTCATCACAGAATGTGTCTTTGACTTTGGACTTGTTTAGTTTGTTTTGTTTGCTTCTTCAAGGAGTGCATAATATATTTATATGTTTGATAGATCACTATCCTTCTTCTAAGCCTCAAATAGCTTATTTATTTCCTAATAGTTCCCCAGCCAATAAGCGGCAAAAACGTAGTATTGCTCATGAAAAAGTAGTTTCTATTTCATGTCTTATAATTTTTGCTAACAACAACATGGAACAAGAGAGTTGTTTCTCAGCCATCATCTCTTGTAAGACTGAGATGTGCATATGGATGTCTTTTGGATTAATGTCAAATTTGAAGTATTCTGTGATGCTAGTTCTTTTTCAGTAGTTGCAGACTTTCGTCCATATTACCATTCATAGTATTCCAAGACTAACTAGATGGAAATTCAGCTTTTCAAAATGTGAGTTTTTAACTTGACCTGAAAGAACACTGGAATGCTACTTCATCGGTCTTCTGTACTTCACCCAGTTTGGCTTGGTAGACCCAGCTTTCGGAGAATGTACTTGTTACCTGCATGTCAAGACTTTGGGTGAAATCAAGTCCTTCACTGTGTGAAAAGTCACATTGTCTATAGGACTACAAATTTCTAAGACTTTAACCAAGTGCGTAAGCTTTAAAGTATAAAATTCTCTCTGACTTGTATCCTTAATGGATCTGGCAGAGTTATGCATAAGTAGCAGTCATAAAATCATAGAATATTTTAGATTGGAAGGGATCTCTGGAGGTCCAAAGCCCAGGTCAAAACAGAGAGCCCCAAACTGGACACATTATTCCAGATACAGCCTCACAAGTGCTGAAGAGAGGGAAAGAATATCTGCCCTCTTCAAGCTGATTACATTTTTGCTAATACAGCCCAGTATGCAGTTGGCCTTCCATGTTGCAAGGCCACACTGTCGAGCTCTGTTCAACATGTTTTCCATGAGCTCCCCTCAGTCTTTTTTTTTGCGAAGCCGCTTTCTATCCAGTTGGCCTGCAGCCTGCATTGCTGCATGGGCTTATTCCCTCCTGGGGCAGGACTCCGTGTTTGCCATTGCTGCACTTCTCGAGGTACCTGTTGCCCATTTATCCAGCCCGTCAAGCTCCCTCCGAATAGGAGCCGGGCCTTCTAGCACGCAGAGCACTTGCCCCCAGCGTGGTGTCATCTGCGCACTTGCAGAGGGTGCACGCTGCCTCAGGATTCAGCTCGTTAGTCCAGACATCACATGCAAAGGCAGCATTGGCCCCATCAGCCACCCCTGTTAGCCAGCTGCGCGTTGGACCGTACACCTGTGATCACAGCCCTTTGAACCTGGCAGTCCAAGCAATTTTTCCAGCCGCCTGGTAGTCCACCCATCCAAACCGTATTTTCATCAAGTTGTTAGTGTGGACAAAAAAGGTGTTGCTAGCCTCACCGTACAACTTTTTCAGGAAGGCAGCCACCTCATCACAGAAGCCGATCAAGCTGGTCAAGCACGCTTTGCCATTGGTAGATGCACGTAGGCCATTTCCAGTCTCCTTCTCCTCCTTTCTGCGCCTGGATGGATGTGGCTTCCAGGAGGATTTGTTGCGTAGTGAGGCTAGGCTGACTGGCCTGCAGTTCCCCTGATGATCCTTCTCCTTCTCCTTGAAAATGGGCAGGAGGTATGCCTTTGTTTAGTCCTCAAGAACTCCACCATGAGCGGACTGCATAAACTTACAGAGAATTCTTCTTTCTTCCTGAAACCACAGTTGATTCCTATGCTCTTAAATTTACCTGGGATTTTTTTAATTGACTAGTGTTAAAAAAAAAAAAAAAAAAAGGAGGTAATTCATACGTAATTCTCTGTCAAGAAAAGAAAGGCACACACTTTTGGTCTAAAATTCAGCCTTGAAGTATCTTTTTGTGAAATTGGAGAACAGAGGCTTGGATTCATCTTACAGTCATTTAAGGTTCCTCTGTGGTTACGGTAGTGATGCAAGTGGATCTGAGGATAAATCCTAACAAGTTTGGTGGTGGTCTACTTCTGTGTTTTTTCTTCAAAGTCTAGCTAAGGAGATTACCTAAGTAGTTTACACTAGGTGACTTAAGTTGTGACATCTAAAATTAGATGAAATAAAGACTATGAAGTGTATTTGATTTCACAGAATTCTGTTCTATATTCTAAAGGCATTGAACTGCATTTTCTAATGTTTCTGTAAGAAGTAGCAATTCTTTGTTAAGGGTGGGAAATTTATAGAAATTATTATTAATATTATTAATTTTTAAAATTAATTCCCAGCTGCTATGGCAATGGGCAGTCTATAGAGTAATTGATTGTGCTGTCAGATAAATGTACGTTTAGGGATGTCTGAGTTGGGCAAAATTTAATTACTCATAATGGAATTTGCAAAGGTCACCAAGTCTAACACTGATAGTATTTTTTATATGGGGAAATACTTCATGAGGTTTTAAGCAATCCCCAGTGATGTGGATCTTGATTTTCTTTCTTATTTGAGAGATGGCACATTAGCATTACGCTCCACTGTCTATCACTATTCCTTACCAAGCACATCATCACCTTGCAATTTTCTTTTAAACAGAGGTAGATACTGATGAAATATAACATAACCTCCTGGATTGCTGGTATTTCCATTGACAGTCTTCTATCCTAGTGTTTGCTGATCTGCATGGTGTATAATTTAACATCTGATTCCCTATGCAGATAAAATATATCCTCTTTAAATGCTGTATTTTGAATCTGTTGGTGATAAGACTATTAACGTACCATTTGTACTCTTTAATGAGGAAGTCATTCATTTTTTTGCATTTATTTAATAATTTCATAATCTTTACAGACTATAAATTATTTACAAATAAGTGTATGCTGAAATCAACCTCTGAAACTAAAAACTCTAATTGCATTTCATTAGATTACTCTGTAGAGTAGTATGAAGCCATTACATGTATTGACTAAAATGTTAACTTCAATATATTTAAACAATGGAATGACATCTGCATGTCAATATTATCTCTTAGGAATGTAGATCCTGCCATGTGCACAGACATTATGTAGGCTTTATCTAGTTCAATATTTCACCAAATAAATTTACTAACATATCAGTGATAACTATTTCATATTGTTTCTTGTTTATAAAGACAGGAGGAGCCATGTGATAGTGCGTTTCTCCACTACAGAGGCTACGTTGGTTGTTCCTTTAATTTGAATGTCTCTTTTAGAAGAAAATAGTTTTGCTTTAAAAAATGGTCAATGACAGTGAATCTCCCAGAAGTTTTGATATTTTTTTAATAATTAAACTTATTGCTAAATTAATGTAAGATGAACACCATATTCTAGTAATGGTCACCCCTGCATGAAATAAAACCCCCTAATGCATTGGTCATATTTTAATACCAAAACTATATGAGTCTTCTGAATAGAATGTATGCAAGAACCATGTTAGTCTTCTTGATTGCTGTGTTTTATTTGGAGCTCATGTTCAGCTGATTATCCCTAACAGCCCTGAAATCCTCTTGGATGTAATTACTTCCCCAGCTGTGTGAAGATGGTCTGCAAGCTTTCCTGTTTGTTCATTGCCCACCACAACTCCCATCCCACATTTTTTTTTTACATCTGGTCATGTTAAAATACATAGTTTGCTTTGTCCCAGATTCCAGCGTGATCCAAAATTCCTCCTAATGAGTCACTTATTTTACTTATTCACTTTCCCCTAATCTTTATCTTCTGCAAACTTCATCCCTAATTTCTTTGCTTCATCCATTCATGAAAATGTTAAATCACAGTGCAAAGACTTGGGGCCTGAAGGGTACCAGTAGCATTAAACCTGCTTTATAATGAATCTATGTTTACCTCTACATTTTGACACTTACTAATTAGCCTTATTTATTTATTTATTTATTTAATATGTAAAGGCTTGATTTTAGTGTCTAGTTTCACTAGTAAAAGGTTGTGGAGAGACAGATTTTTTAAATTTTTTTTTTTAATAGAAACTGATGTCAATAACTACTACTATTTTTGTCATACAGAAATTAATCTTGTCAAAAAAATTGTATTAGTTTGGCTGAATTTGTTTTTCATGAACCTATGTTATCTTATTTCCTTCTTACTCATGTCTGCCTTATTTTTTGTATCTAAATCCTTACAGATATGTATTACTTTGCTCACAGACTGAAATTGACTTCTACAACCTTTTATATCAGCTTGCTTTTTTCTGTGAAAAAAACGAAACTATTTATGGAATATTTTTGCCTTTGTGTCATCTTTAACTATTGCAGCGTGCCAGTCTCACCATGATTCTTTTGAATTTAATGTCCACTTCTTAAAGATGTTTTTCCTTCTGTTCTAAGCTGCATTTTAAATGAGTACTACTGTCTTTCTTGGTCTTGTATCTTTTGGGATCTAGTACAACATTTTTTCTCTCATCTGCATCTGATCCATTTAAAGGTATCTACTGTCTATATGGTGCCACATATGCATATTTATGTACTATGCTTATCACAGAACTGAGTCTTTAGCATGGAAGACAAACCAGAGTTTTGGACAATAAACATCTCTTATTCATAGTACTGAAAGACCAGGGATCTTCACAAGAGGATATTATGAATAAAATATTCAGCACAAAGCTCCACATAAAATTATGGTGCATCTTCCAGTGCATTAGGACAGTCTGTTCCTGATTCACCCATACACAACTGTCCCTAACTCAGTATGTATGAAGAGATTGCAGAGGCACTTATGATACCTTATTTCTTCCCTGAATGACCCAAAACTTACCACACTGAAAATGGAGAAAAGGTTAGTACTCTTAGCATAAAGATACTATTGTCTCTGCAGCCCTCCACTCTTGCATACAAGAGCGCAGGAATCTGTAATGATCACAGTTATTCATGACCTCTTTTATTACTGTGTTATTTCCAAAACACAGTTTAGAACATTTGGCATCATGACAGTAAATTGGCATAGTATTCCATGAGGTGATGAATGCTGTAACCTGTTCAGTCAAGTATGATAATTCAGTTAACTTTTTTAGGCATAAAATCTGTGAGTTTGTAATAAAACGGCTCAAAAGCATAATACCATTAAGCATGTATAAAGCTATCTTTCTCCACTGATATCTGCAGGATTTTTTTTAACTGCTGCTCAGTATGCCACTGAGCACAAACTGCTGCTCTGTTTGTTCTGCCTTTGGATGGTCAAAAATACTATGTCATGCCTTTGGCTGGTTTCAGTGAGTATTGTATCAGGTGTAACAGTAGAGTTAGATATTTGTAAGATTGTGTGTATTCTTAAGGGATAGAAAACAGTTATCATAGCTAATCTGGTATGTGTTCCACTCTGCAAACCATTTTCCACACACCAAGGACAAAATTTAAGTTCTGAACTAATAAGCCCTTAAGAGATAGAGTCACTACTAATTATAATTTCCGGTGCTGCTTTTTTATTCCTTTATAATCTCAGTAACCATTTTAACACCTTGTCAGGCATTCAGTAACTTCCATCTGTGCAGCCTAGTGCATTTGTGAAATAAACCCATCTGTACAGCTGATTAAAAGTTGGATGTAGTCCATGTTTTGTCTTTATCCTGAAAGAAACAGTATTGCTGCAGCAGTTGTTGATGTAGGGTCTGAATACAGAGTGGAATGCGCAAGGCTAATGGAGCAAAATAGCTTTTAGTGTTTTCATTTGTATTTAATAATTGTTTAAAATAAAATCAGAACAAATTAAGTGTGACAAGCAAGACCAATTAGAAAGGCTGTGGAGTTCAAGTCTGCAGTTAGGTGCAGGAAGCAACTCTAGAATTGCTGTCATTTCAAGCACGTGTTAAAACAGCAAGGTGAATCCAAGCAGATAGCATCTTCATGTACTCCTCTACAAACATACTTTAATTTATTCTGAGAGTGCATGTGTGTTTTTCATCAGTGTGGTAGGCAGTTTTCAGTTGCATGTTTTGAGAAAGGTAGAGGAACAGATGCACAATTCCTTACCTACAAACTAGGTCAGTAGAATAACTGCATCTGACTGCTTGGTTTGCATCCATATTTGGTAGTCAGAGATACCGTCTCTCATATTTCTATTCATAATCTCACTGCCACTGCTAAAAGTTTTATAGATGCAAAGCTGTACCTTCAAAAGGTTTTAAGGAACATCTCATCTTTAGAAAAACAAAAAGAAACAGCAAAAACCCACCCAGCCAAGTAGGTTACTAAAAATTTCGGATGAAGAGACATGGATAGGGAGTGAATTATCCTCTCACAATTCACATGGGCATATGGAAAAGAAAAAGGAAGAGAAAGAGAAGGGGAGCAGCGTTTAAGAGACAGAATGAGAATCTTTGTCTTGTGGTTTTTTAGTATCCTCAGGACAATTGTTATCACACATCTTTCTCCTCTAGCATAGAATGCGCACCTACTTTTGGATATCAGGAGAGGTATAACAGAAAGCATTAATTCCACACTGAACTAGGATAAAAGTAACATAATGACATAGGTTCTCATATATGGATCTGTGAGCTAATGTTAATGCAGGCAAATAAATCTGAATCAGATGGCACATCACCACACAAATGTACTAGGTCACATTTCCCTGGTGCAATGCCATGGACCTATTTCCTCAGCATTGCATAAATGTGTCTGTGTTGCTGATTGCTCCAAAGGTATTTCAGACAATGCTTGCTCAAGGATGTATGTCATGTGTTCGATTGTGTTGTATGGCCATGCTCATTAATGCTCTCTAAATGACAGGAGGTATAATATAGTGGTAAAATAATATTCATCACTGGATGCTCAATGTAATGCAAGACCCTTTAATCCTGTTACACCAATAAAAAATATCATATATAAAACCACATCTAAACTTCCTGAGCTATGATTTAGGTCTATGGCCCTTTATTGCAACGTAAGTATAGGACTCGTATCCATTGTAACTATCTGCAAGGACTTCCAAAGTCTGTAAGCTGAGAGGATTTTTCTGACGTTACACAAGTGCAACTGAAAAAGGAACATGACCTTAGATTTTTAGCTGAGAAATACGGAGAATTTTGGCTAGCTAAAGATGCCAACAATACCACATAAAATGCTCCAAACTGGAGCAACAGTCTTTTATACTGCTAAATAAAGATGAGTAGGGTTTTTTTTTTTATTTTTTCCAAGGCATTTATAGTAATCAACAGAGACCTTAATTATAATGTAGATGCAGCTGATAATTACATTTGGTAGCAATGTCATATATTCAGAAACCAAAACAAAAGAAACCTCAAACCTCAGAACCCAGAGTGGTGCTAGAAAGGAAGGATAATCCAGGTGTTCCAGTGAAAGAATAGTATAAGTGGGATTTATTTAAAGAAACAAGCTAAAGAATTGTTTAAATATTAAAATGAATCTCCTTAGGTGTTTTGAGCGGTGGAGAAAGGTGGGTTTGTTTTTTTGTTGTTGTTGTTGAAGTTGAAAAGTGAAAACACATTTAATCCTGGGACGGGAAACAGCAACTGTAATTACACACTGCAGAATTGCTTCCCACTGAGTACTGTTTTGTTGAATATGGTTCACTTTTGGTGTTAATAACAATACGTCATTTGGTGAATTGTGAATTCCCTCAAGGAATTTATGATACAACCCTGGAGCTGAACAAATCCCAAGTGCTGGTGTCTGACTTAAACGAGATAAATGCAGCTGCTTCCTATATAGGACAAGTGTCACTAAAATATTTTTACAATACTGTGTTTGGAATTTCAGTTTCAGGTTGTGGAGTTAAATTGGCCTGAATGCACTTTGAATTTCTTACACACACACCCCCCCCCCGGGCACACCTTAGTAACGCGTACGTGAAAAGATGACAGACATAGTTTTCCCCTCCCTTTTCAAGCACATTGTTTGGTCTATGCAGTGCTGAGCCATCAGCTTCAGGTGTATCATCTTTACCTTCTCACAGATGCAGAGGGCGATTCATTCAGGTATAATCTAATCATTACTATTACTTGAGGAGGTTTTCCTTAAAGTCAAGGTACCTGACTGGTGACTCACGTTCTGGTTCCTTTAACAGACTAATACACAGAAAGCTTTCTCATTCCATGTGGATTGAATGACTAAAGGTGCTCCAGGGAAGTACTGTACTGAAGACAACAGAAAGAATTAATTTAAGCAATGTCATATGTAAATCCCTGTTGCCTTTTCACACCAGAATGTTAATTCTAGGGATATGTGACCCCACTGGAGTTTGTGTCAGTCTCAGACAGGATAATATAGAGGTATAGCACAACTGAGGGAATAACTTAGGTTTGAATAATGCTGACTTCAATATGATAGTGACAAATTCACCAGTGGCTTACACTGGTGTAACATAGGATGTCATTTAGGTTATGAATTGCATAATAAAGAGAAGAACTTGTCCGAGTGTTTTTGCATGAAAGATAAAGAAGGCTGGTTTATATACAGTCTTAATTTATTCAGTGCAGTGTCAAGTCAAGCTGAATGTAAAAAAAGGTTTCGGGCATCATGTTTGAAATCAATTAAATTTAAGGGGCTAAAACTTAACATTTCTGTTTGCCTCCCCCAATATATTTCCCGAGCAGACATCTTTTTCAGCCACACTGTTTGAGCAGCTGATCCAAACTCATTAATGTAACAGTATTTCAACAGAAGTCATGCTGATAGCTATTGGTTCATTACTGCCTGAATCCAGAAGGCATATAGAAATAGTTGGAATCAACTGCCAATCTAGGCTTCGAATGCGATGCACTTATAAATAGTTTAACAATGTTTTTTGAGATTTTTGTCTGTGTGTTGAGAGATCAAGATTATACGGTGTTTGAAAAAATTGCTAATAGATCTACTTTATTATTGTATGTTTATTTCTCACACCAAGTTACAAATTAGATGCCACTTATTAATGATGTGTTTATTGTTATCTTACTAAGTCATGGTGTTATACCAAATTTATCACACAATTTCATTGACTAAAGCTGACATCTGTAGTTATGTCAATTAATGTATCACTCCATGGTATAGTTCTAATAAGATGAAGCTAGAGACTTTTTTGGAGCTAGGAAAAATCATGAACAAGAAGAGTTGCAAGGTGTACCCATCCAAAGAGCGAAGTGTGAACATGGTCAGAGGCCAGAAGAATCATCAGAGAACTGGGGGAACCAAGAAATCTGCCAGTCTGTAGGACATGCTGTTGGGACGCCATTGGCCTGAACAATTGCTTCCACCCCTGCTTCATCTTTGTCCTAGATTCATGTTACTAGATGGAGTTCAAAATGCAGAAAAGGCAGGATCCTGAGCTGTAGCAGCAGGAGAGAGGAGGTAGGGTAAAAGAATCAAGGCACATCCAAGCAGCATCTCAAACAAAGAGCAGTGGGTGAAATTCTGTAAGATACCTGTTAGCTGAGGTAACCATATCAGGCTTGTAGGGTAGTTCTTAGTCTTCAAGAAACTCACCATGCCTAAATGGATAACTATAGATTAATTATGCAGGTAGGGCCTGACAGCTGGATCTTGACAGCTTGACAGAGGTTGGGACAAGATGAAGTAAATGTGAAGCAATTACAGAAGAGGAATCTTTGACACATTTTTTTTCCTATTTTAATCCAAGAATGGCTTGAGACCACCTGAAAATATTTTCGTAAATTGAACAAATAGCCATGGGCCATACCATGTGTGTTCAGAGAAGGACTTTGTAACATGTTTACAACCCTCTGAAATACACATCTCAGAAACAGCCTTCAAACTTTTCTAGACTAGATTTTTAGGGGTGATTAATTAGGCCGATAACTTTCTGGATTCCTATGGACCATGTAACTTGTTTTACACTAAAATTGTATCACAGTAAATCGAATTCCATGTATACTCCGTGGGATTTTAAGACATTTACAGAATTCAGGCTTCTCATCTGTTGTGTATAATCTCAAAAATAAGGATGGTGAATTAGTATTGAAATAGGTTATTTTGCATACAAATCAAATTTGTAATGGAAAAGAAATTGTCTTTATCTTGAATGTTATCATTTAGGAAAGAACATATGGTGCTTTTAGAAAGTATGTAATTTCTTTCTTCTGCGGGTGTTTTCCTACCCCTAAAGGGAGATTAAAGCAGGAAGTCTGACCACCTTTTGTGTTGTATTAGTAAGGCTTTCCTACTGTGCTTTCCAAGTTGTCTAAGGGACACACAATTCATCAGCTGGATGCCAAAGTTTCCATGACACTTGTATTATGGTATTAAATTGTTTCTCTTTCAAATGGTTTCACTAAAATTAGTCCTTGGAGCAATTCTGAGAAGCAGTTTTTCTTTGTAGCAGTTTACCAGATCTTTAGAGTCTTCTTCTTTCTTTTTTTTTTTTCTTTCTTTCTTAATTTAGTGTAGTATTCTTGGGGTAGGTTTTTCTTGAAGGACTTTGTTTGACTGCAGAAACTATCATGGTGTATGTATGTGTTAAAATAACATCTCATTTAAACTGTAATCACAGAAGGTGAAACTGTATTTGAACTACTAATGTACACAGCAGCTACATGTGGTTTATAGGTCAAAGTATAATAGCGTGAGCATTTTTTGATTGGTACAAATTGTAACCACAGTTGTCAACTTGGCTCCAAGAATCCAGTGCACTTGGGGAAAAATAATAATGTGGTTTTTAACGATGCCAAAGTACTTCAGGATATTGCTTCACCAAATATTAATTCTTCTGTGCAAGTTCCACTTTCCTGTTAGTGCTGCCCCCAATTAAAGCTTTAAGCACTTAACCTGTAGTTGTGAAAAAAGCAGTTTATGATGGGTGTAATCTTATTCCCAGAGGTCTAATTATCTCAGTTGGTTCCCAATTAATCCATGAAGTTGTTAGGTCTTCCTTTTAATTAGATCTGTTCTTCTTGAAGAACAGTTTTATTTTTCATATTTCACTTTATTATTTCCTTCACTGGAACCCTGCAGGGTGGGAATTCTACTTTGAAATGTTCTTATTTGTTTGATTGCTGGTTGATGCTTAATGAAGATGATGTTCTTTACCCACAGCTTACATTAAAGTTCAGTTTGGAGATTGGAATGCAAGTCCTTTAAGCATGAAAATTGAATGTAAATATGTACCAAGTGAGAGAGTGAATACTTCCTTTGTCTAAAGCCATTATTTAAAGGTGGGTTTTTTTCAGTTAAGGCACATTATCTTTGGTCCAATCTCACAAAATTGAAATTGAGGTAATTCTAAAGACATTCAGAATTAGCGTTTTTGTTGTTGTTGTTGTTGTGTTTTTTTGTATTTCACTAATGCATATATTTAAGAGGATGCATATATGAGGAAGTTGGATATAAAGTCATATTTTCCATCTCACTTTCACCTGTGAAAAATCTTTTTATATAACAGGGATCTGCAGGCAGGAATAGAAGCTTCATTAAGTAGTCACAAAAACATCCAGTAAGTGGAATATTATCTGAAGGCTGTTGGGAATTTCACTTACCCCTCCACTCCTGTGTCAGCTCTGCATGATAGAAAGCTATGTTGGTTTATCTGACAGTGTCCTTTCCTCTGTTGTGTTTCAGTGATATTCCCTTGCTGTATTCCATCACAAAATCAAACAGTACCCACTGGAACTGTGACTCACTTCTAGGATAGTGATCATCTGTAGTCTTCTTAACTGTGGAATTTACCCAGCCAGTGAAACTCTATTTGATGTATGTGTTACACAGTTTCACTGACCGAAATACTTTCTTCCTGTGATGCACAAGTTCTGTTTTGAAACCTGCATCAGTTTGGTAGCTGTTTAATTTTGTATTAATTTTACAGTTAGTGAAATAACTGTCCATTCAGAATTCACTATACCATTTAAGGATTACTTAATAATCAATTAGTGTTCTTTATACATAAATAATAAAGTTCATCGAAAAATGCAATATTCGGTAAGACAGGAATGAAAATAATAACCAAAATAGAATCATAATTATTGTACATAGATTGCATTCATCTCCACAAATACACATTTTAACAAAATTGCATGGGCTACGTAGTGGGAGAATTGGAGAGAGAATGGGAGAATGGGAAATAATTGTTATAGAGAGAAGAGGCTCATACATTTTCTACAGTAGTTGATGGTAGTGTACTGTAGTAGTGAAGTGGTTATCATTTTGTGCTTTTAGGAGGAAAAGTATATAAAAATACTGGGTTATCCTGTGCCTGCTGTAAAGACGTCTTTTTCTTCTATCACAAATTAAAAACTGTGAAAATAATTCGTAACTCCCTCAGATTTTATGGTATCCCTTTATACCTCAAACTTAGCAGAGCCCCTCTGTCGGTAGTATCCATATAAAGAAGGTGGTGGTATTTAAGTGACTAAAGAGAACAGTAAGGAAGAGCCAAGAAATGTACATTGTCCTCTTCCTGACCTCTGGGTATTGGTTAAAGAGTGGAAGTCTGAAGGACTGTTTCTGCTCTTTAGGTTTTGGGCAGGAGTATGACCAAGGTATTCCATACTGGTACCCTTCAACTCTTTTGCTAGAGAACAATATGGGCAGAAAAATCCTGGAATTCACAGCCTAAGAACTTACCATACTGATTTTTTTTGTTCTTTTTCAAGGATCAGTGTGATGAGCAGACAAGAGACACTTGTGGCTAGTCTTTTTAAGGGGCAATGTAGAAAAATGTTCTAAGATAGTTCCTGTGAATATTCCTCCCCTGAGGTGAAAGAATTGGAAATATGTATGTGGGTATGCTGTATCTTTGAAGAAACTTGCTTACTTAAAATAATCATATGGATTTGTTTTGAAATCCTTCAAATTTCAGTTCAGGAGTTTCTTCTCTGTTCTCTTACCTTAATTTTCTTGTAACAGCTTGTAATTCTGTGACTTCCATAGTGATGGCAGTCATTCTAGCAATGTCTAGCTAAGTCTGTAAAGGAGAAAGTGACTTTAATACTGGTTTGAACAATCAGCATAAAATACTATTTAAAAAAAAAAAATTAAGTCCAGTGGCTACACTTAGCATAGGTAATTTTCTGCTGATGTGATGTGCCTTTCTGCTGTGTGCAAAAATTGCTTTATTCTTAAAAACAAAACAAACAAAGAAAACCAGAAAAAGTCAACAAAACCTCCTAAGCCCTACTCACCTTCCTCATTTTTTTTTTTCTTTCTCCTAGAAGCAAGGAGTTCAAGTTTGCTATTTTACTCTTTCCCCAAGTACGTAGACTACATCTAATATTATCAAGTAGGGTGACACAATAGACCGCCTTAGAGTGAAGCAACTGATGCTGAGGTCTTGACATCTATACCCTATGAATTTTTAGAATTTTGCTAGGTCTGGCTCTTCTGTGGTCCTGTGCTGGATGCCCTGGAAGACGGGACCTCATCTTACTGTTCAGCTGAATTCACCTGAAAGCCAGTTTGTGCAATTCCAAACCTCTCCACATTGTAAACCAAGGCTCAGTCAGTGAACACAAGCTGTATGTTCCTTTCTAAAACTTGCTCCTGATTCAAACCAAAATGCTCAGGTAGGTGAATCCCTAGATATATGCAGGTTTTAACTAACCTGAATATAACAGGGATTTCTGGCAGTCCAAAAACATTTAGTATGGTTGAACTACTGGTACCACATTGTTAATTTTATTGAAAGCTGTGTTACCTGATTTTCCTGCTAATGTGTGGTTAGTTGCACACTCTGCAACTTTTTAGTTTCTAAGGGAAAATTTTTTAATAAATATTAAAAAAAAAAGACCAAAAAAAAGAAAACAAAAAGGTTTATGGCCACATGGAACTGTGGCAGGAAATTGAATATTGTTGTAGCTACGTTTTTAGGAATAAAAGTGTGATATCACACTGCATAGCTGTGAAGTTGTATCTAAATGTTTAAGTGGAAATGGTAGTGAAATGCCCCAACATTTTTCTTGTTGAACTTCATATGTTCTGATGGCTGAACACTTAAAAATGCAACCATACTAACCTAACATCAGGTGTTGTTTTAATTATAGCTAATGTGTGCAACATAGGTGTATGAATATTCTGCTGAACTCCCCAGCTGTCAAACCTAAGGTAACATGAGGAGAATTGAAGGAAGCAGAAAGTTGGTGTTATAATGGAGATTGCTGATATTGGACCTTGCTCATACCTAATCCACGGTCTTTTGACATTATGGGGAGGCCTTCCATCCTTTTCATCTACCCTAATCTTAAACTTTCACCATGTTATCGTGATCTCAGGTCTTCAGGCTAGCAGTGATGCAAAAGTATTTTAGCTAGTGCCATTGATGCACAAAGCAGGTGGCACAGGGCATGAAACAGAACCAGCTGCTACACTTTCTGTCTCCATTAGAAATAATATCTTTACTGATGTCTATGCAATTGGAAATATTGGAAAAAAAGAGAATTTAGTTTGAAAACACGTTGGAGTTTTCTAAGACAAATCATTGGATTCTGCTCTGTACAAGCCTGGATGTAAAACTTCCCAGTAGATGGCATGACCCTGCCCCTCAGTTATCAGTGGTCCCTAAAGTAAATGAAAAGAGAAATCAAGTTCAGCCCCAGAGCGGTGATCCATGAAAGTTAAGTACACTTCAGGGACAATGTGATAAAGGTGAGGTTGTGGCTGTTGGCAGGTAGATTAAAAGGGAATGAAGAAAATAGTAATTTCGTGTAACTAGAAGAATTTATACAAATATTTTAAAAAAACCAGTTATTTTAAAAATATTATTTTGTGGTGTAGATTATTTTTATTAAGTGTGTGAAATTTTTAGGTTGACTTTTATTAAAATGGGGTTCCTAATTGTGAAGTCTAACCTCTGAAATTGCTCTGACAGACCTTTGTTCATTATGCAGTAATTAGAAAGGCACCATTAGCATCTATGCTGTGAACTTTTCAGTGTAGTTCAGGACACATGGTAGTATAGCCAATTAAAACACAAACATTTAAGTGGGTAAGAAAACTATTAAAGCCAATTCATTAGACCTGCACATTTTGGGGTCAGTGGTACAGAACATGCACATCAAAGCAGAAAAAGCTTGAGTTGCTAATATGCCCCAAAGCACTGAAGTGAGCAGCATTGCAGATTGTGAATTTGAGAGGTAGGGCAGCCTTAGGGTACTGATTACATTGATGAGGATATGGTAATGACTTAAGCAGCTGTCAAGAGTTACAGAGACCAAAATCCACAAGGATGTGTGGCTAAGCAACAGATGCCTTTAAAACTGTCTGTTTTGTTACTGTTCAGTAACTTACAGCAAAACTTTAATGAGGTGACCTCCGCAGCATTTTGTACGTAGATTAGGTTTCAGAAGCCAGGTTTCTTACAGCAGTGGATGAGCTCAGGTAGATCTGATTTGAAGAGCTACCAATACATGTGTCAGATCAGAGAGCAGAAACAGGGGAAGAAGGTGATTTGGAAGAATGCTGAATAGTAAATTAATTCAATCAATACAGGGCTTTTCACTGCCTTATACAAATCCAGCTGAGACCAGACACCAATGATCCTTGAAGGTCTCTTTTGAGGCCAGTGTTATGCTGGACAAATAGGATCAGGTTGGTCTAATGTCCAGTCATATCACAAATACTTCTGACAGTCTGACCAAAGCCTGCAGACCGAGAATCAACAATAGAAATAGATTGGTCAACAACTTGAAAGAATCTAGAGACTGAAATCGTAATTTGTTTTCTCTCACAAAAGTCAGCCAACTAAAAGTTAGGTGCTAGGTCAAAACTAGTCATCCCAGGTCTGCCTGTGGTCGGTGTAGAAAAACAAGCGTCTCAATGGAGTGAATCATGGTGTCTGGGGCATCTAATTTCTGATGTTTGAATTATTCTCTGGAGGATCTTTCTCTTTGTCTATAGAGGTGGACTGGATGAGTAATTTAGATTGGATGTCTAACTTGTGGAAGGCTAAAATAACAGACAGTGGAAGAGGAGTTAAATAATAACGTGCCTGTGACAAATTACCCAGTTAGTACGACTGTAACTATCTGCCCATATCCTACCCATTTTTCTATATTCACATATCCCAGTACTTGCAGACCACTTATTAAGTATATAGAGCCAACTGTCTTTTTTCCCCACGCTGTAGTTCCTACAAATGTTCCACCAATAAAACTGAATTGTGCTGCCTGGACAGTATTGTCGGTAGCAGGGTGCAAAGTGGTATTGGCCTCAGGAGGGGTGTGGGGAATCACTGACACCTGACCTCCGTTAAGCTTCTCTGAAGTGCTGAAAAGGCCTCATACTGATTATAATCATTCTTCAGGGATCACCATCCTCTCTCCTGCAGCTGATGTGCAGCTCTTTTAATGAGCAGCTCAGTGGTCTTGTCCACAGCAAGGACAGAAGAGAAGATGGTTGAGAACCAATCAGCAATGTGATTAATCACCGTTAACGTAAGAGCAGGGTACTGCCGACTGTTGGTATGCACTGTTTGATTTGAATGCATTTATCCGGGGAGGTGGAAGTCTCTCTTTATTCTGACTGAAGCAACCCTGCTGCTTCCAACAGCTGCTGAAATCAAGCATGTTTCATTGCTATTAATTCAACACAAGAAATCATTATCATTGTGCTGAGGTGCCGGACACCTGTCATTCTTTCTTGTCTGAATTCTAAAGTCAAATGAATAAAACTCATGTGCTCCTAGTCAATAAACCGTTATTAGGTAGATGGTTTGTCCTAGTCAGAGTTCAGTGCTGTTGTTTTACCTTGCAAAATGATGCAGGAGGTATTCAACCTAGTAAGACTCAAGAGTCAATTAAAAAGTGTGTAGTTCTCCTTTATACCAGATGAGAATAGCTCTCTATGCTGATACTCTCTGTGATAAAAATCAAGGATTTGCGTATCATTCTTGCATCTCAAAGTGATACGGCCTTTTCCCTGCTGTTTTTGTCAGAACATTATTCAGATGTTTTTTCTTGCTTTGCCTCCCCATTGAAGATGATGGATGGTGACTTCCTTTTGCTGTCAGCTAGCCAGTGAATAACCAGTTGAGAGGAGGAGAATATAGGACCAAGCCCCTTTCCATTTCACAAAGTTTTAGACTTTTAACTGGGAAGGCAAGCATTAAATCTACCCTAATCTATTTACTGTAGGCTGCCGTCCATCACCCTGCTATATGAGTGCCTTCTAAATGAAATAAATGGCAGTAGAGAGTCCATAGCTGAACAATAGCAGTCTCCTTGTTTGAGATAAAGTCCCACCATGCTCACAAAAGGTTTTTATTGTTTGTGGAATTATTTGCTTTCCCCTCCCCTCCTCCGGATTATTAAAATACAGATTTTCAGTATTAAGTTCCATTTGTATAGTGAAAAGCTTTCTTCGGACAACAGTTTTGGTGAACTTTATTTTGTAGAATTTGTAGAATCTTATGAAATAAAGATCTTCAAGCTTTATTATTTCTGAGTTCTTCTGAGAACCTCTTTCATAGCCACCCAGTTTCCAAGTGGTATTTTGGACTCATGCCCACTATTGTAATCCCAGCATACCTATCACAAGGAAGGAATTACGATGACATTATGTGGGGTTCTTTAATTTTTTTGTTTGTTTGTTTCTATTGTCATGAAGCAATGAATTAAAGTAAAATAATAGAGTTTTTATGATAATTTATTCAAATATTACTTTAGACCAAAAAGGATAGTTCTCTAATTTGCTAACTTCTCATTACTATTTTGACATGATTTTCTATATCTTGGAAGCTTATATTTTGGTTCCTGAAGGATTAGAAGCTATAAGGTGGTTATTATTATTGTTATTGGCTTTTTAATTTTTATTATTATTGTTGTTGTTGTTATTATTGTTTTCCTTTTTCAGAATAGATGCTGTTAATTTAAATTACCATATAGGTGGCACCTGTACTCTCAACTGACTAGGGAATATTGCTGAGGTGACTGTTTTGTTGACATTTTTAGGGGAATATCATCAGGCTACATGCAAAAAAATTGTTCTACCTTCTGCTTTTGATAATATTTAGCAAATGGGAATATTTGAGTTATGCAGCTATTTACATTTTTTCTTTATAATTTCAATTAATGAATTCTTGAATTCTTGCCTTTAAACTTTCTCTTCATGTGGTATTAGCGATCTGATCAATACAGAATCCACAGAATTTTGTCTGTTTCAGGTAAATGGTGTCTGTTTAACCAGTTATCTGTAGGCTGATTAAAAGGGGTTTTTTTATTACTTTATTTTTTCTCTCCTCTATTAGAAAGTGACAGTGAGTAATCTATGCAGAAAAGTAGGATATAGAAAACATTATAGAAATTTAAATACAGTTTTTTACATTCTTAAAAGAGAATGTTAATAAGCCCATCTCTCCTGAATACCCTAAACAGAAAAGCGAATATAAACATTTATTATGTGTATCTGAAGTTTTATGTATTTATGTTTTGCCACCAGTATTTACTTGCCTGCAGCACTTCCCCATTGCTAGTATTTCTTACATATCCCATGTCCATTTTCTACTGTGTGTATGGCCATTTAAGGTGTTTTGTTTGCTGCTTTGGTAGTTTTAAGAGCAGTAAGTAATATGAAATGTTAATGAAGTACTTAGTAACCATAATAGAATACCTGCTTGTGCTTTGATTGACAGATCATTATATGAAATAAAAAAAGTCACAGTCAATAAATTCCCAGCCATTTGTCTGGCATAAGTAAAGACAGACTATTAATGCTTCCAATATTTCTTAGAATACCAACCAGATGGAGACTAGTAAGTACCTTGTAAACAAAAATATGACATATAATGGAACATTGGCCTGAAAACTTCAGCATGCTCCATTTATCCACTGCTTAAATAAACTGATTCAGACAATGAAGATCATAAATAGTAATTATTTTTGGCTTACTGGTATTATCCAAAACATCAGTGACCAATATCAAGAATGGACCATTAAAAGAAAGTTTTTCATATTATAAGGGCAAATAATCTGTGTCACATGAGCTAACGCAGCTGTTTCCATAAAGCCTATGCTATAACATGTACATTGTAACTGTGCTTAGAAAAGGTGCTTAATTCAGATGGCTAAGTCAAAATTAGATGTCCAGGATAACATTTTCATGATTAAGAAGTTACATTTCATTTCTAAAGGTGAGCTTGGAGCCTTGGTCTCCTTCTTAATTCTGTCAGTCTGTGATTGAGTTCACAATGCTGTGAATCTCCCTGTTTCTGATTTTCCTTTAAGACTCTGCTGACTTGATCATAGTCAAGCCGTATTACAGAATAGTATGTGGCACTTTGGACAGCTGATGAGCTTTGGCTGAAGTACGGATTGAGTCCTCATCTAAGATTACATTACAAGAAGAACATTTAACATACAGTAAAAATTAGATTCCTAAATTTCAGTGTAGTTTTCAACTCATTTAATTTTAACAGCCTTTGAAATTGTGTTTCTTGTAGCTTAATTTTCAAAATTATGCTCAAATAGGAGCTATTCAGTATCTTTTAAACCAGGTGTTCTATGTAATCGTCTAAATCTGAATTTTAGAGAACACTGAAAATGCTTGCTACCTGATCTTGAAAACGTTGACCTATCTTTTAATTTCATTTGGCAAATTACTACGATAATAAGAACAACCTGTTTCTACCTGAGTATATATATTTCAAAAGAATCTTATAAACAGTTATTAGAGAAGGATTAATATTTATTTTTCTTTTTTTGATTGTTTGTAATCAAGGAAGTCTTTTGAAAGCAGTAACCTTAGTTGTGTGAGTTTTCCTAATTTGGGGGGGGGTGGTGGTGATTCCTGGTAATTTGTAATAGCTATATGGTGACTCCTAAATCACTTGCATGCTTGAAGACAACACAAGCATTTCTCATTCTCTATTACAGGTTCTCAAAATTATAGTGCATGTTAAAGAGCTGGTACTTTGGATGTTATTAAAACACCCCTTCAGAAGCTATTACTGTATTTAGCTTTGATTTGACAAATATTACCTCTTGACACCTTGAGGTTTACCAATAACTCTTTGCATGCTGGAATGTACAACATGCTTAAGAACTGCAACTATTTAATGATGCTTCATTAATTTCAGTGGAATGCTGGGAGGCGTATTTTCAAAATGACATACTGATATCACTGTTCTGGGAATACATCATGTTTTGCAACAATTACAACATCCATAGGGCAATACATCAGTTAACTATGCTCCTCTAGGCCCAGAAAATGAGCTAAATTGCTGTTTCAGAAACAACTTTTCCCAAGCTCG
This sequence comes from Haliaeetus albicilla, assembly GCF_947461875.1. Lineage (NCBI taxonomy): Eukaryota > Metazoa > Chordata > Aves > Accipitriformes > Accipitridae > Haliaeetus > Haliaeetus albicilla. The sequence continues at coordinate 23,588,429 of NC_091497.1, forward strand.
TTTAAAATGAGGAAGGTTGGAAAGGAAACGTTAGTACAGGAATAAATTGAAAGACCAAGTGAGGTATATATAGGTAGAATAGAAGGGCATCATGGGGACCATGAGCAGGATTCTTTCTGTCATAGTATACAGCTAGAGATAATGACAAAAATGTGCTGTAAATAACCTATAGCTACGGAGAAAACTGAAATAAGAAAATAAAACAGTGACTTATGATCTTTGCATTTTAATCGGGATGATAGTTCCACAGTTTTACTTCCAGCTGTGGGGGTAGGGAAAAAACAGAACAAAATCCCTTGGTCAAAAATTCTTTTAACTCCTGATGTCCTGCTGTCCATAGCAATATTCTAAGTTTGTATCCATTTAAAGGTTTTGATCTCTGTGAAATACTGTGTTGTCCCAAAAAAAAAAAAAAAATTGAGTACCAAGGAATACCAAGAATTATTCCTTTATTATTCATACAGACACTCATATATATATTTACTATGCATGTGTGTGTTGTGTATATAAAATTCTTTAGGGTTTTTTACTATTTTTCCCCAAACTTTCATTTAACTCCGCTTAATGTAAAATGACACAGCAGAATCGTCAGGTAGTCAAAAAAAGAAAAATAACCCACTTAAATAGGAAACGTTGTGACCTTACAAGAACCTTTAGTGTGAGGTATGGTATAATGTGTCATAATACTGTGCTGCTTGTGAATTGTTGGGCTTTTATTTGTTGTGGGATGTGTGTGTGTGCATATATGTCTACACATATGTATGCATATCTATAGATGTGAATAGATATATATACACATGTATATAGCTATATATAGATGTATGCATATCTATAGATGTGAATAGATATATATACACACACTTGTATATAGCTTTTTTTTTTTTCCCTCAAGTTTATTAAGGCTGCCATCTTCTCCAGAAGGTCGTACTTTAAACACATTTGCGCACCCACACACAAATACAGAAAATTCCTAACTTTTTATTACAGTAGTGGTAGGGACTTGTTAAGTAATTGAGTTATCTCAAAGGCAAAAGAATTACATATAATATGAAGGAAATATATCTGGGGCCTGCTTCACCTTTTATTGTTATGTAAGCAAAGAGCTTTGAAACTACAGAAGCTTCATACATGTAAAACTGAGATATATGTAAATTGTCCACTATATTTAAAATACAGGAAAACACTGGAGCATAAACAATTGCAAATCATATAAAGTGCGTATTTCCAGTCCAGTGGGCTGATCGGGAAATGTATCTGCAAAAATATTGACAATTTGCTGCAATTCTGGAGACTGGGTAAACTGCAAAGATTTCTTCTCAAATAAGACACAAACAAATTTGGGATGAGCAACAACATCAACATTTCGTTGTTTAGCTGGACTGAAGGAAACTGTGAACATGATGGAATCTCCAAAGTACCTGTGCTTCTGAACTTACTGTGTTTACTGATACAGTGAGAAATCCATTTTATATGTATTTAGCTAATTTAATATATGTCAGTGAGTCCTTTTCATATGTGAAGCTGCACCTCCCAGAGCTGGTAACCAGTCTCTAGATTTATTTGTCTCTTTATGGGTATGTCAGAACTGCCGTCAGAGGGATGACTCCTGTTGACATACTCAACCAAACTTTCAATTCCTTCACTCAGTACTGAGTGTGATAAGACCTACATAATCTTGCAAAATACTTGTTTATGCTAGATTCCCTGTTACCACAGTATGTGAGTCTGCTAGATACAATTAGCAAAGTACAGCTGTGTGAGCTGCAGTGCATGTAGCACGTGCAAACTGCAATGACACCTGTGGTTGAGGAATACGCATACATGTCTCCCCAAAATTGCATGTATGTAATACAGGTAAACATGTATACATTAAAACGATGCCATAAAGCATTACAGATATTTTTTTTTCTCTTTTCTGCCCTTTCCTTCGTGTGAAATTGCTTCATAATCTTAACTTAGCCTACCTGGTGAACATTATTAAAATTAAATATGTATAAAAGGGCCTGTGTTCCAGGATTATCTATCAGTTAATTTCAAAAAACATAAAACATTTTCTTGCTTGTGAAAAAGTGCATATATTGGAGCCTCTCACTGATTGGTGCACTTCAGTAATTAAAAGTGTTGCTGCTATACCTTACTTTACATGATCAAGACCAGAGTCCTTGTAGGTTGTCCTTTGTGTCAATCTGCAATAATAACGCAGATCGTGGTACACATAGAAATGCATTTTCTTTTTCTAAGCTAACCTTTGAGGGAAATGCTGGCCATTATAGGTTTTCTGTACAAAGATTGGGTTAAACAGAGCATACATTTGATTTCTGATATTAGATAATTGAAAGGATGAGGCTCAATTGCTGACAATCCAGAGTAGAAAAATGTGGACCAGTTGAAAAGAGTTCACTACAGGCGAGCTATGAGAAAGATCAGATGTCTAAAGAAAACATATTCCCCGAGGAAAGTTGTAAAGAATGGCAGTTGTTCAGTCTAGACAATACCAAACTTGTGTGGGCATAACAAATAAAGACTCAAATCAGCAAGGGAGATTTAGATTAGACATTAAGGAATATCTTTTAACAGTAAGGATGCTTAAGCACTGGGTTAGAGGTTTGAGGAAGGTTTTGAAAACTTCACTGTTGAGAGGTTTTGAAGTTAGACCGATATCAGCTAGGATAGAAGCAAGCGTAGTTTTTTCTGTAGAGGGGAAAAGGGATAGAAGATGTGATCTTCTGAACTTTGTAATAGCCTTTTTCTTCCATGATTATATACTCTGTGTCTACTCAGGATTGCTTTCAGTCCTCTGAATTAAATAAAATATATAGGGATTTCTTTGTTAGAGGGAGAGAAATGTTTTCTTTGGTGTTTTTACAAAGAAATAAATCTTCTATATGTATGTGTCTATTGTTGCCTCATCATATGCAAATGGGAGACTGGTGAAAATTATTACTCTTAAAAATGATTTTGGGGAAGTATATACACTAAGTTGTTGTTTTCTGTCCTAATGAAATTTGCATTTTTTAAAAATTCCCATAAGCAGGTAGCTGTATATTGCCTTCTGTTACCCTTTCCTTGCTGCTTTTTCTTATAGTTAGGAGAGGATGTTTTGATCTGGTTTCTTGTATTTTTATTTTTTTCATCTGTGTACATGATAATGAAGGGTACATGAAAATAAGAGTTTGGGCATTTGAAGTGATTAGCTATGAAAACAATTTGAAGATGTGACTGAAATTTTATTGGTACTTTGAAAAACATAACATGAAAATAATGATGTTTTGCAGCAGAATTCCCTAGAAACTCCTCAGGGACAGAGCTGACTTAACAGCGCAGGCAGTTCAGTTGGATCGGAACTGTTGAACGATATGGTACTTCTAGGATGAGAAACATGATCCAGCAGCAGGATAGATGATTTTCTCTTTCCCATCCCTAAAATGATTCCTAGCCAAAATGCTGCAGGAAGAAATATGGTTTATATGTAGTGGGTATTAGAACCAGCCTGCGGCTGAATCAGAAAGAATTAATTTAAACAGGGAGGCTAGGAGGGAGTTCTTAGCACCTGAGATGGATATTGGGAGGTTAAAGGGCTAGAAATGGAAGGAAAGACTGTAAATATTGGTTTGACAATGGATTGACAGTGGTCTGCAGGTTACAAAGTTTGGAACTAATAACTTACTGATTTTTTAACAGGATTGTATGTTATGCAGACATCCTTTTACTGATGTCTGCATTTTTCCTAGTCAAATAATATTCTGCATTAATGTGGCATGTCTGTTTTGATTTGGTTTTAAGGGAGCTATTCTAGGGATTTAAATCAAGCAGTGAAATTGCTCCTGCGCTGTATGCAAGTTTGTAAGTGATTAGTAAATAATATAAATACCTATTTCATTCAGTTAATTGACAGAGGCAAAAAGTTGTACAATTGCAGAGACAGGAAAAAACCTCAAGCAATCCAAATGCAGCAGGTAATTATTTTTCCAGAGAGGTAGATTATGTCTGAACAGCAAGAAAATAGATAGAGGAGACTTGTCAGGACACCGAAGGAAGACTGTCCCAAGTGGCTGAGTGATCACAGAAAACAAACTCTCTACAAAAATAATGAGATTGTGTGAAAGGATGGAGATGCACCTCTGTTGGTGGAAAGATGATAGATAATCAGAAAATATAATTTGAGCCAAGTCATGGAGTTTTTATTTGTTGATTGGTTTTAAAGAATTGTGTTTTTATTTAAGCTTTCCTTTCTTACAAATAATTAAGATTGATTCATCTAATGCTTTTATAGCGTGCAAAGTTTTAACCTCTGCATTTAATAGTTTTGCAGCTTATGTAAGTTAAACTGTATTTCTCCATCCTACAGAAAAGATTGGCCTATTAATAGTGTCCTTTTCCACATATGGTATTATATTCCGTCAGTACTTAAACAGGACATGGTTCTTTTTTTATCCTGAATCCCACTTGTACTTCTAAACTGATGATGCAGAGTTATCAGCATTAATTTTCTTACAGAAATCTTGCCAGATCTTTCTCATTGCCTAATGATTATCTGTGCTGTAGCTTGTATTCTATCAGTTTCCCAGAATTCAGTGTTCTTTTAACCTTATTGAGTGATTTATTTTTGCACTCAGCAGGCTCTGAATATTCATTTTTTATATCACAGAATTGGATTTTTACATGCATCCGGTTTTGCCATTTTTAAAGGAATAGAAAGATGTGCAGCCTCTTTTAGACTGTTTGTGGTCTTTTTGCAGAAATCCTCCACATCCTTGCTGATTCTATCATAGGACTTGGGAAGTGTCTCTGAACAACTTGCAATCCATGATTTTTACATCTACCTGGCTTCTTTTAAGTAAAAAAAAAAAAAAAAAAAAATTATAAAATAAAAATAAATCTTCCTTCTCTCTTGAGCTAATGGTATCTTTACAAAATTAAGGAGATTATGCTTCCTCAAAAACATTCATCCTACTTCTGCATCATCCCCACCTTGCTAGTATTGATAGTCATGCCAATAAACCATTACATTAAAGGCCTATGGCTAATTCTTGTATAATTCTGTTGAAGGTTTGAATAAAAAGCCTAAGCATGCTGATGGAAAAATATCATACAGTCTATGCAAGCAAATACCAATAAATTAATATTGAGCTAATTAAGGCATATATGGTAGTATCTGTCCAATATGTGATGGGATAAAGACTGAATACAAATTAATTCATTTACTAGTACATGGGGAAATAGAAGCACCTAGATAATGTGGGGGGTTTTTTTGTTTGTTTGTTTTTTGTTTTTTTTTTCTGTAAGTGGAATCCAAAAACTTCTCTGCAGATGATCAGGAGCTAAGGCAGAGTACTTAACCTATTTGAGATAGCAGGAGAAAAGAGTCTTAGGATCTTCCATTATTTTTAAAAAACAAATTGATGAACCCAAATAAAAATTCAGTATTGGATGAATTTGAGTACTTCATAATAGAACATTAAGAGTTTTGCTGGGAACAGGAAATCTATAAAAGAAGCCTGAAATTGTAACGGATTATATGATAATGCCATTTCTTAGAATTCAATTTGCCAGATAGAAATTTCTTCATGTTTTTCTATCCAGGGAGGTGCTGCCCAGAGCAGGAGGAGTAATTGAAGTAAACTTTTAACATTCTTATTCTGTTATAGACATTTAATGGAGTTTAACTGGAGTTATGAATAGCTAAAATTAATGAACCTAGCATGCCTTTTAAAAGCTGAGGGAATCAAAATGGAAGTCATGCCTTTGATGCAGTATTGTTATGACTAGTTCACCAATACAAAGTTAGCAGTAGCTTTACCGCACTGCAGTGTTCACCTTTCTACTGACTAATCTTTATGCAAGGTTGTGAGCACTGTGTGTTCTGATACCTGTGAGATTCAGAAGTGTAAATAGTGTAGGGTTTTTGGAGATGAGTAAGACAGTCTTGACCTATGCTTTTGGAAAGTAAAAAATGCAGAAAAACTCAAAGGTGTGATTTTTGCAATTTATACAGATACTGTCCCTGTGATTAAAATCTCTGTGGAACTTGCTTTAGTTTCTTCCTGAAGATGAGAAGTAATCTTACTCCATCAAAATACTTTAACATATTATTCACAGTGGAGGTAGGATATGAATTCATGATTACAAGAATCGACAGTCATTTATAATAAATGTATCATTAGTATTTGGCATTTCCAGATATTAAAAAATCCTCCAAAATGGTTAATCCCAAATCAGCTGAAGGCAAATGAAGAACTACAGTGGTTTTAGTGAGCTTCTCTTGTACCCCTAATACATCACATTACAAATTGAAACCCTATTCTGTTGCATGTTAAAGCAGTTCAGTATGTTTGCTACGGCATGCTGGAAAATGTTTTTGTTCTTTAGAAGCTAAAGATACTTACTAAGCCCTTTTTGTCCTTTACAGCAGTTCACTCAAAAACTCTTAAGTGTGATTTCTTGTCTGTATCAAACATATTAGAGATTTTTTCTTAGACGTCCGGTGGGTTCTTGGACAGAAACTATCAGGATTGTAAGAGTCTACTAAAGAACATAGACAAGCACAAAACAAAAAGGAGACATAGTAATACTTGTGAACAGCAAAATCTTTGGTGATTCAGGCTGCAAAGAATTCTTGAAATCAGCTTTTACTTCTTTAAGACTCCAGTGCATCTAATGTAATTACAGTATCTTACTCTTTTCAGTCATTGAGATGAGCAAATTATAATTTTGGTGATGTGAGTGAAGAATTGATTCTTATTAATCAACAAAGTACTTTCATCAAGGGTGCTCTGTGGTAGGGATTATGTATTTTTGTATAGAAAAGAAGCAGGTTTTTTAACTTTTACATAGCAGCCATTTCTCCTAACTTTACCTTTGCTCCGCTTTCACCATTTCTTTTATTTTACAGCTTTAGGAACATTCCAGGTAAATTTAATGTAACTCTGGAAGCATGAGGAAAACACAGTAACAGAGATGTTTTCTCAGTTTTCTCACTCAAGACTTTGAATGTTAATCTCATTTTTTTAGAATGAACCCATGTACAGTATTTGTCCCTCTCAGCCTCCAACTGTCAGCACAACTATGAGATTCGAGGCTTTTCCATCCTAAAGTATACCTTAAAATAGCTTGACTGTTTGATACAGATCGTGGCAAAATAAACAAAATTGAGTCCTGGAAATGCATGGAAGTTGGCATGAATCTATCAGCTGTTGACAGATCAGGATTAGATGGTTGACTTTTAAAAGGGATTTGTTCTTCTCATCACACCTATTTCCAGTTTTCAGATTATATTCCTGGTAGGTTACATTTCTGAGTTGTTCTGATGTTTCAAAAGCATAGAAAATAAAATCTCTACTACATATTTCATATACTTTATTGTTGTCTTGTACCAGCTTGTAATTCAGAAAACTTTCTGTGTATTGAAGAGAGCTATCTACCTCTATTTCATTTTATTTTATTGTCTGGTTGCTTTTTTGGTTTGCCTGGGTATTTAGCTGAATGTTGTATGTTGGCTTTGGCTCTGCTGTGGAATCTAAAAAGCTCAAAACTTTGTTTAGAACTGTTACTTGTGCAAAGCAATTGTAGAATTACAAATAGACACAAATAATTATCCTAAGCCTGGGGAATACTAGAAAGTTGTCATCTCTTGTATTTGATATAAGTGAATTGTGTAAGCCTCTTACATTTTATGTAATTTAAATAGGTGCTCAGTTTGAAACATGCTGATTTCCTTTGGTGGACTAGCGAGCTTCCACATCCTTTTAGGATCAAAGATGTATGGAAAAGAGAAATATATACTTTTAAAAGCTGCGAGGAAATACATTATTAAGGACATAGAAAGACATAGAAATTAACTTAGTCCAGAGGTAAAGAAAAACCCAACTGGATAATGTGGAGGCCTCTATTTCTAGATATTGGACAAGGTCTTTCACAACAGTTTTAGGAGACTACACAAAAGAGAGTAGGTAGTTTGAGATAGAGTGACAAATAGTATTTTAAGGACAGTTTGATTTTAAAAAAACCTAAAAAATTATTTAAATTCCCTGATTAAGAAGTGCATAGAAAGCTTCTCTTCTATAGTATTTCCCCCTTGTATCTTCATCATAATGACATTTAAAGTCCAATTGTGTTTTTAAAGTGAAAAACTTTGTCTTAAGATCTATGAGCATGACAGAACGATGCTGTACGATTTTCCTTTGAAGTTCAGAAAAAATTCTTCTCATCTCATTGTGTGACAATTTCTTAATGAGAAGGAAGATATTGCTGGAGTGGAAGCTCAACGATTTTCTGTGTGAGTGGCAAGGGTTTCCTTTGAGTTAAAAAGACTGTGAAAGCAAACTGTAATGTTCATATTGATCTAGATGCTATCTATAGCTGTCTTTATTATGTTTGCTTATTTTGCCATAATTTATTTATGACTAAATTACTTGGTGGAGTTTCAGGAAGACCAAAAAGGGATTTTCTGGTTATTAAGAAAAAGCCCACAAAACACAACCCAAAAACTTATTTTAATTGTTAAGAGCTTTAATAGTATAAGAGGAAACTCAAGGGGGTAAAAAGAGCGGATATGACAAATATAATATGTAAAAGACCTGCCTTAGCATAATACACAGGTAACAATCAGATTACTTAGGAACAGATTATAAAATTGCATGTTGTTCAAATGAAGTCTTATCACCACTAAATTATTTATACTTCAGTTTGAAAAGTAAATAAATGCTAAGGGCCTCATACTTTTTTCTTTCTTCAGAAAAGACAAATATAATCTCTTGCTATCAAAAGCTCTCCATCATTTATGAACTAGATTTCAGCCTGATTTGTTTGAAATTAAATTGCTTAATATATTTTATGCACAATCTGGACACCCATGAGGGAAAAAAGTAATCAGTTATTGTTTCATTGGAAAAATGCAGTTTTATAATAAAAAAAAGTTAAAAAATCATTCAGGACTAAACTTTTCCCATTCACCTTTGCAGTAACTCTCCTGAAGACAGTATAAAGCTGTAGATCCAGCATATCATGACAGACAGATGTTGATACCAGCAGTTGACACAGTACTGGGCCCTTCATGAGCAAATATCAATTCCCTCCTCTGCAAAACCAACCTATGTCAAATATGTTGAAGTGCTCTATCTGAGCAGCCTTTCCGTGAGGCTCCGGCACTTGCCAGTCTCGGTCTGTTTGATTACCATCAGACTCTTCTTTGCTCTGCGAAGTTAGGCACACCTGTGCAAAGCGGCTGACGTAGTCTCAGGAGCAGACCTGCTGCTCACACAAATTGTCACAGTGCTATTGACTTCACAGGAGCTATGATAACAGTCGCTGCCTTGTTTGACTGCTGTCTTATTTGAGAGGATAATCTGATTTAGCAGTGATTTACATTGTCTTTGCAGGAGTGTAAATGATTACTCAAGGTAAAACGCCACAGAGGATCAAGTCTCACTCCTTGAGAATGCTACATTGAAGAGAGAGACTTTTTTGATACACATGGTGGAACTTAACACATAAACAAATGTCTTTTCAGCGTACATGCTTTCTAATTAGGGGGTTTCAGAGTTACTGTTTTATAAACAACTTTTTTCATGGTCACACATGGAAAAAACCTGCAAAAAACAGGAGGAGAATTGTCACAGTGCAGTATCTTTTCCAAAATATATACTTTTTCCCTCATTACATGAGTCTTCAATTTGTATTAATTAAAGCTACTTCCTGGGTGGTCAAAGATACAGGGTGGAAATTTCGTTAGGGTGTTTTACACTATAGCTAAACACCCTGGTGTTTTATTGCCAATTTTCACATTTTCACTGCAGTTCCTCATTGCTTTGGTGGGCTGTGAAATTATTCTTTACTCCTATGAAATGAGGTAATGTACTGTAGTCTGTTAAATGGGAGATCTTTTTTCCGAGTTCCGATTTCAAAGTTTAGTGTTTATGCTGTTTACATTTAAAAATAGTCTTATTTCAACTCTGCAACAAAAGAAATGCATAGACGTCATCATTTCACCACTTAGGCCACTCTGGTTGAAGTGCATTCCCTCCGGTGTTAACCTGGGTGAAGTAATGAATAAGTCTAACCTGCGTCTCAGAATGTACCCATTAACCAGAAGATCCCCTCCAAAGGTCCAAATCAAACAAAAACCCTGGAAGTCCAATAAGGTAAACTACAACGTAGCTTGTTTTAGAGTTTGCACCACTGCCTGCAGGCTAACAATTTTCTACGAAGATTGGCTTTTAAAATCCTAGTAAACCTTCCAAACTCTGTGTTGGTTCTTAGTCTGTGTTTTTTCCTTTGGAGGGCTGTGGAACTAGTTTTGTGATATGGTTTAAATCAAAAGTTATTAAAGATAAAGGGGACATTGTAAAAGGAAAGCAAAGAAAACAAAAGCAAAGAAAAAAGAAACCTGACCAACCCTATACATTACAAAGTTGACCTTGCATTAGCTTCCCTCTGGCAAAGAGAAGATATTATTGCACTGGAAATTGGTTGCCTCTGATTAGCCTGGGTAGGAATTATCTCACCCAACTCATTTGTCTAAGAATTGTTGTCAAATTGTAAACTGGACATCTAGCTCCTCCTATGGTCAGTGGAAAGAAATTGACACCAGGTAAGTAATACCCTTCAAAAACAGGTGTCTGAGAGTGGTGGGGAGTCCCTGGAAGAAGGCTTTGGACTGGGTAAAAAGGGAGCCTGTATATGTAGTTGAGACTTAGATCACTAATCTTAGATGGGTACGGCTGAAATGCTTTGCTGCCAATTAGCCGTAATGCATCCCTTGCTGCATATATACAGTATCTCATACTTAAGATACGTATCAAGTACCTGATGTTAGAACTCAGTATCATTTTGCAGTTGAGTTACAGGACTAATTCACAGAAGTATTTAAGAATACCTGACAGAGGGGACATCAAGTATTTTTCCTTTCTTTCCTGATGTATCTCTAAGAAGTTTGCTACCTTTTTTCTTGTTCAGAATTTGAAAGGAAATTTTGCTTTCTCCTTCCTTATCAATGTGTGTGGGGAGGTTGTGTTTTGGTTCTTTTGGGGTTGTTGTTTGTTTAGGGTTTTTTTTGTTGTTTGTTTTGTTTTGTTTTGTTTTATCTGTACCTGGTATTCTTGGAAATCGTATGCTTACATTGGGAATATCTGTTTTCTGATTCATTTGGTCACAGAAGTATTCAGACCTTTCATACCAGTTTTCCCTGTTAGAAAGTATAAGTAATGAATTCCAATGCCTTTGCCGCATAGTTCTTTGAATACTGTCATGATAAAAATATTTACCACTGTAGAAAATACTCATAGTTTTTGCTAAGGAAAACTTGAAAAAAACACAGGTTTGAAGTTGAAGAAAAGCTTGAGACATAAACTTCGTAGAGGTAATATGCTGTTACATACTAACTGTTAATTAAGAGCAGCACAAGGTTATGTTGCGTTTTGTTTGTGATATCAGGCTGCCTGTTACAGTCGGTAAAGAGGAACAGCTTTTGGATACATAGGCCTCTTCTTGATCCTATTATGTACAGTACCAGTGCAGCTGTTTGTGAAAACAGTTAACTCAAAGTACAGTACTTAAACCTTCTGGAATCAATTTTGTGTTCAATTACCTGTGCTCATACAGCTTTAGGTTAAAATAATAAATTTCTGTTAAAAATAAACCAAACAAATTTTACAGATGCATTCTGCAAAACTGGGACTTAGAACAAAATTAAAGACATTGCCAAGGGGGTGAGCAATGTCTTGTTTTAGAGGAATTGCTATAGTGTCGTATGAGTGATATACCTATTTTTTATTTCACTGCTGTGGTGGGATAGCCTTGGCTAGGGGACAAACTCCCACCCAGCCGCTCAGTCACCACTCCTTCTCTGGGGGAAAGGGCGAGAAAATCATCCGAGAAAGCTGGTAGGGTGAAATAGAGACAGGGGGGTTGCTTACTAGTTACTGACTTGAGGAAGGTTTAATTTCTTGCCCATTAAAGTAGATTTGGGTAGTAAGAAACAAAACCAAATATTAAACCACCACCACCACCCCCCACCCTTTACCCATGCCCAACTTCGTTCTTGGCTCCTCTGCCCCCCCCATACACCCCCCCCAAGTGGCACAGGAGGATGGGGAATGGGGGGCTGTGGTCAGTCCCTAACAGCTCCTCTCTGCTGCTTCTTTCTCCTCGCACTTTTCTTCTTCTCCAGCATGTGTCCATCTCACAGGCTGCAGTTCCCTTAGGCTAAACCTGCTCCAGCGTTGGCTTCTCTGCTGGCTGCAGGGGAATCTCTGCTCCATGACCTGCAGCACCTTCTTCCTCTCTTTCTTCTCTCACCTTTGTATTCATAGGGCTGTTTTTCACACTTTTTCCCCCCCTCGCTACTCTCTTGTCCAGTGCTTTGCCCTTTCTTAAATGTGTTTTCCCCAAGGCACCACCAGCTTGGCTGATGGCTGGAACTGTGTCTGGCACAAGGCAGCCCTGTGCTACCAAAACCTTGCCATTTACACCCAGTAAACTGCCCGCAGAAAAAATAATGCCATACATAACTACCTTAAATACTGCAAAAGTTCCGAGTGAACATTTCTATGAGATTTCCTTGGAGTAGCAAATAGACCCTTCCTAGCATGAAAAAAGATTTGAGAGTGAGGTTGAAACAAAGGCAGTGTAAATTTCCCAGTGCCTTTGCAGTATGAATTTAGAATTCAGTCCTGTTGAATTCTCAGGCTAACAAATTACTGTTTCATCAAAAAGATGTGAATTTAGGAGGGAGAGAAGGTTGTGAAGGATTTTCATGTTTTGCAATCATATGTGGGGTTTTTTTCTGTTTTAGATAGTTATATCTGTGTATGCAAAGAATGAAAGTCTCTGATCCCTGTAAGTAATTTTTCACTCCATTGCTAGAAGAAATGTTGACGTAATTGCAGTTTCGGTAACAGTCAATGAGTATTTGTGATTGCAAGTTCTGTGACTACTACACAGAACCATATATTAACCAATATATAGAACAACATCCGTATTTGCCTGATCATATTTTTAAGAAATTATAGAGTCCCTTAGTCTCATTTAAAGATGCTGTAAAAATAGCTGCAATGAACATACTCCCTGCTCCCCACCCCCCGCCCCCCCCCAAAAAAAGAAAAAAAGAACAGTAGTACTATGACTGTATAAATGGGGGAAAAGGCATAATTTACATTCGTTAACCTGACTGGGGTTTGACAATTAAATGTAGCCCTTTTAACTGTTATCTTTTACAGAAATTTTCAGTTTGCACATTTCCTAAGATTGTGCTATTGTATCGCGGTGTAATTTTTTTTCTTTTTCTTACACTTCATGTTATGAAAGGATTGTTTGTGAATCTAATAGTCAAAGAAGAAGCCCCTCTCTGTTATTCACCTCAAAAACAAAAGAAAAGAAATCTCCTTGCCCTTGCCTGTGCCTCTGAAAGCAAGGCTAGCCTAATCATTTGTATCTAAGGTGGGTGACTTGTGTGCAGTTGACATTCATAATGGTACATCTGAAAAGCACAAGTTATTTCCAAACTAACTTGGTCAAGATTATGATGAAAGTAATCACATGATTAGACCTGGTATTAACATCGTTAGTGATAACATCTTAGAAATGGTTTAATTGTTGATGGTATAGGAGACCTTTGTCTAAATCTTAAAATATCTCCATATTGCAAGACTGTGTAATTAAGGCAGTGACTAAACATGGTCCTTGCAAAGTATAAATTGTATTTAAATGCATATTATTCTCCAGGTTTTGTGGAGGGTTTTTTTTTCTTTATTGTTTGTGCAAGTTATTTCAGATGGACAGCCAGATGAATTGAAAAAACGATAGAGTGAGACATGGAAAACAATCAAGGTATTTTCCTTTTCCTAGCTAACCTTTCTAAAATCATGCTTGATCTTCAGAAACAAAATGAAAAGTGTTCTCTTCCATTAATATTGAGAAAATATTTCCCCTGGTATACAAGAAGTAGCGATAGATTTAAATAACATTGTGCATAGAAGAATTCTCTGTGGGAAGCTTTTATTTCTTCTTGCAAGTAGCTAGTATATTATCTCCTGAATAAGTATCATGGCTAAGTAAGTAATCCATACACATGCACAGCGTTTTAAGAAGGTGTGAGCCAGTCCACTCGCAGAATAGAAAGAGGACACTTGGGGCCCAGATTCATGTCACTTAATATGAGGCACTTAACTGAGACAGCTGAAACACGAGCGTAGGTGCTCCAGGTTTCAGTGGTCAGAGTGTGACTGAGATCTGAATTGGCTTATCGAGATACCTACCTGTCATTGCTGACTATCCAGGAAGCGTAGGAGGACAAACCTGGGTATTTTTAAAGGCCCTGCTTAGATGTTTTTGATTCCAGTGGTTTGGGGCTTTTGTTAAGAAAGGCAGGAATAGCATGAACTATGATTTTTCTTTTCACCTAACCATCTGATATTGTTGACATAACGACAAAAGTAACAATAACTGTGTTTGAGTTATCTCAAGGAAGTGAGCCTGAAAGCTGTGTCTCTAAAACCACTTTAGTTAAAGGTTAATGTTCATTAGTGTGGAGTCAACAGCACTCTGATAAACCTCTTAGTTTAAACTAAATGACAGAACAAGAGCTAGTAGTACACTAGTGAGCATTACAATAAAACTTGATGCATTGCATTTATAAAAATAAAAACAACAGGCTTTAGAAAATGGGATAATGCTTGCATTTGATATATTACAACTGGACTTTTATTCCCAGTTCTTCTTGCGGTCTCATATGCAACATTTCTGTTGCTTACATTGTATAATAAACGAGTGCTGGATTTCATTGCTTAAGATCAAAAGATGAGACCCAGGTGGATAAAGGTGAGAAAATGCATGGGTTAGCTCACAATAGCCTGCAAAAGGGTGGTATGTTTGGAGAGGGGGAAGAGACAGCGCACGGTACATTTTCTTGGTTCTGTAGGTATGCACAACTGACTTGCCAAGTGCAGGCTATTTGGCAGATCTACTCCAGCAGTGATTTAAAGCAAGACAGGAACTAACCTCAGGAAGAACAAAGCAAATGTTCTCTACACTGAAAAAAGTATTAATTTAAACTAAGGGTGAGCAGAGGCCAACTTTTTTTCTAATCTGCACGCCAGCCTTTTTTCTAGACAGTTACTGGGATCTGAACCCCAGATCAAAAATAACTTTTAGACTGAAGCCAGTCAGCGTTTACTCTAGCTAATCAGCACGATAACATTTTCTTGAATTACTTTACTAATAAACTCAAAGCACAGCAATAGCTTTTGGAGGATGAACATGGAATAGGAATGAAAAATAAGTAAGACTCTGAGAAATATGAAGGACCAGACCAGTCTGAATTTAAAATTAGTTCTGGATTTCCATTTAGGACAGCTCGAGTTTTATTCCTGCTTTAATACTTCAGAATGATAATTGGTTAAACAGTAAAATTCCAATTCATAAGTGAGGGTTTTTTTATCATGGCTCCTGTTCTGTAACCCATGAAGGAGATTATAATGAAAAAAATAGTTGTTTCATGAGCTGGAAAGGGATCATGAAAAGTGAGAGCTAAGAAACAGGTATAAAGATAAAATAAAGCTGTTGCTTTGGTAGTTTGGATCAAATCTCACACATATCTAGCTGTTCACAAGCAGAGGTTAAGTGCCTATTCCAACTCCTGAAATAATCAATAACAACAAATATTGCAGTCAACTTTCTGTAATAACTTCAGACATTTCAAACCAGAAGCACACATAAGAGAACTCTAAAGATTTTTAAACACATTGCAAGTAAAAAAGTATTATATTGATGAAAAATTGATTATGATTTTGATTATTTGTGTGTCCAGGTTTCCATAACTGCTGACAGTAGAAGGGACTTTTATGCTTCATTTGAATAGTACATTTATTTGAAATAACAGTTTTAAATATCACAGTATTATGTTTGGATTAATGGTTAAGGCCTGTGGATGCCTTTTCTTTTCAAAACCCCAAGAAGTTGAAAATTTCCCCATGAATCCTCTTTAGCTTTTAGGGTACTCCCACAAACCGGTATTGTATTTTTATGGTTGATCTCATTTGAGTTCTTTCGCCAGGTGTGCTGTATTGAGGACTTTGGATTCCTTTCTCATTTTAGATACTTAATCTCACATTTTTACTCCTTGTTTAAACAAATTTCTAGAGCTGAAAGCATTTCAAGGTCTATTTCCTCTCTAGAAGATAACAGTGTACCAAATATTGTCTGGCTTCCCTATTTTAATGTATAATATGCCAAACTGGTACACAATAGAACTCTAATTCAAGACTGAGTGTGATTTTTTTTTTTTTTTTTCCTCTTAAGAACTGTGTAGACCAGTATAAGAGTTAAGGACAGAAGAGGTCTGGTGACTCAGCTTGAGGAGTGAGGAGCATTGAAGTGTCAGTGTACGACAAGTATTTTGGTGCCAAGTTCCTTCAAAGATGAGAATTAGCTGTACTTTCAATTGTTTTTCATTTCCTTGTTGTTGTAGCAGAACTGTAATTGGTTTCTGTGGGCCCAGAACATCATCCTCTCTAACACAGCAACATTTCCTTGCACATATAAAGGTGATGTACCTCTTAATATAAAAAGAAATGTAAACACACTACAAAAGTCTTTCAGTAAGTAATTCCAATAAGTAGAGCGAAATGTTATTTGTCATTCTTTCTCCGTATATATTTATATATTTTATAAATATATTTATCTGTTTTATAAATACATAAAAAGCCATTCTTTGTATATCTCTGTTTCTCACAGCAACAGCAATTGGCAGTCAACCATTATTTTTGTACAGTAAGACGGTCCTTAAAACTTAAGCTGTTCTTAAAACTGGATGGTGTAATTGACCACTCCAGTGACTGAAATAAGTTAAATTTAATTGGATCACCTAAACCCAATGCCTCACTGTAGCACTCTATGAATTTGGAGATACTGTTTTTTAAAGTGTTTTATGATGTTCTATCATTTGAAAATGACATCTGAAACACATTTCCCTCTGATCTTGAGACATTCCACTTTCATGGGTATGTGTGTGCATGTGTAAATTCATATTTTTAGGCATCTGTATTTATAGTTTTGTGTATCAATTGATTTTTAAGTCAGTCAGTGGGAAAAAATAGGGATTCCATAGACATCATTTGTAGAATGTTCAAACCCAAATTGGTATGTTTTCTTAATAACAAAACTTGTTTGGTTAACTGGTTAATTTGGGCACTCTGAGAGTGCCCCTGTTTAACCAGTATGGCCTTTTTTTAATAATTTTTTTTGGTGTATGTTTAATACTGGCTGGTGTATGGCCAATCAGACTAATCAGACATTTGCAAATGGAAAATAATAAGTGTATCACTCACACCACCTCCTGCCGCCACTTATTGTTCTGTATATGTTCTGATGCTTTGCTGAAAATGGTTAAGTTCTTACACTAAACTTGCAAGATTGTTCCAGAAACAAATTAATGCCAGTGTTGGTAATTTGTTGGCATTATTTTTCTTCAATAGTATTTACCTCTTACTTCTACTTACTACAGCTTGTTGCATTTCCATAGTAATTTCTCTACTCCCTTTGCTTTAGTGGTTTTAAATTCTACACAGACTATATGCACCTCTCCTACTGGCATGTCTGTTGCTGTTCTCTGAACTTCCTTTCAAGAAAAGGATGATGAACATGTGACTGAGCTACAGTTGCAGTAAGCTAGAATAGAAGAGAGAATATTTGCTTTTTATTCCATGGTGCTTTTGTTACTGGAGTCTAAGGTTGTATTGGAAAACACATAGCCAATTTCCCTCTGTTGGAGAGTATTTTTCAACATCAGCGCTAATAAAATTTTTAGCTTCCATTAAATATCAATGTTTAGAATTATTTCACTCCAGCTGTTATTATCAAATGGAACTTGTTGTTGTCCATAGTTTTAACTTTCTTTATAAGAAGTTCATTTTCTGTGGCAATAAGGTCATCTGTGATTTTTGTTACTTTTTTAGAAGGATAGTACAAAATGTTCTAAATCCCCGCCCTGTTCTGAACAGAAGATATATCCAGCTATTATTATCCAAAGTTGTCCTTTTCTTGGACTATGCTTTTGTTGTTAACTCAAATGACACCAAAACATATTTATCTTCCTAATTTAATTGTTTTCACGTGTTTCCTCACAGGACCTTTCCTGTCCCACCTTCTGCTTTCTTCTCTCTGGTTAAGCATTCTAGCAGCAATCACATCCTAAGAGGTATTAATAAGGGCCACCTGCCACTGTGACTCATTTAAAATGTCTCTGCACAGTCTAAGATGAGAGATAATAAATATGTCCAGGCCATGGGGGATCAGAACAGAGCCATGAGACAGTATTGGTCAGCATGATGGGCAGTGGTCTCAGCATGAGAGCAACCTAACCTTATGCTCCATTATTCCGCTGTGTAAATGCTCAGCAAATGTCACAATGCTGTCCGTACGCTGTAAGCAGTTTATGGCAGGTGGCACATGCTGCTGCAGGTCTGCACGTAACCACTGCAGTGTTAGCTTTTAACAAGTAGTTTTTGATACCCCCCAAAACATTTCTGAACAGTTGCTGAAGTCTTTTCTACCAAAAAAATCGCAACACTTCTTTTGTATATTTTCAATAAAAAGTTAGACTTGCTTTTTTTCTTGGAGGAGAATGGATAAGCCTCTTCCTCCTGTAGTTTTGGAATATTAATTCATTCAGTCATACTTCCAGCTCTAAGCATCCCTAGCTAAATTACTTACTTAAACTACTATTCCTTCTATCCGTTCAGCACTTTTTCTGGAAAGGTTTTCCCATTTCCTTAGTAACATTTTCTCTTTGATGATAGTACATGTTACCCCGTTAATGTACAAATTTTATTTGCTTTAATCTAGCGTGCAGTTGAAGAGGATACAAACAAGCAGTGGATATAACTTTGTGAAACCTTTATGTAGTGGAGGGCATGGCAAAGGCACTTGTCTTTGCAGATGGAGAACATGTGTCTGTTTCACACCCAGAGCATAATTTTGTACATGGCAAAGAAAGCATTCTTGCCATGTTGTCTCACGTTTCTTTTTCTTTTCAAATTTTTTTGTTTAAGTTGAAACAAGATCAGACATTCTTCAGAGAGTCAAGCTAATGCAGTGAATCTGATTTTGGTTTGTACCCAAAAATAATAAAAAAATTAAAATAAAACCAGAACCATTGTTTAACAATAATGAATTTAAAAAAACACTCCAAACCCAAAACCCACCATAATTGGAAAACACTACTGAGAAAAGCTGAATGCTGCTGTACAAGAAAATAAGTTTTATTCTTTTAATAAAATACACTAAATAATATGGAACATTTTCTTAAGTCTTAGATTTGACTTTCTAGCTGATTTGCTGGGGTTCTGATGTATGCCTTCTATTTATTGTAGTATATTTCTTCTGAAGTATTGAAAAGTTCCTTTCCAAATGCTCCTGGCATTAGAAACAAATTTGGAGAATAAAAATCTGAAATAAAGCAACATGATATCTTAATCAGCCCTGAATTTACAAAACGTAGGGCACACAGCAAAGTCGCTGCCACTGAAAGGAGTAGTTCTTAGGTGCAGAATGCTTCCTACTTCTTCATATCAGCCTCCAGAGAACAAGGATTCAAAAAAGGGCATCAAATTCAGTCTCAGTTGCACCGTGGAATAACATGAATCATCATTTTTTTTTTTCGCAATGTGAACATTACATTCCTGTAGAAATTCTGTCAACTTTGCTTAGATGAAACACTGAATTGGCAATAGCTGCAAATTAAGTAGTGTGGTATGATAGGGGGAGTGAAGGCTTGTCTGGAAGAGCAAAAGATACATACTAGTAAGACTGCTCATGTAGTAGATAAAACTCTTCTTCTCCCCAGTTTGAGCACTAGGAATGTTATTAGTCTTAGAAGCATTATCTGTCCTTTGTAACATCTGTCTGACTGTAAAGCAGATGCTGGTTTTATTCTACTTTTCTCAGGCAATCATTTTCTACTTTCTACGCTTCTTTCTTTACGATGTCACTCATCATTTGGAAATGATCAGAAGCGTTCCTTGCCACCAGCCCAGCCCAGCTTAACACTTTTAGAACTTTTCTCTGTGCCTCTGGAGAGCTAGCAGATAATTTTGGGTTATTCAAGTATACTGATTCAAGGACTGAGTGCAGGTGTTCATTCAGTTGGCCCATTTCCTTTCTTACCGAGAAATGAAAAGATGCTGTTCACCCGTTGGGAAAAATGTCTTTGTCAAGTGGCCATATAAATCTTTGCAGGACAAATGTTATTTAACATCTTAGGCGTGGGGCATGTTGTCAGAAAGACATTTTGTGGTATTTTCCTACTTCATTAAGTATCGGAAAGGGAAAGGGAAGGAAAAGGGAAGGGAAAGGGAAAGGAAGGAAAGGAAAAAGGAAAGGAAAGGAAAAAGGAAAGGAAAGGAAAAAGGAAAGGAAAAAGGAAAGGAAAGGAAAAAGGAAAGGAAAGGAAAAAGGAAAGGAAAGGAGAAAGGAAAGGAAAGGAGAGGAAAGGAGAGGAGAGGAGAGGAAAAGAAAGGAAGATAGTAGGGATTTTGTTTGTTTGCAGCTTCAGCTTGTCAGGGAAGTACAGTGTAAGTACCATGTAGTAAGGGTCTCATGTAGCAGAAAAAGGTGGAAGAAAAAGAACCCAAAGCTATTTCATATGCTAAGTTAAATGCTTGTGACCGAGATGCAGTTAAAAGAGCAATTGTATCATTTGCAACCAGAACTTCTTAGAAGGTTTTTGTCACCGATCCGTTGCTTCAGAATAAGCCTTCTTTTCCTGAAACGGTATATAAGTTGTCAAATGCTATAATCAACCAGCTCATCCAGGCTTATGGCAAAATTAAAAAGCCCTGGGGATTTTCTCATGGCTAAAATATTCTGTCTCACTTTTGATCACATCCCAGAATGTACTGTGACCTCTTAAGTTGTGACAAGACTGCTTCTACTTTGTCATTTTGTGGAATTATAATCGACTTCTCAACCCAACCCCATAAATGTAGTTGGGGGGCAAGTTTCCGTCTACAAGCTTAGTTTCACTGAAGCATGTGGAGTCCTGCATGGTCTCACTAGAGCAGGCAGACGCCAGAGTTTTAGCTGTAAGGCAGAGTTTTCTGTATGCAGGAGATTGCATCCTTCCCACTTGCATGTGGTGCCCAGAGCGTAATTCTAGAATTAGTGCATTATCCCTAGGGTATTTGTAATTTTAACACACATTTTTCCATACTGTCCTCCTATGTATGTGCGTATTCTTCAATACATAAAATGTGTGTGTATATTAAGTTCATGGGCATGTGTCTACCCATGTGTATAAATTGCCACATAGGAAGCACTGTTTACTGTTTTCTTTCTCATCTTCTGAAGTTTCATTGCCAATAATAGTGACTTAAAAATATCATGTTCACAAAAATTATCAAATAAAGTTTAAAACAGTTTAAATATATGTCCATTAAAAGAAATACTTCCATGGTATTTGCCTTCTATGAACATTAATCTCTTTGATTTTCTTACTTAGACTGCTTGACTCTCTTGCTATACCAAATAAACACCTCTCAAAAAAGACAAGGGGAACACAATTTGAAAAGGGCAAGGCTGAGCAAAGCCGGTCTGAAAATACTAACCACCTGCTCTTGTGACACATCCAGTATGATGAGACTACATTTTCTTTTGGGCTTAATATTAGATGATCCTCAGAGATGTCCAGTATATAGTCTTTACAGAAGTCTGCCTCAGACTTGTCCTGGCTAGGTATTTGTATTTGGGTGAAGAATAATTCCTCCCCGCAGATGAGCACAGAGCGAGAAAACTGACTATGGATAGCAACTTCTGTTCCTCCACCAGCTCTTGATGGTTGCTCATCCCTGCATAATTGTTTGTAGTGTTTCATGAAAAGCCTGCTAATCCCTATAGGTTGTGTAAAGCGATTCCCTGGGGATGATCTAATTGAAGCAATTAAGGTGGGTTTATTATCGCTGTTTAGTAACTGGACCCATAGTCTTCCTGTTGTATTCTCAGATTGAAACAAATGCTGGCTAGGAAGAGTGATGGGTATTTCTTCTTCACAAGTGTGGACAGAATTAAGTAGTATCAAAGCTAAGGTGATAATCAGATGGGTGAGTCAGGGGTTAATTTGCAATTAGAAGGTTTTCAAATTTATTAGCTGCTTCTCCCTTAATTAAATTTCTGTTGAAGGTCAGTTTTTGCCTTGATGGTCTCTTTATTTTATCTGTTAAAAACAATGGCTCTGATAAAAGCTTTTACTGAAACCCAGAACAGAGCACAGGGAAAACTTAAGGGAGCATATTAGCATGTAAAAGTGAGGGATCCGTCTCCAAGGTGACAAATTTCCTGAAGTCCTGTAGCTTCAGCAGAAGTCAGTGATAACTAGGCCCGTGCCGGTTAGGGCTGTAGTACTGTGGTACTGCCTCAGAGGGACTGACATAAAACTCTGGACGACTTGGTGCCACTTGCTCTTTTAAGCTCTACCATTTTGTTATGTTAGCTATCAGGTATATTGAGCGGATATCTGAAGGTCTGCTTTTTATCCAGTAAAAATATGTCTGTGATAACACAGAGTTCCTGCCTTAATATTTTGTCTTTCCCTCTAATTCTTTGGAGGTGAGCTCTGAGCTGTAAAACGTAAATGCAGGTAGCAGACCCTTTCTGTTGGCTCCTCTAAGCTTACCAGCCTTTAGCTAACACAATTTTAGCAGATTATAGTATTTCTCAGATTGCCACACCCTTTTAAATTACGTTGGGTCTCCACAAAGATCACAAATGAGACGTTAATAACATGTCATGTCAGTAAGAGTCAGTAGGAATAAGAGTGTCCAACATACCTTTCCCAGTCCTTTTGTCAGAATCGGGAGCTTAGGCTGTCACACAAAACTTTTGAGAGGATTATATCTAATACCTGCATATAATACTTAGTTAAAGCAGGCTTCAGCCTAATAGATCCAGAATGTTTTAGGTCATTGAACTATTATGAAGGCCTTGCAATTTTTGGTAGGCTCCAATGCTGTCTTGTCACTCTTTTAAATCTCAAAATGCTCTTGAAAACAGGCTATTTATAGTTTGTTGAACTCACTGCAGAGCCACTTGGCCTGTGAATAACCAAGAACTACTACTCAAAGCATGACCCCAAAATAAGACACATCTGTATTCAGGGTCATGTTTTCCAGGGTCTGTATTTCTTCAGGGACATGTTTTCAATTGGAAAACTAAGAAAAGCAGTACAAAAGCTTTTGCTGTGTAGAACAAGTTCTCTTTTTTGAATTGGACTTAGCCTTGCACAGTATTAGATAGGACTTGGTTTTTTGTTGGGTTTTTTTTTTCCCCAGCTTAATTGAAAGAAATCGTCAACATCCTGTTTGCAGTTAGTTACATAAATGTAAATCATGAATAGCTGGGCTACTGTCAGAGAAGTTATTCTATATTAACAGTTTGCAGTCAAGAGACAGAATTTGGCCTCTAACTGGATTTTTGTGCACTCTCAAAGACCTTCAAGCTACAGGGGAAATTGCTGGTCTGAAACAATTAAAATGGACACATCTCATTAATGGTTTTAGTCAACTTTTGTAGCATCAGTCCTCTCTTGATTTACCTGGGAAAAACCCAAAGATACGGAATCAGGCTTGTCAGAAAGATCTGCAACTTGCTCTTTTAAGCTGTGAGAATACACACAGTTGATTTCTTTTCTTAAATCACTGTCTGAACCTCCTTGGAATTGCAGTTAGGGACAAAATCAGAGTAAAAAAACCTTTTACTATAAACCTCTCCTGCTCCTGTTGCTCTCTGAAACTGCAGGTATGAAAGGAGGGGAACAGCAAAATGCCCATAGCTGTATTATTTTCGGAAACGTAAGACTTTGGAAACCAGCCTGGCTCTAGCTGCTCCTGGAAGAGGTCTTGTGTAGCCATCAGAGAGGGGGTGTGATGAATTTCAGGCTTCGCGTACGTACCAGGAGTTTTCACTACCCTCTCTCTTCGTGGTGGCAGCAAGCCAGAGTTGTTTTCCTTCTGGCTTTCTCTTAGAGGTTTGCGTCTGCCCCTGTTGCAGAATGAGCAAACTGTTTGTCTGTCATACTAAGGGCAGTAAAAATTAAATTTCACCTCGTATCCTGAGAAGTGTTGAGATTGCTCTGGTTAGATGCCAGTGTTCAGCCAGTGTGGTGCTGGGTCCATGTGAACTCATTGAATAGTTGGGGATCTTCTCTTGGGTTTTACATGCGTTGCATAAACTGCTCTCGGGCACTACACAAGGGAGCACAAAAAGTGCAATGAAGATCAGCATTGCAGATAAGAGCTTTGCAGCAGCATTGAGGAAGAGATTTTTACCTTAATTATATTTTTTAAAATTCTGAAGGGATTTTGACTCCTCTCGGCATGCTTAGATTTTTATCTGCCAGCCATCCAGAAAGGAGAAGCATGTGCTCCTCTAGGATACAACGAGTCGCGGTTGTCATTTTCTTTGTAGACTTTTCCTGTTCATGTTGTTTTCATTGAAATGATTTTAATTACCTTCTTTAAGAAATAAGCTTGAAATATTGTTTTCCCTGATAATTCAGCTAAGGGTTCTTACAAAAGGCAAAACATTGTTTATGGTGATCACTTTACACTTACTTTCTGCATATTATCTTATGAAAACACAAGATCAGCACAACTTGCAAACTTGCATTCATTTGAAGTATTCAGTAAAACATGAATGTTCTGTGCGTGTATATATATATACAGGTATATGTACAAATTTGTATGTATATATTTGGAAGCTTACAGAAAAACAGCACTAGAAAAGGTCTGGTTTTCTTGACTGTTGTGCTTGTCACATACAGTTTGAGACGGGTTCTGTCTTACTGAAATACGGCTGTATGCCTTAGTGAAGGTTATAGCCATCTAGAAAAATTAAGACAATTATTTGTGATATTCTTTTTATGCAACAATCAGCAACGTATTTATACATCAGTCTGTCAATGAAAAGGCTATTTTTTGCATTTAATTTGTCTGAGGAAAAAACCCAAACATTCTTTTCAACACAAAAGCCATGAACAAATTATTACAAGCTGAAAAATATATAGTAAATATTAATTTTAAATGCTGTGTAATATTATGATACACATGCTGTGTTCTAAAAATGTAGAATGTCCATTGCAAAACTTAGTTTTTTAGAAAAAAGATAACTTTCCCTTCCATCCAAAACCCACCTACATTATGTCCATTTTGACTAGGAAAGAAATAGTAAAACAACGAACACAGACTGTCAAATCTGCTATTACTTAATGTAATTAAAACTGTGTTCTGATAAATCTTATAAATAGTATAAAAGCAATTCTGTATGTGTTGCTTTTCTAGATAAAGCGATGCTGAGCATTCATAATGGTGTTGGAATAGAGAAACTTTTTTGTCTTTTCTGTGAAGTGTAGTTCTAAAAATTTGATCTAATGCAGTTAAATCTGTTGTTTTACAGCACTGAATCTGTGTTGTCCTAGCCAAACACTGTTTATCCAGGTTTCAGACTGAAGTGAGTTTTCAATTCAATTTTTCCTGTCATATTGAATGACTGTATACAGCTTCTGTGTGCTGTTAATAGCTTTCATGTGCTGTGCAGCCATTTCAGCAGTAGATGGTTTCCTCTCTTTCTATGGTATTGACAGTTTGCAAGGCAGAGTTTCTGAATTAAAAAAAAACAACACAAGAAAACAGTGTAAAATATGAAGGTATAATACTGTAAAAGAAACAGAAGCGGGATAAGAGGTTGTTTTGAAAATCTTCATTGAACGATGGGATTCCGACACAGCAGGCTGTGTGAGATTTTGATTGCAAAGTTTTAAGTTTTACGCATCCTGTGTACAAATAAACTTCCAAAAAAGTTGTGAATTTATTAAAAGATTGCAGAGTCTGACACCCTTACACTGTTCTTTTCTTACTTTCTTACTGAGTTTCCTTACCTGAAATTAGATGTCCAAATGTGAGCCAAATGACCCAATCCATGTAAAGAAGTAGGTGCCTACCAGCCACCATTCATCTCATTTTAAGATCAGTCAGATCGCAGCAATCATGCTCTGGCCATACCTGCAAAAGAAGACAAGCTGGCTAGCTTGCATTGAAACACAGCTGCTAGACATTTAAAGTGAGATGAATTGTATCAAAGTATTGACAGAATGTAGGTACATGTGAAGTATGTATGAAATTTGTGTTTTAAAAATTTAGTAATTATTGAGTAGTCTTTATTGGTCACAAAGAATACCCTGAATTTTAAGGATATTTGAAAGAACCAGTATGAGGTACAGCTGAAAAAACAAAACCACTGGAAAGCATGTCATTTAACTGAATAAACCTTAGAAGTTATCCTTAGAAGTCCTCTGTGCCACATGCTGCATCCTCACTTCTCAAGGCTGCTGCTATCATACTAGGACAGTAATTCTCTACGTCATCATGCTAAAGTCATAAATACCTCATTCTATCTAGAATAATTGCTTGTAACTGCTATCTATGCAAAAATATGGTTCTACTGTACAAAGACACACAAAATTAATGCAGATTAGCCATAGACACCTGGCCAATTAAAGAAATTGCTGTCACAACTCAACCAAGTAAAACAAAGCTGCAGGTCCAGGAAAGCTCAAGTCAGAGCACGCTGGACAACCTGCAGTCCAGAGACCGTGCAGATTTAGTACAAAATTTATGCCTGTTATTATCAGTGACAATACTGTATTACTGGGCTACAGGGTTACAGCGTGTAAAGGGGAGTAATTAAATGAAATTGTGGAAAATAAGGGAAAATAATGACTAATAGGTATTTGACTGTTGAAGGAAGAAAGATTCATCCCGTTAATTTTGTTGCTTTACACAAATATCTGCTTACTGCATTCCACCATTTGCAGCATAGATTACTTTTTCTTATATATTTTTATGTGATTTTTGGCATAAGTATGTACAACATCCACAAGGGGTTGCCTGTAACAAAGTCTCCTAAGCTTTTGGTATTATAAAGCATCAACTATGGTGCAACTGTCTTACCAAGGAAAATGAAATTACTTATTTTTGGCTATTAAATCAGATTACACTCTGACAATTTGAAAGGCTGTACAAGAAAAAGTTGTCTATTTAAAAACTTTACCATTAATGTTGCTATTCTGTTACTGGATTCCTTTTTAAAATCACAGTGATCACATTGGACATGCTTCTTTTCTCACGCAATTGTAATAATAATATTGACTTCAGTGGAATTATTGTCCATTTGCCTGGTGTGAGCAGAGAATCAGATTAATTCACCAAAATTATTTTCTTGCCATGTTATAGGAACTTCCTACTTTTCCCTGTCAGACATTATCATGATAATTTTAGTAGGGAATAGATTAAAATAATCTTCATCCAGTTGGGCAAATAGAGTCAGCCTGCTGCTGTGTTATATAGCCCGTCTGTTCTGCCAACTTATTTTTGATGAGCTTCTTAGAAATAGTTGCTTTTATGCCAGTGACTTAGGGTAGGATTGTCTGTAATTATGCTCTTAGTAACATTGTAAGTATAAAGAAAGAAGCGAAAAAAAAAAGACATAGCTCTTTTATGGGACCTCTTGTAGGCTTCTGTCTCATTATGTTAACAATCTGCCTAGAGAATGGTGTCAGATTTAGAGAGCAGACGAGATTGATTTACTTTTCAGGCCCTTCTACCCAGCCTAATTATTGCGTTACAAATGGCGATTCTTTCACCCCTCTGAAGGAGCACTTTGATTAGTGTCTGCAATGCAGGTGCCAGGGCTTAATACGGTAAGTGCATGTCAACTAGTTTCTTTCATCACATAGTCAAACTGTATAAAGCAGCCACTGCATGGTAGGAGCTGGTACATGGTTTTACCATAGCTTATATGAGCTTAAAATTGATAGGGTTAGAACAGCTACGAAATTTGCCATCTTGTTTTGTTTAATGGTTTCTTTTGTCATCCTAGTAAACACAAGAGCGATGGGTAGATGCGAAATGGAAATAAAATCAGTGTGAATAGGTAGTTTACCATTGTAGAATTTTATTTAAAATTCAGATCAGATTTCTCCCTGCCCCCAGACAAGATTGAATGGTTCTTCTCACAAATTAAGGTATAGTTTCAACGTGATAGGCTCTCTTCTTTGCTCATGTACTTGGTGACTTGACTTACTGAAATGGTTTTATTATTGAGTGATAGTAGAGTGATGTTCTTTTTAGTTGGTTAAAGATTCATTTATAAATAGCATATTTTAGCAGTTGACAATGGATAGGTAAATACAGGCTCAGCTAAGTAAATAGAAACACAGGATTTTATAGTTAGCACTGATTACTTGAGAAATTAGGAATCGACACTCATGCCAAATTTGACAGGATTCATATCAGCCACGACTTCTCAACGACTTCCTATTGCAAGTTTCTCACTTGTTTGATATGTTACCTCATTTGCTAGAGAAACAGTTCCAGGTTTTTTTTCACTTTCTGTGTACTGAAGGAGAAAAACGTAGAGGATAGGCAGTGTAAGATCCTTTCCTAAATAATTTTACATAAGCTAGTACTAAAAAAAAAGAAAGGGGGGAGGGGGAGCAATGGGGAAATTGTAGGAATGCTACTGTTCGGAGTGGCACAAAAAGGTGAGGCTCTTGGGATCGCTGAAGACGGTGTGATGTTCCTCAAACACCTGTGCGCTTGAGTTCTTGGCTCAGAGAATGCCAGCTTCTTCCTCAGCAACCTCATTCCCCTTGGATCCTTATTATGAACTCTGTCAATTCTTACCCCACGTTTAACCAGCATTGTATGTTAATAGGTATCATTTACACCTCAAATGACTTTTCCATGTTCAATTTGATACATGTTCCTTTCAAATTATGTCTGAATATATTCTGAATTATGCAAAAATTGTTGGGTCTGCTTCTTAGCTATTTGGTGTGCAATGTATGTAGTTTAATTATCAAAAAACAATATCAGTAATCATTGCAGTATTCATTACTTATACAACAAATATATCCAATGCCCATTAATAATGCTTGATAATAATTTCTGTTTTGTCTTAGATTCTTAGATTTTTTTTAAATTTTATTTTCTAATTATGAATCATCATATGGAATGTACCTGGCAAAAATAGTATTTGTATTATATTAACAATTTTTTTCTAATTTTAATAAAATAAAAGGAAAATACAGAGACAAATGTAAAAAGTTTAATTAAAAATATACAACTGTTGCCTTAGTAAAATGTCCAACAGGGCTAAGATCTCACACAATATACCTCTATATTTTTGGCAGTCCAGTAATTGATTTTAATGTACCCAAATCAAAATTTTGTGTTTTCCCAATTAAAATAAAACAATAAGATTATATTTTCACATCTGAACTCACTGTAGTCACCTGTATTAAACACAATTCAGTCTTAAAATCCACATATAGACTTGTTGAAACCAGACATTAGGGACGAGTAGGAATATAAGCACTTAGAAATGAGAGCAGACATTTATAGAAAAATATTCATGTCTGCCCATATTTTAAAATAAGGCTACCCTAGTCATATTTTCTTTAACTACAGTAATATTGACTCCCAACTTTTTGCTTAACTTCCATGTCAATCTATTAAAATTTATTTGCATTTTCTCCAATATCTAGATCTCATCAAACTGCATTTTTTAAACTTCTAGTATAGCTGTTCATTCTTCTGTAAGACTTCTCCTTTAGCCTGTGAAGTTATTTACAGTCCTGTTGATTAATTTTGTGTTTTTCTTCTGTTTTTTTTTCATGTACAGTATTACTGTGCAGAAGGTTTTTATAAGCCATGAAATCCTGACTTCATCTTCTTCCACTTTTCCATTTTTTTCCCCTCGATCAAGACCATTCCCAAATCATGAGGCAACTTTCTTATGGAACTTTTTTTGTAAGAGTTCTTTCTCTTTGTCTATACATTTGAAACATTTGACCTCATTTCTTAATCCACTTTTACTCACCATGCTCCGCTGGGCTGTGACATTCCATTTCACCCAAACGTGTAGCACAACCTCTTTGCACAGTTAAATGGACAGCGGTGAACCTTAATTCTCAATCACTGCAAATCAGAGTACACTGAATTATTTAGTTGGGATCTTCTGTAAGAACTTTGCATGTTGTTGTAAGACTTAACATTAATTATATTATTCCTGTTGTTATTTTTCTGTTTATACAGTATTTTATAGGTTTAAATCTCCCCACAACTAGATAATGCTATGTCTTTAACTCTCAGCATGTGCCTGTGTACTGTATAAATATGGTCTAAGAATTCCAGAAGTGACAGGTGAATTTAAGACTCCTATATTGCTAGATAAAAGAGAGCCAGAGACTGATCACGGCTCAGCGGCTGAGTCAGCGTTTGAGTTGTGTTAAGGGTATCTCCCCCTCTGCAGCAGGTTTCTCTTGGAGATCCAATGAGTTTGGATTTTTCAAAAATGAGACACTGAATGGTGCCTGTTTTGAATGTTCCTTGTAAAATCCTGCAAGGCAAGTGCAAGGTACATTGCGGATTTTTGGGGTTCTCTTTAAGCTTTGTTTTGTTATGTTGTGGAACTACTAGTTTCATCCCATTTTTTGTCCTGTCTGTAAGTTATGGAATGCAACATAGTATTATAAAATCCCCCCTTTATGTTGTATGCCTTTCGTAAAGGAATTCAAAACTTCTGTAAGCATGAAGGAATTAAATCTTGCATAAACATATTAGAGGCTTTTAAAGTACTTTGGCAAGCTAGAAACTGAAGCAGATTAATGTGGTCTGAACAACAAATAGTTAAAGGGCTATTTAAAATGCTAACGGTATACAGAGGTCAAAATTTTTCATCCAGTTTAAACAGAAGACAACAAACAAGCAAAGAAGCAGAAACAGGAATAAAATTTAGGGGATACAAGGTAAATGCAAAAAAGCCAGGAATAAAAGGTTACTATGTGTACTGTTGGACATTAATTCTCCTAAATTTCTCTAGTAAAATCGTATGTGTAACCTTATTCTTTTGCTACTTTTTTCTATACTGACTCACTAAGTCATATGCAGTCTATGGTATAGATATTTTTAGCTTTTTGGGATGATGTTTATGCTCAGAGTGTTTGCAGAATGTGTATCATATACTTGAGTATAATTTAAAAAACAATCATAAAGGGGCAGTGCCACTCTGACATATGCATCTTGCAGCGGAATGAGTTTGAAATTTGGTTTCATAGCTTTTAATGAAGTAGTAGTCAGGAATTTTAATAGACCACACTTTCTCACATATACTGAAGATACCTTACAGTAACTGGGAATAGAATTTTACTGTATATTTTCAGCATTTTAACTAACTAAATAAGAAAATCCAGCTTAATCTCCAGACTTGTGAATTTTAATTCAAACCTTTGATTCAGATTAGGCAATTACTTATTTTTTGCACTTATCTGCTCAGATTGAAGTATGAGGCGTTTCAAAGCTGTAGCAACACATTATCATGCTTGCAACACTAATTACAACGTAGCTTTTTTCAATAGCATGAGAACACAAAGATCATCTGTGTCATCATTCTTGCTTGATGCATAATTATGACCCAGTGCTTTAATTTGAATTGTCCAAAGGAAGGTTGAATTAACTTTCTTGCTAGTGAATATAACAGCTGGGATTCTGTTAGTTCCCTGCAGAGATCTCCAGGCAATATTTATCAGAAATTTCAAGTGCAAAACAAACTGTCGTGCTACAGCAGTCAGTCTGCACAGCGCTATGCATACAGCTGTAGTAAGTGGCAATGTACAGTTAAACAGTGTGAATTTGATCCTGTTACACCTCTCCCATCAATAATGCTCGCACATTTCAGGTGTTCCGATGCACAAACATGTACTTCATAAATACAATTTTTATGGGAGTGCGTGGCGCGTGATTTTTTCGTGCTGTAGAAACCGACTACGTCTCGTGAAGTTCTTTTCGAAAAGGAGTTAATGCTGGTAACAGGAACATCGATGCTTTGTATCTCTCTCTCTCTTCATTACATAGTTTCTGATTCGAATTTTTATTCACCTGCCCAGATTTGTTAAGGTGCTTTTCTGTTCTTATCTTGAAGGTTGGCCAGGGAGCCTTGCTCTGGCTCTCTGAAGTCGGGAGGTCTGGCATCGTGCTCTTTCAGTTGTGCAGAGGCACAAGTAAGAGCAGCAGCGACGACTCCAAGGACACTACTCCCGCTAGTAAGGCGAGCAGTGAGGGAGCAGCGCAGCTGGCGGAGCGCTGCGGCTCTGGGCGCTGGGTGCCAGCCCAGCTCATCTCCCGGGACTTAAACTGGTTTGTCAACAGCTCCATCTGCAGCCCACGGGCGGCCGAGTGCCACGCACCGCCGGCCCGGGATGTGCTCGCGGAACACGCTCGTCTGTGGAAATTAGATTTGAAAGGCAACACCTTAAAACACCTTTTTGCGGTTGAAATTTTGGCACTGTCAGGTTTTATATGATTTGTGAGAGTATAGCCGTAGGCTCTGTCAACGGAAACTCGCTGGGAAAGAAGCGGGGAGGGAGCAAAAGGAGAAACGAGCTATCGCTGTCGCTGAAGGCCTGCAATCAGGCTTAATAAACTCTCCAGTCAGCTCTTTAAATATGCACACAGCAAATGAACCTGAATCTTTGATATTTGTTTTCCCCCGTCCTTTCTGTGAATACGCGTTTATTTGCAAAGACCACACCTAAGCTTTCGGCGAGGTGGTGCCATCTCCCTTGCGAGGTGTGGGTGCGAGCAGTGTAACTCCTTCTGCCAGCGCTGTGATTTTAGTGCTTTGAATAACTCGTGTGCCCAGCAGTGGCAGCGTCGGCAGGGTTTCCTTCAGGGTGTGGGGCAGAAGTTAGCATTGCTTTGGTCTATTTTTAGCCAGGGTCTGTAGTTTGGCAACACTAGAGGGCTGTAGAAGTCTTTTCTAGTCACCTACCGGTGACAGGTTTTTTGTGTTGTTTTGGTTTGGTTTTTTTCTGGGGGGGGAAGTGGCGGTGCTAATGGAAGTACTTGTGCAGGGCAGGAGGTGTGAATGCCTAAACAAGTTTCAAACCATCACTAATTTTAAACATCTTCAAATTATCAGAATGCAAGGAGTTTGGTTGTGAGTGCAATTATAACTATATCTTTATATGTGCTGACTTTTAATAATGTAGTAATTGTCATTACTATATAGAATCATTCAGCATAACATTTGTCTCTGCCTTACTTTATACATCAATTAACAGCAAGTGAGTGTGAGCTTGTGTTTGTTTGGGTTTTTTTTGGGGGGGGGTGTGTTAGGTTTACTTTCATACAACAAGCTATTTCTAATGCTCCCGTCTCTGTATATGTAGTGTTAAAACTCTGTATGTTGTCTTCAGAACACCTTCAGATATCTTTTTTGACCTATTGGTGCTCTTGACAAATTAAAATGCCATTCACGATGGACAGGAACATTAGTCAGTAGGCAACAGTCATTCCCTGGCCACAGAAAACAGTACACAGAAAACCTTCCCTTCCCCTTTTCACTTTTCATGACAGCAATCCTACCTACATGTCTGTATAGATGGATGGGGTTTTGGTATATTCTAAAGATTAACAAATTTAGATCACTTCAGATAGGTGTGGAAGTGAATTCTGCAGTGAAAGAGCACTCATATACCTTGTCATTAGTTCCCTATCTTTCACTCGAAGGTGCTTCAGTGCTGTCAGTAATCTTAACACATGGGGAGTGAGTCAGTCTCTCAAAAAAAGCAAGCTTCAAGTCATTTTGGGCTTTATAGGTCAAAAACAGCACTTCAAACTCCACTTGAAAAACAACAGGCAGCCAGAGCAGATTTGGAGAGCAGATGTCAAATGCTCATAAAGGGATACAAGGCATATCAAGTAGAATGGCACCTTCCTATACCAGATTGTTTCCAGGTTGATTTAAGGTGCGACCCAATGTAGAGCTCATATCAGTAGCCAGATCAGCTACTTGCTAAAGACATGTTTGCAAATGCTAAATTACGGTAGCATATTATAACACAGAACTATAATTATGCATTAAAAGAAGAGTTTATCCTCATAATTTTGTGTGTTACGAGGCCATGTAAGATTGCATTCAGAAGGGAGCAATACTGCTCAGTATACTTCAGTTTCACCTAGAAAGAAGCCACCTCTCCTCAAAGGCCCACTCACTTGGCATCGTTATTGCCATTGTCTCTTTGGGAAAGCTTCAAGGATTGTAACGTGCTTCCTTGGAGATCTCGAATAAGACTGGAGGAAGCCAGAAGCAGAAAAAAATCATTCCTACATATTCTTCTGATCTTAATGACTTCCGTAAATCTTTGCAGAGTTGTAAGTTTATGTGTATTATTAGTAGAACTATTTTTTCTAGGAACAATGCCCCTTGCTTTCAAAGATACAGAACTTAAGAATAACTATTACCTTTCAAGTATTAGATTTCAAGATCTCTTAATAACATGCTATATGAACAGTATTAATCAGTGTATTCAGATTCCGCTCTCTAGATCATCCCTTCATTTTAAATGCAAATTTATTTTTTTCCCTTTGTATCACTTTATTGTTGCAATAGATTTCATTTAATTTTGTACATCCATGGCATTTTTGGAAACCAGAACAGTATGCTTGATTTGCTTAGATGGCTCAGGACATACAAACCATGGAAAATTTTCGTAGCACCTTTCATAAGAGGCCCTAGTATGCTTTATAAACTCAGTCAACCCATGCTTATATTATTTGTGAGGCCATTTTACATCACGATGAAAGTCAGATATCTGTTGAGTAGAGTGGCAGCTCTTACCAATGTGTACTCACATTATGTGATGGTTTAAGATAGGAAGTAAAGAAGGCAGCATCCAGTCTGCAATATTTCTGGTATGTCTTAGTATGGTCAGCTTGTTAACAATTTTTTTTTCTATTGTGGATTATAATCAAATGGATTTTGTTTCAAACTAGCATAGAATAGCAAAGTCTTTGCTACTGTTTTCAGCTGTCAAAATACAGTGCTAGTAGGGTTTGTTATCAGCTATTGCTGCCAGGTATTCATTACAAGAGAGGAAAACAATAGGTACTCAATCTGGGCAAAGTGGGGTGTGTGCGTGGGGGGAATCTTACAAAGCTCAAAACATAAATCAGTTAGCTCTATCCCAACAATTCTTTGTATTTTCTTCGTATTTTCTTCGCATTAGGAAAATACTGTAAAAGTGAACAAGCAAAGTGGGATGGCGCTTTTACTAAACTGTCCAGAAAAGGACAAGTTTAAATGTACAACAGATTCCTGCTATCACTGCAGCTAAAAGGGAATTTTTGGGACAATATAGTTCAGGTTTGCAAACTATTACATATTTTATTCTGATTTGATGGTGCATACAGTATCAGTAATTTTTATAGGGAACTTGGAAACCCGTTAATTATCTGATTAAGGAGCATCAGGGCTTATTTAATTCTATTTTTGCTTGGCATCAAGCAGATCTTAATATCCTGTGAACTGACCATTCTGGATGATCTTGTTGAGCTCTTTGTAACATTAGTGCATTACTGATGTGTCCTTGAAGAACTGAAGGTAAAAAGAAATGTTGTGATACCAGTTATTTAATTTCTTTTATTGATTTGTCTGACTATGTAGCAGGTTTCCCAGCATCAACTGTGAATAGCATGACCAAAGAGCTTCGTATTTGATTATACAAATAAAGTGAGAGCTAAACTTTCAAGTGTGAAGAAAATGAACCAAGAGGGCATTTGTGCTCCATGAGGGAAATTGGTTCTTGTTTCTCTGTTACTTTGTGTGTTGAGGAATTAAATCATAAACTCAGTAATGCTACAGTCTTCTGGTGCCACATGAGTTGGTAAGTGGTTGGTAATAAAGACAGAAATGGCTAATTCTGATCACACTTGCTAAACTGATATGAATTCTACTGTAAGCACTGTAAAATCCTGGGAAGATGGACTGTATTTACAGATGGGAAACTACTGCATCAGGAAAGCAGTCACTTTCACAAAGTGAAAACTTTGCGGAGAGAAATGCTGGATAAACAATGGAATGTGAGCTCACAAAAGTGAAAGGTTTTTAGAGATGTGGCTATGCAAATATTGAGTAAGGCTCAACAGATTATATTGCCCTGGCTCTTGGCATTTGTATGACTATTTCATGAATATTGTGTCCTATTCTGGTGCCATCAGTTAGGAAAACAAAACACTAAATGTCAAAGAAGCACAAAGAAATGATTGAAAGGACTGGAACACGTGCTTTGCAATGAAAAACTGAGCTTAGTCTAAAAAAAAAAAAAAGAAAAAAAAAGTGGACTTAGCAGATATTTGATTGGAAGCTATAAATACCTACATGAAGAATAAAAATTTGTTAATGCTGGTCTATTAAGTCTGTAGGCAGGAAAATGTCGAAGTGTAATGGCTAAAAGCAGAACATAGACCAAATCAAACTAAAAATAAGCTGGATATTTTAACTAATCCTGGAAGCTACTTTCTGATGCAATTGATAGATTTTCTGTCACTGGAAATAAAAATGTGACGTTTATTCATTTTCTTCTCTTAAAGATATAGTCTAAATCAAGCTTAAATATTGAATTTGAAGCAGAAATCATTAAAGTGTAGTATCTATAATATACAGGAAGTCAAATAACCACAATAGTATTTCCTGTCCTTAGAAGTGCATTAACTGAAAATAGAAAGCATGCACACTTTCTGTTTCTTTTAATTTCCTTTCTATATCCTAACTGTTAAACTATGTGCTAATTTGTTGTCTACTCCTGAAAATACTGTGTGTAGAGAGCTTCCATTTATGTCAATAAGATTAGAGGATATTAGAGTCATACCCTTAATATAAAATATAATTTATTTGGATATTGGCTATCTTCCAGTTCATACCATAACAAATTCTACTTACCTGAAAGCATACAGATTTTTTTTTCTTCCACTCCAGAATGTATAGCATTGCACAATTGACCAAGTGTATTATGGGAGAAGTTCATCTTTCTATAGAGGATTAAGTACTACCCTTCCCCAGAGGCAGAATGCCAGATTGATTTGATGGACCAGTTTACCATAGCAAATTGCATATTCCATAAGCACTTTCGACCAAGAGTTACTGTCTGTAGTGTACCATCTGCTAAAAGTCTGATATCTCTAAATTTAGATGATCGGTGCAGTCAATTTGGGTAGTAAATTATTCATTTAAACATTGTAGTGGACACTTCACCACATGAAAGCCTGCTTCTGTTTCTTCTGAAACTTTAGTTAAGTAGGATAGAAAACCGGTGGATAAAAGCAAATACATTTTTCACTACTTTGAACCTATACAATTACTTACATCCAAAGAAAACCATCTATCAGTTGAATTGCAGTTATAATGTGAATACACTAATTTGACACTCAGCACAGAAAGTTAAGTAATGAAGAAAGAACGCGGGCACTGCGAGCTGCTGGCACTGTGATTACATTACTTCGGGATGACAGTTTACAGCATGTAACATCGCACTGTGTATGTCTTTAAACTGTTCTATCCTGAGAGCGAGGGAAGGCAACGCAGAATGTGCAGCTGCCGATTTTTTTACTTTTTCTTCCCTATTACCTATTTGTCCTTGTATCCGATGGGGTATTGTGTAACTCCTTTGAGAACAATGACTGGCGACAAGCCTGACTTGCTGGTTAAGCTGTGTAAATTGACAGTGTGTCTGGGCTAGAATGGTGCTAGGCCAATAGTTTGTGACTGCCCATTGGGCCAAAAAGTACAAATTGGAAGTGTCTCATAGGCTGGCCATCAAAATTGAAGTTTTCTTGACTGTGGGATTTGCCGACAGCCCACTCCTGTACTGCGACGTGTCCTAAACCCGAATTTAAATGACAGCTGCCGATTGAGCTAGCAAGTTAGCAGTTCTCACAGGTATTACGGGTTTTGGTGGTAACATTTTTCTAAGTAGCCTGTGCACTGACAAATTAGAGAATAGCAGGAGTACCGAGTTGGGTGTTGTGTTGTTTCTTTTACGCTTCCTCTTGATGGCCCTTGAGACAGGACGGACTGCACCCTCTCACGTTCTGTGCTTCTGTCCCAGCATTTCAGGGTATGACTTTTCCAGCCCTCTGAAACAGGCTTTGCTGGTACTGCGGACCCATACGTGCTGCCTATCAGCAGCTTCGAAGCCTCTGTAAGCCTCACGTCTAAGCAAAGATGGCATTTCTAAGTAACTTTGAAAGGTGGAATTAAAACACATGTAGTACATTAGGAAATTTCAGTGCTGTTTCAGATATAATTCATGTTGGAGAATTAAGGAAGTAGCTCAGAGCCGAGGCTATTTTTCAGTATCATCCACAGGAGCCAGTGGATGGTTTGTTACTCAGGCATATGCGTGAAAGCAGGATAGGCAGTACTTTTAGTTAGCGTGATAGATAGTGGCTGAGTATCACATCATGTATAGCGTTCACAGGCTTGACTGCTTGTTCAACAGAGTCTTCCATTATAATTTGTTAATTTTTTCATTCTTGCTGTTAATGATCATGTTACCTGTATGGTAGAATAATGCAGTGTGAGTGTGGTGTGCTGGCTTTGAGCTCTCTCTGCTGCTGGGGATAGATTTTTCTGGGACAATTTTCAAATCAGGAACGATGATAATTTTAAACTAAAACCGTTGTTATAGTGGGGGGTTTTGTTTGAAGTGATGTGGTGAACACACTGAAATATCCGTTGCTGATTTGGATGTGTGTGTCACTGATAGTTAATTAGTGCAATTTTTCCAGAGGTGTTCAATAGAAATGTAAAGGTAATGAACGTAAAGCTCAAGTAATAGTAAAAGCAGAATTCAGAATTCTGTAATGTTTAATTTATGTGGGTGCTTTTCTGTTTTCTTTCCTTCCAGATTAACGATGAAAAATATTGGTCCAATAAGAAGTTTCCGTATTTAGAATGAAAATGAAAATAACTGTAATGTGTGGCTTGGGGGGGGGTGTTGTTAGGGTTTTTTTAAAAGTAACTACAGACTGCATGTACATAATTACAAAACACTAATTACTTAAAGGTCACAGAAAGAGTTTCCGATTTTTTTTAATATCCTATGGTTTCCTTTTTATAAAGCACAGTAATTAAATTCCCTATCAACCGATTTCATGTGGTGTCATTTCACTGCATTATTCTAAATGGAAATACGTAGAATTTATGCTGGTATAGGACTTCTTAATCCGCTGTTTTTGCTGATTGACACATGTATGGAATATTCCTTAAGAAACAATATAATTAGTCTATTTGCATTGCCTGGAATTAGGTGACCTTTGGTTTTGGCAGTAATTAGACTATCCCTGCTGTACACTGTTACTTGCTGGTAGTCACTAACCAGGCAAAATAGGAGTCCAAGCAGCTCATTTAGTGAGCTACAAAAGCTTTTCAAATGTCATTAAAATGATCAGGAAATTATAATTAATAGTGCGGTATCATTTTGTGGATGTGTCCCACAGATGAAACGTGGCTAGAAGCAGTTATTTACCTAGCCAAAAAAACCCCTTAAAATAAACCAGTATTTTCTTGGGCACAACTTCTGTAGTGTCTAATCCTGAAATTCTTCAGTGGTACAGCACCTGAGAACATGTGCATTTTCTGAGTGTTTTTGTCACATACTGAGCCTAATTTTTACCAAAGGTGTTTATAACTGGTTCTCTAAGGCTACTGAAAAATTTATGTAGCTGTGTATATTATTTATATAATCCAAAGCCGTATCTCTTTTGTAATGCTTCAATGTTATTAATTATTTTTTCATAGAGCATATTAAAAGGCAATGTGGTAAATTTTGGAATAATATTCTTTTACACTATTCAAAGAGACTTAGAAA
Source organism: Haliaeetus albicilla (assembly GCF_947461875.1). Taxonomy (NCBI): domain Eukaryota; kingdom Metazoa; phylum Chordata; class Aves; order Accipitriformes; family Accipitridae; genus Haliaeetus; species Haliaeetus albicilla. The sequence continues at coordinate 23,628,180 of NC_091497.1, forward strand.
AATCAGTAAGAACCAAATTCCCAGGTACTTACATGGTTGATCGTATATGGATGATATCTTCCTGCATGAATCCAGCCCTGCAATAAGATAAATCTGGATTGCCATTACAACAAATTGAAGGTTCATGCTTTCATTTCTAGCAGTTAATTGAGGCACCCAAGTTGATAGCCTAGATTAAATAGACTCCTAGTTTCGGTCTCGCTTCTGTGCTTCAAGTTGCATGGTAGAATGAATCAAAATTGTAGGGTACCCATAGTAAATGACTCACCAGAACTGAATTCTACACAGAATATCAGGACTGTGTTGAAGATTTACCAATAAGTAATGACTGCATTGCATCACCTGGTTAAAATAATTGATCTATGCATTTTTGTGATTGGCTTGTAGCACTGTAGCGTTGGAAGACAAATGAGGCATATTCACAGGACAGTATTAAAAAACAGAAATTACTGTAGTCAACTAACTTCCATGATATGCTCTCCTTTCATTGATCATAATGGATGTGAGTTAAAAGTCCTATAAATTCAGGAATGCTGAGTACCACCAGAGAGGGTTTTTTTCTGGAGGATAATTGGAACCTTTTTCTGGGGGGGTTGCAAACATCAATCCTCAAGTATTTTTGTGAGATAAGTATGCATTATCTATTTTTATATAGACATCAGAAGAATTATTCTTTTAGCTGAGTGCACTGTATGATACTTTAGCTTTGCATGCAATTTTCTGTCTCTGTTTTCATAAATAAGCACCAGATGTTGAGAAGTTCATTTAAATTCAAATTATTGTTAACATAATGTAGAATTATATACCTTGGAATTAAGCGATTTTTTAATCTAAAGCTGCAGGTATTTTTTTCACTGCTGGCACCACTGCTTCAAATCCTCAACCAGCAAGTGGTTTGGAAAGGTGAGCAAGGTGATTTTTCTTCTTAGGAAAAAGATTTATTCTACCTTACTTTAAACTTCTAAGTCCCACACCTTAGAAGAGTCATCTTTCTGTAGTCAGAGGAGATAAAATAGATGCACTTTTCTGTAGAGATGCCTATTTCTCTCTCTAACTACTTTTGCCTCTGAATAAAAACTTAAAGGTAAGTTATCCAGGATGTCTAATTTCAACTTAAACATCTGATTCTTAGATTTCAAGACTGAAATACATTGATCACACTTTTCTCTAAACTTTGACAGCTGTGTCTGAGTACCATCAAAGAGCTCAGCTGAAAGAAAGTTAACTTCAGTACCTTACGTTGCAGTTCTGTAGTCAAACCTCCCACCGAGTTCACTGAAAGAAGGCTAGAGTCCTGTGTTACCATGCTACCTTTGTCTTTCAGCTGTTTGGGGTTTTTTTTCATTTTCTTTTAAACAAGAAGCCAGTTTATTAGAAGAAGTAGGCATACAGGTGTTCCCCACTCACTTGTCTGAAAGAGTTAAAACTTTACAGTGTCACAGCTGAGATTTCTGAGCACTCCGAGAACCTGAATCGGTTTTGACAGTAGCAGTAGACAGGCGGTTGCAAAAATGAATAAATTAATTTAGAAAATTCAGGATCTGCTATTAAAAACAGAAGACTGACAACTAGCAAACTTTTTTTCTCAGGCTTGAAAAAAATCTTATTCTTGACATTTCACAGTCTTTTGAAACACTGGTTCAGTGAGATGTCAAACTTGTAAATGTAACTTTCAATACAAAATGGTTATTTTCAGTTTTTATTTTGTATTAGTAAATTTGATTTTTTAAAAATACCCATCACAGAAACAATCCAGTTATCAATAAAATAACATCATGTGGATGCACACCTAGAACACTGTTGGCAGAGGCCCAGCCTCTAATAGATTCAACTGTCTGAAAAATTAGGCACCTTATAATTGTCTGATGAAGTAGAAAGATGTAGGCACCTCCACAGGCTGCTTAATCTTACCCATTTTAGATATATTTCTATCTAAATAGAATTATAACATAAACTTTGTTTATTTTTTATCATTAATTTTTTGACAATGTATATCAGTTACGTTGAACTAGGTTTAGACAATTAGCTGAGGTTGGATCCTTAATTTTAATAACTAGTGTTAGCTGAGATGCATGCTGCTCCAAAAGTTTCACATTGATTAGCTGCCAATGGTAAAATATGTGGAATTTTGTCTCTCATTCAAAGTATAAGAATAGAAAGCAGCCGCTATACAATGTGATTCATCCTAGAGATAGTGACATTTGGTTATAGCATTTCATTAGTTCCACAAAACATTCATCAATCTCTATACTGACACAAGAAATCTGAAATTCTTAAAGGATTCTTGACAAAGGACTGCTCTGAATGATCTCCTCTGACCAAACTTGGACAAACAGCCACTACTTGGGTGAAAACAAAAACAAAACACAGATTTTTTTTTATTTTTTTTTTTTTTCATTTTAGTAACCTGATAATACCTCTCAAGTCTATTTTAGGAACTTTCACTATCCAGCCACACCATTTTAGTTTGTAAGTTGCCTAACATGATGATGATGTTTCAGTTTTATAGTAGGAAATTATATAGTGCAGAAGTGAGGGGCAGGGAGTAAAGTGTTAGACTAACTGATTGAATGCCATGTCATGTTACTTTCCTTCAAGAACGGATTTTTGTGTTTGTCATTTCAAGTTTACTGAATCCCTCATTTTGTGAGCTGCTGGGCAAATCAACATCATTTACCTTTGCCTACTTTAAAACAAAGTTATTAAAAAAATATTCAACAGAAAATGTTTTTCTAGCTGAGGGTTAAAATAATACAGACTGGTGCTCTTTTCTATGTGTATTATTACTTTGCCAGTGTTCCGTGGATCTGTGGAAAAATGAAAAGAAACACCCTCCCCCCCCCCTTTTTTTTTACAGAATCCAAAACTGTCTTTTCAGTACCTTCCCTGGATAACGAGACACAAATATAGATATTTATGAATACTTTGTGTAATAGAAAATCTTTGTGCACATTTCTAGAGTGTAGTCTATCTATCTGCCTACCCATCCACATGTTTACAAAGACATGTAAATACACAGACCTGCTGTGCAGACACAGATACATTGGCTGGGAAGCTGTGAAGTATTTTGTCAAGTGTATTTTAGGCCAGATTTTTAGCTGAAGTTGTAAGTGAAATCCATCTAGATGTAATTAGAAAAAAATGTTGTTTTTTTTTTAAATATAGTGACACATCAACTTTAGTAATTTCTAATTATCCCGTGTACAGTTAAGAAGGGTTTGAAGGATAACTCAGGTACAATTATCATTCAGTATTTTCAAATTCATAAAGAGCAGAGGATACTTTTCATCACTTTCAGTTTGGACTGTTTCTAATTTATTTCCCTAATCAACATCTTAAAATCCAACCTTCTAAACCTCCTAAATAGGAGGTGAAATTGTCTCTAACTGTAGCCCACAAAATGTTCTGAGTGTTAAACCTACTAGAGAACTACATGAAGCACTATCCACAGAGAATGGCCTTTTCAATTTCTTTATATTTCAGAAATGTCACAGGAGAAACAGTAATGGGATATGCTTGTATATAGAAGTCCTAGATGTACAACAAAGGTGGTTGTAGAAAATGTTCGCAAAATTGGCGTTTTTCTGTGCATAAGGGATGGGAAGATTTTTCCCCCCAAAAAGGATGAAAAAAGTTCTGGCTTCAACTATATTCAGAATGACTCTAAGGTTTTTTTTGCTTTAATCGTTTAAAAAAAGAGAATAATTAGATTTGGTGCAATGGCTTTTTGAAATTTGGTTTCAAAAGTAACTTGAGTCAGTGGGAAGTGCAAAGGAAAGGCTTTGTGTTATGCCATGAATTTTCTAGTACACTAGAAATACCCACAGATGCATTTGTGAGAATATCTTTAGCTCAGAAGGATTTGTAAATTATAAACCTGTGAAATTAGGAATTTAGAAAAAAACAACTTACTGACCCTTAGCTACAAAGGTTTCTAAATCCTTTATTAAATTCACTGCTAGCATTATAGGCTCTGGAACTATTGAGAAGAGGATTATGCCTATAGTTTGGCTCAGGATTAGATTTTGAAGTGATTTACTAGCATTATCTGAAAGGTGTTGCAACTCCCCCACCCCCTGCAAAACAAAACAAGAAGTCAATATTGAACATTGTATTATCCTCAGATTTTAGTATCTTTATTTCTAATAATAATAAGTAATGGAATTTGCTCTAGCTAAAACATGGAAGCATACAAGCTATCAATTCTATTTTTATACGTAAATATTGTAATTGGAGTAACCCCTATTAATTTGTATTATTTACAACAATTCCAAGCTGTTGTTTTTTCTTTTAACCTGTACTAGTCTTAATTACCTAAAAAAAGGAAACAGGGATAGAGTATTTAATCTGCAAACATTCTTCCCTTCTGTATTTCTCATTTCTGTACCAAGTAAGAAACAGAATACTTAGAAGTTCTTTGGAAGTTATTAAAACAAAGTGTCATCGACAGCCTAAGATGTTAAAATAGAAAGTTGTCACTGACATTTTATCTATGCAAAAAAGATTTCTAATCTCAAGATGTGGAGGTAAAAATGACAGATAAATGGTAAATAGAAGTACAGTATAAAGGTGTCACTTCTCTTTTGCATTTCCAGCTGCTTTCCGCCTCAGCCTTATTCAAATTTATTGCTGATTTTTTTCAAGGCTATTAAATCCTGGAGTGTAACACAACCTCACATAATGCTCCCCTCAACTTTTATAGCAGAGGTATGATTTACTATTGCAATAAAACTCTGCTATCAAGTATTTTCTAACTGCTTTTATCTCTTCTGTTGATGAATAAAATGTAAAATGAGATTCCCATCTGAATATATAATTGAAGACAAAGTTACTTATTGCAAACTACTTTGGGAAGCAAAATAGATTTAGGTGTGTTAGTTTAACACTGACACAAAAATGTCTCACGATGTATAATTCTTATCTTTGGTACCCAGGAGCCTCAGAATTTAAGCAGACTGGTAAAACCCACAAGAGTTTGACTCTGTAATCACAGGGGCATACAGTAATTTCTGTGTTTGACTATTGGATCATTAGTGCTGTTTTCATGATAGAGTTTAAATCTGATCCAAAAGCAATATTGCTCAAGCTGTTTCTATATATTCCAGTTATGCTTCACTTTTTTTGATCAAGAATTACATTTCTAAATGCTAGAATTCTGAATTCTTTGCAAAGAAAAAAGGCATAAAGCATTTTATTCATACAAAATAGTCATGCACCAACAAGTAAAATAGATTTTACACCTGCTCACTTTCCCCTTCATTCATTACTCATTAGCTTTGCAATACTTTCCTCAGCAATGTTGCACGAAGGTAAAAATAGAAATATAAAATGAAGAAAGAAAAAAAAAGGAACAGTACTGCATATTTCCTCCAGATGTGAGTGCTGTTGAATGCCACATCTTAGAAGCTTTGGCATCCATTAAACATGCTGCCCCCTGTGGCTTAAAAAGAAGTTGGGTTGATACTAAATTCAATGAGTTTTTTTCACAGGCCTGCATGGTGGAGTTGCAGTTTAGCATAAAGGAACAGCTTGTAGTCTGAAATGTGTGGCATGCAGAAACTGTCAGATGCACAGTATGGACATCGAGAACGGAGTATTTTCTAACTTTGTGTGCAGGGATTTCTGCATGGAACTAACCTAGGCATGAATGGGGATGGTAGCATACCCTGCTGAGTTGACTTTTGTGCTTTTATTGCAGTGCTCATACCAGACTTACTGTTTCTCTACTGGTTTCTCTTCTCAGATGAACAGTGGGAACTGCACTTACTATTTGCTACCAATTCTTTCTCCTGTTTGCTGCCCTGTCAGATTTATTTGAAAGAATTTTTGGAGCAGTGGGAAAAATAAGAAGGCTGCCATCTATAAGAAGCATTTTTTATTAGAGCTTTTTGAGGGCCTTTTTTTTTATTTTTTCATGAATGATCTCAAGCTTTTGAAATATGTCTTCCTTCTGAATTGGAACTAAATCTGAAAATTCATATGAAGGGATTTTTAAAAAATAATTTCAGATTAATCATTTTTATTTAAATTCTATTTTGTACTGTACTACACAGAATAATATAAATAGAAAATAGAACAGGATGACATTTCATGGCTGCCTGTGACAGCATGGTTTTGGATTTGCTAACCTAGTAGATCTCTTTCAATTCTATGAATAGTAATTTCAGAAGAAAGGATTAAAGACAGTCGACATCGTCAGCTTTTTGCTTCTTTGAAACAAAATTTCAGCAAAATTACACAGTCTGTGCGCTGTTTCACTGTTCCAGTAGAAAATGCTTCCAACATTTCTTTTTCTCAAAATACTCTAGGTGTTCAATATACATTTTAAGAAGTTACTCGTGGAAGTAATTAGACTGCCATTTTGTATGTAAGGTGTATGCAGAACAGTACTTTCAGTTTGTGCTGGCTTTTTTCTTCAGCATGAATTACTAGAAGGTGAAATTGTGCTGCTAACCTTGAATTGCTCTTATCATAACCCAGTAATCCTATAACAATCCTCTACCTGCATTTGTCTTCCCCTTCCTGTGAGGTTTTAATTTCGATTGAATGAATGGACCATCTCATTTTTGGTGGCAGATATTAGTGAACTGCGACATTAGCAGACAAGAAAAGGCAAAATGCAAACCAGAAGACTATGCACTTACTGCCTTGTAGCCCCGTGGAAGCTAGCAGAGGATTTGAATTAAGAAACGGAATAGCAAACAGCAATGCTATGCTAAAGGACTGTGCTACTCAGACTTTTCCTAACTGAGCATTACTTAAAGAAAGACAAGGGGTTTTTATAAGTACTTAATAAGTCTATCTCATGAACAGTGTAATAATAAGGTTTTAGAAAGGAAATTTTAATTACAACTATTTCAGAAATTAGAACCTGGGGCGAAAAAAGGGGAAGAGGCTTGTCTGAAGTCAGCAACCAGAGCAGGGTATAAAATTCATGTTTCCCAATTTTGAGCCACTACAGCAAATGCCTTCTTAACACCAGAGAAAGTGTGTATAAATCACTTATCTCACTTAATCAATTGTCTGCCATTTCAGAGGAGTTTGGATTGGTAGCATCTGTTTTTCTCATTTTCTGTCTGCCTTTGGCAAAAAGCTTAGTCTTCTGAGAACTGGAGTGCTAACTAAAGTCTTTGGGCTTAATTTAAGAGCTTGTGGGTGAAGCTTAATGGTTTATGATATATGGGAGGTCAGAGCAGATGATCTAATAGTCCCCTCTCACCTTAAACCATATGAAACTATGTTGACTCCTGAAATATGATAAAGCTAGTACCAGTGTCACAGATCACGGTGATAAATGCTGAGCTAAACCTTCTGCTTGGCTGCAGCCTGAGAACAAGGCTGACTGTGAGCATCCCAGTGCTGTGAAGAGGCTCAGCCTGCCGCTGTATGCCAGAGCAGAGCAGAAGTGAAGGAATCCGACATAGCTGCACCCTGTGTTATGGGCAGCATGTTTTGTGAAAAAAGAAAACTGTTGGAAAGTAAACTCGTGCTTGAAAGAAGTATGCTAAACAGTACGTTCGAGAGCGCGGCTCACTGGAAAAGCTCATGGTTTTTGTTCTCAGGAATGAGAACTGTTATATACAGAGGATGTTAATTCTTTTTCAGAGTCTTTTGGTTTTCGTTTAGCTACATACGCTGTGAACAGGTTTTCTTGAAAAGGGTTATTACTGAGTCTCAAGTAAGGGACTGAGTCCTTTATGGCCACTGAGTGGAGGAATTTCTGGAAACCACAATGAAAGTGGGTTTCCAAAAGGGTCTGAACCTATTTCCACGTTATCCTGCACCCTATATGTACCGGTGACAAATGCTGCTTGCGAGAAGGGTTGCATGTCCTGGATGACAGGTTGAACACTATGTTTCAGTCACAGCAGGCTGGAAGTGGAGGCTCCACTGAAGTTTGCTGAAAAACTGCTGTGGAGTAGAAGCCGATGAGAAAATGCCGCAGAGGTGGGATAATTTTACTCGTGTGGAAATACACCTGCTTTCTGTATACATATTGCAGGCAGGAGAACAACTGCCACTCTCAGATGTGCAGAGGCAAAATAAAGATAACTGAAAACCTGATCTAGCTCCTGAAATATGTACAGAGGCATCAGCATTGCATTTCGCTCCAGCTGTTGTCATCCTTTTCCCCGTGCCCTCTCCTTCACTGAGCAACATGACTGCTCTTGCTATTGCTTTGAAGATTTACTCAGCGGGTAGGTCTTGTGATGTGGGACGCTGCACTGCTAGCTCTGCTGCCCTTGTGCAGTGAGAAGGGCCTAACACCTTATGAAGATCAACAGACACGCATTTAGGGGAGGAGGATTTTGTGGATAAGCTTCATTCTTTTTTTCTCTTTTCAACCCAAATTCTTATGTATTGTCATTAAAACATAGGTAGGGATAATGCAGTTAGGTGATCTTTGTGATAGTATTCTGAGTGGAAATGAATGGAGCAGGACTGTGTTTTATAAAGTGTGAGGAAGAGATGTTGCTGTAATCAAGGTAGAGATGTTGCTGTAATCAAGGTATGAGATAAAAAGATGGATAGGGATTTCAGTTGTTCAGACATAGCTGAGAAATGTCTTTTTAAATCTGTCAGACAGAAAGAGTTCTTAAAATTTAGGCAGTATCTGGATGTAAAGACCTAGAGAAAGGAATCTAGAGAGAAACATTACTTAAAGTATGTCGTGGTTTAACCCCAGCCAGCAACTAAGCACCACGCAGCCGCTCACTCACTCCCCCCCATCCAGTGGGATGGGGGAGAAAATCAGGAAAAGAAGTAAAACTCCTGGGTTGAAATAAGAACGGTTTAATAGAACAGAAAAGAAGAAACTAATAATGATAATGATAACACTAATAAAATGACAACAGTAGTAATAAAAGGATTGGAATGTACAAATGATGCGCAGGGCAATTGCTCACCACCCGCCGACCGACACCCAGCCAGTCCCCGAGCGGCGATTCCCTGCCCCCCCCTTCCCAGTTCCTAAACTAGATGGGACGTCCCATGGTATGGAATACACTGTTGGCCAGTTTGGGTCAGGTGCCCTGGCTGGGCATGAGAAGCTGAAAAATCCTTGACTATAGTCTAAACACTACTGAGCAACAACTGAAAACATCCGTGTTATCAACATTCTTCTCATACTGAACTCAAAACATAGCACCGTACCAGCTACTAGGAAGACAGTTAACTCTATCCCAGCTGAAACCAGGACAAGTATCATTATTTTAAGTGACACAATAAAAATAAGGAAAGCGACCAGAAAATTGCAAAATAGCAAGCAACTAGCAAATTCATTTACCCATAGGTCAGGTCCTACATGCAAATGCAAATTCTAAATGCATGAAATTCTTCAGATGGAGATTATAACTTTCTTAAAAACTAGAGATTAAAAAAGGATGTTGTCCTAGCCAAAATAAAGTTGTTTAAGGGGAAAAAGCCCAATACACATTTATGTTATCAAACACAGGTAAATATCTTTCAGGAACACAAAACTTTTCCTGAATACCCATGTTGACTGAGAAACTGTAAATCTTTTAGTCTCAGAAAGAAACTAAAAATATAAAAGCAGCTTCATGGAATAAATTCTCAATTGGCAAAACTGGGATTTTGATGGAGTGTCAACAACATATGCTTGGCTGACACAAACTTATTCTATAGAATGCTGTTCTTCATCTTACTCAGAATTTGTGTGTGACCAGGTCTTTAGACTGTTGTCCAGCTTCCTCCTTTCCCGCTGAGTGCAGATGAGGACCTGTGTCACTTGTGATCTCATTGTGACTCTATAGGTCTGTTGAAATCTGGTTGGAGGTGCTAATGCACCTTCTGCCTGTATTAGAAATGGATAATTGAAACAGTAAAATGAAATTGGCTTGTATGGAGCAAACCCATTCTCCTTATAATCATATGGGTCTGTTACAAATATTTTATTAAAAGAATGACATTACTGTGAAAGGTGGGGGGCTTGGGGGTCTTTGGGTTTGGTTTTGGGGGTTTTTTACTTACACATTAAAACTAAATATTGACTTCTATTTATATAAGTGCATCATAGTGCAGAAAGAGAAATCTTGTGCCTATACATAGAGAAATCTTAGCCAGCTAAAGAGAATGAATATCATTGAAGGGCACATTAAAGCTCCTTTTGCTTTTTAGCTTTACTAAATATTAATCAGTGGTTTTAAGGGTTTCCCTAGCAATGTCACGCTAACTAAGGGAACCACATCCCTCCCTAATCAAACACCATCAATACAATAAGTCAGTCTTGCCATGATTTTGCAGAAGTTACTCAGCCTGGTGCACTACCTCTTAGATTCCAGGAAGAGTGATCTCCTTGTCAGTTTTTCTGGTAACGAGAGGTTTTTCTCACTCCTTGTATTTAGCAGGCATCAGGCTACAAAATCACTTTTCAGCTATTTAGTTGGAATTCACTTCTTATGTCAGCATTACGTCACATAAGTGTATCTTCACTGAAGAGGTTTTGGGGTGTACGTGACTTTTATATCCAATCCCACCTTATATTTGTAAGAACTAAACCTCACTGAGGCATCCTATAAGTGTAAAGCAGTTGTGATATAAATCTCAGAATTTTCCTGAAGAATTTTCTCTCGCTTTCCCATAAACAGAATTTTACATTTACTAATAGCCCTTTGCCATTTTCTGCCCAGACAGCGTATTAGATTTCCCTCTCATGATTGCTGACGGCAAGGAAATAGTTAACCCAGTGTCAGGATACTAATTTCCAGCTATAGAGGTGAAGTCTGAATCATGGAGTATAGCTTCTTTATACACTGGAAGGTGTATTTTGTGTAAACATGCATATATTGGCAATGACAGGTTATGCACATAACTTACTAGGTTTTGCTGCAATAACACATGCTGGTAACGGAGCATTTTGAGGTGATTGTGGGCTTGGGGACATAAAATTCAGCCTTTGCTTGGACAAATACAACAAAAAAACTTCATTAGATTTATTTCTCGATATGATACAGAAACTAATGACCTTGTATTGACAACAAAAGACAACCCATTTTTTTATATAGACTGTGTCGTATCTGTTCAGTGCCTCCTATATTATTAATCAAGAGGTGGAGATGGAGTCTGAGAGGGGACAGATGAAATTGTTCTGGAGTTGTCCTGTTTCTTCCTTGCTGGGATGAGATACCGGGTAGCAGAGAGCAATGGCTTACCCTCCATGAAGGTCCTCTTGCACATGGATTGACTTAATTGACTCTCCTGCTTAATACTTGAGGCGATGGAGTGAGTTGCTAGAACAGGTGGTATCTCTTAACAGATGGATACTGCATGCTATCTGTCTTTAAAGAACTGAAGTGATGATTTTGATTTGCTTATCTAGTATCTTCTTGTAACTGGGGTTTGAATGAGGTCATCCTAATTATGATTCATTTCACAGCTGAGTGACTTTATTCTACTATTAGTAAGAGTGATACTAGTCCTCTTTAGATGCATGTGTATCTGTTATTGCCAGCAAGTGTCCTTTCTTTCTTCCACCCCAGTAGTTAAGGTCTTTCTAGCTGCTATTTGTTTCAGCACAGTAAACATAAGAATAAACCAGCCTCAGCTTACTATGCATGTGGGGGGAGCCACAAGGGAGAGTAGGAGCTCTCTGTGCGCACAGGTGAATTTTGGCTTTATCCACATGCAAGCAACATATTCTTCTCAAATGCTGGATGTTGGGAATTCAATGTCAATTCGTTGATACCTTCCTTTCCCCAGTCTGAAGAGGGCACGGACTAGGATATAGGGCAAATAATTCTGCTGTTCGGTGTAAGATTAGAAGTTTGTGGAAGAAGGGTATGCTTTTACAGTTTACCATAAAATTAAATTGCATTTACTGGTGGGTAAAAATGTTGTGAACTAATTTCACCAGTTCATTTCAGACCTTTTCATTTAAACTGACAGAAGCAAATTATGGTGCTATAGCTCATTCAACCATGATTTCACGGTCCTGCACCCTAGGAAACAAGAGGCAAATCTCAACGGGTTTCTCCGTGGTAAAACAGTTTTAATTAGTAAATAATTCTGGAGCTGCACATTAAAAACAAATCCTCACTAAGCAAGCCATATTGTCAATTCCAATGACAGCACTTTCAGATTTCTCAATGACTGCGTACGTAGGTTCACTTTTCACAGCAGCTTTCTCTCCAAAGAGAGGAGAGTCAGTCCTGAACACTGTTGTTGTTTCTTGCCAGTTAGACTAGCATACAAATTGAGCCAAGTATGCCTTTGTGGAAGCATTTCAGTCTGCAATCCATGTGGCTTATAAATAGAAACTAAACAGTGAGTGTTGAAAAATCTGAGGGAATGTCAAACAAATATGCATTTGGTTTAATGGAAGTATGGTCAAAAATAGTGTTTTCCGGTGATGGCTTTAACAGGCAGGGTGAAAAACAGAAACTTGAATGTCTTTGTAATGTCAGTTTGCTTTTAATTCATAAAGAAGAGAAGCAATTAAAACTTCTGGGCTAGGATAAAGAGGATATAAATAAAACAAACAGGAAAAAACTGTACCATATTTCCAAAAGATTTAGAAAGACTTGGCAAAGATGATTGAAAAAGGTTGTATAGAAAGCACAGATTTTGTTTCCAATTACTTTGATCTCTTTCCCCATAGCAGGACTACCTCTCATACTTGTGTGGATGCCTTGGCAAGACGTCCTCTCTCCCTACCTGTTTGCAAGTTGCCGTGGTATATCCACTAAGAACAAAGCATATTTAATCATCATTTCAATGTTGCAGAATCTAGCACCCAGCAGCCAGTATTAATGCTGCTACTGGAAACTCAGTTCAGCCCCCCTGTGTGTAGGAATTACAATAGTCTTTAATTACCTAATCATGTATCAATCATTGTTTCCAGAGAATCTTGATCCTATTCAGTGCACAAAATATTCAGTCCAAGTTAATGAGCTAACTTCGGTATTTGCCTTCCTCCTTGTTGTTCACTATATGTTAATGTTATTTGTTGCAGTGTTCATATCCTGTTTTGAAGACAGAGCTATTAGTTTTCTCGTGGAATTTGCTATGACGTTTATCACTACTGTATCTGAATGCTTTGCAAATATTAACACATTTATTCTTCAGTGCAGAATCAAAAGGATATTAGTACCCTTTGTGGCTTTGAAGAAGTGGAGCATAAGCCACTGTTGCATGCATGATCTCAACTCTTGGACACTAAATTAACCATTCAGGAAATAAAGAACAGAAACTGAAGGTGAAATTACCTGACTTCAGTAACATTTCATCTTACTTAGAGGAGGTCATGTAGACGTTGGTTTTAGTCAATGGAAAGTAAGTGGCGCTGACAGGACGTGAGTCATCCCATCTTAAGGATGACGTCTTAAGCATGGCATTCCTGGCAAATGCCCATGTCTCTCCACTGACTTGAAAAGTAACCTATTCTTTTCACCCTAATTGGTTCTTTGTAGAAAAGTGTAACAACTTCCCTAGTACCGTATACACATGTGGTGAAGGCAAGGACAAAATCTAATTCAGAGCTGGATTCATCATATAGCTTTTCCAGGGGACATTTTTTAATCCTTTAACCTATATATTTAAATACCTAGATTTGAAACAAATGATCCATTTCTGATCACTATAATACTATTCACTACTAAATTGTGGTTCATTCCCTGGAGAGTTTTGTCCTATTGCACTCAATCAGGGAGTGTTTTCTCTTAGTTTCTTTTCTCAGTGGACTTCTCCTTGTCTATTCAATCCATTTCCTAGTCCTAACTGTGCAGGCCAGCTAGAGGGTTTTCTCCCAATTCCTTGTAACATCTGCTTCCTTTCACCACCACCTTCTTCTCCCACTGGTAAATAAGAATTTGCATCTATTCTCACTTCGACCTTGGCTTGTCATACAGCCTTGGTCTTATCCACTATTCTTGTGCTGCCTTTCATTTCATTCTTCTTTCCTTCCTACAAGTTTCAGACTGCTTCCCTGACTCCAATCCTCCTCTTTCTGTCCAGTTTCAGTCATCTCTTCTGTTACGTTTTTATTTCTGGACTCAGCTTCCTTGCCACTTCCCTGGTCACAGTGTACATGCCTTACATTCTCTGCAGAGATCTAGCTCATGTCCCCAGTCTAGTGCTTCTTACATCTTGCTCCAAAAGACAAAAGAAAGTGTTGTTTCTCCATAAATGACTGTATTCTGGAACAATGTAGTGCATTAAAAGCAACATTTAGGCTTGTTTTCCTGGATTTTTACTGTTAAAAGGAGAGAAATCAAGAAATTATCCCCCCACACACATTTAAAGACATTATGAAGTCTGGTTGAAAAAGTAGCTGCCTTGCTAACTCCTCTGCCCCAAATCACATGCGCTGCAATTTACAGGGGCGAAGCAGTCCTATGCTGTTTACTTTCTTCAGTCTTCCATAGTCTAAACTGCTGCAGAGCAAAACTAACCTCCTTCTCGTCAGTCTCCTACTGCTCAGAGAGCTTTGAATAGCAGCAGGAAAATATGACAAAAGGCTCTTGTCAGTTTTAACTCTGCTGTAGCCTGTCAAATCTTTGGGTTACAGCAGTGGCACTCCAGCTGTCTGTCTGCTGATTTAGAAAGCAAGCACCGCATTGCCTTCATTCAGTTTATAGTTTTGAGACCTTCTTTTCAGAATATTTTAAAAAGCTTAGATTCTGCAGAAGCCGATAAGGGCCTAGAAGGAGTGAATGTATTCACTAATAACTCAGAGCAAATTTCCAGGTTGACATTAATTTGATTCACCCATATAAGTGGACTGGAATTAAGTATTACATTGCATTTTGATATCCTGATATTTCTTTATGATGAATATCTCACAGAGTGTAATGAAATTAACCCAAGTACTAGAAACATCACAAGAAAGTGATCCTGCTGAGTGTTCAACTGAATGAACATAGATAGGCAGAAGGGCTCTTTTAACATTGGAGTGTGTCTCAGAGGAATTATGTAGGTGAGTATTGGCATGTAGGAAGCTAAAGCATTAGGCACTTTCAAAATACGCTGCTTCTAAGATTTTTCAAAGGTTTTTTTTTTTTCCTATACACATTTATGGTTTGTATTATTGACATCACTTAGAGGATTGCATACAATGATGCTTCATGTGAGTATCAGATAGAATCCTCATCTTGAAATCCTCTATTGCCTGTAGCTTTCTTGTCACTTCAAAACAAAATGGCAAGTGAAGGAAGATCTTTACCCTGTCAGGCTTCACTAATGTATTGCAGCTCCTGTAGTGTTCTCCTAAAGTGTCAGAATGCTGTGCTGAATGTAGGCACCATTCAAAAGTATCAGCTAGTTCACTACCCCCCACATCTATCCTTTACTTTAAAGCATTTTAGAAATAAGCTGTTGTGTTGGAATTGCTTTGTCCAAGTCCTTTAAAGACAACAATTGCAAAGAAATCAAACTGCCCTCTCTCTCCTTGGCCTGGAAAGACCTGAATATTCTAGCTGTCTCGGCAGCCAACTCCACTGGAATTTGAAGAATTACTTCAAAGTTTGATTGTCGGTATCCCAACCCCTGTTAAACTCTGGACAATGCTTGGGGAATTAGTTTCAGAGCAATATTTAGGGTCTAAAGGAGCATGTCTGTTTAATCTGGCAAAAGCCATCTCAGCAGTATTATTAAGCCACTGAGGGAATTTTCAAATGCTGGTTTCTTTGTTCTTCTTCCTTCTGGCATCTATCCTGAATTGCTCCCAGATCAGAGAGATGTGAAAGTCCCTTATGATTAAGGGTCTCTGTGTGAGAGTGCGTGAGTGGCCCTGTGCCAGACCACTGCCTTTCATTTCTGTAAAACCCTTCACCTGCAGATGACAGACAGTAGAGTGACTGAGTGATAGCTGTTAGAAGGAAGGTGAAAGAGAGAAAGCTGTCATTGGTGTGTTGGCAGATTCACAAATATGTGACTATTCTTCCATACGTATCCCCAGGCGAGATAGTGGCCATTGAACTGGGTATTGCTTTGCAAAATTGCTGCCATTTAGGCATTGGAAGAGAGAAAAACTTTTAGGCATCTCGGGTCATCTGCCTTAGAAGCTATCCTTGCTGTTTTGCTCTGCTGGTGCCCAGGCTGCTGCAACTTGTTGTTTTCAAGTGTCAGTAAACAATTTTAGAATAGATGATGGCTATTGATTAAAGCAAATAAGGCAATGATTAAAGCTCTGATATCCTACCACTTCTGCACTCAGCCAGCTCTAAAAGAATTTGAAGTGACGCTGTTGGATCCACGTGTTTTCATGTAGGCATCTGTATCCTGCGACTCTCTTAAGTTAATTAATACATCTTGTACTTGGTAGGATTCACTCATCTGAAAAAAACCAACCCAAAAACCGAAACAAAACCCAAACCAAAACCCAAACAGAACAGCAAGGGTTTAGAACAATATTTAGATACCCTTACTTTTAACATAACCTATTAGTCTTGTTCTAAGTCATCATTGCCTGCATAGCCTTAGAAATAGCAAAGCACGGAAGCTGACATATTAGTCATTTCTTCCCCAAAGTGTGCCTAAAAGATGGGAAACCTGGTTTTGGAATTTACGGGGAAATTGTTACTAGGCAGAAGGATTAGGATTTTGCAAAATATTTTTGTTTTAGAGATGCCTGGGTTTCAGCTCAATCCTCTTTCTTGTCAGTCTTTTAAAAAGTGTTATTTATACAAGGTTTTCAGTGATATCTGTGAAATAAACCTTCCAAACCTCTTGCATTACCTGTTATCTAGGGGTGTTTTTTTCCAAGATGGATGCTGATTTGCATTAACAAGGGTCAGAACATTATTATCAATATGGTGTTCTATTTCTAATCTAGAAGGTTTGGGGAGTTTGGTCAAGATCCTGATGCAGAACTGCTATATAAGCTTATATAAACTATGGATTTTGTATAGAAGTGTGACAAAATCATTGAAACTAGGTACATAGATGATTTAGTTAAAGATACTGATTAAAAAAATAAAAACAACCCACAAACCTTGAAGATAGTATGCAAACGTATAAACCTAATCACATTTTCCTTGAGGGCAACCCTGAAAGGAGTTTACTGTTGTAGTAATGTATATGAACCAGGAGGGGTATTTTCACTTGACAAGTGATGTAAGCATGCAATTTTTGGTTAGATTATATTCTTACAAGTGGATACACTTGCTTCTTTGATGTAATTGTGACTCTATGGACGTGTGTGTGTGTGTTGCCATAGTCTTCGTCAACACATGTAATTTATAAGTGCACCCACTGCTATGCTGTGTAAGCACTTTTGAATTCAGGACTCTCTTAATCATGGTGAATAGGTTTATTAGAGAAAGGAAAAAAATATTTTTAATGAATAGAATTAAAATGGATCTCTTCTTTTCTCCAAAACAAAGCATAAATGCTGAGAATAGTAAGTGTTCTAATTGTAATTCCAGAAACCTCTCATGGTATTTCTTATTTATTTATGTAGAAAAATGCATGTGAAAATTTCAACTCCCCAATCTAATTAATTCTGCTCACTAAGATTCTGACTGGCAAGTCTTCTCTAGGCTGAGCTTTTGTGGGTTTGCTGTTCATATTTCTTAATTATTTTGGTCAAAAAACTCTCTCTCTGCTCATTTACCTCAATTAATTTCACTCAGTTATGACTGGATCTCAAGCAAAAGTCTTTTAAGAAGAATTTTCCATTAGTTTTTGTTTCTTTTACCCTCTAGACTCTTTCATTAGTTTTGCCAACATGTCTGCTTTTTTGGCACACCTGCTTTTGCTGCCTAGATTGTGTTAGTTCTTCTCTCAGAATCAATCGTGAGCAGCTTGCAACCAAATGCCTGATTAAAAAGTTAGCAGACCTTGAGTGCAATTACTTCAGCTCTATGGCATTCACGCATTAAACCCAGTGTTAATTGTTTCCCATTTTTGTAACGATCCTTATAATAGGATAAAACCAGAAGAGATCATTTCTTGAAGTTAAAATAGCAGAAAATAAAGACATTTACTCTGATCAATCATCTCAATACGAAATTAAACACAATCACAAGTAAACATAGAGTGTCTTTGTGCTAGATACCAGTGGAAATTGTCATTGGTACTGTTTGGAGTATTTATTCTGGAGGCTGGCACAACATGCACGTTTGTCATAGTTGTGTTAAGACAGAAAGGAGGATTGAGTAAAGCAGTTTTTGAGTTGCTGGTTTGGAGGAGTTTCACACCATTATTTATATAAGCAATATTCGGATATTATCACAGATAAATATCCATATAATGTAGTGTATATAAATATTCATAATTTTCCAGAACTGAATAGTTCTGTGGTTTCACTTGGGCTACTCATGTATGATACTGTATCAATTCAGTAATGATTTTTGTGTATTTGAAGAAATCTTAGTTAAAAATATCTTTAAAGTGGCAATAAAAGATAGCCTGAAAACATAGTGAGCTGAGTGGTATCACAGACTAATGACCTCTTCTAAGATTAAAACAACTCCTGTGATTACTGGAAAACTTACGTTTTGGTATTTTCACAACCATTTCATAGAAGTGTTTATGCAGAATATCCTGTTCTCGCCATTACTTTATAAAGGGTCTTCCTATGTTTACTTTCCCAAAGATGCCCTAGCTGTTTGCAGGCAGGTGACTACTGGATTTTACAAGGAGGTGTCTAAAGGGGGGAGCAGTAAATGTAATTTCTATTTGTTATTGATTTAAGAATCAAAGCGTGAAAAGGAATATCTTAAAGTAAAATTCATCATCATAAAAGTGAAATTAGGAGATTAAAGAGCAATAGGTTATGAAAAGAAACAGAGGAAGATCTGCTTCTTTTATATTATTTTTTTAAGAAGGAAAGTATATCTCCAGAAACAACCCGAAAGCTTAATGATTTAGATCCATCAAGCAGGACATGTAGCTAACCATGGTAATCATATGGAGCTGTTGCTGCTACCTTTGTTATTTCCCCGTGGCTCTCTTGTTGTCTTTACTTCATCCAGTCTTCAATCAGATTGTAAATTTTCTGAGGGAACAGCTTTCTTTCCTATGTTGTTTAAGTATTACCTCTCACAGTGCTGCTCTTCTCTTTTCTCTACCACCCTTCCTCTGCTCAGTGTTAAGCCTTTTATAATCAAGTAAATGGAAATTATAAACATATTTCTTCTACCTCATTTTATAAAATAATAAAATATTTAGTCTGTGGGTAGCATTTGCCATCTGAACATCTTAAATTCATTTGCAAATATCATGTTAGCTTTCACAAGCATCATGCCTAGCTGAAAAAAGGCAATGATCTTTCCCACTTATCAATAAGCAAAAATGTTGAGTGTTTCACATCGCTGGCAGCTGACAGCAGCTGGCCACCATCAGGAGGTTCTCAGTACCTGGAAGGTAGACCCCAGGTACCTGAGTCTGAGTCTCATTGGAAACTGTCTATTGATTACAGTGACTTACATTTTGTTACGCATGAAATCTGTCACAGAGTCAGTCTTCTGACTCCATGTCCTGTGCTTCAACCACATGATCACCCTCCATCCCCTGGGTGAGAATGACTACTTATATCCTCTCACGTGTTAGCTTCTCTGTCATTTTCAGTTTAGCTTAGAAACTCAGTATCATGAATTCTTTAAGATGCTACTTGTCTGACCTGGCCCCTGATTTTAATTGTTAAGATTCAGGCTAGCATTCCAGATGGTCCCCTCTACAAGGGCTGCACAAACTGGACCTGGCTAGTGTTTTGCCATTTCCAAGGAAAGTGCCAGCTGTTAGTCATTTTGCTTGTTACTGAATATCATTTGAGGTGATACTAGTGGGCAAAGTCCTAAAGGATATTTGGCATTACTGCTCTGGTGAATATCTGTAGCCAGCATTATTGAGTAAGCAGTTTCATCTATGTCTGATAGTCATCTTACAGGGAAGAGGAAAAAAAAAAAGATGAAAGAAAAAAAAAAAACCAAGAAATTAGAGCACATCTGTCTTTCTTTTCCTTCCATCTGTCAACCCAGGGCATGTACCATATCATTTTTTTCCTAGTGTGGGAAACATTTGGCTTCCTTGTTATGAAGTTAACTGTACAGTTTGATGTCGGATTATTTTTGTTACTTTTACTGTTGTTATTAGGACCGCTATTCAAAATACGTTATCCAGAAGGTTTCCAGTGTCAGTTCTAGAGATTTTGGACTATGCATTTTCCTAAGAAATAGTGATAAATAACCTTGCCTGTACAGAGCATAGCCTATACCCTTTTTCAAAGTGCATACAAGGCATTCCTCTAATCTGTTATATATACATGTTTTAGGCTCTTCTTTGCATTAGATGCAGAATGAATTATTTAATCATTTTGATTGTGTTCCTTTCAATAAAACTAGTTACAATAAATACTATCTATGACTATTCCCATGGAAAAAAGATAATTTTGTGGTAAGCACTTATCCAAATGTAGTCGTACCTGCTTTTTTCCCCAATTCCAGGAAGTCTTCCAGAGAAATGCCTGATACCAAAAAGACTGATCTAATTAGCCTACCTGCTGTTTTTCTCCACTACATTGTTAGAGCTGTTGTCACTCTGCCTTGATGCAATGAGTGTGCTGTTTTAGGAGCAAAGGGAATACATCTCTGCCGAATGGGACTTCTGGTGCTATTCTATCATCTGCATATACGTGAGGACTGGTCTGGGCAAATGTGATGCGTGCTTGACACTTCAGTAGTTTGGCCAGTCTGTCTGTCTAATGGAGGTATTAATGGAATAACTACCTGTTGGTGAAATCAGCAATCCTTACTGCAGTGCAAGGCCTCTATTACCTTCTGAAGAATTAACTGCAGGATTTGGCCTTTAATGAAACATGCCTGTCATTTCATACTGAAATGTCAATCTCACTTGGACTGCCGCATAATTTTTAACTATGTTTTTTTAGCCATTGGGTAATTCAGAAGTTGAGGGCATGCTTCATATATAGTTCATTAATTACACGTAAGAATTTGATGTCCATTTAGAAACTAGAGAGATAAGCTATTAAAAGAATATATATTTAATTGACTCTAGGAAGTTCCAGCATAGGAATCTGCACACACACACAAAAACCTGACACACAAAACACTTACTGTCAACCTAAGTGATTATTTAATATACTTAAAGCTCGTTTAAGAAGCCATAATCAGGTTTAAATTTTTATATCCAAAGAACGCTTATTACCACACAGTGGAAAAGAAAATCCAATGCTACAAGGCAAAAAAGTAGATTATATAAGATGAGTGTCTTCAGTACAAAAGATAATATCTGTGAGTAACATAATTTAGATTAAAAAGGTTGGTAAAGTCAGAAACATTCAGAACAATGACTGTTAGATGACAAGAGAAACTTGGGATTTTATTAGCTTTAGTGCTAACAAAAGTGCTGAGAAACCAATCCTAATGCTATTGATACCCGTGGGAAATTTTCCAGTGATTTTCTAGGTTCTAGGTTAGGCCCATGTTTATTCCTTCTACAAATGAAATTCAAAATTGTGTGAAAAAGTATTAAAGTCTCCATTTCAGAGGATTTTCTCAGACTTGAGGTTGTTTTCCCTGCTCTTGTCACTGCTTTCTTACATTACGAGTAACTGTAGGGTAATAATGACATCTTCTTCCTCCGCTCATTCTCTCTATAAAAACCTTTCAGTTTTCAGATTTTTGCTGAAGTAGGCAAAACATAACCTGAAGTGGTTATGTGCCATTTTTGACTAGCCATTTTGACTTTCCACCCTACTTGCTCTTCCTGTGGAAATATCTCAGGCTTCCATATCTGTGATCTGTCAACAATAGAGATCAAACCAGGATGCATTCCATTTGGATGCATTCTTTACATGCCTTGTCAACCTGTGAAGATTGAGATAAGGTGGCTTCTACAGGCACTTAGCTCTGTGATGTATTCTACAGTTTGATAACACCTTAAATCTCAAAGTACCGCCATGCATTTTCTTCCATCTGTCATAGGAGTACATATCAGAAAGGATCCTGATCTACTACTATGTGAGAAATTGGTATTAATACAATAATACAACTCAGTTCAATTTGCCCATAAATAGGTAACATTTATTTACTAATTGTTCTAATGCTGAATTCTCACTCAGAAATGCATCCTGTCTGTTCTCTAGATAGCTAGTAATGTAATGTAAAATGTATCATGACATAACAGCAATGCTCGTAAACCCTTGGTTTAGGTTTAGACACAACCTCTTTGGACTTCTTTTTTTAGCGTTCTCTGGAAAACAAAGACAAACAAGGCATGTGCATATACCTTTACAAAATTTTTCTGAAGAGCAGTTTCATTCCTTTGTGCCTCTGTGTTTTTCATGCTTTTATTTAAATTAATATTGTTCCATAAAATGTGAAACGGAAGGTTTGTGCTTGTCAGTTTGCCTAATGAAAAGCTAGCATTTGCAAAATACATATAAATTACCCTTGAAATGTTAGTAAACGTTGGGCTCAAAAGTCAGCAGTCTTTGGCTATCTGTATTAATAGACATGGTCGTGTTCTCTAGGTGGAAAGTGCACAAGTAAGTCCATCAGTTTTAAACATTGGGATCAAAGGTGATGGCATCCAACAAATTCTGTGAAATGAGAAACTTGCTAGTATGTAAATTTGAAAAAAAATACACCAGTCACTAAATGGTTTATGTTCAAAGTAAGTCTCCAATGTCCTGCTTTCTCTAGTTTTGCAGACAGATAATGTTGGAGAAGTCACAGGCCAAGATCCTATGAAGGTCTGTAGTTTTGGATATGTGACTTAGTGAATCTATTTCCAGTAGAAGCTAAGCAGAAGCGGGTGGTTATTAGCACCAGTTAATGTGACTTCAAAGACTTCTGTGAAGTTATTCTTTTAGACCACAGAAAGAAAGAAAGAAAGAAAGAAAAAGAAAGTCAGTCACCAGTGTGAGTTCACTTTGCTAACATTAAACTCAGCTGGCACAAATTAGGTTAGATCATCAACACCAGAACATGAACACAGACTATCAAACTTACCTCTTGGCTTACTCCAAATGGTATTGTATCCCATGGCATTGGCAGCATTTTCTAAAACTATCCAGATCATAGTCAGAGTTCTTGTTTTCCCTATAACTTTTAATGTGTCAAGAGCATGCCATATGTAATTTGTGGAAAATACTGAAAATTGGATAATCACTATTATTATAATTGGATATTATTATTATTATTACTATTACTATAATAGTGATACTATTATTATTATTATTGGATAATATTATTATAATATTATTATTACTATTACTATAATATCAATACTATTATTATTATTGGATAATCACTATTATTATTGGAAGTCCAATTCTTGTCAGCTCTCATTTGACTTCTACTTGAGGCCAGCAGAAAATATATTTCTAACTAGTTACTCACAGTAAGATACCTATGAGAGTGTCTGCTGTTTTGATAGTACAGTAGTACCACTGTTGTCTCTGTGTAGCTGATTTACATGCAAAAAGGCCTTATTTTTTCCTCTTTCTTTTTTCATCTTGTTTGTTAATAAATGAGGTTTTAGCTTTCTTACTGGCTAAGCTGCTGAAGCATATATTTTTTCTAGAAATCTCTGTGTGGAAACACCTTAATATGCTTACTCTTCATTTTGCATCTTACTTGGGACTATAATTTCATGTAGCAGAGATTTGCCCCAATAGTCAACATGGCACAGGAAAGAAAGACCCATTATCAAAACAAAAAAGCTCATTCAGCCACTGAAAGTCCTAACATTCTCTGTGGATTTAGTTTTCCAAGCTTTGACATCATAAGGTATTACCAGGCAGATGTACATATGTGTTATATGTGGTGGAAGAAGAATTTGCAGTCAGTATTTGTAGTATGTATTGTTCTCTGAAGAATCCTAAGTTAAAAGCTGGGGGTTTATTTATTTTTTCATTTTTTGTAGCATATGTTTGCATATGCAAAATAAAAACTCCAAAGCTTTGGGAGTTCAAATAAGAAAAAAAACCCCAAAATAAATTTAGAAATCTGCTCTTAGGAAAGCAGCTCTTAAGGATATCCTGTCCCAAGGAACAAAACATAGGTTTTTATGGTGCAGATACTTTATTGTCTAGTTCCTTTTCTAGTAGACATGCAGATACGTTTTAACAGGGGTGTTTTAATTAGCTTAGAGCAAGTGCACTCAATTGCGGTAATACTATGAGCTTCAAAATTAAAATATTATAGAAATTGCATCTTTCCCAGGATGCACCAGCTTAACCGTATTATCCTTGACAATCATGTCCACTTTCAGCTTTTCCAATGTGGATCCATTTATCTAACGTGACAGCTATAGTGTCCATTGTGTTAATAGATGTGCAGCTGCTTTCTAGAATCATAGCATGTAAAAGGCCTTATCCTCAAAGGGCAATGCTGCTGCTGTTTCTGCTTTCCGTGCTTGTAGGAGAAGACATGACTGCTGACTCAGAATTAATTGTAACCCAGTGAGCTGTCAGTGACAGATACCCATTACACATGCTAGTACTAGTTCAGGAGGCAATGGTCTAATGTACTCTTCTCCCTACAGCATCCCTAAATTGAGAGCCTTCTTCCTTGCCCTCCTCCCACTCCCATGCTAATGCAGGATATCCTTAGAATCTTCATGAGAATTCAAGTTTTTTCTGCCTATATTAATCCTTGCTTTATTGAGGAGCAATACCATTTTCTTAATTGCATTCCTCAGGATCACATAAATAAAAGTGAAGTTTGACATCACGATGTCACTATGAGCACTGGTTGTTCTAGAGTGTGATTGTTTAAAGGTCTTCAAATTTTCTTTTCTTCCTTTAAAACAGTGTTAATCTGACTACCTTTAAAGCCCTATGATACCAAACTTCCTAGTGGACAGCTGGTCATTTGCTGCTAAATCTGTGGATTTTGAAGTGTGTTTTTCTTCCTCTTAATTAAAAATGAAGTATTCAGATCCTGAGGTTAGAGTGAGGGCTGCACTGCCCTGGACAAAAGATTGCTACCTTTACACAAGAGTCATGGCCTGCTTGATTTCCAAGGTTATATGCCGTACTAAGGAATGCTAATAGAACAGAATACTAAAGGGGTTTTTATAACATCTTTCTTTTTCCTGAAGATCACTGGAAAATTTCCTGCTTCCTTGTACTGCATAACTCTGCATATCTGCTGTAGTGACTGACAGTGATCAAAGTATAAATACATAGCACTTCTTTAACACAGTAATTATCAGCTTCAACAGTAAGATGCAGTATCAAGAATGATTATTGACATGATACCACATGTATCAGTTTACTCAATACAATTAATAAAGCTTAGCTGATGGAATACTTCTGTATCTCATTAAATGCTATAAACATAATTTATGTTAACATTATAGATATAATTGCAAATATAGCAGTCAGTATTTTCATATATGACAATAATAGGGTTATTTTTATAAGCAGCCTCCGGATAATGTACATTCCTTGGATGGGAAATATTCTCGATTGTTTCTTTTCACATTTAAAAATGTAATTTATAGTTAAAAGAAAGTCCCAGAAACTTTATTACCCTGTTCACATTACTGAAGCCAGATGAGTTTTACAGAATGTAAATCAGGGCAAATTTATTATTATAATTAAACTTGTAAAATTTCAGCAACAGCTGTTTCTACATTTTAGTAGTTCATATACGTTATTGATCAATGCATGCTTTTACTAATGTAAAACTTCTCAGAGTGTAGAGAAGTTATGCTGGTCATTGTTATAATTGGTACAGTGCTTCTGCAATGCTTCTTCAATTGAATGCACTCGTAATGTGCATTATCTGTCTTGCTAGGAGGAGCTCATCACCAAAATCAAACTAAACAAATAAATTGAAGATCACTGAAGTCATTAAATTACTAAAGATCGCATAAAATATAATTCTATTACAACTAAATTGTTTATATGTGAGTTTCTTTGCACGCTGTAATACAAATAAGCTCTTCTTATAAAATGTGCCAGAGCAACAGATAAGTCAGTGTAGTATCTTTTTGTGAGTGAGATCTGTTTCTTCAGGTTTTTGTATCCTAAATACTTAATGGCAGCTAAAATTTCAAGTGTTCAATGGCTAGAGTCAGGTGCCTAAATAGTTATGAACATAGTGCAAGATCTACCTTTTCTTACTGGTAGGTTAACTTTGGGCATTTAAATTGGAAAACTCTAAATTTCATGTCTCTACTGTCAAGGAGTATAACAATGAGTTGGCAAAGGAATTAATCTGTCTTAAGTCTTCTGATACAGGTCCTATGTTTACCTAGTCATCTGTAGTCAATGATTGAGTACAGACACCTCAAAAAGGCATTTTACTGTTATTTTACAACCATATATTTTTTAGGATGGTATGAATGTTCACTAGAGCTGCCTCTCTTTCTCCATTAACTACAAATGTGTTTACAAAACTATCCTAGATACAACACTAATTTTTAATAGGTGTCTACAAAATTACTACATTTTTAATGAATCCTTTCTCAGGTTTATTTTCCACAGAGCTGCTGGGAAGAAACATGTAATAAATACAGCAAACTGTGGTTTATTGATGTCTAACCATTTGGATGAATGATGTTTCTGAACATTAACTTAGTTGTCTACTGGTAGCACACCTGGCTACTTTCTTTTCTATTTTCCTGTGTACAGCAGTTTCCATCTCTTCCCCCCACTGGCCTTTCCATGCATCTGAGATATTAATTTGCATAATTGTAGGCTTAGAACTGATTTCCTGAGTCTCAGACAATTAATTGAGGAGGATGGGGGCTAAGACTGAAAATGTTGAAAATTTATTAGTATTTTAACAGACTCCCAAGTTGAACAAGGTAATACTCTGGTTTAGACTAGATTAAATTGTAACACTCAGCTTTCCTGCTAGGTCAAATTTACCTTGCAGTCAAGATGATCCTAGATAGATAACAATACTTATTAGGAAGAGGAGTATTTGCTATCTAAGTGGATATTAGGAAGGCAAAACTTAAATATATGCTAGTCCTGTGTTTAGTGTCTTTAGTTAAAAGGTTTTCAGTATGTAGAGTGTCCAATTTAAAAAAAAAAAATTATCCAACAAAACGCAGGAAGAATTTATGGTACAAAGACTATAGTTCCATGAAATAAAATGAAGGAACATCACTACATAAACAAAGGAAGAAAGTGATATTACCTCAACAGATGACTGAAACCATAGGATTTGACCGCAGGTCTTTCTTCATTCACTGTCTCTGCAAAACTAAAACATGTCCCCAACCAGAGGGGCTGTCTGTTGCCCATGTTTAAATGTGCTTGGGACCATCAAGCAGTCATTTCCTCCCCAGGCAGTGGGCAGACTGTAATTGAAAATATTTTTCACCATGAAGAAAACGCCAGTTCTCTGCAGCCTAAGTAGCAAGAAATATAATAGGTGATTATATTTATGCTTCCTTTTAATATATTACAGTGTAATTTCCTGATTTCTATGAAACTTTGGTACTGCGAAATGGAGCAGAAGAAATCAAATGATTGTCTGGTATAACAACAATTTACATTCTGAAATCGATACCAACATTGTTACCTTAGGGGGAAAAAACAAGTAAATACCTAACCACTCCAGCTATTTATGTGGGTAGCATGGTATGGAGACGTAGCATGAAGATGCAGTATGAATTGCTTTTTTCTTTTTTTGTTCTTAGTTTAGCCTGAGAGATTGATGGAAACCTTATCTATCTCCATTATCTTGGTTCTGTGGGTAAGATATCAAGATGGGCATGGAGAATGGGTTATCCTGTAATGCAAGTAGGATCCTTGAATAAGGACTGCCATGGGAACTGCACAAAGGAGTTTTGTTTACATGTAGCCAAGAAAAAAATAACCCTATTTCTGTTAGCAAATTGCAGGGATCTACTGCACAATTTGTCTGTAACTCAGAGTTGAGTCAAGATTATCTGGGAGAAGCAAGAGAGGCTTTTACTAAGAAAGTAAAATGATTTTCTCTCGGATTCATATTCTTTTGTTAGCTTGAGTGAAACACGAAAGAAGAAGGTGTGTGTAAGTGATCACTGAGCTGAACTGTACGAAGCCCTATTGGAGGTGCTTTGTGGCCTTCCCTGTAAGATACACTACAACTACACACTTTCAAAGAAGGTCACAGTCCAGAAGTATATTTTCATTCATCTTTCCAGTTTGGAAAAGAGAAGGTAGGTTGTAGATTTTAGGAGGCTTTCATTAAGTCAATCAGAACTGAAAAAATATATAACAAACCGTTGTTTATTTATAGAAGAAACTAATACAGCAACCATACCGTAATTCAAAGATCTTGCCATTTTTGTCTGTGGAGCAAATACAAACATAGATATTTCTTGTGTAAGTTTCTTGTTGTATTTTAGTTCAAAAAGAATCTCCTTATCCCAGATCACACTCTTGCCGCGTTAAAAGGTGCGCTATGTGTGCTTCCAGCATAGGAATTTAAGAGAAAAATGTGGTTTATCTTCGAAGAAAAGAAAAATTTAAATTTTAGTTTGTTAAAGCTATATTTTAAAGCTTGGTGGTGCCCTGCACATCTTTTCTCTTCCCCTCTGAAACTGTTATTAGTCTGTTTTTTGTGACTTCTTCTATTTACAGGCTTGATCTCATTAAAAAAAAAACCAACAAACCAACCAAACTCCATGTTTTGGTACATGAACCAGGACTCTTTGTTTTGATCCTGGGAGGAACAAACTTTATCAGACATCTTCCACAGAGGACCTCCGGTGAAGCATAGTTTTGTCTTGTGTCCTTACAACATTTTCTTGAACTTGTGCACAAACGATATCTTCTTGATCATCATAATTTCACAGGCTTTATAGAGTATTTGTCTACTGTTTACACTTGATTTTATTTTAGTATATTTCTTCTCTGACTTCTTTATTCATGAGTGGGGTTTAAGTTTCAGTGAAGTATGTAAGGTGTAGATTCTTCTGTTTATTTTCCATGAAAGTAAATTATTTTTTCAAGTTTCTTTTTCAAGCCTCCATATCAACAATCTTCCCAGAATGTTTTCTGTGTCTTTGTTTTTCCTTCATAATATTCCTTTGTCATCTTAACACAAAGTATGGCATGATATTTCAGAAAGGAAAGGGAAAGAATTTTTGTTGATGCAAAATCTCCTCATCTGAAATAAAAGATCTTGACGACAATTGAAGATGTGTCATGCTTGGATATATTTTCTGATATGCAAACGTATGGCCCATTCTGTAAAGCTTAGTTTGACTTGCTGTGAATTGGATGTTTTGGTGACTTCTGCCTGTCTGGGAAATCGAGGACAGAAATCAAGGCTCTTAACTTGCAACTATATTGAGCAGAGAAGAGGGCATTTTGTTTAAAGTACCTGATTTGTAAACTCAGAAGCCAGCTCGGTTAAAATTCAGCAGGTTCTATTTGCAACAACCCAGTGTAGAAATGCTTTTTTAATTATAGCTTGTTTTATAACAATGGATAGGATCTGTAGCCAAATCTGTCCCTGTGAGACATTCAGCAATGGAACAATAGTATAATTATTTCTTGGATCCCTGATTAGCAAAAACAATACAGTAGTTGTACGAAGCTTGGAAGTCTGGTTTTCAGAATAAAACAATCTCACCATGCAAAAGCTCCTCTTAATGGTGATTTCTGTAACTTGCTATTTGATTCAAGCACGTAATTGGAAGTAAAATGCATTTTAGAAGCTAACGTACAATGGAAGGCACTGAATAGTTTTGAAAACTGGTGTTTATACTTCCTACATTAAAGTTCTGTTTCCAACACAGCTTGTAACTCATCTGCTGTAGGACATTTCAAACACTCGATATCACATGGCATGATCTTTCCGCTACTTCAGACTTTCAGCACTCAGGTCAACAAAATAACTTCCACTATTTACAGCCCACTTTCTTTCTGTGTATGAGGGTTTCTGGGAAAATAAGGTGGCAGCAAAAAGCTTAGTCTCACAAGCAGTACCCAAACCTCACTGGTATTGGCCCACCTTTTCTAGAAATCCATGCCGAGTTACAATTCCTACCAATTCTTTTGCTTAAGTAAGGGTTTCAGGATTGTGTCTTTAATGCTCTGTGCTACTTTCCAAAGCAATAGATTTGTATGGAATGAAATTACAAATTCTGGTATCAGAATACATTTTATACAGCTAGGATTGTCAGAAATAAAGTACTTCAGTATCAGATTATGTTTTCAGGACTGGAAAATTATGAAACGGCTCCAGATATTTCTAGATTTTCTTTTATTTTCACTTAAAATTCACAGAATCACAGAATGGTTGAAGTTGGAAGGGACCTCCAGAGGCCATCTACTCCACCCCCCCTGCTCAAGCAGGGACACTTAGAGCCGATTGTCCAGGACCATGTCCAGATGGCTTTTGAGTATCTCCAAGGAGGGAGACTCCACAACCTCTCTGGAACACTTGTGCCAGTGCTCAGTCACCCTCCCAGTAAAAAAGTGTTTCCTGATGTTCAGAACCTGCTGTGTTTCAGTTTGTGCCTATTATTACCTGTCCTGTCACCGGGCACAGCTGAATTCCTCATACCAAGACAACAGATGTGAGGGAAATAGGACAGAAGAACATGAGGAAGGGAAAATTATAAGCTGTGACTAAAATATATTTTTAAAATGTTTTCAGTATCTCCAGCTAAAATATTGTAATGAAGAAAAATGCAATATGCTATGTCAAGCACAGGTTCTACTTTTCTGTGCTTGATCAATAAGATTAGGAATATCCCCCACCCTCCACCATCCATTCTTCCACCCAAGAGAACTTGCTGATATTTTTATTGGCATTTTCAAGTACCACAGGTATTACTTATATTCAGTAATTCCACAAATTACGATTGTTAGAAAGTACTAGATATGTATTTGGTTTTGTTGTAGCAGGAAAAAAGCAGCTAGACCAGTTTCATGTGTGGTTGATTTGATTTGATACAATTTTGGTTGTTACTGTGATTAAAAAAAGTATCGGCTGGCTGACCACCTGGTCTGAAAACAGAAAAGAAATGTGTTCCTATTATGCTTGAACTGTCCTTTTATCAGCACCAGAGTTTGCTAACCTTTATCGCCATCTAAGTTACAGAATTAATTCTTCCCTGTATCTCTTGTGGGTGTGAAGTCATGCTTCACCTGGGTGAGCTTTATAGAATCTGCTGCAATAGGTGATTAAAAGAAGAATGATTCCATGTAATGGATACCAATTGTTTTCCTGATTTTTAAACTCAGCCCAGGTTCAAAACCCTATTGAGTCAAATTGTTCTGAATTATATATTGAAATTACTTTGACACAGGTTAAATTCATATAATTTTGACTGAATTTTACTTTCAGTTTTGGGTTTCACATAACAATGATGTGATATTTCCTGATTAAAAATAAAGACTGGATGTTTTTCAGGACCTGAAGAAAACCCCTATCCCCCCCCCGCCGATGGTTTATGATTGAATATGTCACAGATTTTACATTTGAATTTTGTCCAAGTGATTTGGACCTGAACCATAACCCTACCTCATGCTGTATATAATCCTGCATATGTTGTAGCGTAATTAAAATTGTAATTACTTGTTATCATTAGTCCCAGTGTTGTACCAACTATAAACCTCATTACTCAGAATAACTTGATTCTGTCTTTAGGTAAAAAGAATTCAAAGCTGCATTTGGTTGCACAAGGGAGCAGATAAATACAAACATACTCTAAGCATGTTGTAGGTTTTTCTTCTGAAAGAAGAGTCCCTGATACTGCTGTAGAGAGAAGAAATTCTATGTACAAGTGAGAGGCTCAGCGCTGGATCGGGACCACGGGTCACAGCCCGTGTGCCGGGTGCCGGCTGCGGGGAGTGCGTGTCCGTACCTTCCCCAAACCGGGTGGGCGTGGGGGGGGTGTGTGGATTCGCTGGCAAACCCTGAGCTGGACCAGCCAGGGAAGTAGGAGGCCGCGGGTCCGGGCAGGGGTATCAGGCAGGTGGAGGGTCCGTGCTGGTTTTCGGGGGGACCCGCGAGAGTGGGGTGCCCGTGGGACGAGTTCGTGAGTGCTGCGTGAGTGCGGCGAGCACCCAGCGGGACCGGGGGGCGAGAGGGTCCGTGCGGGTGCTGGGGGGACCGTCGAAGGTGCCGGTGCAGGTGGAGAGTGCGGTGTGTGTGCTGCAGCAGGGACCTTCTGCCTCTGCCAGCCCCAGAGGAGGGGGGGACGTGGCTGGGCTGAGTCCTGAGGGGGGGCTGCTGGAGGCACCCCCTGCTCCGTCTGACAGGCCGTGGCTGTGTCCTCGGTGCGTGTCCGTGTCCGTGTCCGTGTGATACACGCTCAGTCTCGGTACTGCAGCGGTTTCACTAGTGCAAAGGGGACAGCGGCAGATGCGTCCCTCCGCCTGGGCAGGGACCCCGGGACCCCGGGCACCGGGCTGGGCTCCAGCGGCCGGGCAGGAGGGCCCTGGACCGGGCGGCCGGAGGAGGCGGCCACATACCCCGTTACTTCACACAGTCATAAGCTGCCGGTAGGCTGAGTGACAGTCTTCCCTTGCAATTAATACGGTATGCGTGAGCTCAAGTGTTTGCTTTGACTCTCTCTGTGTGGAAGGCTTTTTGCCCGCATTGTTTTGATGGCGCAGCTTAGTCTAAAGTTTCTTGACGGACTGCATGCTGCCCGTTCATCATCTCTGGAACTGGATCACTGTTTACGTGACCTTTAGATCTTTTTATAATCCTTTATGGTTTGCGGGTCCTCAGTGGGGAGCTCAGAAAGCCAAGCCGGTATATTTTTTTGTTGTCGTTTAAAGTATGGATTTAAAATTTTATAGCACTATCAGCTATGAAGTTGCCGGTATTAGTGTTAGGCCTGTACCATTTTACTGGCTGACTGGTCCCTGCCAGTATAGAGTCAGAGCAGATTTTGGCTAGTGTGAGGAGCTTTTGTTACCCAAGATCAGTATTTTTACTATATAACTCATGAAACTGGACATTTTTGTAATTATGCATTTTTCTGTTTATGTAAGTGGTTAATTAATTACAGGGGGTTAATTATTTTGCAGAATCTTAAATAGAAATTTTCATCTCCTCCCTTACTTAAAGGATTTATTTTCTCAGTCATTCATATTTTCTCATAGAGTCTTTTAGTTTAAAAATTGAAAGTAATTTCCTTTTCCTGTGCCTCTTGCTGATTTTACTAGTGACATAAATTCTTACTTTGGAAAAACAGATCTCTAAATTTGGGTTACTGAAAATAAATGCGGAAAGAGAAGGTTTTAAGCTGTGTAGTTAGCTATGTTTCTATTTTGTTCATATTGAAGGGAAAGAACCTGCTAGTGATTCAAAAAAAAAATTGTTCAGAGTGGCAATTCCAGAATAAAAAAATTGCAAGAAAAAGTAACAAAGTGTGAGGTAGAAGTTTGCTTAGTGATAGTATATAGAGTTAGGTCCTCTGTTGATGTAAATGACTACAACCCAATGACTCAGAGGGTCTATTTGGTTTTGCTACAGCTGGATTCTAATCCTAAAGCTAGAAAAGGAACTTAAAAGCAAAATGCTCATTATAAAATCACAGCCAAGAGCAAATATTATTACATCTATTTCTATACTGAATTACACAGTAGGCCAAAATTGACTTAATCAACTATCTATGTCCACCCAAGGGAGATGAATAAAAAGAAATCTGGTAGAGGATATTGATCATCATATAAAATGGTAGCAATTACCATTAACAAATAGTTTTTAATAAGCAAACATACAGTTATTACCATTAACTTGAGGTTTTCCTCATTAAAAAAAAAGAGCATGAAAAAAAGAGAGTTGCCAAAAAACGTGAGTCAGGGCCTGATGCTCTTTCCATTAACTTCAGGAAAACTTACTTGCATTTGGGATGGATACAGGACACCTGATTTTAACTACTTAAAAATTGGTAACTAGTGGAAGATACCTGTTGTAGTATCTTCCTGATGTTTCTTTCTCTGCTGACTCTGCAGAAATCTTGAATGATTAGCTTAGATATAACCCATTACTTTCAGATGGCTAATATTAGTAAGAAAGTAACCACTAAACTAAAGAGTTATTAAGCTTAAGGCAAACTCTGTGAATCTCTTCTTTATTCTAAACCAATCTAGCTAACCAAATCACTCAGGCTCCCTGCCGCTGAAACTCATTTTTTGTGGGAAGATGTGTTTAACTTAATTTAACCACTCTCTTGAGATGCTCTTGAACTAGTTGTTTCCGATGCTTCAAAGATGCAGCGTTTTGATCCATGAAGACCTATAATATTCCTTTCATGAATCCCACAGTCGCGGTTGCTAAACAATTCGCAGCAGTGCTGTTGGCTCTGGAGCTCATGGGGAATCACTGTATCATTCTGTGGCCACAATTCAGAAAGTCGGGTTATTTTTCCAGATGAGAGAGGTTCAAAATCAATAATGGTTAACTAATCCAAGTGTACATTGCAGATTTTTTTTTTTTCTTTTGAGATGACTGTGGGGGTTTTTTTAAGAAGTTCAGGAAAATCTGTAATTCTGGCTCTCATTCCCTGTGTTGTTTTGAACAAGTGTGTGCTGTTTGTTTTTATTTCTCCTACCAGAGTGATAATTCCTTTTTCCATCGTTGCATTCCGTGATTCTTTGCTGACTACTGTGATTTCACAGATATATTATCAATCCTAAATATCTGTATTAGTTAGATAATTTGTATCTGTTAAATATCCTTATAGGTACGTATTTATATATCCTTCTATTCCTGGAAGATGACAACCGTTTTTATTGGTTTGTTTAACTTGGTGGACTTTTTTTTTCCAGTATGAACAGTGATAATACAGGTTTTAACCTCAGAAATATATACTAACTATATTTCCTGATGTCATTTGCTTTTCATAACATAGTTTGCAATGGTTTCTGCTTCTCAGAGAGAGTTCGTATAGGTCATGCTTTTAAAATTAGGAGAAGTATACCTAACTGTCTACTGATCACTTTCTTGTGAGAAGCTTACTTCACAGATGAGCATGTGCAGACCTTTGAAATTTGGCTCTCCTGCCTGCCATCCTCCCTGGGTTACTCTAAAAGCAAGCCAAAAGAAAAAAAAACAACAAGCAAACACAATAATAACAATTGCCTCATAAGCATTGCCAGGAATCTATTTAAATGTCAAAAGTTTAAAAAAAAAAAAAAAGTCAGGAGAACAGAAAAGAAGAGCACTAATCAGCGTGTCCTGTGCTCTTCTTTGTAGTCCCAGCGCCGTGTTACATTTCACCTCCCCGATGGCTCCCAGGAAAGCTGCAGTGACAGTGGTCTGGGAGACCACGAGCCGGTGGGTGGTGGAACCCTGATCTCACACCCTCTCCCTCTGGTTCAGCCGCAGGACGAATTCTACGACCAGGCTTCACCGGACAAGAGGACTGAAGCTGATGGCAACTCTGACCCCAACTCGGGTGAGTCACTGTCAGTGCTCTGCTTATCTGAGTTGCTTTGGTAACTCGGTTCCTTTCTTGTTCCTTCTTTTGAGCTTTGCAATGGTAGAGATGTTTTTAAGCACATGCATGAATATTTGGTCGTGTTAGCTCTTAACGATTGGTAAGAAATAATGTAGATTACCTGAAGCGCCTTATGTTGTCATTTGACTGTAAAACCAAAAAAATATCCAGTGAGAAAAAGCAGCTCCATACTAATTGCACAGTAAGTGAGAACAGCTGGGAAGAAGGAAGGCCTACAAGGTAGCAAGCTTTTCTTGATGTTTGCAGTGCTGTTGCTATTTAGCATTGGACATCATTTTAGGAAAGTCATTCTAAATACAATTTTAAAGAGCAAGGACATGGAGGTCACGCTATCTGTTAGACTAACACAGAAAACAGTAAATCAGTAAAGCACTGGAAAATTTAAAGAATCCCAATTTCTGTAACACACCTACAATTCCCCCTTCTAACAGCAAGAAACACAGGGTTTCTCTGATAGGTTGGAATGGCATGATGTTCTGCTTTTTGGAACTGCCAGATATGTGTTTTCATACAAATATTAAGTATGTGCAGTTTGTCTGATTTGGAAATTTATGCCTTTCTTCTTCTTTCCTTCTCTATAATACATTTACATTATTGCAGTGGTTTTGTGACAGTCAGTACTAAAATTGAAGTGAGGTCTTAACCAATACTGTGGCTAGTATTTTGGCCTTGGAATGTGGAGACTTGGCCATACTGAAAACTGGGAAGGGGCCATAACACTGCCCTTAAGCCTCTTGTTTTCTGTCTAGAATGTGGACGCAAAGGTTAAAAGTCTTATCTGTGCTCTTGGAAGGTAATTGAACTTGAGTTCTCTTGCATCCCAGGAGTATAGAAATAAGAATTAGTTTCTCCCTTTGGCATTTCTCCCTTTTGTATAGATGATTAAATTGTCACTGAGCCTGTACAAGCCGGGAGAGAAGGTGGCCTTGGGATCTGATGAACAATATTAAGGTCCATGTTCTCATTTGGGCAGAGCTGGATCTGAATTATGACATTTAAATCATGGCAGATGAGAATGCAAACTGTGGAATATTGACCTTAGAAACATTTTTCTCATACTTTTTATGGGAAGACTGAGAGGGTATGTTGGGTGAAACTCTATGAAGAAACAATTTGAAGTGCTTTACTGTCTCTGAGTTGTATTCTGGTTTCTTATTCCCTTTTCTCCTTTCCCTTTCCCTTTTTCCTGGATATGGCACCTGCATTTTATTTTCTTTACCAAAACGGAAATGTTGTTGGAACTGTGATCTTAAACCCTAAATCTGTAGAAATACGAAGAACTGTAAAAGAATAGCAACTATGAATGGATTGACTCTGGAGCAAGACTCTATGTCTGTTTAAGCAAGCGAGGAGCTTAAGTGGAATTATCCTGTTAATTCTTTGACCACGTATGAGACGTGTGAAAGATTTAACAAGATCAGAGAGGAGTTTTAAGGCAGCATTGCATCTGGGCACTGTCACATTGGCTTCACTGACTCTGAACTGCACATCTCTTCAAAATGTGACGTAAAAATCCTCCAGGAGAGTGAGGGAAAAATGGGCTTAGTAAACGTTATACCAAGTTATTAAAAATGTGTTTTTAGAACTATTGTGTCAAGCACATTGTGCAAACTTAGTAAATTAATCATGATGATCTATTCATCCCTAATACAGAGACTAATAGAAGATTAGTCAGACTGAGTAAGTGTTCTTAAAAGCTATATGAAAAGCTTTAATATGTCTGTGGTTATACCTGGTTTAGCCTTGGGGATGCTAAATTCATGGCAAATTTATGAAAATCTAACCATCAAGCTGTAGTGGTGATTAGTTAAGTATTGAAGTATAGATTTTTCACCTTTTATCAGACTGAATTAGAACAGACATTGAAATAGTGCATTCCATATCTCATCAAATTTCACAAACTCAGAAGGGAATGATATGGTCATTACTGTGACAGAAATCATCCTAGGAGAACCCAAGGCAGGAAGGGAGTGATGCTGCCCATTAGATGGATTTGACTTTTATATCTTATTCAGTATCAAGCTATTGCCTAGGCATTGTGTCAAAAGTTATTTTGCTACTGGAGGCATAACTTTTTGGATGAGATGTGAAATGGAGTTTAAAGCAGTTTATGGTTATTGAAGAACCTGTGGCTATTTTCAGAAGAGAAAAATGCTATCTGGTGATTGGGCAAAATAACTTTGTGGGTATTTACACATGTTCATGGTTTAACTGATGTAGTATCATTTCAACATTGTATTCTTTGACACTTCTAAACTGAATTTCTAGTTCTATTGCAGTGAAATATTAAATAGTTGTATTTAACAGCAGAGGTAGTTTCATTTCAGTGGCTGTTTAAGGGATTGCTGTTTATGAAAATACTTGGGGCATGCTGAGGTAAAAGATACAGCTATAAAGTAAGGAAGAAGTCTTGGTGGAGAGTAGTAGTATTACTATGTACAAGTGCTGCTGCCAGTTTTGGATGATAAATGTTGCAGAACAATATTTTATTTTGATTTTAACTCTTTCAACTGAAGAGAAAGAGAAGTGCTTATGGGAATATTTTCTAATGATCTCCAAGAATAAAATCTACACAAAAATACAGATTTGTCCCACTGTATTTTTATGAAAGTTCATTCTAAGTGAAAGTTTGCTTCAGCTCAGAGGAATATGATATTAATCTTGGTAGTAAAGTCCTTGCCTCATGGTGAGAGCAATTTTGGTTAATGGCTTTAATGCTCAGTGAATTGTGTCATTTATTGTTGTACACTGTGAAGTTATGTGAATAAAAATGTAGCCATTGTGTCTCAATATTAGTATGTTGCTATTTTAATTATATTTGAAGAGTGACCAAGGCCCAGGTCTTCAAAACCTGAAATAGGGGGAAAAAAATAGCTAAAAGTCTTGATAACTTATTACACAAAGGTACGAGAAACCTTATTGTCATATTTCTTGAAACACAAGAGCTACAATTACATTATTTAATCAAAGAAACATACACAGTGAGAGTACATTCACCTAGGTAATCTTAAAACAGCCATCTCTCTCACTGGGGGAAACTGAAATGAAGAGAGATGCCAAACACTGGCATTGTCAGCCACACACTGTCACTGTGCTTATGAGGGAAAGGCAACAAGATAGAAATATGAAGTAAAAAATAAAATTTATAAGAACTTTTATAAGATGTGTATAGTCCAAGTTTGGTTTGCATCATTCAAACCTGTCTTCTTTGTATAGAGTCTTTTATTTTAACTCGAGGGTTTCAGTCAGTTCACTAAGATATCTTTTCCATTTCCCCATTGGTAATTGATCAGTATTAATGGATTGTCAGAGGACTATGATGTTAACCTGCCAGTTGCAACTTCCTTATAGTTCACCTTTGTCTCATTTGCACCCTGGTAGGCTTTATAAGAATTCTTCCAGCAGTGAGCAACAATTCACCATGTTTAAAAACAATGTAACGTTACAGAGTGACACCAGCACTGTGGTTTTGTTATGCATTATTAAATGATAATAACAACAAGGAATTCAAATTTACTACAGGAAGTCTCATTATTCAAGAGTCATGGTTATGATGATTTAATTTTGCATACAATATTGATTTGTAAGGCAAGCCTTGTGTATGTTTCAGCATTTTATTGCATTTAAATGCAGTGATTAACAACCTTAGCCTTGCCTTGCTGACCATGACTTTACCAGAAGCATGGGCCAAGAGGAAGGGAAAGCAGCATGATATTACCAGGCTGCATTGTTTGTCACCATGATGACAAACAAAAGAGAAGGATTGTAAATATTATAGTGTTGAGAGTCTGTAAAAAACCCCAACAAAACAAAACAAGGCACATGCCAAAAATGAGATTCTATAATTTCTTGGAAACTAATGGTTTTGAATAATCTGAACGGTGCTTTGGTGTGTGGAATGATAGCCTCACATGTTCTCCAAATGAATGCTATCTTTTGCATTTGGAGGGTGTGTATAGTACACTTCCTATAAAAACTGAAGGAAGATATTCCAAAGATCAATCAGTTGATTACAGTTCTTTACTTTTTAGTATATCAGATAAGAATTTAGAAATCATGAAGTTTCTTTAGGATCTAAAAAAAAAAAGGTCACTGTAAAATTGTATTTACTGGTATGACTTCATAGCCTCTCTTACTACAAAAAATCCTGCTTTTTAATGGTTTTAAATGTGTGTATCACAAAGTGCACTTTTAACACAAACATCTTCTTTATAATCAGTTACATTAAAAGTGTACAGCTGTCTGATGTATTTTAATGTGAATTATTTCTTTAGTAATCACTCAAAGGAAAACTGTGGTTTTGTTTGCCAGTAGTCAGGTGCAGAAAGTTATTTTTCATTACTATAAGTGTGGTTTTCATTGGCATATTCCCCCCCCCATTATTAGTGAACAATTCTTCTTTCACTGTGGTTTAGTAAAGGTTGTCAGGGACTTAAATTTAGATTGAAATTGTTAACGTTTCTAAGGGTTTCATGCAGCAGAGCTGTGCAATAGAACTGTATGAAGGAAAAATGTGCCTCCTAGTGTAAAGAAGGGGAAAAATGCACTTTCATGAAAATGCTTGATAAATCACATTTTGATAGCTGCAAGCTGTGGATGTGATTCATTTTTCTTCAAAGAGATAAAGAGGAATAGCATATATTTAGTGGAGTGTTAGAACAGCTCTAGGGAAAAAGCCTACTATACACTGTGGATGAAACTATGCAATAATTCCAATAGTTTAAAACCAGACAGAAATATAATATTTATGTCTTCTGATATATGTTTATGAAGCTAAGTAAATGCTTGCCTAATTCCTACACCTCATTAATAAGTAGTATCAGTGTATGTTACATAACACAAACTAATAGCTTTATAAAAACAGGGAGCTGTAGAAAAAAATTGTAACAAAACCACTGTTTGCTAAGTAAAAAGGATGACCTTCAAATTAACTAGAATATTCTATTATATCCTAAGTTATTAGTTCAAAATTCCAAAGCAATTCCATATTCTTGGAAGCAATGTTATAATGTTGTCTATCAATAATACTGTTTGTGGATAGCTTTTTTATTTCCAGTACATTAAAAATTGTGTGGATAACTGTGGCTGTTAAACATGAGTTCCCACATTTTAATAAACCTAATACTATGGTGGTTTAGTCAAGTGATGTCAGGGGTATTAAATCATACTATAATTCCAGTAATAAGTAGGAATATCTCTGTGGCAGTGGTTTAATTATGATTAAAGTTCAGAGTAATGGCAAGATTGACTTGTATTACACTTGGTCATATGATAGGGTCCCATGTGGAGAAACTAAGCCTTTCATGCAAAGAGCTTTGGTTCTACAGTGTCACTATCATTACACCCGCTGGGTGATGATGCTTTAACCTTGCGGGCATACCCTCTGCTTAATCGTGCCTTTCATTTTGCTGCTTCAAAAGGATCTTGTCTTGCTTGGCAATATTGGAGTCCATAGCTGAACATCCTAAGGTGTAGGAAGAAATGTTACTCTGTTAATGCTTAGTTCTAGATAAATCACTGTCCATAGTTATTCTTGTGTTTTCATAATATGAGACTCTATGTGAACTAAAATAGGAACATTTGCCTTTGAGACATTTCCTCCATTTCATTAAACACAAGTTCATACCTCACACAGAATCTAACACTGTCACATTTAGCTACAGGCAAGTAGGAGTAAGAAAAACTGGAGTCAAGTTGGTGAATTAGCCTACCGAACAGCTATAAAATAGTCTGAGGTCTGAATTCAATCTTAGCCCGTGTGCTTATTTCTTTAAAAAGATAAATAAAATCTGGGAGGCATAAGAGGTATTGCTATCTCTTTACATCTCTTTGCTGCCTCATTACAGTGAGGATTTTAAAATTGTCTTGGTTTAGAAAAGCCACTGTGCTACATCTGTTCCTGTTCTACTCTCTTTTCCCCCATACACCAAAGCTAATTGGAGTGTAAATCAGGATGGCAGAGCCATTGAATGAGCAGTGAGAGGGGAACTTGTCCCATTGCTTCTCTAAGATGAACACCTAATGTGTCTGAACTTTCTAGCTGCTGCTGCCATCCAAGATGAGAAATTGCAGGTCCTCAGCAGTGAGCTGAAAAGGCTAGATGGGGCGTGGGGACTATTCAGACTTGTAAGAAAAATTTAGAAGGTTTAGAGGATTAAAGGAAGGGGAGGGTTGCACATTAGGCGAAAGCTGGTGCCTCTGACTGCCATGTCTGAGGATACCTAGGACAGTTTAAAACCATGGATGCTTTTGCCAGTGGTGCAGGCTAAAACAAAAGACTGATTTAAGGAATTGCTAAGAGTTATTTTCACTTATCAGTAAGAGTTATCTTCTCACAAGGCTTTTCTTCTTATCACAGTAAGCCCAAATCTGCTGCAGAGATTCATGGATTTTTTAAGTTTTAAAGCATTATCATTATCTAGTCAAACCTCTGTCATAGCACAGTACATAGAATTTCACACAAGATTTCTTAAACCAAGCCTGTATTTTAAAGTATTCCAGTGATTTATTTCTCTTGGTGTTTATATTGGGTTTATATGGCAAGGTTGGGGGGGGTGGGGAGGGGCTGCAGGGGGTACTTCTATGAGAAGAGACCAGAGCCTGCCCCCATGTTAGATAGAGCCAGTTCCTGCTGGCTCCAAAACAGACCCACTGCTGCCCAAAGCTGCACAGCAGCTGGGAGAGAGGAGTAAGAAAAATGTGAGAAACAACCCTGCAGACACCAAGGTCAGTGAAGAAGGAGGAGGGAGATGGTGCTCCAGGCACCAGAGAAGAGATTCCCCTGCAGCCCGTGGAGAAGACGACGGTGTCCCCTGCAGCCCGTGGAGAAGACCACGGTGTCCCCTGCAGCCCGTGGAGAAGACCACGGTGTCCCCTGCAGCCCGTGGAGAAGACCACGGTGTCCCCTGCAGCCCGTGGAGGACCCCACCCCGGAGCAGGTAGGTATGCCCTGAAGAAAGCTGCAGCCTGTGAAGAGCCCAAGCAGGAGCGGTGTCCTGGCAGGAACTCCGGCCCCTGGGGGACCCACGCCAGACCAGTCTGTTCCTGAAAGTCTGCACCCTGTGGAAAGGACCTACTCTGGAGCAGTTAGTGAAGGACTGTATTCCTTGGAAGGGTCCCCAAGGGAGCAGGGGAACAGTGTGATGAGGAAGGAGCAGCGGAGACAAGTGTTGTCAACTGGCTGCGGCTCCCATTCCCGGTCCCGCTGCACCACTCAGCGGGCGGGGGGAGGGAAAAGGAGTCAGAAGAGTAGGGAATGAAGTTGTGAAGTTGAGCCTGGGAAGAAGGAAGGGGTGCGGGGAAGGTGTTTTTTTAGTTTTGTTTTTCCTGTTTCTCACAATCCTACTGTATTTTTAACTGGTGATAAATTAAATTAATCTTCCCCAGCTTGAGTCAGTTCTGCCAGTCATGGTAACTGGTGAGTGATCTCCGTGTCCTTATCTCAACCCACGAGGTTTTTCATCTTATTTTCTTCCCCCATGTTGCTGAGGAGGGGGAGTGATAGAGTGGCTTGGTGGGCACCTGGCAGCAGCCAAGGTTAACCCACCAAAGTGTTAAAGTGGGTATTGGATTCCCAGTCTGAAAGCATTTATCTTCAGTGTCTAGCTCTTGTCTGTGAGACTGTACTGCCCTTTGTCAACAGGAAGTCTTTGACTTCCAGAACTGCATAGGCATTTGAGGCCCAAGGGACTATTTCGACTAGCACAGCCTCCTGCATAATACAGGTCAGAAATCTTAGCCAATAACTTATAAAAATAAGTGTGTATTTCTGCTTGTATCTACAGCATAAGTTTCAGAATGATTCCTTGATTTAATGATCTTCAGTGACAGAGGGAAGAGTATTCCGATGCTTACTGACTTCAACTGAATCAACTTTTCACCTTTATTTGATAAACTGGATGTTTGGTGTCCATAGTTTAGACATGGTGCTCAAGTCATCTTGGATCTGTAATAAATTGGTTAGTTCTTTGTAGTATTTTGAATGTTGCAGTATTTTGTTCTTGAGCACTTTTTTTTCTTTCCTTTTTTAATATTGGTCCCATATCTGGCCAGAACAGAAAAGAACAGTGAATCATTCAGTCCTTTCTAACACTTTTACAGATAAATGACATAGTCAACAGTTTCAACTTAAATATTCACAACAAGAAAAATAAAACATAACTCTTCTAAATCACAGACTTTTAAAAATCAGTTTCTGTCATTCTCATTCATTGTTGTGACCTGAGTGCGTACTTTTCTATGCCTTGTGAGCATGCTATTTAACAGTACTTTTTAGCAGTAGAACTGCAACAGGTTTTTCTATTCTTTAGAGACTTTCCATGGGAAATAAAAGGAAAAAGCACAACTGAATACATATATCTTTAATCATGGTTAAATATATTAGAAGGGCTTTATTAGCATTCTAGTTACTCAATCAGATAACAATATTGGAGACAATGCAACTCTTAAAGGTGTGACAGTGTGATTATGGCAGCAATATTTGAGATTTTTGAGGTTGCTTTTTGTGAAATTCAATGAAAGTTATTATTGCTAGCTATGACTCTTTTTTACATTGATACTAAGATTCATTTTCTGATGTTTCACATTCTGTTTCTAATGGAGTCTTAGCAGTGCAACGCCTATTCACAATGGCAAACATTTAGTTGTTTAAAAGAAAGATTATAGTTGTGAGAAGAAGGGTGTCAAGTTTGTCATGGAATTGTTAATTTCAGCATTGAAGTGCTTACAATTTGTAAGTAGAATTAGAATTGCTGATGGCTCCAATGAGAGGAATAATTCCATGCAGAAGGAATAACTCCACTGCACCAGCACAGACTTGGGCCTGACCAACTAGCAAGTGGCTTTGCAGTAAAAGAACTGGGAGTCCCAGTAGACAACAAACTGACCATGAGCCAGAAATACACCCTTGAAGAAAAGAAAACAACCTCCTGGACTGCGTTAGGAAGGGTCTTGCCAGCAGGTTGGTGGAGATGATCCTTCCCCTCTGCTCAGCACTGGTGAGACACATTTGAAGTGCTGAGTCCAGTATTGGGCTCCCCAGTACAGAAGGGAAACGGAAGTATGGAGTGAGTCCAGGAAAAGGCCACAAAGGTGATTAAGTTATTAGAGCATCTGTCAGATGAGGAGATGCTGAGAACTGGGCCTGTTCATCCCGGAGATGAAAAGGCTTAGGGAGAATCTTATCAGTGTGTGCAAATACCTGATGGGGTGGAGGGAAAGAGAGTAGAGGTGGAGCCAGACTTTTCTCAGTGGTACACCAAATAAAAGAAGAAGGGGCAATGGGCACAAAGTGAAATACAAAGAAATTCTCTTTAAACATAAGGAAAAAAAAAAATACTCACACTTTCTTACCGTCAAGGCGATAGAACTCTGCATCAGGTTTCCCAGAGAGATTGTGGAGTCTCCGTGCTTGGACATTTTGAAAATTGAACTGGACATGGCTCTAGTTGACCCTGGTTTCAGCAGGGAACTA
Organism: Haliaeetus albicilla; assembly: GCF_947461875.1. Lineage (NCBI taxonomy): Eukaryota > Metazoa > Chordata > Aves > Accipitriformes > Accipitridae > Haliaeetus > Haliaeetus albicilla. The sequence goes on from NC_091497.1 coordinate 23,673,016, forward strand.
AACAATCTACAGACGTCCTTTCCAACTTCAAGCATTCTGTGATTCTGCAATCCTATGAATTAATGAAATTTGTCTTGTATAGACTGTGTAATACAGATGTGAAGAAAGGAAAGTAAAATCTATGTTCTCCAAGGTAAATGAATTATAGACTTGTAAATTTATGGTAGGATATCTTGTGTAGTACTATACACAGTATAGAAAGAAAAATAAACATAAATATGTACAAGCCAAGCTACTGGTTTCTGGTCCATTTGCCTAAACATAACAATGCAGTGCCATTTGTGATGCCATAGGGTATGTAATACATCCACATCTGGCGTATATGCCACAGGAGCTATTTTCTATGGGAAACTGGACAGGGTAATGAAAAGATACCTCAAATTACACCAAAAGCAGCTATAAGGCAACTATATTGAGACTCAATATCTACACTAGTTTGCCTAAGTAGTCTTTACATAGAAAGATATAGACCATGGTAGGCTTCATAAGAACATAATAAAGGAATAAGACCAATGGTCTGTCTAGCCCCATACTTTGTGTGGCCAGCAGCAGAAGCTATATATGGAAAGCACTTTAGCTCCTAAGGTAGATATCTGAAATTGGTCAAGTAAATTTCATAGAGAAGTGCCAATATCCCACCACAGGTTATGAATGAAGGCTGTAGTAAGTAGCCAAGAGGTATGTGTGTTAGTTCCAGACATCAGTGATGGAACTCACCTCCATATTATAGACTCCTCAATTTGGATGCTTACACATAGAGATCTAAAATTTTATCCTAAGCATCTAAGCTCCCTTTTTGATTTGTTCAGCACTAGAGCTTTCATTTCATCTTAAAGCTGGTACCTAAAACAGGTCAGCTAAATTTCACGCTAGAGTCCATTTACCATATTTCTATTCAATATAATAGGAGCTCAAACACCAAACTCATATATAGACATTTGGGATGGAATTTAGCTCCAGAATGGAGATGTATAGGGCTCAGATAATTTGTTATACATAGGCTGGTGCTACTTGAAATACCCTGAGGTTACCTACCTACCTCTTGTTAACTGCACTCCCTTCTTTCACGTTTGACATCCACATGCAAATATCTTAGATACCCCGGGATATTTCTAAACTGGCATTGCATGCTAATGGTTAGGCAGGACAAGTGAGGTTTAGGTTGAGATTAATTCAAAAAGAAGTTAGCACATTTAGGTGACTACTGGTATAAGTGCAGGTGTTATATATGTAACCTCTCTATGGATCTATAACTCATTCAGATGTGAGTTAGGTAGTCTGAGCTCCAATTAGAGTCAGCAGAGACCTTGTCAGTATCATAATTTAGTCTAGAGACCCATTCAGTTACCAAACGTGTGTCTACTTTAATGTGAGAAGCATAGTTTTCCAGACTACATCGACTAGATTGCCATTGTGTATGGGGGAGGCTTAAGACACCTAAATTTAGTTGATTGCAACAAATCCAACCTTTTGTGTGAGATTAATCCCAGCTGTTCTTGTTGCTAAGGGAATACTGTTATCTTTTGGGAGATTGAACAGCCTTTCTTGCCTACTTGCACATAACATTTTTCAAAAGAACAGCCCATTTTTTAATTTCCTTCCTCATTTTTACAGTACTAATTGAATACAAATACCAATTTGCATACCTTCCTCTTCCTCTTTTTTAGTATAACTGAAGTTAAAACATCGTATCTTTTAAAGCACAGTTCTAAAGAAAGATTTCTAATAATGTTTTTTTTCTCTAATCAGTTTTCCTTCCTCCAAACAACCACCAAATATTGGCTAGTAAGTAGTCTAAGTCTCATGCCATTTTGAAAAATGGCATGTCTTGAAGTGAAGGTTTTGCATTTTGACTGTCTCTTGAAGAATGTCCATATGGGACATTAATGGAATCCAGTCACAGGATATTGAGTTCCTTCCTTAAAGCAAATAGCTTGATAAGGTTTTGCTTTCCAAGAAGGAGATCCAGTCCTTTGGTAGAAAAAGTGTGTCATCTTAATAAATACCCTTATATATCAGCATCTTCAGATTTGACCTAGTCTTGTCCAGAGACTAGGTGCTAATTTTGTTTATTATGCTTATTTTATGGCTTTGTCTTTTCTCAGATTTTATGTTTGCTTCTTTGTTGTAAATCTAAGGAGAAATCATGCATATGAAGGAAGGTTCCCTGAATAAGATCTGAAAGTTATCTGTTATATAGGTAATGAATATTCTCTTTTCTTTCAAAAATTTGCCTTCCCAAGGAATGCTTTATGTTTCTGTGCATAAACTTGATCTGTTTGTCTTAAACAAGAGGAGAAGGGGGAGGAAAGATGAATTAAGCAGATTGAAAACAAATAAGGAATTATATTTACAGTCTAAAACATATATAAGTAAACCCTTTAGAAATAGGAATAACAGTTGAATCTTTTCTTAGTCTAAAGCTTTATCCCCTTTCATACTGATCCAGGTAAATACATGTTAAAAGAAGATAAGTAGGGAGAATGAACATACTAATAGAATACTTACTTTCTTTATTGTGCACAGCAAGTTACATTTGTTTATTCTTTGGTTGCAAGGTGAAGGCATGCCTTCCGGAGAGAAGTAATCCAGATGTGGTAACATCATAAGCGACCAAACTTAGGACATATTTGCATTCAGCAAGGAAAGGGAAATATGTATGAAATCTTTACCAAAGCCTAAACCCTTGGTTTTTTCCCCATCTGCAATCAATTAAATAGATAAATAAAGACATAAATAATACTTTAACTCTTCAGGAAGGTTAGGAAATTTTGCAGCTTTAGCAAAAAGATTTTCAATATAAAACCCATGCTACATCACAAAATTTAAAAAAATGTTACTCTTTGTTTAGTAACATCTGGTCATCTTTGGGAGAAAGTAGGAAAAAAATATTTTCTTGCATATACCCATATATTATTTTTATAACTTAATCAGTGTGGTTATAGCTACATTAGCAAGTAATACACAGCACAGTAGGAACAGGTCTGAATGTGAAACAGCTGGTGCTGAGGACACAATCTTTACTGCGTACACTTCTGTGGCATTTATTCTGGCCTTGTGTGATCCTATGGACTGACTGCCCATTAGTTACTGGAGAATACTTCTGGTTTCATTTCATCCAAAAGGAATCCCATTCTTGTGCTCCGGAAGGGCTTCACAATAAAAACCCAAGTGTCTCAAGTGGAGACGATTAGGAGATTAATGTCAGAAGTACACTCCTGAAAGTTAATGTAGACATACTCTTTAGTAACATACATTTCTTTCTCTATGGGCCAACCGACCTATCATTTTAAAGAAATTTACATTACTGAACTATCGTCCAAATACTGCATGCTTAAATATTCCCAGCTTATTTATGGTGATTTTAAAGTTCTTCACCCTGAAAAACCCACAAAAATGTCATTTTCAAGATAAAACTTGAAATTAAATTCCGGGTGCCTACCATTTAGGAGAAGGATTCTTTTTGCTCTCTTGGTGATATGCCCAATTACTCTTTTAGATTAGATCTGTGTTGTCTTCAAGATCTAAAGAAAGTGTTTACGTTCATTGAGAAAGATTGAATAACTTCTTTCTTTTACTTTATCCTTACTAAACAGTACTGAAGTATTTCATTGCATAGCTGCATTTATGGAAAAATGTCATGGAGATAGCTATTGAAGACATACTTTTATATCAAGTAAAAGCATCAGTTATAAATGATTCATCCATCTAAAATAACTAGAAAAAAATGAAAACCTTCTCAACTTTATAATCATTGCATATTTTTTATTCCAAAAAACTCATGGTGTGCATGTTTATCACTTTACTTGTCCTTCATTTTTGCTTATGTATAATATATGGATGACTGACATTACAGTGTGATGGAATAATTGACCAGTTTTGATGTTTAGCTTTTACTGAATATTAACAAATCTTTTTCTGTTAAAAAGCAGTGGTCAGTCACTGAATTTAAGGAAAAGCAATTTATTAGTCAAAACACGTAAGTCGTTGCAATTTAAAATGTACTTAAAATATGTGAGCACATATTTCAATATTGCTGAAGACTTAACTGTAACACAGCAAAGGCATACAAAATAGATTTTATTTTCAGTAGAGAAGCCAATACAGTTTGGGGTTTTTGGGGTTTTCTTTTTTCTTGGCTTTTTTTTTTTTAATATATTGGTTTTGCAAAAATGTAACAAAAGAGGCTAGTTTTAATTGGTGGTGTTATTGCAAGGCCCTTGAAACCGAGCCACTTGGTAGTTGTGAGTGTGAATGTAATCTGGCAAGCACAGCATAGTCATTAGCTAATGGATTGTAGCTACAGTCTTTCAATAAAAATGTGTAGGTGGTTAGTAGTACTGTACTGTTACTGGCAATTTTAAAGTCATTTGTAGGTTAGCTTGTGAAATTAAAAGTGTAATCAAAAATTTCCCTGCGCTGCTGCCTTTTTCAGTTGATTTAACTGCAGATTCCTTGGATCATTCAGAAGAGAGGCCAAATGACTCAAAAATAATCATCCACACCACAGTGGATTAGTTGTTTGAATAATAGTTTCACAGTTTATATATTTCTCTTCATGAGAAATGAAAGGAATATGAGGTAATTGCTTTGTGCCATTACTCCAGGTCTAATTTATTTTGTTGATACTGTACATACATGTCCTTTATTATTGCTTCATTATGAATGGAAATCATATATTTTCAGTTGTAAATAGACAGTTAATGATATAAACCTCTATTTGCATGAGCAACTACACTGTTTGGAGACATATTAATGATACTTTTTGCAGAAGAGTGAAAATATCTAACATATGTTATAGATGAATATAGGTCACTGTGCCAGCTGTACAAGATAAATATATGCATAACTATGCATACTGACATGCATAGATATAACACATTCAGCTAGGGTACAGAGATGTTCAGATAATCTAGATGTTTACTATTGATACTAACCTTTGGCTACCCAACTTTCCTTCAGCATTTAAAGAGATAGCATGACTGATCTTAAAGATGGATATAGTTAAAAATAACCTGATGCATCAGTGGTTATGTTCTGTTGATACTCTGTGCAGTCTAAGCAGACACTTAGGGTCACATTTTCAAGAAATCCTAGCTAGGAGCTTATGCTCACAAGCTCTGAATATATGGACTCCTGCATTAGGCATAGAACGCCTGTCCAGTTCATCTTTGAGAAACCTAACAAAAATAGTCTTTTTAACCCTAATTAGACCTTATCCACACTTAAGTCTCTAGCCTATAATATGAGTCATGCCTCCCAACAGAGCAAAATACTTTGGTGTTAAAAAAATGTATTAATATTCACTTTCTATCCTGAGAATCAGACAGCATTTTTGAGCTACTCTCTGTGTAAATGGCAAAAGAAGAGGTCATGTCAAAAGAGGGAATGGGACGAAAAAGACAACTTTAGAGACACTTGTGAGTTTATCCATCGTTATTTTGCAAACAATGACAACATTATTATGAGAAAATTATACTTTGAAAGAAGTCTGGTTAAGCAAAAATAATGAAGAATCCTAGAATGGCCAAATAGTGAGTTGCTTTGCATGCTTTACTCACTTTTGGGCTTCAAGGTGATTGGCTGGTTCCACAAGAACATACATATAAATTTAAAAAATCTTTATAAAAGCACAATAAAAGTGAAAGAAACATTTAAGAAATAATTTGATCCTTTGGAAGATTTCTTGGTACAAAAGAGATTCATGGGCCACAGTCTTTCATTGTTGGAGGAACATTTTCTGTAACCGTTTATAAGTCTGTATCTCTCTCTTCCTTGCTTGTTTGACTAGAAGTGTATTCTACTCTTCCGTCTAATTTAGTTCACCTGCTGTGCATCTTCACACACTAAAAGAATAAATCCTGGTAGCACTGTATGTTGATGTCTGTCTATATCTCATGTCTTTCATTTAGAAATCAGTATGTTTGGGTTGATGATAAGACAGAGTGTATTTTCCAGTGGGGCAGGTCCAGAAGTGACTGTTGGTATCGCCTACTCTGTTGCACAAGGGCAGGGAAAGAAAAGGAGAGAGATTAGACTGGTGTTACTGGAGAGGCAGAGAAAGGAATGGTATATGAAAAATGGAGTGCTGGGGAACTTACATTGGTATAGGTAATTCTTCCATGTACATTGAAACATTTTAGAACAGCTCTGTGCTGTTCTAAAGTCAGAAAGCACTTTTATTTATGGCTCAAAAATGTCCATGAATCATTCTGTCAACTGAACAAACTTGAAGGGAAGAATGCTTGTCCTCAGAAGACTGAAAAATTCCAGAGCAAACTGGAAAACAACCCAAATTGAGAAAGAGAGCGCTTAGTTGGGGGAAAAGATGAGTGTAGTACTGCTTAATTCAGCCTCCTTCCTTTTTGGTCTTGTCAAATGTTTGCCTATCACAAGATGCCAGCCTACTCAATGTTGTATTCTGCTACAAGGTATATGGCATCTCATAAATCTGGCAGTTCACTGACAGCAGTGTTCTACTTTTCTACCCTGGTTGCCCATTAAAATCTGTATAATTAAGTTGAGGCTATGAGATCTGAGGAGCATGTCTAGACTAGCCAATAGTGTTAAACTGTCATGGTGCCAGACGTAATGCTTAAAAGCAGGTAGCACTGACCTCTGAAATATATTGAGGAAATATTTGCATATTGCACATCTCTGCTAACACTAACAGTACTATAAGAACAGGCTTTGGGGTTTTTTTCTTTTCTTTTTCATCTCATATGTGGTATTACTTCCTCAAATGTGTGTAATTTCTATACATTCTGTTCAGTGCATCTGAAATTAAAGTATAAGTCATATGCAAATGAATCTCTTTAATGTGGCAGGCATACAGAGTGGTATATTCAGTCTTAGGAAAATAGGGTAAAGATGACAAAATACTTCCCCCCCCCCCAAATAAATTTGGCATATATTACTTCTTAGCCCAGATTAAATAATTGGATCATTTAAATTATTTTACTGGATGAAAAAATTGAAATCTCTTTCCACTGGAACAGATAAGTGACTATAAACATGGGTTTAGTGTCTACCTATGTCATTAACAGTGTTTTTGTTTTGATGGAGTTTATTCCACAGCTTTGATCATTTGAATCAGCCACTCACAATCAAAAAGAGTGGATTGGTGTAGCTAATTGTATGTCTCTGGATGATACTTCAGTAAAGTCCCAGTTTAAAATAGCTGAGAGATGACCTGTTAAAAAAAAGAAAATGAAAATAAATAATTGAAAATAATCCTGAGCTTCTTTCTGTAGTTGAGGATTAGTTTTGCTGATAATCTGCCTTCTGAAAGTTTGTCAGACTAGGCCGTTGATCTGTGTATTAAAGGGCCAAACTGCAAGCAACCTGAAAATAGTGCTTTCTACTGTAATAGTTGGTTGTGCCCCATAATAGAAACTGGAGATTTTTAAAGGAGAGAAAAGCAATGATTTTCATTGTTGGGGTTTTGTTTGTTTGTTTGTTTTTTCAAGGTGCTGCCTTTCCAGGCAAGACATTTGAGGAAACTAGTCCTTAGTTATCATTGTAAGCACATTTGTTTGATGATCAGGAATAAAAAGCTAATTAGCATAGAGATCTAAACTTCCAGCCATGTGTGCACAGACATACATGGATTTTCCTCCTTATCGAACAAATGCGGTTTTAGGAAGCACCAGAATGATCAGCTAATTATGAAGCACTTTGGTTATTTCTAGATCTGTTTTGCATAGTAGGTTCCCAGATACACTGTACTAATCAAATAATTTCTATTCAGCTATACGAAGTGTAATAAAAAATGAGTACCTCATCTATTGCCATCTCCTGTTTGCTCAAATCTTTTCATGTGTCTCTTACAAAACTTTACGACTTAATGCCCTTTCAACTCTTCCCAAATAACGCTTTTAATTCATAAGGGTAAAGAAGATCTACCAGTTTTATCTTCATTAGCATGTTATGTGGTAAACAAATTTGGCATGCAAGAATTTCTCTGTCTTAAGATTAATTCAATCATTAGACTAACGTTTGCTGCACTACAAATACCCATTTCAACCTATTGAATTTATTATCTAATATCTGTGGGCACTGATTAGCGGTTTTGCTCATTATCACTCTGAACCTGCTACATAAATCATGGCCTTAAATTGTTTGTGTGATTGTTCCCTGAACTTTTTTTAACCTTTCTGGCTCAAGTGTTTCAACTAGTTTTTAAAAAGATAACTATTTCATTTTTCATGTTTAATCTTGACTGTAAATCAGACCAATATATGAAAAATTCCCTACAACTACATAGAAAGAGTCTCTGTCTCATTACTCAGCCCGGATCTATGCTATAAAACAAATGTGTACATTTTTATTTTGCTAAATACTCTTATATTTTTCAACCTCATTCACTTAATATTTTTTACACCCTACCCCCCCTTTTTTTTAAAGTATATCGGATGTTGTTTCAAGGATTATATAGAGATGCATTTGTTGTAGGTGCCCAGGTGCTGGCATTTGCGGGGGGCCGTGGGGCGGCCCCTGTGAGGAGCAGCTGGGGCTGCCCCGTGCCGGACACAGCCGGTTCCAGCCGGTTCCAGCCGGCTCCAACCCGCCCACCCCAGGGCACCGCCCAGCCCCACAGACAAGGTGGTGGCTCCTTGGGGAAAATGTGCTCAAGAAAGGGTAAAAAGTGCTGCCTGGCAGTGAGGAGTGAGGAAAAACGTGAGAGCACCAGCCCCGCAGAGCCCCAGGTGAGAGAAGGAGGAGGGAACGAGTTGCTCCAGGCCCCAGAGCAGAGACTCCCCTGCAGCCCCTGGAGAAGACCACACCAGAGCAGGTTTATCACACATCGGGAACGAAGGAGTGAAGTTGAGCCTGGAAAAAAGGGGGGACTGAGGGGAAGGTGTTGATTTAGAATTTTTTTTGTCTTTGTTTCTCACCACCCAGCTCTATTTTAGTTGGCAATAAATTAAATTAACTTTCCCCAAGTCAAGCCTGTTTTGCCCGTGGTGGTAATTGTTAAGCAGTCTTCTCATCTTTATCTCACCCCGTGAGCATTTCTATCACATTTTCTCTCCTGTCCTGTTGAGGAGTGAGAGAGCAGCTGGGTGGGCATCTGGCAGCCAGCCAAGGTCAACCCACCACAAGTGGTAGATTAAACTAGCTGCCTAGGAAAATAGGCTCAGAGTTTAGAGAAAAATATTATTCAACAAATACTCATCCTTACCAGTGAAGATCCCAGTTAAAACATTGTGGCCAGTTTTTGATCTATCCTATATTCTTTTAATTTCTGGCTTTCCACTGTCTCAGTTTCTATTGACAAGGATGTCAGATGCTAACTCTGTGACATTACCAAACAGATATACGTGAGGAATTTTGGCAGGAGATGTCATAGCTCTTCTTAATTATACATAATGAAATTTTGGGAAACTGATGTTTTGAATGTATATATATTTGCATTTCAGAGAAGGTTCCTGTCATGTCACTGAGGCAACACTCATAAATATAAAATTTCAGAACAGAACCTATGCTGAAAGAAGTACTGTTGCCTCCCACCTCCACCCGAGGTTTTGTTCAAGCCTTTGCTTCCTCAGCAAAATCTTTCCATGCTGAACAGCAAGCTTTCTCCTAAAAAAGCTGTGTTATTCTGTAAGTGTTTGCGATCTAGGAAGACAAGCTTCCTTAGTGACATATAAGAATATTATTGGAGTCATAAAGCCAAAGATAATAAGCCATGTCTCACCTATATTAGGGTCAGCAGGAAGAGGTAGCAGCAAGAAACTAGAATCTATTAAGCACAGATCGTTCTCCTGTTTTCTTGCATGAAGAAGCTATAGAGAGTTTAAGTCAGTCTGCCATTTCAGCTCCTACAAGGGCTGTAACACCACCATTCAAATAAAACACTTCCATAGTATAAGGTTTTGCTTTTCATGTAAGTAGAAGGGAGCCTGGGAAGAAAAACCGTAACATTTGCCAATCCAGTTTGCATAACAGAAGCTCTCACAGGTTCCAAATGACCTGTGCTGCGCTATCACTCACCTCATTTACCCTGCTTCCCAGAGATTTTGAAGACTGGTTTACACAGTGGTAAACAACAATGCTTTGCAGTATTCATATTATTTTTTCAAAGATAATTTTCCTTTCTGTTCTTACAAAGCAACAACTATAAATAAAAATAGAAGTCCTGCATTACTGTCATAAAACAAAATTAAGATATGGGTGCCAAAAGCTACCTGAAACATGTAGCAGTGCTACTTCTTGGATTGGTATCTAACTTTATTTTAAACACTTTAAGAATCTCACTTCCTTGCTTCATCAGAACAAAAAATGTTGGGTTTTCATACCTGTGGGTTTTTTTTTCTGGAAAAGGAGCAGGAGACACTGCAAATGCTTTGTACTGTACTCTCCTTCCTTCCTTCCCCTCTCAAATATACTGTATTGCCATTCTGAATGGCTTATCCAGAAACTATGAAAATGAATTCTGAATATTAAATAATGTATATCTAAACCTGAAAAATGCATTTTAGAAAACTCAAGGGTTAGAGTCTTTCAATTCACATCACACAAAACTTTTTTTAACCCAACAATACCATTATCATTTTATTTCCAGGTGAGTATATTTTTATTGCATGCCTGTATCTGAAAAAGCATTCATATCTTTATTTTTTCCCTAAAATTACTGCCCTGACATACAACTGTGAACAGCTTAAAAGGAAAAACTGTAAACAGCTGTCACAGAATACGTTGATGTTTCACAAGGCTTTGCTTGCAATCATTTTTTTCAAAGTACTGTAAGAGACTCTGCTTATGTTTCCATTATAGAGAGCCTCATTCTCTGCTAAATAGTGTGTGGATCTTTTGTCCCTGGTGCTTTATTATTTCATCCTTTGGATCTATTTTTCGCTTGGTTGAATAGTCAACTATTTAACATGAGTTCAGATAACCTTTGAAAATGGCTTTTCCTGATGTTTGCTATGCAAGACCTGTTCTCCAAATGCAAGCAACAGCATTCTTGAGAGCATTTTTGGTTTGTTTTATTTTGGTTTTCTTTGATTTTTTTTTTCCCTTTCTTTTTCCTAATCTGACTGCAAGGCATATTTAGGAGTGTAAGCCCACAATTGCTTACAACACTTCCACCTTCTGTCTGTGCAACTGGAAATCCAGCTGTAGAATACAGTGAGCAGAATAAAGATGTGAAAAAAAAACCCCCGAGAGAATAAGAGATGAATGGAGCAGTCTGGTCTGGGTGCCAGGTTTTGTAGATTTAAGAGAGCCTTGACTCATTATGTTATAGTACACCCTATGGGTCAGTGTCTCAATTTTTATGCAGTCTCTTCAGACCTAGTCACTCATTGATCAGGAGTGTCCTTTAAGCATATATATAGATGATATTGAACTCCATGTAATTGTTTTTATTAATATCATTGTTTAGCTAACCTAGAAGATGTTTTCTCTCTCTCCAGAAAAATCTTCAGAGGTAAATTCCCAAGTGCCACACTTCCAGAAAGATTCTGCTCAGTTGTTTGAGCTTTCTAGGTGTATTACGAACTCTCAGGATACCTCCCTTCCCATCAACTGAACCTACTCCTGTTGTTAACTAATTTCATATGATACAATGATGTAACTAAAGGTAATATTACAGCTGTCATAAATGCGGTTGAAATTCTGATTTGCTCGTGCCATCAGAATTTGGCAAATGTGTTGCCTGGTTAGTATGGCAATTCATTTTTACGCAGGGTGTTTCTGTAGCCAAGGAGAGTTCTGCCATGACAGGATAACTTCTGATAGAAGATGGATTCCATATTTGATCTTTGTGGTATTCCTCAGATGGCATAAATTCTGAGCCATACAGCAAGAATAGTATCTGACTCCCAGCAAGCAGTTAAAACTTGATTATAGTTTATCTAGACCTGATACATGACCATGACCGCATAATTCCCTAATTAGAATTGCTTAGCCTGTTGGGCTTTACATGAAGTTCAATATTAATTTCAGTCAAAACAGTATTAAAATAAAACAGAATTTAGAAGTCAGTAACTTGAAAATAATGATTCTTGAAACAAAGCTTTCTAATCCTTTCAGTTTATTGCTTCATCTGTTTGAAATTTAGCTACAAAGGAGGGGCACTGGATTTTTAGTTAGTTAAGGTAAATACAATTTTTTCATGTGCTACTCCTTCTTTACAGAATTTTGCAAAGTACAGTGTTTTCTTCACTGAGCCCAAAACCATGATAACCACTGAAGATGGATGACAGTGTCAGTTGAATTGTGGTGCATGAAAAGAAAAGTGCTTCTTTAACCACTCACAAGCATTATATAGAAACATGGCTTATGATGCTAAGGAACAGCATGCTTGCCTTTGTGGTAATTGCTGATGATCAAAACAAGAGTGCTGAAGATGAGAAAGATACTGTATCTGTGACTACAGGTTATGTGAGATTTCTGTATTTAGGATAAGTTGAGAAGAACATGTCATGTTTTATTTGGTTCTGATTTTATTTTTTATTTTTTTCCCCAACTTTGTGTGTGTGTGTGTATGTATGTATTCCTGAGGTTCTCTCCTTTGAGTGTAAAATAAAATAAAAAGTAATAACACTGAAAAGCCGATGGGCAAAAATTGATTCATAAATGAGAAGGTGGCATTCATCTCGGCGCTCTTATTGGAAACCTAAATCTCAGTAAATTTGTAGCCTAAGGATACAATGGGCTTAAAGGATTTCTGTCTCTGAAGAAAAATTAGAACGCCTTTGAGGTAAGGTAAATGGAAAAGGTTGTTTGGGCAAACGTGGAGCTCTAGCACTATTAAATGTTAAGCACCATCAGGGGGTATCTCAGTCATTAACAGGAGTGGCATGTTGAAGATTGTTTCAAGCAGGAAAAGAGTTATGGATGGCTATGTGGAGGTGGCACAATGCCACAGGGAAATTATGTCAAGCAAAAAGAAGATTTTTTTAAACTTATTGTGGGGGAAAAAAAGTACTGAAATAGCATCCTTTCTTTACCTACTTTAGAATCTTTTCCCCAAAATAACCCTATGTTGTCTTTTAAATGAAGCAAATCTTGGACACTAACTTTGAAGTGTATTGTGCAACCTTGCGCATACTAGTCTCCCTTTTTCTTTGGCATATTTTCTGTTCACTTGCAGTGTAAACATAAGTACCAACTTAATCCAAACATAAGCATGTTCACTTCAAATCCAAGTAGTTAGCAGTCTTGACTGACTTGGAAGTGTTTTATGGACCTTGTGTGTTAGTTTTGTGTATAATTAAAAGGGATCTCAGGGGTTCTGTAGGCAGCCAGTAAGTTAAGCTATCTGGTGTGAGAATAATGTGTTGCTATCTAGGGAAGGAAAGATTTAGGAGCCAGGCTAGGATCCCTGTTTCAAGCCAACAGAGCTTGAGAAGTGAGCAGACATGAAGTGTTATATCTCTAGGCAGTAGTTACCGGCTTTCTCATTACGCTAGCACATCCTCCTGGCTGCTCTGCAAAATGGCCCTGAGATTAGAAGCTCTGCAGGAAGCTATCCGTGTTCTCACAGTTGGAAATATGTTGTTAGGATGACAGCAGTTACATGGAAAATGGGTATTAAGATAGTCTTCAGCATCGAGAATATTTTGCTTTCCCAGTTTGCCTTAAGGTATTGCTTAGAGAGAATAGCAGGTAGTGTGGCCTGTGTTGTAATCCTATTTGAGAGTAAATAGTGAGAGATGCCAGTTTAAGTTTATCTTCTAATGTATAGTGTACAATAAAGTGTACTGTGGAACAACAAATTGTACTGTAGGAGGACCTTAACATTTTGCTCATAGAGTGATCTTTAGTTTAATATAGAAATACTCTTCCATATCTTCACCACTTCCTATATAATTTGTTATCACATAATATCCTTGCAGCTACTAGCATTGGGTTTATGTGGAAAGGTTTGCTAGCGGGGGGCCTTCAGGGGTGGCTTCTGTGAGAAGATGCCAGAGGCTGCCCCCACATCAGGCAAAGCCAGTTCCAGCTGGCTCCAAGAGGGATCTGCGCTGGCTAAATCTGAGCCAATCAGTGACACTGGTAGTGCCTCTGGGATAACATTTAAGAAAGGGTAAAAAACACGGCGCAAAAACACCTGGGAGAGAGGAGTGAGAATATGGGAGAGCGCCAGCCCTGCAGACCCCCAGGTCAGTGCAGCAGGAGGGCAGGAGGTGCTCCAGGCACCGGAGCAGAGATTCCCCTGCAGCCCATGGGGAAGACCATGGTGAGGCAGGCTGTGTCCCTGCAGCCCAGGGAGGTCCACGAGGGAGCAGACCTCCACCTGCAGCCCGGGGAGAGAGGACCCCACACCGGAGCAGGTGGGTGCCTGAAGGAAGGTGCAACCTGCAGAGACCCCACACTGGAACAGGCTCCTGGCAGGACCTGTGAACTTGTGGGGGACCCTTCAGATCCATTCCTAAAGGATTGCATCCCATGGAAAGCACCCACACTGGAGCAGTTCATGAAGGACTGTGTCCCATGGGAGGGACCCCACAGTGGAGCAGGGGAAGAGTGTGAGGAGGAAGGAGCGGCAGAGACAAAGTGCGATGAACTGACTGCAACCCCCATTCCCCATCTCCCTGTACTGCTTGGGGGAAGGAGGTAGAGAAGTCCAGAGTGAAGCTGAGCCTGGGAAGAAGAGAGGGGTGGGAAGGTGTTTTTAATTTGTTCTTATTTCTCATTATCCTACTTTGCTTAATTGGCATTAAAATTAAATTAATTTCCCTAAGTCAAGTCCATTTTGCCTGTGATGGTAATTGGTAAGTGATCTCCCTGTCCTGATCTTTACCCAGGAGCTTTTTGTTGTATTTTTTCCCCTTCCTGTTGAGGAGGGGGAGTGATAGAGTGGCTTGGCGGGCACCTGGTGGCCAGCAAAGCTAAACCCACCAACTGAAGTCAAAGCGTGATTATTTATAGGAGAGTTGACAACATGTGACCTTTCCATTTCCTTTGAACTGTCATTAGCAGCTGTGCAGCGCACAGATTACAAGGTCTTATTCATCTTGCTGTTACTGTACACTGGGATTTTAACTGGTCTTTTCATCGTCCTTACTTTGGACCCTATTAAAAATGTAGCGTGGTCCCTCTTATAGTATTCTGGCATATATCTGATCTCTTTAAAACGATCCATGGGATAATACATTTCATCAGTCCACTTAACTCTTGTCAACTCTTGTCTACCCTTCTCCATCACTTTTGACCTAAAGCAGAATAGAAAGCTCTTCCTATCTTTTTTTGTCTTTGGTCCACTTGTAAAAATGACGGTTATTTTAGACCAGATTATGCATACAGTTTTTGGTACAGATTCTAAGATTGCCATTTACTTTGTGAATACCTTTTAAAGCGCATATAGACCAGGGATTGTGTCTTGTTATTTTTTCTACAATGCTAACACCTTTTGACAAAAAGAGAGATATTAATAGAAACAAAATCACACTGATATGCCAACTGAAGTATGAGCTATCATAAAGCACTGATGCAGTAGTTCCAGGCCTGCCAGACACTTACTAGTGTCAACAGTAGAAACATCAGTCCTGAAAGAGGTTGTGGGTAAAGGGCGAAAAGTGTTGGACTGTGACCCAGATTATAACACATTATCGGTTTTTTCAGATGAGATGCAACTATGTATATCTCGATACCTTCTCTACTAAATAAACACCTTCTTATTGACAGTTGTTATTCAGAGATTTAATTCATATAATTTTGATTGCCAGCTAAGCCTGTGAAACAATGTAAATTGATGTTGAGAAACGTGAATAAATGAATGAAAAGAAATTACCATTATATTGAATCTACATTGACGTCAGTTATATCATGGTCTTTTAATAGTATTAAGGAAGGAAAGAATCCACTTGTTTGGGATACAAGTAGGAAAGAAACTCTTATTAATAACATTATTATTAAATGTTGCACATGTTCAGAATATGTAAACGCCTTGACAAAGTAGTACATGAAGGGTTAGTATGACTTGCAGTGTAGTGGCAAGATGCTGGGTGGGTAAATGGGACTTCATTCACTCATTTTTCATCTAACATTGTTCAGAAGAAATTCAATTTCAAGGAGTGAACACATTCTCAGAAATTGATAACATAGCAAATATGTATAATCATGCAGATAGAAAACTAATGTAGTACTTTACTGGATTTGCTAAGCTCTTTTTTGGTGACAAAGTCGCTCTACAATTCTTAACCAGCTTGTTCAGGGTATTTAATGTCTTTAAAAATTAAAACTCATTATTCCTATTTCATATTTAATACAAGCCTTAGAGTTCAGAGACTAAAAAGCTGTGGAAGAAAAAGATCAGTTTCAGACTAAGATGTTACTCCACTAATCTTGCAGAAACAGATCCAGGTGATGTGAACTTTTATACAGTTTGCACTTAAACATCCACTTGGCAAGAGGAATTAAAGATAAAGAAATGCATGTAAGCCCTGAAGTGTTGGCTTCATTCCTTAACTAGAAGTTTTAGGCTACAGATTTAATGCATAGCTTCTGAAAATGTTAAATATCATACATATTAAGGCTACTTAATTCAGATTTAACAGTAGGAGTTTTGGAGGCCTGCCACGTACAAAGTAAAGTGAGAGAGGTAAAGCACTCCCCTGATGTTAAGAGGAGCCATCACTCAAAATCATTTCTGCCTAATTTAAAACCATAGATTTGCACACTGAAATCTTATGGAAGATTTGTGCTTCAGTCAAAAGTTTACATTAAACCCAGAATAAATTGTCCCGATTACAATATCTATGTATCAGCACGAGAGACTTTCGCTTTGTGTTTTCAAAGTTTGAATAAAAATACCTGGTAAAACCAATTGAGTCCATTGCCCCCTATGGGATTTTGTTAAACTGTGATTATTGAATGTAAAGAATAGCAATATCAAGACATTATTAATAATAACATAATACCTGTTTCTTCCAAGCAAGTGCGATATTGATTGACAATGAATAGCTGTAGACCAAACTTTAAATTACAGTATTTATTATGAATGTGACTTACAATTAATTATTTAAGGGATACATTTTGTCCTCATTTACAGTATTGAAGTTCTCTGGAGTTGGACCTGCTCATTAATGGCAAAATGAAACTCTCAGTTTAAAAGTTTCACATGATTCATGTTTTGATTAAAGATGTTATTCTTATGAATAGAGTTTAAAGCATAGATCATGTGTACAGGAAGCAAGACACCACATCTTTTTGAACAGTTACAGTGAGATAAATTTCTAGGTATTTGATTTAGGAAAAAACAAATGAGAATTTAGGCACCTATATTTGACAGGAGGGCACATGATTATGGCACGTACAGTCCAGTTTTCCCAGGTTTTGATACGGACACCAGTTGGAGTGTTCCACAGTTCTGTTACTCTCTCCTATCTTGTATATTATAAGTTCCTTCATGTGGCTAACCATTAGTTAACACAGCTGACGCACTGCTGAGGAGTTAGGAAACAGCTGAGGCATATACCTGATCCCAGGAAGCTGAAAATGTAAAAAAGTAGTTTCCACAATCTATATGTAGCTCATATTACCAAAGAAAAGTATTTAAGAAGTGAGTATGCTGAGGGAAAGTATGTCTAAGATGGGGAATTAGAAATGGTCACATACAAAGATTTTGTATGTCACTAGACTTAATTGTCCATTCGTGGTTCAGATTAAATTTCTACGGTGAGGCTGTGATTCACAATTAAAAATCCACTTCTAAGATTAAATGTAAATAGCTTCTGTGGACCTGAATAAGTAGCTGAGGCATTAATAATGCTGGGGAAAGAAAATAAGAAGTGTTTGCCTTTACATAATAGCCTATTAAATGGAGCATCACCCAAGAGAGTGGGAGATTGCATAGAGGACTGCTTTGGGGAAGGAATGCAAAATTCGTTGGGTCAGAGAGATGAGTATTGAAAGATTCCCTTGAAAGAAGTGGGATACTGGAGTCTTACCTGTCTTACCACAGGAAACTGCCTCTGCCTTCTGTGTTTTTAGAGAGGCCACTGGATACATTATAACCATAAAGATATAATGTATAAAGACAAGCCTTAAGAGAAGTAGCAGCCTATGCTTTTCCTGCTCCTGCAGTATTTTCCTGGGATAACAGTTTTCACTACGTGTGGAAATCTGGAAAGCAAGGTAGAGAGGAAGAATAATGGAAGGAACTGGCCATGTATAGTAGAGAGCAAATGCTTTCAACCAGGTAATAATTGGGGAGAACCAGTGCAATCTTCCCTGAGTGCAGAGAAGATGCAGCAATTGTAGAAAAAGTGTGGTGGTTTTGGTTTTTTTTTTATAGTGTACCTTCTTGGAACATAGATTGGACAATCCACTGACAGCAGTTCCACAGTTTTATGACATATGGATGATAAAGCCTAGTTATTAGTCTTGGTCTGAATTCAGCCTGTAGACAGGTTTGGTGCACTAGGGAGAGTGATAAAGAAAAAATGATAGGAAGTAGTCAGCAGAAAGAAGAAGCCAAAAGTGTAGTTAATGATTAGGCTAGGTCACAGAATCCACAGGTATATCAGCAAATACATGTGCACCAATCCAAAGAGAGACAGTGAGACCTCAGTGCAAT
This sequence comes from Haliaeetus albicilla, assembly GCF_947461875.1. Lineage (NCBI taxonomy): Eukaryota > Metazoa > Chordata > Aves > Accipitriformes > Accipitridae > Haliaeetus > Haliaeetus albicilla. The sequence goes on from NC_091497.1 coordinate 23,691,551, forward strand.
GCCAAATAATTTCAGAGTTCAACTAAGCAGGAGAAACTGGACTAACAAGTAGGCAGTATTGCCTTAGAACCTATGTGAGCTAGCTAGGGATAGGAGTTAAGCATAAAACAGCACAATTCAAGGATGCAAACTGAAGAGGCAGGGTTCAGAATCAAGAATGAGAACCAAGAACTCAATAGGCAGAAAATTACAAGGCAGCCTACAGCTTCCAGGATATGTGCATGTAGCTCTCACTCGGAGGCATAGCAGGCATGAGTGAACCAGAATTTGTGTCCTATGTATATAGCATCCGGGTCCTGCCTGGGCAATGACTGTCCCCTCTAGCCTTCTGTCTGCAGGCAGGCAATGATTTGTTAGGTGGTCACACGTTAAAACAGTTTGGATAAACAGAACTGAAATGTTTTCTTGGCTGTTTCACCTATTTCAGTTCTAACCACACCAAACTCCTCTGTGGGCTTCACTGCACTGAAGAGGAACAGTGAGGATGAAAGAAACTGTGGATGTTCACTGTTCCCTGTGTAAATATATCTTCTAGGATAAAAGAAAGCTTTGCAGTCAGTGTAGAAACCTGCCAAGGAGGTCAGAAATAGAATTCAAAATCATCCAACACCCTGGTTTTGCTATTTATAGTTGGGGAGAGAAGGAAAGGGTTTAGTCATCAAACTACAATCTCATTAAGGAACAATTTGATAAAAATTCCATGTGGGAAACCTCAAGGTTTTCATTCATCCACTTGATTTTGCATACTTTCCTTTGGGAAAGGTCAGAATTATTATGTCATCACCTTATAATTATGTCATTTTACTTATCTTTGTTTTGGTTTTTTGTTTTGTTTTTATGTTCCTCATCTCTGGTTTAGATTTATGCTCACTCTTCCTCTTTTAATTATATTTAATCTCTAAAGTGTATTAATTTAATATGCAATCATATCATCTTCTTTTGATTATTTCCCCCTGAAACTGATACCTTACTGGGCACCAGCAAAGGTTGCTAAACATCATGCATCTAAGTTTATACAGAGTCAAAACTTTTACTCTGTAAACATTTTTCTTTTTTTTTTTTTAAACTAGTAAGTCATCCACTACTATACAACTCAAGTGGAACACCCAATCTTAGTAAAATATGAAAGCAATCTCCTGTTGCTAGAACAGGCTGCTTCTATTTCGGTTGCTATGGAGCTTTACAAGTAATCAAAATGCAGACATGAGCTATGACACACCGCACCTCACGTGTTCCATGGATTGAGACTAGGGACCCCAAGTCAGTGAAACAGGTATACAGGGAAGTTGTGTTCCCATATAGGCAAACCCTAACCTTCGAGCAAGAATTAAAGTTAACCTTAAAAAAGTAGTTGCATTGAATTTTCATACTAGGGGCAATATGCTCTCATGCCTTTAAAGTAAATTTAGTATGAGTTCAGTAAAACCAATCCCAACAGTGCTTACAGTGTTTTTTTCTTAGTGAGATTTAGTTGCAGAAGATCAAATATTGCAGAAGAACAAATGATGCAAGCATACATAATGATATGCTTTTATGTTATTCATACGATTAGATGCAAATTTCCAAAGTTATTTCAGTGCTTCCTCATGTTCTTTATGTAACAGCAAGTTTCTGCCGAAGCACGCTCTTTTTCTCAGAAAGTTAAAGTTTTTTGTTGCACTTTGTGAGTACTTAGGTAGGTGTATATTTTTCTATTTTCTTTCCTTTTGTTGAATCTGTTGTATTTGATATTTTTCTTTGACTTTTTACTTAGAAATTTAAGCCAGAAGATTGGTAGCAAGATTTTTTTCTAGAGCATGTCAATGCTAGGTATAATACAGTTGATACTTATTACTTCTATATAGACATGTTCTTGAAATTAAACCAAGAATGTGGGTAAAGACTAAACACAATATGAACACAGGGAGGATATGCATCATTTTAAATCCAAAAATTGGCTCCTAAGGAGTGGTTTTACATTAAGATGGAATCATTTAGTTATTCCTGAACATGTGCAGTGTATTTTTAAATGTAAATCACGTTTCAATTTTGCCATCTTCTATGCACACACAAAAAAATATCTTTGAATGATTCCTTTCTTCACTATATGTTATTCATAAACTCCATTTTATCAACTAGTGAATGATTTGAAAACAGTCTGACTCACAATTTAGCAGTAGTAATTGTTAAGTAAATTAGATCTTTCTCTAGAGGTTTTTGGTAAGGATTTAGAAACATAATCGAAACTATTTAAGATGGGAAAAACCTAAACAAAGAAAAATAATTAAGAAGCAAGAGGAGATATTTTGTAGTAATAAAAATGCTTTTCATTGAACATTTTCCTAATAAAGCATATCTATTTTTATTTTAATTATATGTAGCAACTCTTTCTGTCATCCATGCTACATTTGCCTTGAACTTTTTATTTCTATAGTTCCTTTTCTCCAAGTATTTAATGCCACTCAAGAAGGGAAAATTGAAAAGGAGTTAGGCTGTGCAAAATAATTGATGTCCCTTTAGGTTTGCCCCATGAGGATGCTCACACAATAGCCCAAATCCCCTTGATTTAGGTCTCACAGTTTAACTTGTCAATATGTAATTATGATTCCAAAACAAAACAGATTACTTCTCAGTTTTAGTGTGGTTTCAAACATGCAGAATGGAGTAGAAATGCCCAAGGCTGGTAAAAGGGATTGTCCCATTAGTAGTTTTTTATATAATGACCCATGGGGACTGGGACTATACTTGTTTGTATCAGTTCAACAATCTGAAACAAGAAACCTTTTCAGATCCCCTCATTCATCTAAAAGAACTGGAACTTCAATTTTGATTACCACTAATAAATTTACAAAGCAATAACATATTTTTTACATACTTACTGTTTGTTTGTCTTTCTTTAACAGTTGTTGGAAATATCTTCCCAGGCAGACTGGCTAAATAATTCTCTACAGATGACATTTTTGTCACATCAAAGCATTTTCTGTTACAGATTGTAATTGATTTTTTTTTTAACAGCTTTATGATGGCTTAACATTAGTATGGATTATCAGTACCAGTGCAATTTCCCTCACATAGTAAAGGGGATCAGTTAAGGTAACACCTCTTCTATTACTATATTTTTAGCAGCTCCGCAAACAACATGGAAAATGTTCACGCTTTCTCAATTCTTAATGCTTTATCAGACATTTATCCTCACCTCCAGTTAGGCAACTGGAGCTCTTTAATCCCTGCAAAGAGAAGTTACTTCTTAAAATGATTATACTTTGTGCAGTTGTTAAGGGTTCCTGTTTAGTGTACTTTGATTACATGAGCCTGTGGGCCTTCTATTAAACCAGTCTATTTTAAAAAACAGTAACCACAGCAGTGAAAGGCAACTACATATACACTTTTTTCTATGCCATAGCTATCAGTGTAATTACTATAGGTTCATTTTAATCCAGCTGGGGAGCCTGGTGGCTCAGTTGCGATCATCAGTGGGACTGTATTCCCTCCTCCAGTCGATTCTAACTGAACCACAACTTTTAATGCTGAGGAATCCAAGAACTTCTGATAGGAGGAAAATTTCCACTATTACGCACTGTCTAATTTGAATACCAATGACAAGCATCAGTCATACACTTCAAAAATCAGGAATGTATGTCATTAAAATTACCTTCTAAGAAGTTAGTTTATATTTGTGTCATTGGCATCGCTGAGATTGACTCGTGAGCGGTTGTTTTCAGGCAGCTTGACAAGCAACAACTTCAGCTAGCAAGTGGCTGCTTAGCAGAACATGCTTAAGGAAAGTCTGTCAGAGCAGGTAGACTGTAAAGGGAATTGCGTCAGGCACATCCAACTCTACTTTGACCAACCTTCATTAAAAACAAGCAAACCATCACCTTCTAGCTCCATAAATTCACATGAATAACTGCTCAAGTGTTCGCGGTTTTCATTTCCACGTTTTATTTTACCTGAAAGTTTTGCAGTTTTTACTACCCAACAAATTCCTGTGATACTCAGATGAGTAGAGGACAATTTCAGGTTTGCTGCCACTGATATTAAACAGTAATAACATATAAATCAACTAAAACATGCATTAAATAACAGAGGTGAAAAGCATCTGTGCTACCTTTTAATGGAATAAATCTTTATGAAGGCCAAAAAATTATATCATGAATACTGCCTTTTAAATAATGGCCTTTATTTATGGACTAGATTGGTTTTATATATAAGTAAATATATTAGAACCAAGACCAAAGTTTTTTCCGCTGTCTTTCTACTAATTAAGAGAATTATGCAAGCAATACAGTTTAACTGGATATTGTTGTGTTCTTTGCTTGAATGGAAATGCTTTCTATTTATTGATATTCCATAAGCACTTTAAAAAAAAAATCTCATATTGTGTTTAAGTTGTTGCATTTTTCCCTGTCCATAAGAGTCACTAGTTTTCATTTATACAAATATAATTATGTATGCACTGAAGCCAGAATGATTTGGATAGTCAAGGAAATAGGAAAGAAAATATCCTTTTTAAAATAAAGGACTCACAATAGGTTGGTAAATGTGATTTTTTTAAGCAAATCCTTAAGTTTAATAAACAAAGTACAGTAAACACCATATTGTGTTTTGTTGCCTTGGTAATAGCTTTATTCCTGCGGCATATCAAAACATATAGTTCAGTTACTTCGTAGCTATGAAACTTACTAGGAAGTGCATGGTAGTAAATCTTCAGATATAAATTGTAAGTTCACTTTAATAAAATGTATTCTACCTCCTTCCCAAGTTCTTTAAAGATACTGCATTTATGCTTATCCCTCATACATTTTCTTTAAGTTCCCTACCTCTACTTTCCCTGCTTTTTGAAAGAGGTGACATAATCTAATATATTATTTTTTTTCTTTGATCAGGAAGAAAAAGCTACATTAAGGGTATTTGGAGAAAAACTGACAATTGGAATTAAGGTTTATTCCCTCAACTGTCATAAACTCTATTGTTTGGTTGTTGTTATATTCTTTAAGCAAACTGACTGCACCTTGTCAATGACCTCAGATACAATGTTAATACTAGTAAATTTTGAAATCTGGTATTACATTGCATAGAACTGTATTTCATGGAAATTCATATTATTTTCAGGAGATGATACAAGGGAAATTTTCAGAATCTGGGAAGAAAATGTTACTTAAACAGAGTTTTCATCTGCAATTCTCAGTCTTTTCAAAGAGGGCATAAGTATTGCTATACAAATAACAGTGTGATCACAATATGGACATTTACTTTAAAAGTTTTATAACCTTTTCTTAAGAAATAAACTTGTAAGAAATATGTATTTCAATGGAATTCTGGTTTTAAATAGGGTTTCAGGAAATATGCTTGAAAGCTTATGTTATATTTCATTGGATTGGATTCCTTTAAAATTCTTAATTTTTTACCAGAAAGCTATCAGACTTTCCTTGTTTGACTAGTGATCTGTAAACCATTTACTGCTTCTATTTCTGTCATCTTCTGAGTGCTTTTCTTCTCAGGATGTTTACATTGTCTTGCTAGGGTTTTCCGCCAGTATCACCCCTCCCAAAATGATCACTTTCTGAAGTTTGTATCACACTTTGTGTTATCAGATCATTCCTCCTACTGTCTTCTCTCTAAAATAATGTCACTGGTAATGTAATTACAACACAAATGCATTTTGATTAAGTCACTGAGTTTTAAGTGTTCCATAATTAATATGTCAGTGTACTCAAATAGTAGTTTAGATCTTTGTGTTCTTGAGGTATGGCAAAAATGCAAAGGATATATGTATAACTGGTAAAATAAATCCTAATAAACTCTGATTTAATCCCATCTTTTACTTTCTGTACAGTTCCTGTCTTGGGGCGCCAATAGATACTAAATGCCTACTTTGTTTAAGAAATCTAGTAATGTGCACTGCAGTTAATTTATTTGGGAACAATTACTAACAGAGACTTAGAAGAGAACATTACTACTCCTGTCCTCTTGCTGGGGGCACACAAAGGGACTGTGAGTGACAGCGTGCTTAGTGGTGGTGAGAGGTTTCCGTCTGTGCTCAGAAATGCCCCCCCTCAAAAGCCGGAGGGTGCAGAACGGGCACAGAGAAACACAACTGCCAAGTGACTGGCCTGTCAGTGCGTATGTAATGGAAATGTCTTACGAGAGCTGCTTCAGCGAAGGAGATTTTAGAGTAATACACAACTTATTATAAAGTTATATTAATTCGAAGTGCCTTTGTTGGCACTGGTTTGGGGTTGGGTTTTTTTGAGGAAAGACCTGTACCTTTGCAATTCAACGTCTGATCTGATGTAGCTGTTTTGTATTCCCGGAATTGTCTTTTCTGTTTTCTGTAAGACATCTAGAAGTCAGGTGTTTGAACCAGCCAGAGGTTTGATTCCTCTGAGAGTATGGAAATCTAGATAGTCTGTTTGAAAAACACGTAAGTTTATTTTGCTTTCAGTATTATAATTTACATGGGAATTTTTACCTTAGATAATAGAGTTACTTTTCTACTGCCTTCAGGTGTTTTCTGTACCATTGTCTTATTGACAGATTTCTCTCTAATCCCTAACACAAAATTAAAATCGACCTGTAAACTGAAACAAGTGTTAAGCACTCAATTCTCCCCTCACTAACAGCATTTTTTTCTCCCCTTCCTTTATTAGAATACAAATATTCCTTCCTAAGTACTATGGTGAAATGATAGAATTCTTCAACATTAGACTGTAAAGATAGGTTAGTTTATAACTTGGTATCTCCATAGGTAACCCCTACCCTAATATTTAACTCTGTGTGAGAGAGAGAAAGAGACCTGTTGATTTGCAGTAGTGAAATAGGCTGCTTCTTCTGTAGTAGCTGCAATATGTAAAATTCATAAATTACAACAGTATCATCTCTGCTGCCAGCCCATAACTTCTGTTAAATACAGCCTGAATTCTCTTAGAAGTCTTCTCCCCACATGAATACTGTAGCCTGTGATCAAAGTGCCATGTAGTCTTCTCACAGAGAACTTAGACTGTCTTAAATCTCTCATTTTGAGAGTAGCTTTAAACTGTTGCTTCATTCCTTTAAAACTTTGGGGGTTTGTTGGGGTTTTTTTCCCCTCCTTTCACTTTGTTTCACTTTTTTCAGCACTATTTTGGAAGTAAGGATTCCGGAGCTAGATACAGCTTTCCAGTAACGCACTCACCGCTTATGCGTATGCTGGCCGTATGTAAGTGCTAGGCCCTCTGTGCTCCCTGATTAACCCCTCTATATCCATGTTGGTGCTGTGTAAAAAAAAGCAAGAAAGAGAGAAACAGCCAAGGAAGGAAAAAAGGTGATTCAACACTGGACACCACTGTGCAAGCTCTGAAAAGTGAAGAGACAGACCTAGACTGCAGAAAGGTTCACAAAGATGAAATTGGGACAGTTGTTTCTGCTTTGCAAAGGAATAGTCTCTCGAGAGAATACAGCAGTTTGTGGCATCCAGGCTTCATGAATTTGAAGGTGGTTGAGCAATTGAGCCCTAGCTGGCTTGCCATGTGGAGATGGTGACCTAGCATAAAAACCGAACACAGAAGTACAGATTACTTAAAGTTCTTTTCTTTCTCTAAGAAATCTGATGTAATAGGGTAATACTTTGGGCTAAAGATGCAAGATGTAGTTCCTTAATTTTTCTTTTAGTCACAATTAACACAAACAAACAAATAAAAATACCTTCCTGCCTGCTGCCTTTTTTATCACAGTAGAACTGTGGTTTTGAAATTCTAATAAATATTCTCAAAATTGAATCATTATTATAATTTTAAATATCTATTTAAATTTATTTTTCATAACTAATTAAAAGGAATAGGGTTTTCTTTCAATACATGCCACGTTTGTTGGTGGGTGGCATATTCTATTTGTATATAAATAAGTATGTAAAATTATGGTCACTTACATTTTAGTGAATATTAGCTTTTAGATCAATGATTGATTCAAACTGAGTGAAATTTCTGACAGATCCAAGGCAGAACACCGTTAGTGAATAACTTCTTCTTGTTGTTGTTGTTGTTCAGATAATTAACTTACAAAACATGCAACAATAGAATAAATGCTTGAGTAAACCCACACTTTTTATATAATCTCTGAGAATTATCATTATGTAATAATACATCTAATGACTTTCATGATTTAAAATGATAGAGTAAATTATAAGAAAATGACTGCTTAATGAAATCCAGATGGAAGCTTTTTGTCTCATTGGGATTTTCTCCCATTCCCTCTGCTATGCCACCAAGCCATTCTAGCAATTTCAATTTAGAAAAGATGTTGAGAGTAATATGGTGAGCTTAATTCAGTAAACCACCCAATAAGACCTAATTTAATCCAGAGGAAAAGGTCTTTCAATATTTTATGTTTTGCTTGGTCTTCAGTTCAGGAAAAAAAGTTGAGGTTTTAAATCTTATGTAAAATATTTTTCAAAGTTATCTGCAGATTCCAAATACTCATTTTCCTAGTGTGAACTCCTACCAGATTTTTGTATTTCGGTGTGGCTTTTGTTCCCTGTCAGCCTCACAGTTTCTGATACAGGTAGAAGTGTAATAATATGCTGAACAGAGCAAGTGTTAGATCTGGCAAGGGCTTTCACCGAATTGCCTGTCATGTGTATCCAATTATCCCTCAGCCTCAGGTTTTGGATTAATAACTTTTCCTTGGAAAAATAATCCTTGGTTTCTTTCTCCCCTCTCAGAACTTCTCAGTGCTCTTTTAAATTAAAAAAAAAAAAAAAAAAATTATGCAGGTAGGCACAAAATTCCTATTGTAAATATCCACTTTGATATAATATCCAATGTAAATATCCAATTTGAAATCAATGGTTAAAAAGGGAAGTATTGGCACTTTAGTTAGGGGATAGTAGTGTCAACCTATATAATTGAACTGAACACCACAGCAGAAGAAGTTGCAATGGTTAATCATCACATCAACTTGAACACCAGAAAAAAGGCTTTCTGTACGGAGGGGAAGCCTCAGGTTGTGGCCTCTCTTACTACTAGAGTCAAAAGAAGGACTTACTTAAAACCAAACTTGCCATACTTGTTGCCAGCTGTAAGTACTTTTCTATTCTCAAGTACAGGAATACATTACATTTTTAAATATATAGCGCTTTTTTTTTTTTTTTTTGCATGATGTCAGAATTAAGACGGTATTTTAGTGAAGCAATGGACAACTATAATGTTGAAAACGAAGACAAATGGTGTTGCGTGGTTTGGTTGGGCCTTTTTTAGTTTTTCCTTTTAAGACATTATGTTTTATGTTATTGTGTCTGGTTGTAGTGACTGAGCAAGTAATAAAAGGAAGTTACATCCTCTCTTTGCTAGCATTATTATTTTCTGTGTTTCAAAAAGCTGTTAAGAGTCCAAGTAAGTCCTTTCTTCTGTCTTTCCTCTAGTACTACCTAGAAAATCAGTGGAGAAATTAAAACAGTAAGAAAAAAAATCCTTAGAAAATTTTATTAAAAAGGTCCAGCAAGATCCACCTTCTCTTGTCGTCAGTCCCTAATTTTCTTTTTTGGCAAAGCATTCCTGTCAAGCTGGTACAGATTATATTCCTTCCACCATAAAAAATTCATGCTCCTTAGGGAAACTTTTCTAGAACACCTGAAACAAAGTTTCACATGGCTTTGAGAGATACTTCATTGTAACAGCTTATAGCCCTCAATGAGTCAGAGGATGTGGCAAACAACAGTAATAATGTAGGCCAGTTTCTTATGAAAGCCAGAAAAGATTAATGATGAAAACAGTGTTTCAAGCGTATGCAGAGAACAGTGGCAGCTCCAGAGGGCAATGGCTCATTAGAACCTCTGTTCTGCTTTCAGTTAAGTGGGGTTGAGAAAACTGTTTCAGATAGTTCCATATGATGTTCTGAGAGTGAAGGAATATTGCGCTGTATTCTGAGTAATTACATAGTCCTGTATGATTATAGACAGCTTCACTTTCTAAAATGGCCACTTACATGATAAATTAGCTTAGGTAGCTTAAACAAAGCAATGTACAGCCAATTACTTATATGTATTGATAAATCCATTGCAGAAGAGTATTCAACAGCATTGGTTATTTTTTCTCTCTCAGTCCTATTAGAATTGTCATCTTTGTGAAGTGTTATAGGAGCAGCTTTTCTATTTTGATCTTAAAGACTCGTTACTTTTTTCTTCTATCAAATTAAACTATTTTGTGTTCTAATTTATTCCTCTTTGATGGTCTGTTGTACCGAATGAATATATACAAAGCTCTGCTGGTCTATAAGAATTAAACATTTCATGCATACTTACAGATAGATAGACAGACAGACAGACAGACATAAAACATTAATGGAATCTTAGCAGAGAGGTGCGTTTAATTCAGGAGAATCTAGATTTCCGTTACCACAAAGATGGTGAGTATGTGTAGCAGCAATAAGGCTATCAAATAGGCATTTTCCTAATACCTTTCATTTCCAATACTCTTATTTTTATGTTGCCTCTATATTAGTTACTTGGAAATAACTTGAACACTAATATATAAGACCTTTGATATATTGAGATAGTTCACTAACTCTACTGGCTGCCTGCCTAGTTACAGAAAAAAAATAATCTTGACCAATCTACTTGGATGGTTGGTCTGAAAACTTAATGTCCAGTATGAATCTGAACAAAAACCAAAAGAAGTATTTACTTACTTCAGTAACTATTTAGGCTGTTATTGTAAAAATATCTAGATGCATAATGGAACGTTGCACAAAAAGTGGTTTTGGGGTGTGGGTCTTCCCCCCCCCCCCCCCATTTTGGTAATGAAAAGTTTTCTCTATGTAAATTGTCTCCTGACTTGCATGCAAAATGAAAATGTGTTTAGTGACATAACTTAGCAGTAAAGTAACTGTTCCCGTACCTGTTTTAACTCATGTTTGAGCTGAATGCAATTCAAAAAAGTAATTAGTAAGAAAAAACAGACTTTTTTTTATGAGTTTCATTCGGGTTTTTTGCTTATTCTACCAAAATTTCTGTGGGAAGACCCTTGTGACTGAAACAGTGCAAGACACCCAAGGGGAGGAGCCTTTCGCACTTCTCTCATTGTAAGGATTAGTATGACAGCAGCATACAATGTTTGGTTAGTTTATTTAAATGAATAACTTTAAAACGTGGTCTTAAACTGCTGGACTGGAGTAATTTTTTGAATGACTATATGTTCATCCAACATTTGGATGTAGAAGCACTTTTGTTACAGGAATAATTTAATTGTATTGGAAGGACTGTTTTCTTCATCCATGTAAAAAATATATCCTTTATTTATTTCAGGATAAGGCACTCAAGGGGTTAACTAAACCTCGTTTCTATGGTGTGAAAAATAATTGGTATTGATTAGCAGTTGATGCAACATTGCTGGAAGGGTTATTAAAGCCCTAAAGTACAGTACAAAATGATACTGAAAGCATCATGTACTCCCTAGACTGTCCTATACTAACCATTCTTGTGTTTGAGATGTCCTCCTGACTTTGCTTATGATTCTCAGGAGCTTTGTTATACTTAGTGATTTCAAATTCTAAAGAACATTTAATTAGTTAAATGGGGGCTAGGGTGAAGGCGAATTACCCAGATGTAGAGGCTGCTGTCTTTCTCCTCAAACAAAACTTGAGAGCTATTTCATTAAGAAAGAAATCATTAATGAATTGGATCTTATAGCCATATCTTTTATGCAGCTTCACTGTATGTGATAACAAAGTGACAGCAAGGGACTCAAAAATACATGTTTGTTTCTTTCCTTGTGCAGCTCTTTTATATTCTCAGTCAATATATCCTCACAGTGAGCCAAGAATACACTGGACTTTGCATAAGTGATATCCCAGATAATCTACTCATATTTGTCACTTATATTTTAAGAAAATTGCTTGTCAAGAAGTTCTTTAAAAATTATGCTAAATATAGAAGTAGCTCAAGGAAAACTTGTGTTAAAATTAGAACAGAAGTTGTGCATCATGAGCTTAAATATCTTTTCACTTAGATTGATGCTAATCCATTTTTTCTGTATATCAAACTGAATATACTCATCATGACAGTTTCTGACTGTTTCAACGAAAATAAATGTAGTTCAGTAAAAATGTCAAGCACAGTTAACTGCTTTAGGGCCTTATTTAGACAGTAGGTAGTGGCTTAGAAGAGTGTGGTTGGACTCTGTCTTGTGCCTGGGTCTGACTCCAGAGATGCTTCTCCCGCGCTGCCGGGCGGTTGTGACAGGTCGAGGACCAGCGGGGGGGGAACTGGGGGAGTCTGAGGATGACATTGCATCGTCCGTGGAGAGGTCCCAGAGGAAGGTTGCAATCCCTGGGGCTTCTACGCTCGGATTACCTGTGTTTAGAAAATTTGCAATTGCTAAAAAATAAACTGCAATTTCATTGAAAGGTTTAGTGGTGTGGGGTTGTTTTTAATTCAAGTTCTCTGGTAGTATGCCATTGTAATCTCCTAGCAGTACAGTTGTTCCAAACTCAGTAAATTGTTTCCAGGACTTAGCACAACCAACTGCTAAAATGGACTCTTCTAGCAGAAGTTGAGCAGGCAAAGAAATGCTGTGGCGAAGCTCCACATTTTTCCTCTGCTGTTTCTCCTTAACTTCAGTGTACTATGTCACCTAGTCTGTATGACATGGTTGGCATTAGAAAAATCTGGTCCAGCATCTGGATTTTTACAAGTAGATATAAACATGGTAACAGAACGTGTACTGGTGCTATTTATGTCCATATATATACATTGTTGTTATTAGTAAAAATAGTATCTTTTTCTTACTAGTATAAAACTGTGTATCTATTGTATATTATTAGTGTTAATTAAAAATTCTTAAATCTTAATTTTGTTGTAAGGAAATAAAGTGGATCTATCATAACAGCATTTTTGCTTAACCTAAATGAATTCTCACTCAGATTAAAACTTGTGAATATACTATTTAGGAGATACAGGGTAGAACACTAATTTTCTAGATGGATGTAACTGCAGAGTGCAGTACATCAGAGAACAGCTAAGTAATTTAATTCCTTCTTGCCAGATATGTTGGGAGGCACTTGACCGTCTATAGTAACACACTACCAGACTACCTAGATTAACTAGTTCACTGCCCCAAAATGTTAATGGGGTAAAAATTTGAAATAGCCAATCTACAATAAAAAGCTGTATTATATTGAATTAAATCCTTCCAAGTTAGCCTTCCATAAGTGAGAGGAAATGAAACATCAGCTGTCCATCATGAAACAGACAGCTTTGTAGACACAGAAAGCCAAGTGTGCTGGTGGTTTTGTGGGGCCACACTTGAGTTTTAAGTTACTGTATGAAGGTAATACTTATTTGCAAAAGTTTACTCCAAAATAATACTGTAGTTTCTGATTTGATAGGTGAGGCAGTGCTTATCGTGTCCTTTGAAGGTATTACTATTGACTGTTTAATGCTTCTTTTTGAAAACACACTTTTGCCTGGTGACACACTGCAATATTTTCATTATCATGATGGTATTATCCTTCAATTTTAGGAAGGAGATGACACAACATATGCTATGATTGCTGGATATCCACAGTCCATTGGGACTAATGTGTGAAAAATGCACATAGGGATCTTTTGAAAATACTGTTTCACTTTTATTTTCTCCTGCCCTCTCTCTTCAACTCTACTACTTCATATTTGTTTATTGCAACTTAGTTTTCCAGGTATTCCCAGAGTTCCCTCTATTTTAAAAATAAACCCAAACATTGTACTTTACAGATGATCTAAACTTATATTCAGTGATGAAAGAAACTGCTGTAAAATGTTGAAGGAACTTAGCAGTAACTTGAATAAGAGTTGCCCACTTCACATTATATGGTGACAAACTATACTGAGTACTGAGGCAAAGTACTTCAGAAACATCTGCTAAACAAAGACACAGGTAATGATAAACTAATCAAATGCTTTTGTGGATGACTGTCATCCAGCTTTACCTAAGAACAGACAAGCTGTCAAATCAAGCTAGTCATTGTTAGGAGTTACTCAAGGAAGACTCAAGAAAGCAGTTCATTTGAATCTGTTTCAAGTAAAGTAATATTTTTTCTACCAATTATTTGATCTGAAAACTACATAAATAGAAATGCATCAATCCTAGATTCACCTATTTCATTGCCGTGAAAAGACTCCTGTAAAATTGCTTGAGAAAACTGCAGTCTTCAGTCCCAATGTTGGACAGTTCACACAGAATCTTTACTGTTATCTTTGGTGAAAGAAGAATCCGCTATATTAGTGTATTTATAAAACTTCTGATGTGTGTTCCTTAGTGAATGATAGTTTTCAGGCCTGTAGTTCCTGTGGTCTGTTTGGAGTAATGTGAAGAGCAGTGGTTTGTTTTGCATTACAGTAGAGAATTTAACAGAGTCTACAAATATGTGCAAATATATATGCTTGTTCTGGTCAATACGATAATTAGGATAATATACTGCCTAAAACTTAACTGATAGCAAGGGTATACATAGTCTCCTTACAAGCGGATGTAAGTCACTGCCATGTCAGTGTGTGTGTCTCAAGGGGAATGTCTTTGACCACTTAAATGTGAGAGGGTTAGGTGCACAACATAAAAGCAGGTGGAAACACTGAAAATAAGCTACTGCACCTTATTGATTTGCATGAAATAAGGGAATTTATTACATTTTCCTTTGGAGCTTCTTTATACTTTTCCTTCTTATAAAGTGAACAGCCCAAATTCAGTTTCTTAACAGTAGTAAAAATATCATATTGAAATGGAATCCCAATGAACTGTATTTATTACAGCTGATCAGAGAATTTTGCAAGACTTAATATTTCATTTAAAAATAGAAAAAAAATTTTTTTTTTCCTTTTCATATCACATCTTGTCTTTGTCCATCATTAATATTTCTTTAGATTCTTAGCTTTCTGCATCCCTTTTCTCAACTGTCTTTGATTATAGTGAGAGTTCTTTGACATGTAAATATAAGGAGAGAAATATGTCTTTTCAATGATTGAGTTTAATTATTTGGAACAATGTAGCCTCCTCACTAAGGAGTTGAAATGTAAATTTGAAGGCCTGTGCCTGTAGTCTGTTATGAATTTACCACTAACCTCCTTTGTGGTCTTGAGTATGTCATTTTTCCACTCTAGGCTTATGTTTGTCCTCAGCCTTTGTGCCTGATTTTTCCAGTTCAAATGTAGATGAATTTGGTCAAGAACCTTTTCTTACTTCATGGCTGCCCAGCACCTGGGTTCACTAGAACCTTAATGGTACAAAAATAAGAATAATAAACCAAAGCAAATGCAAACCAATTGCAAATAGCTGTATCTTCTAGTCTTTAAGTTTGTGTTGGAAGAGAGAGGTTATGTCTGGTGAAAGTCTACTGTTGCTCAGGAATAAGTTGGATTACTGTGTGCTCTTTACGTTAACTGCTCAAATGACCAAGTCCACAACTGTAATGGGAATATTCTTTATACACATTAAATCTTTCTATGGTGAATTCTTTTTTTCTTTGCAACTTATGACTTCTGAAAGATGTGAAATGATTTAATCAAATAGATAGAAAGAAAGATAGGGAAAAATTGTGATAAGCATGAAATCCAATGTAAGATGTAATTTTCCACCAATTTGGTGTCTGCCTTCAAAAGATACAGTCGGGTAAAGGTTGGGGTTGAAAATAATTAGTTTTGTTGTCTGTGTTTGCAGGGTGAATTGGGACACAATCTGAACAAATGATGTTTCTTGTAAAACTGTATTAAAGCAATTTCTAGAAGAAAGTTGTGGAAAAGCAAGACATTTTGCTATTGGTGCACAGGTCTCAGGAGTTTACAGTTGAAAATATTAATGATTTTTGCATTAGTCTTAACTCTAGGAGATTAGGTCCTTTTTGACTCAGAAACAAAATGGCAAATTGTGCCTTCTTAAACCATATACTAATGAGATTTGTATAGGTTTCTCTAATTTTAGTTGGGTTTTATTATTTTTTCCCCTAAGATCTGTAAGCCAGCTTTTAAGCGTTGTGAGACATTTGTGGAAAAACTGTGTAAATCATTACCAGTTCTTTTTTATTGTTTCTTTTAGTGGAGAAACTGATCTTGTGTAGTCTTTGGCTAGTGTCACAGTGAACATAGTAAAATAAAGAAGAACATAGTAACATTACCAGGACAGGGAAGGGATCCTTTAAGTAATGCAAACAAAGCAATGAAAAGACCTGATTTTTTTTAAAAAAGGAAAGTTTGTTCCTCTCTGTGAATTTTCATAATTTCAGAAGCATATGCAGGACCTTTTTCATCCTTGTCCTTATTCTTCTATCTGAAATGCCACGTTTTCATGTTAAAGAGATGAGTTTTAAATTAAAGACAGCCTCCAAATATTGCTGGTCTGCCTCCTGCTGCTGCCCAAGAAAGGTAGATGTGAGGCACCACATGTGGTAAAGGAAACTCTGCATTATGGCTGGACTGGAGGAGCAGCAGTGACAGGGACAGCACCAGGACACTGAGTATTACTATTGCTATTTTACTGTTTTATGTTTGTCTCTTCTGATGTTTGTCTAGTGCTGAAAGAAGATAGGGACAATTGAAGTGACATGACCTATCGCCTCGCATGTGCTGTGGCGGTTCTCTCTGTGTGCTATGGACCCAATCACTCCCTGGGTAGCATAACATATAATTTCCATTGATTTTGGTGGGAGTTGAACAGAGGCACTTAGGGCAAAATTTGGTCTTTTGGCTGCTGTGATTCTGTGCTTGAAGATTGCAAAGGCAAATAAAGGTCTGTGTGATTCCATTCCTTCTGAGTAAACTACTGTGTGAAAAAGACTAAAAAAACCAGAAACTTGCTGCAATGTCATTATCGGTTTGAAGCCCCAGCTTGTGTCACTGTAAAAAGAAGGGGAACATAAGCCAAGTTTTTGAAAATGTCAAGAATTATCTCTGCTTTGTCAGATTTGAGAGTGGCATCATGGGGCTTAATTAGACATCGTGTAATAGAAAATGCAGGGGTGTTAGTCAGTAGTGAGTGTCTTTCACAGAGATATAAACATTCATGCTGCTACATTATTCGACATCTTTCCAGTGAGCTTGTGAATGACCTAAAATATAAAGAAAGATTATTCTGCTATGAAATGTCAGTCTGATGCTCAGGTATAAATTCTTCCCTATTTGTTTCTAAGAGGTTTCTCTAAATCTACTAAAGGAATCAACTACAAGGATTAGGATTTTTAAATATAAAACCTTGTAATCCTTCAACTAGTGTTTTGTTATGGGAAAACTTTAAAAATCCAGTGGATAATTTTGGCAATATTATTTTAATTTTTTTTTTCCTTTGAGAGGCTTTTACTTTGTAGGAAGTTCACAGTGTTGTATTCATGGGGTTCAGCTATGCTTTTCTAAAAGTGTATGTGCATGAGCCTCATAAAAAGCCCTGATACAATTAGATACAAAAGTTTTGCAGTCCCTTTTGGGCATATCTTCGAAGAAACTTAGCTTTAGGGACATATTGTCTCTGAAAATTATAAGAAATAATAAATTTAAAAATCAGTAAGTCCAAGATAAGCCCTGGTACCAGCTTTTTTGCATAATTTTCGTTTGGTTTTTTTTTTTTTTTCCCTATCCAACTTATTAGAGCTTTAGATAATACCAGAAGACTAAATTTTAAATAATTCCAGAGGGGACATGCAGAACTAATCGTATTGGATTATTTGGCTGTTAATGGAAGGTAACAATGGATGAACCTTTGCAAAATGCCACCTAAGATTCATGGTTGTAATAATACACTTTCCCTACTGTGATGCTTGAATGGATACTAAACTGTGATAGAAATTTAGGACAGATTATGATAAAATGCATAATAAGGGTGCTGTTTATCTTTTTTGCAATAGTCATAGAAATAATAATTAATAAAATGTTTCCCCCCCAGAGGTGGGATTGCATTGATGTAAAACTACGATGTGAAAGAAGCCTCTTTCACAGTGCTTGAAAATCTATATCCCTTTCAGTTGCACTGGTTTACAGAATGGTTCTTTCTTCTGTACGTCAGCAGTTGCTATTTTCCCTCAGAAATTTCCAGTATTCTTTGTTCAGTTTTTGCAATGCTACTTTTGAGATTATGCTGCTCAAACCTGAGATTACACTTTTTATTTAACAGGTTGCTGTAACAAAAACATCTTGTCCCCTCACTGATATCAAGGGACTAGAACAGTTTTTATACAGTGTAGTGTTCTGAAGACCGATCAGAGACTGAGAAGATCTCTTCCCCTGGGCCCATATATTTGCATACTGCTTCACTTGATGTGTGGAAATAAAAATGATAGATATGTAGAAACTTATGATGATGGACACCATTGTAGCTCTATGGAGATATGCATGACAGTATCTGTTATGACATCTGCTTCTGGGTTAAAACCCCCCAAACAAATCCTTCTAAAAATATGGAAAACTACAGTTTATACCTGTTTTCATTAAATTTGACCTATCCAACAATGAATGCAGTCATGCATTAGTCATGCAGACATTCTTACTAATACACCACCCTGTCACATTTTGCCATCACTGAAATGGAAAGATAGATATTGCATATATATATGTATATATATGTACGTATGCATTTGGGGTATATATAATCCCATTTGGGGTATTTTTTCATCTTTACAGTGGAAGACGTTCAAAACGTTTCTTCTGCTTCATCAAACTTATGCAGATGGGATCTTCCAAAAGAGAATGAAGTCATGATCTTCTGAATATTCAGCAATTAGGTCTCCTATAGATAAATTTTATCAATATGTATACTAAGATACAGTGTTCCATCCTGTGTCTGTTGTGCTGAAAGATAAGTGATACATTTATTGATATTTTTGTTGTCTTAAGTTCAGTGTTGCTGTCAATCCGATGACACGTTATATTGTGGAAGACATTCCAAATTGTTAAGGAAAAAAAAATATCTAGGAACAATCTCCCAAGGTAGGTACTGAAATTATATTTTATTAATATAGAATATTAATACATAATACATATTATCCTCTCCTCTTTTGCCTGATTCTTGTAGTACCCATGTTGTGACAATATCAGAATGCCTTGCTGAAGGTGAAGAGCATCGTAGGTATAAGAATATAATTAAGTAGTTCCTGCTATTGGAATAATTTCTTAAATAATTCTGATCTATTCGAGTCTTTTGATTGCTCCACTTTCTGTCTGAAATTTCTAAGGTGGAATCGGACTTTAGAGACCTCATTTCTGTGGCTGATTGAAAACCTGAGTATGCAGGCCTCACCGTGATGCAAGAGATGTATAATTTTTTTTTACTGCCTCTTATCTGAAGCCCAAGCCTAACATAGTAAATCAAAAGACAATAAATAAATAAATAAAAACAATTTTTAAAAACACCTAATGCTTATGTTCTCTAATGTCCAAGCAGAATTGCTTCATCAACCCCTGTGAAATTTACTTGCAACCTTTATCTTTTGTTGCTGAAGATGGTATTTAGCTCTTAAAAATGAACAGGAGTAGTCCTTCAAGGAAATAAAAAAAAAAAAAAAAAAAGGTGTGCTCTATACCAGAGCAAGAGAGAGAAAGAAAAGGGTTATCAGAGTCTTCCTATTCCTAACTGCTGCCAACACATTTTGTGGATTCTAAAATGCTAAAAATGGAACACAAAGCCAAACAAGGTAAAAGGCAAGAGCTGTAGTTGTATCCATTCAGAGTGGTTGAACACAGGTTTTATTTGGATTTATTTGCTATTTTATAATTACAGAGGTATGCTTAAGCCTAGCTGGAGTTTCTCTGTGAGGAAAATGGAGAAAGCACCATCACAGCAACATGCACAAGTTTTCCTTTTGCTGGCTCATTAGAGGGAATGTCTGCTTAGTGATCCTGTCTCTAATTGTTTACACCTTTTAAACATCTGCTGCATGTGAAAAAAACCCTAGCTCTTACATTAGAGATGAATTATGCTTTTTAAAATAAAACCTGCCAGTTTAGGGTTTGCTTCTGCATGGGTTAAAAAAACCAACAACAAAGCAAAACCAACTAAAAAACCCCACACAGACAAAAAAAAAAAAACCAAAAACAAAACCAAAACCAGCAACCAAACAAACCTGAGACATCTTTAACAACCAATTTCATAACAACTGCCTTTTTCCCAATTTTCCAAATAATATGCTACATTGTAACCTGTCGCATTAAATTATATCCATCATGGAGCACTATAGCACCTGATTTGACATAATGGGATGTGAAGGCAAGTATTAGATATGAAGAGAAGAAAAGGGTTTTATAAATGTTGAGGATGCATTTGTGTGTTTGTGTATCCTCACTTATCTTACTAGTAACACAAAAAAGCCACATTTTGGTTGTATTAAGGGTTTGACTTCAACCCACTGTACCAAAGACATTTTGAGTGCAGAATAAAGCTGTGTCCTTAGCTCACCCTGCCACACTACAACACATTACTGTCTCTGTTATGTAACATCCGTCATTCTTTCAAAGACTTGTCTGTTGACATTTGAGTGATTTAAAGGTACCTTAATTTGGGGGGGGGCTTTTTTCCCCGCTTTATATCATGTAGGCTTCTCCTGTGCGTGTACTTATGAACAGTGTGTTTTTTCAGCTCTCAGCAAAGCTTGTGACTCTTAGAAGTACTTTTCATTTATTTTCCTTCTCCATTAGTTGTTATAAGTAATAATAGTCCTACAGAATAATTTGTGTTCAGAGGAATCTCTGAAGGTCATCTAGCCTAGCCTCTTCAAAACAGGGCTAACTTCAGAGTTAGATCTGGTAATATGACCTTTCACTTTTTAATGTGTAAGCATTGTATTACCAGAGTTGGTGACTATCATACAGATCATGTAACAATATCCAAATTTTTCACTTCATAATGGGTTCTTTCTTTTTTCTAACCTAGGGGCTTGTATATGTGTTGCTTGTGTTGTTATGCCTAAGTAAATAATAGATTAATAACATGGAATAATAAAAATTATTAAGAAAATTACACATGAAAATAATGTATTGTGTTGTCAAAAAGGAACACTTTGTTTTATGTGTAATAACTAAAAAAGGCCATTTTTGTCTTAATGATGGCATTGGGTCAAATTGCAAATTGAACTGATTTTGGTTTTGTTCCTTAGATTCTGTTGTTTAGAACCTCTCGAGAACTATTCCCAGTCTTAGGCAAGGCTGAAGGAAAGTGCTTCCGAAAGCTAGCCAAATGCTGTCTTCCCTTAATAAGGAAGACATACAGCTTTTATTTTAGCAGTGCAGGACATAGTGTCCCTGCTTTACTTAAAACTCAGTCTACATGGCCAAGTAGCTTCAGCATCTTTCTATTTTAGCGTTTATTCCTACTGTTCTCTAAGAAACATGACTCATATTTCCACCTACAGGTGGATGTGTATCTGCATTACAGAAATACAGGTTGGAAGAGACCTCGGGAGGTTGTTGTAGTTCAGCCTCCCCAAAGAAGTCAAGAAGCAGGACTCTTGAATAGTGACTATATCAGGTTACCTATGGTTTTCTATAGCTGAGTCTTGAAAATCTCCAAAGATGGAGATTTCACAACTTCTCTGTGTGACCTGATCCAGTGCTGTACAAAAGTTCTTCCTAATGCCAAATGTAAACCTCCCACAGCTTATAGCGGTTGCTCCTTGTTTTCCAATCTGCCATTGCCAAGAGTTTGACAGTTACAGTCGTAGATTGAGTTGAAGAAGATAATAATTTACCTATATCTGTTGACCACACTTTGTCTTATGTAGCCCTGTATGTGGTTTGCCTCACTCGCAAAGAGAGCACACAGTTCGATCCTACTTAACCTGCCATTCACTGTAACACCCAGATCATTTTCAGACGGTCTGGTACTCAGCCAGCTGCTTCCCTGTCGGTATCAGTGCATGGGTTTATTCTGTCCTAGGTACATAGTTCTGCACTCTTCTTTGCTGAACTTTATGAGATTGCTGTTAGCCAAATCCTCAGCCTTGCAGTCAGTCATATCAGCAAGCTCTTTTAATATCCTCAGGTGAAGCCCATCCAGTCTCAGGTATTAGGTCTACATTTGTGAGCTCTAGGATATATATATAAAATCTGAGGACGACTGTAAACACAAAGTGCAGGTTTCAGATTGTGAGGAGCATGGCTGCTTTTCTCATCAATAGGCAACAGCATTTCACTATATCCTTGCCCTCACATCTTCCTCCTGTGAGCTACCATCTCTAATTTCATACTTTGATCTTCATCTGGTACTCATGAATATAACAGGTCCAGGCAATACTAGTTTCATATATGAACCACAAGGAAAGTTTCATTCCTCAGGGATAATGCAAATCCAAAACCTGACTGAAGTATGTAAGTATTTCTTGTCGTGCATCTGGTTTTTTTCCTCCTCCCCCCTCCCCCCCTTCAAAGCACAAGTGCTATGGACTTTCCTCATTGAAAATCCAAAGACAAAACTTTTTCCTTTAAATGTTTTTGACTAGTAAAGAATTCCAAAGCATAGAAAGAGCAGAAACAGACCACTCTGGAATTGCTATCAGATTTATTTATTTTTTAATCATAGAATAAGAATTGAATCTGTAAAAATACTGTTGCTTCAGAAAAAGAAAATAAGTAAACATAGTTTTCTATGAACATGAGGAAGACTGCTGAAATCCTCTCTGATCTGTATTTTTGGTGCATATAGCAATGATAGCCAATACCAAATTCTAAAATAGGTGGTGTATTTTCGCTGTGTAACAGGAAGATTCAGACTCTTAAATGGAGGATAAAGTATTACAAATAATTAGTAAAAAAATCTATGAAAAAATGACTAAATAATGGTAAGCTGGGTGTTTATAATCACTGTCTGTTCATACCAGTCATGACATCAGTATCCATAGACAATACATAATTGAACCTTATGGGTAGCAGTACAATTAATTCAGCTTATTCATTACTAAATAAACAAATCTGTATTTTTGAGGTCACAGATTATGCAGTTATGTGGAGATACAGTCTCTTCCAAGGAACTAATTCCTTGTTCAGTTATTACCAGTCCGTTACTTTTTCTGTTTAATATCATCCTGTTTTCTATCTGTAATGTTGACTCCATCTTCTGTAGGACTTTTTTTCCTTACTTAAGCTCAAATAACCACCAGGAAATTCAGGGGCTGGGGGTGGAGGGGTGCGGAAATAATGACAGCACTAAGCAGATTTTTCTCCTCGGTGAAACTAGATTTTTACTTACATTGCACTATTTTTATCCCTCTAGAAATTTGGCTTGGTGATGTTCTGTTAGCAAGACAGATACAAAATTTTAGTGCCAGATGTGATTAGAATTGTTGTGGGTTAATGAATTGTCATATAATATTTTGACAAATTCTGATGGACAAATTATGTACACTTTTCACTTACTGTCTGATAACTTTAGTGATCTAGAGGAATGTGTCAGTGTTTCTACAATTTGATGTACAATTGATTTCCCCGTTCCCTCATGCCATTCCCTTAGGAAAAGCATTATGCAAAATGAGAAAATAGAAAGGAGGAAACTTTTTCCCCCCAAAAACTTGGTCATATAAATTGTTTATAGCATTTCATTAAACTAGCTGCTGCATATAAAAGGCTCACTCTAAGCTTTAACATACTGTCTTCCTTGACATGGAAAATTGATGCTTTCTATTGTTTGTGTTCAGGAATGTATTCAAGATAGGCCACCAATACAACACACACAGAACTGTTGAATAAATAACTAAATGCACCATGTAACCACCACTGACTTTTTTTCCTGTCTGTTTACTACCTAAAATAGAGACCATTTCCAGTATCATGCTGTTGTGGCATTGTTCTTGGACTATGCATTTTTGCTAATGGGAGTTGTGATGGCCATTTCTGAATTTTTCTAGTTTTACTTCTACTTGTTTTTCTGTGTTTCTCACATGGTGTCGTGGTTTAACCCCAGCTGGCAACTAAGCACCACGCAGCCGCTCACTCACTTCCACCCCCACCCAGTGGGATGGGGGAGAATATCAGGAAAAGAAGTAAAACACGTGGATTGAGATAAGAACAGCTTAATAGAACAGAAAGAAAGAAACTAATAATGATAATAATAACACTAATAAAATGACAATAATAATAATAATACAAGGATTGGAATATACAAGTGATGCACATTGCAATTGCTCACCATCCACTGACTGACGCCCAGTTAATTCCTGAGCAGCAATCCGCCCCCCAGGCCAACTCCTCCCAGTTTATGTACTGGGCATGACATCACATGGTCTGGAATACCCCACTGGCCAGTTTGGGTCAGCTGTCCTGGCTGTGTCCCCTCCCAACTTCTTGTGCCCCTCCAGCCTTCTTCCTGGCTGGGCATCAGAAGCTGAAAAATCCTTGACTTAGTCTAAACACTACTTAGTGACAACTGAGAACATCAGTGTGTTATCAACGTTCTTCTCATACCAAACTCAAAAACATAGCACTGTACCAGCTACTAGGAAGACAATTAACTCTATCCCAGCCGAAACCAGGACACGTGGTGAAAACTAAAAAAGAAACCATTATTGTTTTGAGAAAAACAGAGCATTAACAATTATTTGAAAGACATTCGGTACTGAATTTCTTTGACAATACGGGATTATAACTGAAGGAATATTCTGATGACCCAGCAATAGTCCATTATCTATAAATTTGGTTCATTTTTAACATTGCTAATATTGTTATAACAGCAGTTCTTATTGCTCTGGCAGGTTACTAAAAGAAGTAAGTAATTATACATAGTGAAGTGAAATATTGTCACAGCTCATTGGATAAAATAGGATGCAAAGAAAAAAAAAGTGTTATTTTTTTCTCATTTCAAAACATCAGCAGTGAGGCTGAGTTCAGGTTCTGTATTTGGTCTTTTACTTTTCACCTTTGCTTTAAATATCCATATTAATAGCCTGAAAATACAGAGAGTAATGAGGTAGATATATTTGCAGATGACGTATTTAACATCAAAGAGATGTTTATTTGAGATCAGAGAAATCATGAGGTTTTTTACATATCCAAGGGAGCTGAAACAAATGGTAAATGAAACTTAATACAATACTTTCAAATTGCAGGAAAAATAGCTTATAATTGAATTCAATCATATAATTTATAGTCTTTTAAACTGGACATACCAACTTTAAAAAAAAAAGGGTATTTGTCATGTATAATGGTATAGAATTCAAGGAGCAATTCAGCTTAGCATATAGATGTAGTAAAAAAAAAATCAAGCTTTTAACATGTATAAGAAAAGGGATAGCAAAGAATAGAAAAGATATCATAATGCTTTAAATACCTCTTTTAAAATGCTATGTAATACTGACCATCCTGTATCTTAAAGGATATCAGAGAACAAAAAGAGGTTCAACAATAAGTAATGCAATCATGAAAGGAGTGGAAAAGTTCTGTTGAAAGAAACTGAAACTACTGCAAAAGAAAATGAGTAAATGAGGAACATAATAATAGTTTTTCTGATTTATAAATCACATATTTCCACATGGCAAATTCTACCTGTCTCTGAACACAAGAAAAAGAGGACAGTAACTTGAAATTAAAAGTTGTGCAATCCAGAAATACTTATAGTTTTACTACTGTTTTTCATGCACATGTAAATGGATTATAGAACTCATTAAGACAGGACATAGTTTAGATCAAATATTGAGGAGGGTTTTAAAAAAAGAAATAATGACATTAACAACACATTTAACGTCTTGTAACAAATCATAAACCATTGTTTTGAAATTAATATTTCAATCTTAAGGTTAAAGCGTTATCTGTCTTTTAGATTGAATAACCCTAGATCTAACTGTTGTAGGTTTCTTATATCTTCCTCTGTCAGGGACAGGATATTGAACTAAATAGATCTTGGATCCATTCCAAAGTATCAGATCTCTCTTTGTGCTCAGTGCACCATGTGTTTGTAGTAAAGCTCTATTAATACCAAACTAAATGCAAGTTCCCTGTAGTGAGGCACATTCCTTATTTCAGAAATTCAGACGGGAAAAAGAGATGGGAATGAAGCCAAGGAAGTTATTGATGAAGGGAAGTAGGTGATAGAGGAAATAATGTAGATGTAGGTACACAGAATTTATCAGTATAAGCTCAGGCGGAGAAACGGTATGGGAGATTCAACTTTGATTTAACTTCATCTGGTCTTCAGTTAAACACCTAATACTAAAGTAAGATACTTTCAGCTTTGAATCATATTTGCTTCTTTCTACATGGAGAAGAGAGGGTACTAAGTCAGATGCTCAGTTTGTGGCAACTTTAGGTACAAAGCTAAGTCCTAGCCCCAAATTCACTTAGTTATAAATGTCACAAATATTTGCCATTGCATAAAAAATTAGCTTGTTTGAACTCTTTTCCTAGTCTAAGTAGTTTTGCCCAAGTCAGTCCCCAAGGTTGCACTTTTCAGCTGGTAGAATTTGTCATCCCTAAATAGTTCATCTATCTGATATATCGGATAGACCTCTGTGCAATTGCCACATTTTCAGAAGATACTGTCTTGGCAGCTTTATAGTTCAGATTGTTCCAGGCCTTTTTTTTTTTTTTAAGAGTCTGGCACAAACTCATAGTCTGCAAAACTTTCATAAACATTTCTAATCAACCACTCTAATTGCACTGCTAATAGCTGTCATTGAATTGTTGTCGTCTGAATTTTAATTTTCAGATTTATTCTGTTATAAGCCTTCTGGTCACTATCAAGGTAAACAATTAGGAGCTAATCTGCCTGTTGCTCAGCCATCAGTGAGTGCTGAAGAGACCCTAGCTTCATAACAAGAGAATGGCTTCATCCTTCATGCACAGTTAAGAACTTGCAGCTGACTTGGCTGCGTTTGGGGCTCAATGGATAAAAGAGTCCATTAAATCATTAACTGTTAAGAGTCCATTAAATCATTAACTTTCTTTCTGGATATAAGTTTTTTAATAACATGATTACAGGGATCAATGGCCAAGAACATCTGTCCTATTGTTGCTGTACCAATACCGAAACAAATCTATGCCAAAAGTTGCTGGATAGAGTCTTCCATTCTCTTAGCAGGCCTGATACCAGGAAGTGCATTCCCTTCTTTTTTCTAGGACCTTTTGTTCTTTTGATCCATCTCGAAATATTTCAATATAAAGAAACTTTTCTTTTCATAGGCAAAATATTTGTCCTTTCCAAACTGCTCATACAAGCACCCTTGCTATCTCTGACAAAAACTTTCTAGGCCTGAAAGTAACAAAAAGTTACTAAACTATAATTTGTTCCATTATTTCAAAAAATGTTAGTTACTTTACCTTAGGGCTATCATCTTCTCCCTGTTCTTCATGTCCCTTAGCCTCATCCTTCAGCAAATCCTGAATGTAACTGTTAGAGGAACTGGGATTCCTAGTGTTCTTAAAGATTTTAAGCCAGTACGTACCAGGCTACCTAGTAGCTTACCAGTATATCTGGCTAATTTGTGCAACAGATATGCTGCAAATTTATTCTAATGTTAATGCTGTGAGTTTCATGAAGTCTGATTTAAGCTTTAGCTGTCTTCATTTTATTCTGGGCCACGATGGCCTTAGTTCTCTTCCCTAGTATTTGCTGTGCCTTAAAAGCACTCTTAATTCACAGGAAAATTTCTGTCCTGGTTTTACTAGTTTTTGACCTGAGAAAGTCTATGCATTTTGGGGGGCACTGAGAAAGGGTAACCCCCTTCACTTATGTTTTTTCTGAAGTTTTGATTATTTTTTAAAGTCTTTCAAGGACAGGGTGATTTCCATTCTGGTATAGAAGGCAGAGGATCTGAGAAGAAGAAAGAGAATCTCCTGTTCCCCTAGCTAGGTTTGCATCATAAGCCTCTTTTCCCCAGTCCTTTCCTTCTTACAGGTGCTCTATTTAATTATTATTTGTTTGATTCATTACCCCTCTAATTGAAACAGGAGGGAAAACCACATTATGTTGAGATTCAGTCATACTTGTGATTTATTTGACTGTTAGGCAATGTTTAGGAAGAGGTGGGAGAATTAAATGAACTATTAGTTTTTATGGTTTTAAAGGGAAGAAAAGATAGGCCTCTAAAGCAGAATGCAAATACTAAATTTAAAAAAATGCATAAGAAAATGTTTTCTATTTGAAAAGTATGTGAGGGTCTTGGTCATATCTTTATTATGGAAATATTTATTGCAGTTCAGATAAAACCCGTAATTTAAATTAATTTTAACATAATCAGTACCTTTATGTTCTGACTGAATGTATTGTGTTAAAAAAGAGTGAACAGAACACAAAAACTTGAAAGACTTTGACGTGGCCAGTACAGTACACAGTGCCTAGTGAGAGCTGTGAGTGTTGACTTACAGAGTATTTTACCAATGTAACTAATACAATAGGCAGCACCAAAATACTACCAAATTATAAGCTCACATGTCCCACCAATTTCAGTAGAATCTCTAATGCTGATTTTAGAGAGGTAAATAAGGTTGTAACATTATGTTCTTACACAGAATCCACTCTGGTTTTATCCAGAACCTTATTGCTGAGATTGTGGAAGTTATCTGCTAAGAAGTTAAATAGCTGAGCCTTTTACTTAATAAATGGTGCACAATAATACAGTGTGCCAGACATCTATAACCAAAGACTCATTAAGCCAAGCTAATTAAATAAAAACAGTAAGCCAAATAATTAAGATGAAAGTCATGACCTGTAATGACCCCAGGTCCTGTCTATGACACAGAATTAATCTTTAATCATGCCTAATGGCTGCTTGCATATTTAATGCCTCCTAGAGTTACTATCCTCCCCAAAGGGAATCCTGAGTTTCTTTCCTTCTTTCAGTAGTTCCTTTGGGAATATGTGTTAATTGCTCTTACAGAGAAACAAAAGTAGTTCAAGTTTTCAGAGCTTTTCCTTTTTTTTTTTTCTTTTTTTTGGTTGTTTTTTTTCCTTGATGACTGTCAGCAGTGTAAGTGCACATAAACTTAGTTGTGTCCTCAGTGGCATCACATGTAAGACTAACCTCAAGAGTTCCTCAGAGAACTTTAAACTTTAGGTGTAGTGTAAGAAATACCTAATAACTCATTTGCTGATAGCACTGTTCAGACAGCATAAGTTGCATTTAATTTGGGTGAATGGACCTGACAGTTTGATATATGGTTCAGGTCAAATTTAATTTCTTGCTGAAATGACTAAGTTGGCAAAACTGGCACAGCCATATCAAATGTGTTATGCTCATCTATCAGATGTTTTTCAATAATGTTAAGGGATTTAGAAATTTTGTTGCCAATCTTGTTGTTTTCTCCTGCTCTGAGCAGGAGGAGATTGATCATCAGGTTTTGTATTCTTTCTTACATTTATTCAGTTCTTCAATTCTATTTAGTTTTAGGAGGGAAGAAAGTGTTTCTCTTAGAGTTGTAGATCCCTGTAAGGGAGAATATGCCCTGTCAAGATTTTCATAGGCTCTCACACTGTCGATGAAGTTTCTAAGCTCACAGAATGCTTCTCCCCTTCACTGCTGCAGAGAAAGATAAGTATCATGAACTTAGTTTAACTAGACTGCAGCCTTTCCAGGGTAACATACATTTAAAGAAACTGTGATAAAGTTGTCCTTTCCTGCAATCAGTTCCACCTTTTGAAGGGCTGCTGTCTCCACGAAAAAAGTGCCAGGGAGCTAGCAAAAAGAGGTTATCTTCTTGTAAAAGACAAACCTTTTTAAAAGAAAGATCTTCTATTCTACTTCCAGTTATCAGAAAAAAGAAAAAAAAAGACTTCTGAGTGACCATTGCTAAGCACCTATTCAGCTATGGCAACATGATAATCTATTAGACTTACTAAATCCATGACTGCTAAAGTGAAAGAGACTGCCATAGAGAACAGAAGAAAACTGCATCACACAGCTCAAAACCCACCAGCAAAATATGAGATGGTACCTTAAACATCCCCAAATTTTTGTGTTATGTATATCCAGATAGATGTTGGAGAGGGTTGTTTCCTCTTGGTGTATTATGATCTCTTTGATGATGGGAAAGTTTCTGCGGCCATTAACCTTGTTCTGCATCCTCCTGCTTATGTGATTTGCCATTCAGCTGTTTCTCTTTAGCTCAGCCTCTAAAGGAGCTATGAGATTTCCTTTGTCTGCATGGCTAAAATCAGGTAAGCATACTTTTTACATAAGGTTTTATTTTTTCCTTCCAAGTCTGATGGAGAGAAGGCACTTTAACAATAAGTAAATTTCATTGTCATCCTAATTCAGTAAATCATTTACGTATGTGATTAGTCTTCCATATCTTGTGGACTTAACATATCAGATATTCACCTAGTGTAAATTAGCATAATTTCACTCACAACTGAAACCGCTCTGATTTACACCAGCTCTAGAATTGGCTTAGCCTCTGTATCAAAAGCTGCAGATGGTTACTGGAGACTTGAATTTATTACATATTATAAAGTGTCAGAGTCCATTACTCTCTGATCAAGTTCTTTTAGATATTCCACATGTGGAAGGTGTAATGTTTAATATCAAATTTACTTATTTGAAGACAATTGAGGTTATACAGGATTTCTGATTTAGTGGAGCAATACAAAATATACTGAAAACACAATACAAATGTAAGTGACGCTTAGCAAAATATAGCAATTGCAATATACAGTTCAATCACAATACCAATGTGATTCCCATTACCAGTCTCTATAATATACTTAGTGAAGTGAGCTTTACATCTTGTGTGAGCTCATTTTTCATTTTTTCCTGTATTTTTAGATTTTCCTATATCTTCAGATATAAGAAGATGTAACATTTGCACCATTTGAATCTGTGAATCCAGCAATTTCATGTTTTTTCCCTGTTTACTTATTTTCCCAAGTCATGGTATTAATGGTCATAGATGATTTAAATCCAGAAAGGAGGGAAAAGTCAAATTTAGACAAAAACGTGGGGCTATGTCTCAGCCCATTACAAAAGTACTGAATAAGCATAGCACCAGCCCAGACTTAAACACAGCTAAACATATGAAGCTAAACCAGAACAGATCAAAAGTTCTGCAAATCTATATCTATACAGAAAGAAAAAGATGTTCAAAGCACCCCATATCATTGTTTTAGAGTGCTTATTATTTTATTTGAGTGACTTTCAGTCCCCCTCCTTTTGGGCAGTGTGGATAAATTGCCAATTGCATGAGCAAGCACCTGACGTGTATGAGGCAAGTCAAAGTGTTTAGAAATCTGGTGACTGCACTGTTACTTTGGGTGAATTCCTGAATTCATACTATATAAATGTTGTCCTACATCTGGACTGGAAGATACCCTTCCAAAAGACGAGTAATCTTCAAACGGTAATGGTGAGTTATGGTTACAACACGTGCGGGACCTGGTGCAAGTCCTTACTGTGATCCTGTCATCCAGTGATGACTCCCACACGCAGCTGGAAAAATCCAGTCTTGTTTCAAGGTTGAATTTGGCTAAATTCAGGTTCAAGCCATTTGATGCTGTTTTTCACTCTGGCAGTGTGAAACTTGCTGCTATCAGACCTCTCACTCTGGATGTGCGAGTACTTGCAAACAATGACCAAGTCACACACTCACTTTTCTCATAGATGACCTCTGAGCTGGCGCCTGTGTTTTCTTGGTATTTACTGAAGTGTGTGTGCCCGGTTGAGATGTTATCGTCTCAACCAGTGTCAAGTCTGCAAAGTTTAAAATATTTCCTCTGGTTGTAGCACTGAGAGCAATTATTTATGTTGATTCCCAAATACTTGTTGAGGTACCGAGTGGGCTGGGGGCTCCCCATGGGGCCTGTCAGGGCAGGGCCGGGCAGCCAGGGCCCGTCCCCCTGCCCCAGCCAGGAGCAGGGCGGCCGGGGGCACTGGGGATGGGTGACCCGGACATCGAGCATCTCCCTGGGGACAGGGACAGGCCGAGGCCGGGCTGGGACGTGGGCCCATGGATGGACCCGGCTGGGGGGGTGTCGATGGCCGGGCCGGGCAGGGCTGTGGGGAGCTGGAGACCGGCCCTGCTGTGGCACCGCTGGGGTGGGGGCTGACGGCCCCGGGGGCTGAGATGGCGTCCTGGGCCCCGGGCAGGGTGGGGGAGCCCCGGAGGGGCGAGCGGGGGCAGTGAGGCCTGCCAGTGCCCTCAGGACCTTGACAATCCTTTTCCAAGCCACTGCTTTCTAAGGCTCCTAATTTTTAAGTACAGCTTGAATTGTTAATTCCCAGGTGCATTAGCTTTTATTTGCTCTATTAAAATGCATTTTGTTCAATGGGGCCTTTGAGCTCAGTGATCCGCATCGTTCTGTAAAAGTAATGTGTCCTTAGTATTTATTACTCCATCAATCTTTGTGTCATCTGTAAACTTCACTAGTAAAAATGCTAAATTATCCAGTAAACTACTGTTAAAAAGTACAGGAAGCATGTTGGATTTACAAACCCTCTCTGCAGGACCACAGCAGGACTTCAGTCTATAGGCCAGCACTGGTAACAAGGGACATAAGGGAAGAAAAGAAAGCCCTTCTCCTTCCTTTTGTGTTTCAAGTAAGATATTGTGTTGTGTTCACAGTGAGAGGAGTCGTTTGGCCGCAGATTCCTCTGTCTCTTCTCAGGTTTTAGGGCATTTAAGGACATACAGCCCGTTGTGTCAGATGGAGGCTGAAAGCAAGGTGCTTGGTAGTTGTAGTGCGGAGTGGTGACAATGCATGGCTGTGTTTTGAAGCAGTGCATCAATACCGGCGAGCTTGTGGGAATGACAGAGTGATGATGATGATGGTGATGAAGCAGTGTCAAGGAGGTCACTCTGCAATTTTACAGTTCTGGATGAGTCTGTCTGCAAGGTCAAATTCTGGTATGCTTTAACCATTTTGTATAATGAACTAGGAGAACTTTTTTTTATTATTAGCTAGAAAGTTTTATTATATTTTGTGAACTCCTCTGTCAGATGCCTAGCACCTGCTCTTTGCAAGTCACTCTGTTTCCAGCACTTTGTAAAACCTATAGGGGTTTTGAAGGATGATAGGCTTTCTTATTTTAGTTTTTTAAAGCTATTAAAGCTTCTTTAAACTACTGGCCTTATTTGATAAGAAGTCCTGCTGTCACATGTTTTTGCTTTTTCTAAATCAAATAGAACACACAGAGATGAGCTGTAGTTGGGGACTGAAAGAACAAACAGTTCATCTTGTGATCTGAAATGTCTGCTATGAAAATACCAGCACCTTCAAGACACAATAAAGTGCTAGCAGTGGTGGAACATTAAAATGTATGTGAGTTTATATAACTGTTTGCCTCTGTCTTTTCCTATTCTCTCTCTTTGAAGGTAGATACGAAAGTAAGCACACAAAAGTGAGCTAAATTAATGAAAAGCATGAGTAGAACATTTGCATTGTCTACTCATGTGTCATTAGGATGGAAATCTTTATTTAAGTGCACCTTTGTCTCTTACCTAGACAAGTAGGATAAGTCTAATGAGTGTGAGCAGCCATTGCTTGTATCCATATAAACCCTATCCGTGCCTTTTGTCAGGCAGAAAAATAATGATAAAAAGGAAAGTAGATTAGCCTTTGACAGTGACAATTCTCTATAGAAGACTTAACAGTCACTGATGGTGTTTAATGTATAACTGTACTGGATAACATTTACCTTTACGATGAAACTGCATGAGGAAACAAAAGCATTGGCTTAGCGGGTTTTAGCTGTAGTTGGACATTATATGCTACAGAAATCCCAGCAGAGCCTGCTGTTCGAAGACTTCATTGTTATTCAGTTTGTTAACATGACAGTGATCAAAGATATCCAGGCTAAACCACTCATTTATTCTAATTAAAATAACTGTTCCGATCTGTTACAGGTTTTATCCTTATAGTGTGTATATCTAGCAAAAGAGTAATTGGTAACCTTAAAATGTTACAAAGAGAAGCACAGTGCATTCTGTCTCCAGGGGCACTGTGATTTGATGCAGAAGGACCAGAGTTTTTAAGGGCAGTCCATTTTTGCTTCATCTAACTTGTAG
Source organism: Haliaeetus albicilla (assembly GCF_947461875.1). Classification (NCBI taxonomy): domain Eukaryota; kingdom Metazoa; phylum Chordata; class Aves; order Accipitriformes; family Accipitridae; genus Haliaeetus; species Haliaeetus albicilla. The sequence goes on from NC_091497.1 coordinate 23,725,428, forward strand.
TAAAAGCATTGGTCATTTACTGAGAGGTGGGCTCCTGGCAATCAACCAGGTAGCTTGACACTTTATTTCGTATTACAGTTGAAAATATGGCAATAAGAAATGGCACTAAGCAGGCTGATTTATACCTACTTTAAGCTTTCTTTTGTTTCAGTAAAGCATACAAAGGCAGGCTTTATGTGATAGTCCAACTGATTTATTTGAATCAGAAACAACTCTGTGGTATATTGATTCTTGGTACATTTTATTTGCTGTGTGTCATGTCCTGCAAATTATTTGTATTTAATTTAAATTACCTGACCTTTTAGAATTGCAAAATAATTAGGTGTCTTCCTTACAGTGAGAGATGGGCTGGCACTGAACTGATCAGCTTGCTCAGCAGTTTGAACATCATCAAAATATTCAACCAATTGCTTAAAAATAAAGGAGTGATGAGTGTGCATATTCTTTTCCATTTTATACCAGCTTTTACACCACTCTCATCTCAGAACCAACCTCAGGAGCTGTAATTAGATTTGAGAATGATAAGTGATACAGTCTGCCTTCTTTAGGAACCTAATTTAAGTTGTATGATTAAAGTTATGTGCTGTTAAGTGTCCTGGTCTTAAATCTTTACCTTTGCTTAGGCAAGACTACTGATTTATCTGCTGTGTCCAAATGACAGCTATTGGACAGAGCAAAGGACAAGTTAGGGTGGGGATTCTTTCAGTGGGGGAGTAGCAACTGAAACTACTACTACCAGTGTGAGAGTTTTCTAGTGTTCTCACTTTCACTCAGCAGCAACCAGCAGACCAAGTGTCTTCCAGAAGTCAATGTGATTCTCTCCATCTTGGAGAGAAAGCAGCACTATTATAGTATTCATGATCAGTTAACAGCGCTGGTTCACACCTGAGACCTGCATCTCACCTAGGTGGGTGCATGCATTACTTAGGAAGTGCAGCTGGGCATCAGGCTCAGCTGGGAAACTATACATTTAGCTGCCACCTCCAATGTATGAAGCGAAGCAGGAATACTCATATACTCAGGCTCTGGACTCAGCTGTGAAGCAGCAATTACAAGCTGAGATAGCTACAAGCAGATTTCTAACCGTTGCTGCCTGTAACCTGCCATCCTGTCTACTTGACATATTGGAACTCAGGAGGCTTTCCTTTAAACCTGGGAAACCCAGTGAGTATCAAGAGATTAAATCTATAGTCTGAAATTAAAGATTTAAAAGTATGTTCAGCTGGTGAATTAGGGCACAGACTTGAGACTAATACTAAGCCATAGCCCATTTCCTGTCCTTGGCTGCATCTGAGAACCATCCATGAATAATAGTCAGAGTTGCTATAGCTGTCTAAAATGCAAGTGTCACAGTGACTACATTTGAAGTCTGATTTCATTGCCCTTTGTTAATGCAATGTTTTGGGGTTTTTTTGTTAACAGAGTTAATAATTTTTTCTCCTTTCTTCAGGAAGAAAATGCTGGTTGACATATCACTAGTCTGCTGAGATTATGTCTTTCTTCACAATGAATTGTCTAAATACTAAACTACATTTTGGCATTTATAAAATCAAGGTCAAAGCAGCTGCCTGGTCTATTTGTAGAAATGAGGTTTGTAGGAAAAAGGTGTGTCTAACAATCTTAGTATTGTAAACTTCCCCTTTATTTCTGAAATCCCAATTATATTCCCTGCCCCCCCAACCCCACATGGTTTTATAGTCATCTGAGGTGAATATTGTTTTTTTCTTAAGAACAAAGTATAAATAATACTTTTATTACACATATGGAGTGCCACTGAGGACAAGTTGAGCCCAGCCCAACTGCATGGAACTCAGATTTACTTCTGTAGAGTCTTATGGCAGAGAGAAGCTGAGTTCGGGGTTTTTTTGCTAATTGTGTGAAACAAGGAAGATTTTCTTTGTGACAGAGGCTCTTGTTCCTCAAACTTTATCTCTCTGTCCATACCCCTGCATAGAACATAGCTGTGAAATAGTATTTGTATTCAATTTCCTCCTGCAGTGGCTTAACTCTGTCTTGTAGTTTTGTCACAACAGGTGGTGGGAAAAAAAAAGAAATAAGCATACAAACACCAGAAAAGCCTCAAGACCTGAAAATAAACCAGAATAAAAATATAGCAATGTTGTTTATTTTTACAGTATACTGTGATATAATAAACAGACTAAGAATGAATGATGGGGATAGGAACTATGTAATAAGTAAGGACAGGAACACTTTAAAAGCACTGCTTCTTTCTGTCAGAAGCAAATCAGGCTTACTTTTTCCTGACTTTTTCATCTTGTTTCCCTTTCTTCTCTCCTTCCCTCACCACTTAAGCTTTCCACCCCATCAGTTAGGCTAACAGCTGAATCAGCTGTAGATGGAGATAAACATTAAGTGAGAGAATGAAACCTAGCAGTGAGCAGGAGCTCAGTGGCTGGACATAGAGAGATAAGTAGATAGAGTAGCAATCACTTAAAATGATAATGAGAAATAAAGTGTTTATAAGTCATGAAATTATAATTGGGAGATGCTTATGGTTTTACAGCTCCCATTGACAGCTTGGTGTTCAGCTCTCTGCTTGGAACGTATTAAGCCAGCCATCTTGGAACTGTCCAGCCTGAGATACTTCTTTAGCAGTTTTTCTACATTATTTTGCACTGTTATTCTTAAAACATAAAATTAGCCACCCAGCCGTCAAAGAGAAAGGAATAAAGTAGTCACAGAAAAGTATTAACACTGACTGTCTGCTTTATATCAGTGACTTGCCAGTGCTGAATCACAACTCTAGAGATGCCTCCTATCTCCATGAAGCATATGGGGAACTTAGGATCCTATTTTTATTTTCTAAGTAAGTAATAAGTAGTGTGGACCAATACAAATAAATTGGCAAAGGGTACATTGTTCATATTGTGTACATTTCAGAGTTTTTATTCTGGACTGCTTTATTTTAATCTTTTAGTTTAAACGCCTGTTAGTGGTTGGAGTGCGTTAGAAACATATCTACAGTAGTAGGTGGAGTGGCCCAGTAGGAGCAGATGTGTAGAGTGAGAGAGCTGGTATTGAGGACTCTGTGTCCTCACTGAACATGTTTTGGGGTGTGTATATGTACTCTTGAGAGTAGCTCTGGTTTGATCCTGTGGGCTGAGTACCCATTACTGTTAATGGTGGCAACTAAAGTGTCATTTTTGTCTTAATTTCATCCAAGAAAAAATTTGTGTGCTCCAAGAATTCTCTGCTTTGAGCCAAAGAGCAGTAAATGGGAAGTTCAAGAGATTCCCTTCAAAAGTGCACTCCTGATCAAAACCAAAATGCTAGTGTAGATGTTCCCTACTTAAAATAGCTAATTAGACTATGTGAATAGATACTTAATAGTTAAATCTTGACTCATATTGAAAACTACTTAACTTAATAAATAGTCCTATTAAAATCAATAATGAGACTGCTTCACAGTGAAGTGCTACCCAATATGAGTAAGAACATTAAAATCTATCTTAAAGTAGTAATAACAGTGTTCGGGATCTGTAATTGATGGACTCATTTGCAGACCAGAATTAATATATGAGCTTTTGTCATACTGAAAAAGAGAAATTTACGGTGTTTCAATGTGTGCTTTATGGCTTTTATTCATAGATTTTCTGGACTGTAATTGTTTACTTACCCACGGTTAATACAAACTTTAGTGAAAATCAGTCATCCCAGTATTAAACATTCATGGAAGCGGCTGGTTACTGACAGCAGTTAATATAGTAGTGATTAAAGAGCACTTTGAAGGCATGTTCTCCAAAGGAGAATGTTTAGGACATTTAAGCTTAAAGGAAATGGCCAATGGCAAATAAAAGATTTGTCTTATAACAAGATTTCTGAAGTCACTAGTCAATGCCAAGCAATGTTGACAAGAATAATAATATATAATTCTTTTTAAAAAAAGTAACCCCAAAACTCAGGTCTTTAATTATTGATCCAAGTAATATTTTCCTTTCAAACTCATCCGGGGGCTAAGAGCCATTAGTTAAAGCATCTGACAGAAACTCTTCCTAAAGGATTAATGAAATGAACTCTTCAGCAGTTTACAAAAAAGGATTTTTACACTAGTAGATTAGAGAAAACAGACATGTAAAGCACACTGATTCACTTAGAAAGAATAATAATTACACTAAGGTTTCTTCCGTTCCTCCTTTCCCTGTATACCACTTCGGAGTGATAAGTGGTACATTAGTCTAATCCAAATGGTAATTAATGTTGCATGTGAAAACAAAATCATTTTCAGGTCAAGTCTGCTGCCTTTATTCATACTTTATTACTTTATTGTCCAGTATGTCTGTTTATATAAATAAGATTGAGTAATAAGGTAATGCTCATTTTAAGGAAAGATATCATAATTACGGACCTGATTGTCACTGTCTTTCTCTTCTTGTGACTGCTTAGATGTTTGTGAATTATGTGTACATAAGTATTTCACAGCGTTTGATATCTTTATGTTTATGAGGCATGTGTAAAGTATGCAAGTTCTCTTACGGCCATCTTAGAAATCTGTACCTTTCCCACCATTCTGTAAAGTCAGCAGAGAAGTTAAAAAGAGTTAGATATCTGAAATGCTTTTTGAAAAACTAATCTGGTGCCTGTCTGTATTTCTTGAAGCCTAACACCTTTAAAAATTGAGTCCGAAGTGACTTTGCCAAGATATTACTGGAAGAGAAAGGACTTTAACAGAGATCCTAGGTTTATGCCCCAGCCCTTGGATCACTTCTTTACAGTAGTTTTTTCCATCTTTCTGTGGTCACAATTCTTATAAACGTCAGTAGGAGCAAAATTATTAATATATGGAGTTATGAGCCAAGAGGGGGAAAAAGCCTACTTAGATAAATTTTATTTTGCACTCTTGCAAGCCGTTTTTCAATAATCCACTTTATGGTGCTCTACACCCTGTTGAAATGTGGGATAAAAAAGTACAGCTGACATAATTCACCACTGAGCACCTAAAGGCAGACTCTCATTTTGAGAGTGGTGAAGTAGGAAGACAAAATTAAATTGGTTGAAGCCTTGATAGGAGCTGTAATGCTGGCCTATGCCATTTTACCTAAACATGTATTTTCAGTGTTTTGTGTAGAATCAAAAAGCATACATTGGAATTCCTATCTATTGTAAAATTAAATAGACATTTTCGCTTGGGTGTGCACCAGGAGTGAAATTATGGCCCCATTCAATCTGATGGAAGTTTTTGCAATTGACTTCAGTGGGACTAGGACTTCACCCCAGGAGTGTACTTTCGGGCTAGCTAACATCTTTTTTAATGTACCCCCTACATAGCCTATTAAATATTCTTGTCATTACAGAATACAGAAGAGCCCATTTTCCAATTTGTCATGCTCTGACGAGCACTGTTTCATAGAGCTCCCCTCAACCCCTGTTGTTTCCTACTTACTAGTTAGAGCATGAAAAAGCCAGTGGGTCAGAGGTTGCTTTCTCAGTCATCACATATACCTTATAGCAGCTAACGGGGTATGAAGGCTTCCTAACGGGCAACCTGAATTTAGTTAGAGGCTTTTGACATACCTGGTCCATCTTTTATTTGAAGTTTTTTATTATAGGCATGGTTTAGTAAAAAACCATGATTTGAAACAGCTGGCCTATGGAAGTCATAGGGAGAGAAGGCACCATGGGAAAGAACAGAAAAAAAATATTCCGAGCATCTCTTATGTAACCACAACAGAAAGAAAAATGATGCTGGGTGTTAATGACTATATCTTTTGTCACTCCTTACAAAAAAGCCATGTTTAAATTTGTGGTGCATTTCAATAACTCTGAAAACATTACCTTGGTACATTCGCGGAAGCACCCTAGAGTCCCTGAGTACCGAAGTGTGCTGCCATCGCGGCAACAGTGCTGTGGCTATTGCTGTTCCACAACGCTGCCTACAGCTAAATGGAGTGCAGAGGTGAAGGAAAGACACATAAAACCAGTTATTTTCCCCCAACAATGTTTACTAAGGGATACAGGAGGGTTGGACTTCATCACAATAAAATTTGAGAGGGTAAAATATGACAACTGAAATAACACTGAAACTGGCTGCAGGTTTTCCTTTTGAAGGATCTAAACTGCCGAGAGCTCAAAGCGATTTACTTTGGATTTGATGGGAAAACTTAGGAGCCTCACCTGATGTAGTTAGTTTAGTGAGCATTTATCTTCTACTGAGATATTTATATTTAAGAAATGTTTCCATTTCTTTGTGTAAATAGAATGAAAATGATAATCTTAATGATAAATTTGGGATTGCCAAAATCTGAATTAACTACCTGTTTAGTTAATTGTAACTGAGAAAATATATGGTCCTCTGTTTTTATAATGTTCTTATCATACAGAATACATCCAGAATGACGTAAACTAACAAAAATAATAATGGATACAGTCTTACAAGGACATAATTTTTGCTTCATTTTTATGGACACATTCAGAAACCTAATCCCATGTGATCAAATCCCAGGAATTAGATTAAGTTCTCTAGTTTTCCTTCCCTTTAGATGTCAGAACTTCTATTGTCTTTTAAATTTTTTTTTTTTTTGTTACTTGCTTTTTAGAACACTGCATTAACCATATACTTTCAGCATAGTGTTTTCCTCAAAATCACTCACAATATACTGCTCCAAATTTTCTCTGATACAAATATGTGCAGGCCTGCACTTTATTTTACTGCTTGTGTAGATTACAAACTCTGCTTAGGATTTCTCTTCAAAGCAGGCTACAAACAAAGCATTCTTCTAACTGTATTCAAGTGTGAATAGAATAGAACCTGAAGTGATTCTTGCTTAATTTGGGAAGGTTTAGGGACTTTTTATGTATAATAGAGCTGGTTAATATAAAGCACTAGTATGGGCCTGATCCAACAACAGGATAAAAAAAAACCTCTATGCCCTGCATATCTAATACATTCGACAGTTTTCAAGCTAATTTACTCACCATATTGTGTTGTTGCTATGGTTACTCTACATTATGCTGTCTCACACATGGCCAATATATATGTAAAGATAAAGACCACTACATCCTTACATCAGAGGATTTCATACAGTTTATTTTTTGGGATGTTCTAATTCACTGCTTGAAAATTATTAATGTATATGTACAGTATTCATGAAGAAAAAGAAAGAAAGCCCTTTCTTTCCTTTATTTGTATTCAAGAAACACCAGAAACCTGAAATGCTATTGCAGCCCCATTGTGTGAGGGGCTATAAAAAATATATAGTAAATCTTTTTTCTTTTTTTTTTTAACTGTTTAAAAAAAAAACAACCACAACAACAAAGAATTGGAGAAGAGAAGTGTTTATATCCCCATTTTACAGCCAGGAGTAAGTTTGGAGGACTGGGTCATTGTCATGGTTTAAGCCCAGCCAGCAACTAAGCACCACGCAACTGCTCACTCACTCCTGCCCTCTCCCAGTAGGGTAGGGAGAAGAATCAGAAAAAAAAGTAAAACTCATGGGTTGAGATAAGAATAGTTTAATGACTAAAATAAAATAAAATATAACAACAACAATAATAAAATATAATAATAATAACTGTAATGAAAAGGAATATAACAAAAAGAGAGAAATTAGACTGAAAAAAAGACAGGTGATGCTCAATGCAATTGCTTGCCACCCACTGACCGATGCCTGAGCAGCGATCAGCCCCTCCTGGCCAACTCCCCCCCAGTTTATGTACTGAGCATGACGTCCTGTGGTATGGAAAATATCCCTTTGGCTCGTTCAGGTCAGCTGTCCTGGCCATGCTTCCTCCCAGCTTCTTGTACCCCTGCTTGCTGGCAGAGCATGGGAAACTGAAAAATCCTTAACTTAGGATAAGCCCTACTTAGCAACAACTAAATACATCAGTGTATTATCAACATTATTCTCATGCTAAATCCAAAACACACTGTACCAACTACTAGGAAGAAAATTAACTCTATCCCAGTCAAAATCAGGACAGTCATTCATTCAAATATCTTGTTAAAAATGTGTTATCTTATTCCTGTTCACTTTTGCTCCCAAATACATCTACCAGCAAAGTGGGCTAGTGTACTGGGTATGTGATAGGGTGTATGTTTGTTTGGGATTTTAAAAAATTATTTTGATTCTAGACTCCTATCCAGTAGACTCTCTGTTACACCTGATTTTAGAATACAAATCAAACATGTGTCTGTTTATGTTTTGCCCTTAAAAATCAAAAGAACAAAACCTTTCCGGATGTCTGGGAACAAACTCTTAATAAGATTCAGTCTGAGCACTTTTCAAGAACATCATTTTCAGCAACTTCACTCCATCTTGTTTTCATTATTTGTCACATTTTAGGTAAATGCAAATGGTGAGATAAATTAAGGGTAACGCCACAGTGATTCTCCATCCAAAGGGCAGTAGCTGGATACTTGAGCAGAAATACTTTGTTGGCAACGATCGATAGCAGGTCAGTCTTTGCCTGCATTGGTCTGTTTAATGCCTTTGTAGTTATTTAAGTGGTTTTACCATAATTTAAAAGAAACAAGACTGATTCTATTGGTGGTGTTAAAGTGAAAGAGAACTGGCCATGTTGAATATAAGAATGGTTGACTATCTCACAGTGCTGAAAGTGAGATGGGACCAGAAAGGCACAGGGCAATATTTGTAAACAATGCAAAGCTATCCTTTTGCACTGAGAGCTAAAACAGGGATTTGCCTCCCCAGCAGGCAGTCATCCATCCTTTTATATAGACTTTTTTGTACATATCCGCATTCACAAGAGTTAATAGGAGTGTACAGAATTGGGTAGGAAAGAGAATGTAACTAGCCTGTTGTTTGGATATGCAAATTGTACATAGCCATAGATTTAAAAGGACTTTGAGTCATTCACAAAGACTTCCACTTACCTTTCAGTGCTACGGAAACAAACGTGCAATCAGAGCCTAGACAGGTCTTAGTTGCACCACCTTCCGTAGTGGTTATCATTGGTTTAAATCAAACAAAATTATTTTCTTTACAACCTACAGAGCTAATTTTATGCATTCTTTGGTTTATATATACTCTCAGGTTTTCAGTGTGGCTAACTGTTAGAAGCATTAGTTAATGGGATAAAAGCAGTAAAGGAATCAGTTTAAAAATCAGCAATCTCAGAGGGGTTTGGATATCAGCCTACTTAAAAACATCTTTAATGTGTATTCTTGAGAGATTTCTACTGGTGGCTTAAACTGCAGCCAATCAATTTCCCATTCTCACAGCATTTCTTGTACACCTTAAATGCACAGAAGGGAAGAGCGAGTATTTTTCATCCATCCGTAGCTCTTTTCAAAGCTAGATTACCTCTGTTGTCCCTTTAAAACCTCTGCAATCATTACAATGAAGAAATGGCAAGTAATGAGGCATGTGAATGTAAAGAGTAGGATGCTGAGCCTTCCAGGGAGAAGTGCAACTCCCAGTCTGAGAAATTAGAATATGCTTGGAAGCCTAGAAATATTTTTAGTAGGTTGTGGAACAATAAATGCAGAAGAATAATCGAATATTCTTATGAAGATTGTAGTCACTTTCTGTTTAATCAGAATGGTTCATCTACCCTATTTCCTATATTGCATTGCCATCTATCTCTCTAATATGAACATTCAAAGAATGCAAATGAAACCAGGTGACCAGATCTTGGGTCATACAAAATGGGGGGGGGGGGGGGTGTCCCATCTTTACTGATACTTGTCATTGTCTTGTTTTCCCAGGGGTAAAATAACTGTATTAACAAAGCACTAGAGATTTATGGATGAAAAGATAAGTAAAAATCATTATTAAAAATGTACGTTTTTGTAGTATCTTTGTTGCAAGTTGAAATTTAAAGATATCATTGTTTTAAGGATAGGATGATAGCCTCATACATGTAGAACTTAAAATGTGGTTATAATTTTTGTCCTTTTTGTGATGTTCCTGGAAAATATTTAGCATTGTACATGGACTAAATTGTGTGGGTTAAATATAACCAAAGCTAACATTATGATACAATGTGCAAATCTGCAGTGCAAAATCTAGCAGATTCTCCTTCTGAAAGTAGGATTCAAGAGAGAAATCATTTAACAAATATGTCTATTTTTTCCCCATATCCAGGTGTACAGGAATATGTTAAGGAAGAGCAATGAATGTTTGCTGTTCTAACGGCAGCATTAGGAATTAGTTTCAACTGTTTAAATATGTTGTATGACCTAATCCACCCCAAATATCATGTGTTACTGTGGATATGTCATTAGCATTTAATCGTCATCAACCGCCCATCATCAACCCCCCCTAAGGTTAGATACCTTTATACCTCTAAGTGACTGTGCCAGTATCTCTGGCTATATCTATATTACAAGGTGAAGAGAGGGCTTTACTTCACCAACTCGGGCACCCATTATTTCTGACAAAATTGTTTTCTATAGCGCAGCTGTGGTAAAGTCTCAGAGCACCCCCACAATACTTTGTATTTAGTGGATTGTCTGGGCTATTCTGTGCTGGGCTGTGGTCATGCGTGGTCAACACAATTACAGAAACGTCCTAACATGCTCAGAATATTTAGGAGCTTGGGCTATGCACATATCTGAACATGCCCTTGAAGGTTTCTAATGTAAATAGTTGGCATGTATGCTCATTAAACTATTGGCAGGTGCCATATGTCTTAGTTCCCCTTCCACATCTGTATGTTAAAGAAAGGAAAGTAATTCAACACTTTGAATTGCAACAGAAATCATAGATAGGCCCTTCATATTACTTTCATCTAAAACTGTGGGTAAAAAACTTTCTGGTTTATTTGCTTTGTCTAAAAGGTGATGTGGTCCAGACAAAGCATCTGCACTAGACAAGGACAAACAGTGAGAGGAAGCAAAATTGATAACCAAGGACATTCTGTCTATTATGATATTATACTGAACTGTCAGGAAAAATTAAATCAAAAGGTTGTCTAATCTCAGAGGAGAATCATACAGAACTTTAGCGAACATATATGCTATTCTGCCTTATTTTTACTTTAATCAATTCCCTCTTTTTTTCTGTGCTCTCAATTTTCAGTGTTATTCAGGACTGACAAATGGGCAAACATGACACAGATAGCATTTCAAAGGATGCAAGTCAGGCTAAAATCTGTTCAGAAGGGGATATCAGGCATCATAGTTTGCTCAACATTGGTTTTACTGCCACATTAGATAGAGAAGATATATATATCATAACTGAACTCTTGTCACAGTACAAATATTAGTGAGGGAATGTTCCAGTACAAAATGCTAGTGTGAATTTTTAAAAGCTGCATTAATCCAGTAAAAAATACAAAATGTGCTTTGGATAGTGTTAGGCATATAGATGGTATTTCAATAAAATATACCTAATAGCCATAAACGAGTGCTATCAATCATTGTTTTAGAACTTCAGAAAGTCAAAATTTGAGAAAGAGTAAATGTCTACCTAGACAGTGTTCTACTACAACAAAAGTGAAGCTTTTGTAGTTTGTGTAGTGTCAGCAAAGGTGCCCTCTACAAAGTCAGGAAATTTTAAATGGCTGTTTCAGGATGGAAGAGATGGTATTTGAAAATGTACATGGCTACTTTCTGAGTTTTATGTGACCCTTCGGTGTCTTAAATAACATTGTTGTATCTTCCCACTGGTACCATCCTCATTCTGTATTCTCAGTAATGTTGCAGTATTATTATGTACTTTGCTGATGTCCGATTGCAAACAACCATTGCTAATCGGCTTACTCCAGCTTCCATATATAACTTTTAAAGAGCTTATGAAGGTAACCCATTGAGATTAAGGAGGGATAAGGCCTGTTGTTTTCAGGTACCTGACAGGGAGGTGGAAATGAACCCACCTTCCTATACAGTGCAGCAAAAGCGGAGCAGCTTTCTGTCAGTAATTCTCATTTATCTTTAGTGTGTCAGATTCAGCGCTTTATCGGCAAACTCACTGCCTTATCACTGCCTAGTCTTGTATCAGGAATACACCAAGAATTGAGTTGCAAGAGGTTCAGAGGCTGGATATTTGGTTCAATATGTAGCAGTATGTTTTTCTCCGCAGTGATTTAAGGTTGTCCTTTATGAGGTTTAAAGAAAACTATTGGCATAGTAATAAGTATTTGGAAAACAAATGTGACGTTAAAGAGAAAATCAGTGTTTCCTTTAGAGACAGAGTGGAAATACTGAAGGTGAGCGAGGAGAAAACAAAAACCTCTTCTAAAAGTTTCCACACTGATTGTACAAATACTCCAAAAGAAAAAGTGATTAGTAAAGTATTTCAGAAAGCATGTTTAATAGTTTCCCCCCAATGTAAACTGGTTTGGATTACAGTGTAATAAAACAGCACAAAGATCATATAATTTCACTGTATAAAACATGCAACATCTGTTTTGTGGTTATTATTGAGAAAAGACAAAAAATGTATGTCACATTTATAAAAAACCTTAATATAAAAACCCCATATTGTAAAGTGACACTTGGTACAGTTTAGGACGCATACACATTTCTGAAAACAAATTCCTTAGCTCCTTTACCTTATTCCCAGTTGTGCATTTTCTCTGCAAAGGAGTAGTATTTAAGACGCCAGTACATTTACTGTACTCATTTGCATTTCCTTGGTGGAAAGATATTTTGCCAGAAAAATGTTTTAAATATGTAAATATAAAAATATGTTTAGGACTTAATATGTCATTGCTGGGCTTTGATCATGTAAATATACGTAATTGTGTAGATGTCCATGTTCAATATATTTTAAAAGGAAATAGTGGTTCTCAGAAATTTTAAATGGGAGTATTTGAGGATAAAAAAAGGCTGTTTTGTACAGCACTAAACTTTTCATTCTTCTGAGCATCTTCAGGTTTTCAGCAGAAATTAGAAATAAAAACATTCCCTCCCAATCCCCCACCCTGCAATAGTCTTTAAGTGATGCTAATGTATTGCCATTGACTCCCAGTGTTGTTTCAGTGTTTCAGGCTTGTATATACGTAATCAGGCTAACTGAAGTGCTAGCCATGTCAGCACAAAGCTCAGAGCAAACTCATTTACTTTCTTCTCTTGAGTGTCCTTCTTCTGTCTAACCAGTCATCAGCAGAGTAAAACGTTTCTTTCCTCCAACTCGTGAGGTATATGAATGCATCAAAGTAGGTTACTCCTGTCTTTTCTATCCTCTCAAGTTTGACGTGCAGAGAGTGACATTCAGGTGCTCTGAAATGATGACAGAAATTTGGTTTTGGAAAGCCAAAACAACTAAAATCGGAGGTGTTTTGAAAAAGTAGTTGTTAAAAAAAGGTAAGACTAATATAAGATTCTTCTTTCTAGCATGCACGCACATACACACACACACAGAGTATTATGTCCACTGAATGTGCCCATCTATTCACCTTGTACTACTAATTGGTGCAAACTTTCCAAGTTTAACATCAACATCTTTGCTCCAACAACTGTAATACTGTGATGTGTCACTATTTTGCTATATTAAAAAGAAAAGAAACTGTGTTTGTTTTACATAAGCAAGTACGCTAGACTAACAGAGTTAAATTTTTTGAAGATGATTTAAGGAAACATAGATAGCAGGAATGAAGTTATAATTTCCGAGTATCTCCAACTCATCCCTGCATGTTGATTAAGCCTAAGGAGACAATAAAACATGGCTGCATGAAAGTAATGTTTTGATGTCTGATGGTTTCTAAGATATCATGAAAGGAAGATTATTTTTCCTCTGTGGATTTTTTTTTTGTTATGTAAATAATTGCCTTCCTCTTTATCTGATCAAATCCAATTACCTCAGATCCTCCAATGCCCAAGAGCTTTCTGCTTTTTGTTTTTGAATATTTCTCTGTATTAAAACGTTATAACTCTTGGGCAAATGTCTCCTGTTTTCTACTTTTAAAAAGTCTTGAAGTTCCACTGCTGAACTAAAATCTTTAATCCAAACCTTTTGAGTCTAAATGTGCTTTATTTCAGGTAGCTAAAGAAAGTGTAGGTCAGAGATTTCAGTTTCCCTTTTTCTCTCTCATGATATTATCTCCCCTGATGTAACTAGGCTTGTAGCCCCTGCTGAGAAGTCTAACCAATAAAGGGAAGCACAGGCATCCAAATTTAATTTCTAAGAGCCACTGCATTTTTTTTAACATCATATTTTTAAAGAACTAACTGAAAAGTTGTTGATTTTGAGCTTTTTCTTTTTATTTTTTTTTCCTGCCCTTCACTAAAAAAAACCCTCATCCACTGATCAGCTGTAACCTGCTGATGGTGTCTTGAATTGCGGGCAAGACCTCAGCACTGCCCTGTAGCTATGTGAGATGAAGGTAACTGCTATGGGAGCACCTAGGAAATAAGTGAAAATGTGTGTGTCACACTAAACATATGAGGCTTGGCAGGTTCTATAACTATTCAGGCTAAAATTTTCCATGCTGGCTAGTCACCTCAGGACGACAACTTGAAAAAATCCGCCAAAACGGTTCAGCTGTTTCCAGCAGCTAGGCTGGAGAAAAATATGTTGTTTTTTAAAGCTAAATTGTAAGTGACCTTGAAATTTGGCAGAGGAGTGGCATTTGTGTCATGGATGTTTCTTTTGCTATCCTCTGACAATCCAAGCAAATTTAGCCAAGTTGAAAAAGCACATATGTTCAGTACTTAACCAGGACTTCACTACTATTACCTCTAAAAAAGTCACTGAGCATGTTTTTGTCTCTTACAGTTCATAGTACTGTCCAGATGATGAGATGCTATGCTCAAACATGACAAAAATATTTCATTCAGGTCAGAGCTGCAAGGGTGAAACTAATCACAGCTGTTGCGATCTGCTTTGAGCAAAGCCTGGCCGGGCACTCAAATGGGAGTAAGGGAATTTGGTTTTCACCTGCTTTCTCCCTATCCCAGTCCCTTCTCTGCTCTCCCTCCACAGCGCGGCCGAGAAAGCCGGCTAGCTCAGGTACATGGCGTTTAAGCAGCCAGAGACATACATTGGTAATAGGAGTTTGGGGAGGGTTTGGCTGGATCAGGAGCAATCGAGAGAGCAGCTGGGGAAAGAGGCAGTGAGTGAACTGAATTAAATTGAATGAGGAATTAGGGGGCTCAGAAGTACACAGTTGCGGAGCAGGTGGAAAGCAAGGAGAATATAAAAAAGACAAGGTTACTTTAAATAACATGTAATAATGATATCTGCCATAAGAAGCTGCAGCCCCATGACATTTTCCTCCAGAAACTGGTTGCTTTTGGTACAGTGCTTCCTCAAAATCACTCCTGTTGTTGCTGTAAAGCTAAACTATATAGCTAGAATTTTCCATTTCCCTTAAGCGGGGTATTGGTTTCTCTGAAGAAATGGTGCATTTCAATCCCTCTCAGTCTGTCAGTATTTGAGGAGTTGCTAACTTAGTTCCCTTTTACTCCGCCTTTCGAAATCTGACATGGATTCGTCCCACATCTCCCAGAGGTTTCCTTGTGCAATTAGCCATTGGATTCACGGAGTAATTACTTCATTTTTCATGTAAAAAGTGCTTGATTTATTGTATACTGGGGAGGGGTTGGCAGAGATGGGTCAACAACAGCGAGAGGAGGTTAGCAGAGAGATTCTCTGCTGCTGCGGTAGCAATCAGTCCCCGGGGAGCTGACGGCGTGGGAGCAGTGCCACTCAAGCCTTGGCAGTGGGGCACCGTTTCACTTTGCCACTCCCCTGTGGAATTAACGTGAGTGACTGCCAGGCAGATTTTAATCCCCACCTAGCTATAGGAGCCAGCAGATTGTGGAAATGATGGAGGCGTTTAAAGAATGTGCTTGGAAAAAAGGGAGTTGTGAGCCGTTTTAGAAGCTATCTGCCAGACAGTAGTTACAGTGTACTGGGGGAAAAAGGTAGACTGTCATTTCTTTTCAGACAAGTATTATTTTCACTCACTGTTCTGGGTTAATGGCTTTTTAAATAGTGGTTTCAAAATAGTTATGCTAGAAAAATGATATGGAATACTGAGACTTTTTTTTTTTATCTGGAAAAGCAAAAAGTGTGGAGGGGCTTCTTAGCAAAAAGCATGAGCTGCTCAAGGTATATATGTGGTAGATTAAGTTCTGATAAATCATATAATGAAAATAATTATATAATGAACTCTCCAAAAATTTCAGTTGTTATAGAACACTCCATACTTACCGTGCTTTTATATCAAATGTATCAGTGTTCATATTGATTATCCCTTTGGTTTTGTCATCAGTTATTTTATTTTAAAATCTTTCTGGGATCCAGATTTTTAAAACTGAATTTTGGAGATTAAAGGAGAATTATAAGGAGAACTAAATGTCACTTTTGAAGATGAAGGTATTTAACCATAGGCACAATTTACCAACAAGCATAATACATTAACCACTCCTTAAAATCTGTGAAAGGTTATTGGAATTATTGTTATTAAAAAAATAGTAAGTACTTTTACATACAAAAGTAAGTATGAAAAAGAGATTGGTAGATGAATCTCTACTGCTTTTGTATATGAGATCAAATAAGTGACCAAAATAGTAGTATTTAGCTTTAAAATTAATGTATTTGGATGGTCCTTCTCTGCTGAGCTTGTGCTGTCAAGTCTGTCTCTCAGTATTCATTTTAAGAGAAACTAGTCAGAAATATTAAATTATAATGGTGGATGCTTATGAGCTTTCTGAAGATAATGAAGATAATTTGTTACATGATTTTATTTTGTCCTACTTTGGAACATACTTATTTTTTTTTACTTTAATTCTATCAACTGTATAGTTCTAATCAATGTCAGTGTGTAAAGAGGTCATTGCACTGAGAAGGATTTTTGCTATCACATGATATCTGTGATACACAAAAAGCTCAGTGTGTACGTATAAACTCAGTATTCCACAAAAGCTCAATGTAAGCATTAAGAAATGAGAAATGTATATGTACCAATTATAAAGATGCAGTAAGTCGGTATGATGTTAAAACAAAGAACAGTTCAACACACTTCCAGTATATAACTAGCTTATACTCCAAAAATAACGGGCAACTTACTGTCCCGAGGAGCATTCCCCACCACCCCCCGCCCTGAGAAATAACCAGTAATTGCAGTGCTTTTCTTCCACTTGTATACGCAAAGAGGATGACCAACAAAATCTCCCATTAACACTGACTTACAGTACTCTGGGAGTGATTACAACTTGTACAGGATTCATAGAATTACACAACAGAAGTTTTAAGTAATCGTATATTTCCTGAAAGTTTCCCAATACTGTGAAGCAATTTTGTCAGAAAAGCTTTGTTGAGGATTAGTGGGTGTCAGTGCTGGCATGCAGACATGAAGCAGTCCTGTCTTGGACTGAGTAAATCCTATGCACATCTACAGTCAAATAGGTGTATCTGGCATTTTCAGTGCATAACTTTATTTTCTATATCCTTTTTGTTGTTGTTGTTTTTCTTTAGTAATCTTGTACAGTATTTTTTCATTGAAGGCTTTTGTTTTTATAATTGTATGTGTTTATATAATTTTATTTCCAATAAATCACGAAGTTAAAACTCCTTTTTTCTTCTTCCCTTTATTCTAACTCCAAACTTAAAAAAGAAAAAAAAGACCCCCAAAACCAGATTCCATAAATTTCTCTGACATAAAGCACATCACATATAAGATTGCTAAGTGATGTCAGTAAGACACTATAATTTCTGATATGCTGATGGGGTTTGAATGTCTGATTTACGTGCAGCAAATCCAGACAAGTGATTAAAGTGCAAATGTACCCTTTTCTTCTCATTTTGGAACTTTTGAATTTTTCCTGTGTAGTAGAACAGGAAGATGAAAACTGAATTCCTGTACTAGTAGTGAAAAACAGCAAAATGTCTTTAAACTCTGAATTGTGAATCATGTGTATAGAACAGCTTGCTTGGGTATTGCCATTGCAAGATTTGAAAAATGTCCATCAGGGAAAAAAAATAACGTTGTCTGTCAAAAGAATTTTTAAAATCAGCACTGATCAATAGTTATGACTGTGTGGTATCAAAGTTATGGTTGCCATGCTTTTCCGATGTGATTGTAGTGAGAAAAATCTGTGGTATTATCCTAGCGATCGTCAGTAAATACTGAATTTTGCATGCTTTTCCATTCATTCAGGAAACATAAGGTATGTGCTTGACATAGGGGGAGAAGAGAGAAAGGAAAAAAAAATCCAAAATTCAAATTATAGTGATTATTGTAGGCCTAATATTTTTGTCAGCTTTAAGTCAGCTTTGCTGGAGGTGCTCTGTCTTCAAATCCACCCTTAACCTTAGCCAGGATGTCTTAAAATTGATGCCAATTTTTGGCTGGTCTGCCGAGTTTGCCCAGTTTGATCTGATAATACAGAAATCATCTAGATGCCCACATTCTCTATTTTATAACAAAAGACTGAATAGTGTTCTGGCAGCTGATATAAAATATTGACAGTAAATGTGTATATCAGAGACAGTACTGGACATTTGTAACTGATATACAGGTTTTCTATTAGGTCAGTTTTGAACTATGTGTTTCTAAGGTTCCCATAGCAATTCAATAACTGGTAAGATAAACTTAGCTTTAGCTACTTAGTGGGTTTTTTGTAACATTTTTCAGAAAGAAGCAGCTAATCAAAAGAATCCCATCTCTAGGAAAACGATATTCTCTTATCCATAAGGGAATTAAGAAACAAACAAACAAACAAACAAAACACCCTCTCATTACTGTAGAGGTTAGTTGTCTTCCATATTTAATATTTCCTCAATTACGTTGTTTGTTTTTATTTCCCCTTTACTGTCACTGGACTTACGTGCCATTTAGGAGGAAAGTGAGAGACAGAGTGTATTTGTTTTCTGTCCTTTGTGATCCTTGGCCGGCTTTGTGATGGGTGACTGGCTATCCAGTGTTGTCAGTGCACACTGGAGAGGCATCGAAGAACACCCAGTGGTATTGATTGCGAGGGCGTAGTCATGTCAGCGTCCTGATCTTAATGGAGCTGTACTCCTTCATGAGGAACCTAGTGGAGCTACATTATTGCTACAGTACCTGAAAATGGGGTCGCCAGCCAAATGTCTTCTAATTCATCTTTATTCCATCACCAATACAATGTTTGTCGTAGGATAACTGAAGAGCTGAATTTAAGATTTCTCTTTCCTTTGTATTTTCTCAGATTGTCTTCTCTGGAGATGAATGACATTTTCTCAATGATTATTATGTTCAAAACTTGTGTCTCCGTTATCATGGATCTATTTGCGAATTATCAGATAGCATTTAATGATTATCTTGAGCTCAAAAGGATGCTGTGACTTCCCTTTTACACAAAGTTTCAGGGGCTAAACTTTTCAAGAAGAAACAGAGAGCAAGATCCATTCTGTGTCTGAGGAGCTTTAAATAACTATTTTTCATTTTTCAGTACAGGTCCCTAAACATTAGAGTCTAAGGATTTTAGGCTTGGATTTTACTCAGCACATCCTGCTGCAGACCTTCTGCTCAATACAGGAAGTTATTCAAATACTTACAGGACCCAAGAGTGAAAATGTTGCTATTGCCTAATGATTAAAGCATCCATCCAGGAGATAAACAAGCAGCTTTCTGTTTCTCTTCCAGTTAACTTTTTAATTGTTTAAATGGAGTAGATTGACAGGACCTCCCAGAAATGTTTCTGGCATATCCTTTTGTGAAGAAGAAGAAAAAAGAGTCACATCCCTTCAGGCAAACAAATAAGTCAAACCTGTGTTCTTTTAAGTCTGGGCTGTTTCTAACCCTGTTCCTCCTTCTCTTTTTTCCAATTTTTAAAATGCTGTGATTTAACCCTTATTTTACTCTGTTTTTCTTAAAAGTTTCCCATATAAATATTTAATTTTACAATTTTTTAAAGATTTTATATCAAAGAGTATGAAATGTATTACATCTTTCAGTAACACAGGCGTACATTGCTTTAGCCTAGTTTATTTTTATTTGTTTCTTTGTTTTGTTCTCTACATATTGTCTTCTGACTTTTATCATCCTCTTTAAAATATCAGCATAACTACAGTTACTAGAATATCCAATGTCTTGATTTATACTTTTTCAAGGTAGGAATTTTGCCAGATATTTTTAGGGTTGACTACTCATTTTTACCATCTATTTAGAAGATTAATCTGTGTAATACTTCTTGCATAGGTCGCTTTTGATTTCCTAAATATAGCTTTTTGCACTTTTTCCTCAACTGATGTCAAATTGATTAGACACTAATGCCCTAGTATGTCCCTAGACTGTTTTCATCCGAGAAACAGAGGTAGGATAGTCACTTTACAGCCCTCAGAGATTTCCAGCTGAAATGAGTTAACATGTGAAAAAGCTGCTAAAGTGTCCCTACTTTCTATCCACTTTGCTCAGTCATAAGAACTATTAACCTTTGATTAACCTTTCTGTTAACTATATATTTTCAAATTCCTTATAAGCCACCATGAGAATTGAAGTCTAAATTTCAGCTAATGTTCACAAAACGTTTAATTTTCAGGTAAGTAACCTGATTTTCAACAATCAGACCACAAACTTTAGAAAAAACTAAGTTCATGGGCCATGCTAACAAATAGATATTCAGGATAGCTGTGTGTAAAATATAACTAATTAAACCCATGGATGTGAAGTGCATTCATTAAAATATGATTCAGCATTGCCTGAATGGTCTTACCTTTCAAAGGAGAGCTAATGTAGGCTCTGAGCAAGCTTCTCAGCAGTGTAGGCAAATTGAACTTTGCCTCCTCTGGTTAAGTGACATATAATTTATTTGGTCCTTACGGCAGGTGACATTGGACTTATATTTTGCAGGTGGTGTCCTAGTCTGTTGGGATAAAGTCTACTCCAACCAATGCATTTAACCAGTTCATTTACATTTCTACATAAATTCCTCCTTTCGTGTTTTATTGCCGAGCCCTTGCTTCTTTGTGCTCACCACTTACTTTATCCTTCCCTTTTTTGACACTTTTTTTTTAGTTTAGGGCTATTCTGATATACTTTCAAAGGCTTTGCTCATCTTATTTGCCTCTCCTTTCTCTCCTTTTCTTCTCTCTTTTTTTTTTGACCTGTCTCTCTAGCTGTTCCATAAAAATTCCTAATTTTATGCCTTATGCCTCATCTCTTCAAATTAATCTTTTCTGACACGTTCTTCTCCTAATCTCTTCTTAGTTCACTTGTTTGCTCAGTCTTTCTGTCTCCTTTCCTTTAGCAGTGTCTCTGGTTCTATTTTTTTTCCTTGTATGTCTCATCTGTGCCTCCTCTGGGGACTTGTAGCTGATCTGTCCTTCAGAGCTGACCATTTGCAGACAGAGATGATGAATGGGACAGAGGGGTGGCAAGGAAGCACTGAGTAAAGCAGCACAGCACTTGCTGTTCTTGTGGAAACTACAGGGGGACAGCTAGGTAGTTAAACAAGTAAGTGAATAAATGTGTTGAGCTTTGAATCACAGTATGTGAAAGAAACACACTACGTTTCTGAAAACTGTGAGTAATGCTGGGACCAATCTTGTAAAATGATATATTCTTGAAACACTTGGATAGACAATCACCCAAAGTAAATAAGCATCAACAAGTAATGAAAAACAAGATCAAAACTGTAATCTAATATGTGTGAGAAAAGGGCATGTTATGTTCTAAAGGAAATTAACAACCACTGTACAACATCGTTACTTATTAAACTCCGAAGCTCTATCACAGACAGTTCAGCTCCTTTTTCATTTTCCATTACTTTCCTTTTATTTGAATATAACACAATAATTTCTCTAACACCATGGTGATAAAGTAATGTGAACATGAGCTTTTCAGAAACAAGAACTTACTTATGATTGTCTCCCTATTTATGACTCATATTTCTTGTTTACATAACTAAATAGTGATGGATAGATAAAAATTGCTAACATTAGCTTATGATGGGAAAACTTAAGCTACCAGTAATAAACATTTCCTGTGGTGAGCTATATGAAAATACCCCAAATTACTCACCTTCAGGAAGATTTGTGGTAGTCTTCCAGCATGTGATGTTTTCCGAGAAAGCACTCAAAAACTGTCTAATACAGAGACTCTTTTTTCTTTCTGTGTGCAGCATTTATGTACTGAAACTAGGCATGTACAGAAAACTATACATGAAACTAAAGGTGGAAAGGTTGCTGGCACATACAAAATCACGGTATCAAGATATCAAGATACTGTCTCTTGGCTTATCTTCAGCAGTGGCTGAAGACAAGTCCTATCTCACCTTTTTTCTGCAGTCACATATCTAGATAAAGGTGAGTTTGGTACAGAAACTCCTAAGCTGGCATATCTTGGGTCTAGAAGAACCAAAACTGTTTTTGCACAGCTCTGTGCCTAACTGATAACTCCTGACAGGAAAATGAACACAGACATAAAGTTTCTGTATCCCAACTCTGCTGATAGGATGAACGCAGACGTAGTATTCCAGCTCAAAGGTCCATTACGCAGTGTGGGTGAGCAATGTATATCCCAGGTTCAACTGATTATATCAGGATCATCAAAAATTTCTAGTAATGATGGATATTCTAATGAGGTTATTTAGCTCGCAACACCTAACTAAAAATCTCAGATTTTGAGTAATTTCACAGAGTTTTCATCTCTTTAGCTTGACTTTAAGAATAGTTGCATTTTTAAATGAAATGTATGTATGTAATAACTGTATGTATGTTTAAAAAAAATCAATGTCAACGGATTTTACATGATTATATGGAAAGTATCAGGAGAAGTTAATCATATAATAATGATTTTCCCAAATAGGAAAAAGGCAGTTTTGAAGGCTACTGTATTTTGTATAATATTAAGCACATTGTCAATACTAAATATATTAAATCAGTTCATGTATTTTCCACCAACACAGAATTGCTTCCTCTTATCTGTTTCACAAAGCTCAAGAGTGTGCTTTCAGATAACAGCTGAACTCCACAATAGATATCATATTTTATCTAACCACCATCACCTGGTTGACCTGTAATATCTGTATTGTAGTACAGTTGTAGTATGTTGTAATTTTCACAGGTGGGTTTTTTCATTGAATAGAATGCCTTTTGTTGGAAGTTTCTTTTGATATACTACTATAAAAAAACCCCAACCAACCAAACTTCTACATTTTACTGTCAGATTTTATACAAAAGAATGTATAAAAATGATAAGTGATGTAATGTTGCTTTCTTTCATTTAGTTATTTTAATAAAATCCATAAACTAAGTATGTCTCTTTTCTTTGAGATATACTGGAAAGTGAGAAGGAAAAATCCAGTTCTGAATGTCAGTGGCACATGATGTGACTGCTATTCAGTATCAAAATGGCCAATATCACTGTGATAATTTTATTTCTGAATCTTACCAAACCACATTACATTCTTAATACTATTTACTCTGTGATTCGTTGTACCTTAATTAATCTCAACATGTTCAGAACCTTAGCAGATTTAAACTCAGCAAAATTATCTTCTGTGTTTTGACTCTTGACACAATACAAAGAGTAAGTGAAAAACACAATTTGGTGGTACATATCATTGATTTCTGATTGTAGGTACATACATGCACAAAAAGCTGTGCATGGGCAAAATGAGACAAATTCACACTGGGAGGAGGAAATTACACAGGAAATTAACGTGTTCTGAAAATTTTCTTATAGGGTAACTTTTGCATCTCTGATCTCTTTGGCAGTCTCTGAGGTGTCTTTTAATTCCTGCTTCATGATTTTAGGCTGGAATTAAGGGAGGAGGAAGGGAAAGAGAAGGCGGTTAGGAAATTAGAACAGAAATGTGTAAGAAATGGATTTCTGCTAGTTCTGCCGTCAGTCCAAAAGCGGTCATGTTTAGAATGGCATTCTTATCCTACAACACCTTTACTGAGTCTAATCTAAAAACTACTTTGGTGCTTACAATATGTAACTACTATTGCATGCTTGTCCGCACGTGCACCTAACACCTAACTTTATCAGCATTGTGCTCTCTGTCAGTACTGTCCTTAGAAACTGAACTGATACAGAGGTGGAGGTGCAGAGTTACAGAGGCTGCGTAGACACAGATAACTTGTTATTTACTGAGCTGCTGAAAAGCCCTCAGTGACACTTCTTCGCATTGTTCACTATACTATTTGTTTCATACTACCTGAATGCTTTGTCAATAGTTAAAAACTGAGGTCAGTATGGAAGTGGCATGTCAGAACAGTTGTGAGTCTCACAGATCTAATACTTCCATTCCAGTTTCAAAATGGGATTGTATAGTTTCTGGAAATGACTGACAGGAAACTTCTGTTTATAGCCTCCTGCAGAAGCAGCAAACCTCATCACGGTCCATTTCCTTTCAAATTGCTTGGGAAAATAAAAGCTGAAAAATGTGAAGGAAATGCTAAAGAAGCAATTTTTCACTCTGCTAATAATGTTCTACAACACACAAAGCCAAATACTGCATTTTATCTCTGTGAGTGTAACTCAAATTCAGACTTGTAAAGGGTGTGAGGGAAAGAGATTTAAACATAGGTCTTGGTTTAATTTAGAACTGATTGCTCATTAATCTTTGGAATAGTTACCCAAGCTGTCTTCCAACTGCAGGGGAGGCAACTGGCTGCTATCAGCAAACCCTGCTGTGCAGTATTCAGTTCTTCTTTGGTACAATATTTAGCCTTTTGTTCAATGTTTACATACAAAAAATTATTGAGAAAATATTGCTTAATGAGCTAGTATAGTTGGATCAAAGGAGTTAGACATTCAGTGTCTGCAAGTGGGTAGCCAGTGTGAACCCACTTGAGTTGTTAGATGTAAAGCATAATTATTTCACACTTTTGATTTGGTGAGGCAGAAACCTCTGACTCCATAGAAACTGAGGAACTGCTTGAGCTGCTGATTCAAAACCAGGGATAAGATGTGCAAAAACTAGATTTAATTGTGAGTTATTACTTTGTGCCTCTCTGAACCACAAGAATTTGATTTTTCTCTTCTGTGGGATAAAGAAGCTAGACTTTGTAGCTATGGACTGAAAGATTCTGTGGGATGGTTAGGCCTAATTTAGCTTTTGGCTTTTCCTGGTGACTGTATCAGCTGGCAATCTGGAAATTATGAACTCTGATGTGTCCTTTCCACTAAGCGGGAAAAGAATTGGCAAGAGTGATTTCCAATCAGGACACACATTGTAAGTTTGCTTGAGCAGGTGGGACCCTTTCTTTTGGCTCATTTAAAAAAGACAGGCTATTTGTTGACCCATATAATTCTTTCTGTGTTGACTGAGGTTCTTCTTTAGTTTGAGTGACAAAGACTGAATTCTTTGAAGGTCACATAAAGTGTTGAATGATGTAATGTTGGTCACATTAGAAAGCAAACCATGAACTATCCATCTGAGAGCAGAGCTACTAACTGACCAATTCCACTGGTGACCTTGGTTCAATATCACTTTTTTTAGCTTAAAAGTATCACAGAAGAGCCCAAGTTCATAAGCCTTTACTTTTTGACTTGGCAGAGGAATAAAATACAACAGAAAAATAATAGTATAACATGAGTTGAATGACAAAAATTCTATTTTTAGATGAGTATCTGAGAGGAAAGAATAGTTCTGTGCACATGCAAAAATGTCAGTATAAAACTGTTGTTAGTGAATTATCAATCAGAATGGTATTTACTTTTGAGAAATAAATGCATTTAAATGTTAGTATTATCATGATTAGAAAACAGAATACTAGTAAAGCCTAAATAAAGCATACATATGAATTTTAGGACTGCTGGCCTCCAAGTAATTTCAAGGAGCCTGAGGACAAGGGCTTTTCATGTTATGTTCCTTTTTATATCCCTGTTCTGGCAGCAAAGGACAAATTGAGTAATAGGAAACTCATGCCAGTCAAAAACATTTTATTTAGTGTAATCCCTTGTCAGGCTAATGTAAAAGCATATATCTTATTTTAATGGGACTGCCACTGATCTGTCAAATAAAAAGAGTAAGTTGT
This sequence comes from Haliaeetus albicilla, assembly GCF_947461875.1. Classification (NCBI taxonomy): domain Eukaryota; kingdom Metazoa; phylum Chordata; class Aves; order Accipitriformes; family Accipitridae; genus Haliaeetus; species Haliaeetus albicilla. The sequence goes on from NC_091497.1 coordinate 23,751,266, forward strand.
GCAGCTTAAACATGTTAGTATTTCTGTCTTGAAAAGACACCCAAATGCGAGCTATGGCTGCTGTCTACAGCCATATCACCAAAACATATGGCAGTGGTCAGAGAAATTAAAACAGATAGTCTACCATGCAACCAAGTCAGAATTAAAAGAGTTTTACCTGTTGTGAGACCTATTATTGTAGGGGGGGAATTAAAAAAAAATTAAAGGAAGGAATATTCCATAAGGGTATAAAACAGAATAATCATAACAGGTACTTTCAACATATATGGAATTTTAGTTACATCAGCATAGAACTATGAATTCTGTAGAGAGATATTATATTGCATTAGTTGCCTATCCCATATGATATATAAGACATACCATTTTGAGAAATAAATAACATATTTGGGTTTCACTGGTGAAATATTTAATCAGTTTTTTTTCTGCCAATTCTGCAAATTATAATCATGGGTCATTCTCTTATCTTTGTTGATAAAGAGTCATAGCAAAATTTGTACATATGTATGAAACATAGGTTCTGCACCACAGTCATGGAAATGTTTTTTATATATTTACATATATTTATAGTCATAGTATATAGTATAGTATGTATAGTCTCATATGGTATGAAAGACACCTTGTTTTCTATGGAAAAGTTGAAATTTCTGTAATGGTTCTTTTAGGGAAAGCCAAAAGCTTCTGTCTGAAAACTTGTTCCCATTGTAGCTGGAATTTTCTGTAGGAAATATGTAACCATGTTTAATCTGGGGGGGGGGGGGTGGTGTGCGTATCATGTTGCAGTCTCTCGCTCAGAATGTTGGCTCTGAAGGAAGGTGAGAAGCTTATGAGGAGAAGCTTATGGGTAAAAGGCAAATCCGACTGCATAGGCCCACTTGTTCAGGCAGGGTGGCTTGCAAGCTAGCTGCTGAGTACCTTATAGATGGTAGGAACAGACAATCTCTTCTCTCATCTGTCTCATCCAAATAGTCTCCTATTATCTTCGAGCCTTATTATGCTCCTACCATGTTTAGCTTTTGATCATTTAATCCTTGTAATCTGAATGGCTAGCACCAATTCCGAAAAGAAAATATTGAGATACCTGTTTTTCTTTCTAAATCTTGCCAGCAGACCAGCCAGATCCTTTTCTCTTCAACTCTGCTATTCCCAAAGCATTCCTATTTTATGCTTTTACCCATGGCTATCCGAGTAAATGCATGAAACCATGTTTACAGGTATTATAAATACATATGAAAACACTCTAAGCCATTATTTTAAAGTACTGTAACTTTACCACCCCAGAGGTGTAATGGGAATAATGGCATAGCCTTTAGAGATCATGTATTTGGGTGCTTCTCCTGTCCTGTGAACATTGAGAAGTGACACGACACCTTCACCCAGTGAATTATTTCAGTCTGCAGGTATATCCACATGATCTTACTTAAATATGTGAACTCTTCTGCAAAGATTCATTTTAAATTAAAACGTGAATTATTTTTCATGATTTCAGATATTCCCCCCCCCCCCTTTTTTTTTTTCAGTAATTGTTTTACTCACCAGACATAAAAAGGGACATCCCAGACAGGACAGACACAAAAGACATCTGTCAAATTCTTTTTGAAGGTAAAATTAGAACAATTAACGTGGAAAAGGTGGTGGGTCAAAGGCTTCAATGTGGTAATTTAATGGCATAAAGTCTCCCTATGCTTAGGGAGACAAAGTAATAACTTTAACCTATTAAATAATTAGGCACACTTTGTAAAATTTTGCTGGGTCGTGCCAATCAGAAGTGAATTTCTGAGTCTGATATTCTTGAATATTTCATGTCCTAAGCAGCCACTCTGTAGAGTTACTGTCATGACTGTTTCTCACCATCAGACACTGCAGCTTGACAAACTCATTTCATCCTTCGTTTTTATAATCAGTGCTTCAACTCTCATTGCTTGGCTTCTGACTGTGCTTCTTCATGTGACTGACTGAGCCAGTGATCCCTGCTCTTCCAATGTGTTGCTGCTTAGATGGGATATTTCATTGTTCATCCCACCTGAAAGGATAACTCTCAGTGTTAACAATGTCTGTGTTGACTGGAGATCAGCGTCAAGCATCTTTTCAGTGTAACGATTACAGGGAAGGCTGTTCTACCACTCTCCTCTGTGGACAGCATTTCTCTACTGGACTGAACATTTCAGTTATTTCTACAAGTAATCAATATATCATATATGGAAGCAACATTTTAATCTAAACTACAAAATTTATTCTAACTTGGCTTAATATACAAATAGTGACGCGTAGAAATAGGTGAAACTGTAGAACCAATTAAGATAAGTCACAATTAAGATAATCTTCAGGTATCACAACAGACCTGGCATGCTGGTAATGCTATTACACTCTCTTAGTAGATGGTTAAGCCAAGGAACATTTCATAAAACACGAAATCAACAATAGTAATGTAGATTAATTGTGAAGAAATGTCAAATGGAATATGTCTTGTGGTATTAACTAAATAGCACAGGCAGTGTTTCTGTTTTCTCATTAATATCTTAAGCAACAAAATGTGGAACAGCAGCTGAACCTACCACTTTGGGAATTATCGATAGTTTTAATCATAGTAGATAAAGAAGTCCCTTAGCTTTGCCTCAGGGTCCATTACTTTCCTAAGCAGTACAAAGCTGCTGATATAAATGCCTCTGTCTCAGGTCTTCCTACTTAATTGTAACCAATACGTACCATATGTATTCTACTGTCTCCAGCTAGGTGTTATTAATACAGAAGCTCCGCATGTATTATCCATTGAATTGCACTTCTTCAGGGAAATATAAATTAAATTGAATTATTACATACTTCCTTAGGTTAGTAATAGATGAGAAAGAGAAAAGAGAAGTAATCTTTTTTGATACACTAATTCCTTTTAAAACAGGGGGATTCAAATCACATTAGGATGACATCTAAAGAATTCGCATAATATTGAAAAGATATTTTCTTAGCCTTAGCAAGGATCAGTTAATTTCTTTTAATACCATCCTGTTTTGCCATATATTACATTCAGCTTAGCAACACTAGCCACACAGAATACAGGAATAAAAAATTATAAATTATATAATGCACTAGATCCCCCTGATTAACTAGGAAATCTTTAAAGAAAATGGAGTACAAAGGGGAATATTAAGTGTCTGTTTCTCTAAGCACAGTATTCTGGGTTTGGATTGGTGCTGGTGTATTGGCACACAAAAAGCTTTCATGACAAAAAAGTTGTCTTGCGAGGTTAGGTGTCTGTCTTTTCAGTTAGTATTGGAAAGTGATGGACCGTATCTTTGCCTGGAACTTGCATTTTAAATGTCTATATTTCATTTTAAGAAGGAGTCAAGTGTATTGGTTCCTAACTACAAGTTTTTTTAGAATGAAGTGCTGAAATATTTATTGCCAGCCTGGGTTATAGACCAATTAATTTGCACAGAACTTTGGATGACTTGCTTAGAGCAGGATTTTTCTTTGTATTGTGAATTTTGAGGAGTTTGTGCTCATGCTAATCCAAAAGATGACTCTTCCACAATTCATAAGATTATGACTTGCATAGAAGCAGCCATTCAAATACAGGGCTGGCTAGATGCTCAATAAACTTGTAGTGCTTATGCTTTTGAAGGTCTTTCCTTTAAAACCTTTACTCAAAATGAGTTAAATCTGCTGCAAAGGTACAGCACTATATGGGCCCTGCAGTAGTGAAAACATTTCAATGAGTATACACATATACAATGTATTGTTTGTACATATTTTATATACATTCGATGTACATATGCATAAAAACTAATGTATTTTATGCAATAGATAGATAGCTAGATAAATAGATAAAAACACATTCTTCTTCTTGTGGGTTAACCCTGGTAGGCAGGAGTGGGCCTATGTGAATCTCATGAGGTTCAACAAGGCCAAGTGCAAGGTCCTGCACCTGGGTCGGGGCAACCCCTGGTATCAATACAGGCTGGGGGATGAAAGGATTGAGAGCAGCCCTGCAGAGAAGGACTTGGAGGTACTGGTGGATGAAAAGCTGGACATGAGCTGGCGATGTGTGCTCACAGCCCAGAAAGCAAAGCGTATCCTGGGCTGCATCAAAAGAAGTGTGGCCAGCAGGTGGAGGGAGGTGATTCTCCCCCTCTACTCCACTCTGGTGAGACCCCACCTGGAGCACTGTGTTCAGCTCTGGGGCCTCCAACATAAGAAAGACATGGACCTGTTGGAGTGGGTCCAGAGGAGGGCCACGAAAAGTCCTGATCAGACGTCTGAAAAATCTACAAAGAAAGTCTGAGAGAGTTGGGGTTGTTCAGTGTGGAATCGTAAAACTCCAGGTGTCATGACCACACAATTGCTTCTCTGTATATATCTGGCACCATTTTCCATGTTCCATTAAGAGGTTTCAGGCATTTGTGTAAATTCAGTAGTAGCTTTGATGAGATATTTCAGCTGTTTTACAGGAATTACTGAGTTTGTGAATATGCTGCACTATTTTTTATTTTGTGGAATTTATGAGATCATTCCAGACCTCTGCAGGAGGAACTGGATGGTCACTGTCATTGCCGCCTCTTCATAGTAAATTCTTGCCCTTCTGAAGAGACTCCTGGGCTTGTTTGTATCACTGACAGTTTATTAAACAACTTAAAAATCTCTTTGTTCCCTTGGTTTTGGAAGTATTTTGTACTATTTGATACTCATGACATGTTGTTAATCAAGCAAGTGGTGCAATAAACTTATTTCAAATATATCAAATCTTAACATTTACTTTGATAGTTCAGGATACATCATGGTTCTTATATGGCAGAGTGGGCACATGCCCCCAGAGACTGTTCAGTGTGGATAAAACTTCCCATGAGTTCAGGGCAGTTTAATACAGATATGCTCCAAAATTCTGACAAAGAAAGTAGAAAAGATAAAACTTGATAAAGAGTAGCTTCCTACCAAAACATTTTTTTCTCAAGTTTTCCACCACTTATTAAGTGATGGAAAGCTGAAAGTCAAATTATTTTTACTAGTAAGTCATAAAGTCTGCTCATATCTGAACTGTTCACTTTGCAGTATAGTATCTCAAAGTCCTTTATAAAGTTAATAGCAGCATCTGCCTGAGGCAAAAAACTCAGAAGAATTCTACATAGACTTTAGAATAGGGATTACCACCAAATAGCATTTGAGCAGTTCAAATTGTGGATTTCACATGTGCTGGCAGCAGAGCTGTGCTGGGTGACCTAAATCCCTAGACGTAGGAGCAAGGTGCTACAGACTTGACATCACCAGGTCAGGGTGAGGTCTGAGCTAGGTCAGATTTGCAATAGTTGACAGGACCTTTCAGGAGACATTGTCCCTTCTTGCATGTGAACCATTCCTGGAATTTTCTCTCTCTTCACCTTAGTAAGTTTTGTGCTAATTCCATTGCTGCAGTCAATGGTAAGAAATAGATTGCGATATCACCAAAAGGATCTTGCTCCTTTCAAGGTGGCATCCACAACTTGGTATTTCTCATTGCATTCAGTGACTGCATCTGTTCTTTCGTAAAGGTTGGTATATAGTTAAGCCAACGTGATCTGAGTTCACACACGCGTTATTTCAGAAAACATACTTTGATCAAATTGGACCTGTTCTTGCAGTTTTGCCCTCTGTACAGCACCTGAGTCTACTTTTAAAGATGCATCTCAGCCAGCAGTGCAGATATGTCCAAAGAGTCTGTATCCATCTCTAAGAGTGAAACTGAACAAATAATTATGATCCATCCCATATTAATATAGAAACTTTTCTAATTTTAGTAAATCAATAGCAAGGCATGACCCAGGTTTTGTTTACAGAACAGTACAGCTGCAATTAACTAAGATATTACTGATGTCTTGCAATGCTTCTTTAAAATTGTCTTATTTGAGGACTAATTCTCTTTCAGTTCTACAGATAGAAACTGGTAAAGGCTTTTTTTTTTAGTTTTTCCTTCCCATAGGTCTTTGTGCCTCTGATTTTTCTTAGTTTTTTCTACTTGGAGAAAATTAATTGTTTTATGAAGGAGTAGATTAGATCCCTGCAAAAATTTAAAAATGGACTTATGTCAGGCTGTGTGAGCGTAAAAGTACAGAAATACAGTGGGGCATCAGGTCCAGAAGGCTGAATAATCTGCTTTTTATTAGCAGAGATTGAATGCGGTACTCTTTTTTTGTATTTTAGGCTTGAAAGACAGAACAATGAATTTATTTTTTGCTAGTATTTTTCCAAAATACAGCAGTCTCTAAAATGTAAAGTACTGCATTGAAACTTGTTGATGTAAGTAAAAATTTGTAATTTCATTAATAGAGGGCTCCTGGTTTGCTTAAGGACATGCAGTAATAAAAGCCACTTAGGCAATTACAAACTGTTATATACTGGATACAGGCAGTACAAAAAGTCTCCTATAGTGTGAGGTTCTTTAAATTAAATATACAGTTTATTAAGTCCACATATGATTAGATACTTTTATTTCATTATGGAGCTGTGAGAGAAACTTTTTCTTTGAACTTTGTGGGAGGGGAGGTAGAAATCCTGACTTCCACAATTTCAAGGACAAAGCGAAGCATAATCTTTCCATTTTCAGGATATTTTTAAGCTAAAGAGGGTCACATCATTTGTATGCTGACATCCTTCCTATTGTTTTCATTAAAGAAAGAAGAATGAGAGTCTGAGAAATCTTGAGCTGCACCTGATAAGAAATTTTTAAAAGATGACCCCAACCTGTGGAGGATGATTTATGAAATCATGGTTTTCATTATTAGACTTAGTGCTGACTCTGTTGTTTTTGATTGATATGCCTGGAGCTTCTAGGCTTCATTTTTTTGTCTAAAGCAAAGAGCAAGGGCATTGGAATTTTACTGGAGAACAAAGTTATGTAAAAGGCATCCAGGTACTGGAACAGGTATCACTGAAGATAAAAGAGCTACAGAGAAAAAAACGTTCATGCTTTTTAAATTACTATGTAATGTATGTAAAGTTAAAATTTTAAACAAAACTTTAGGGATAACAATATTGAAAAAACAATTACTTTTCATACACAGTCACTGAATGTAAGGTATTCCAGATAATTTTATTCCCATCTGCACATCTGTCACTATAAGCAAAAAGATAACAAAAAATCCCCTTAAAATCCTAGGGGGAAAAAAAAAATCCCAAATGCAGAAACTGCAATTAAAACTAGTGTAGTAGTCATATTTACTCATATTGGCATATGTGTGGTGCCTGAACTGACAATATTGTGCATATCTCTTCTATTGGGATTACAAAATTATATGACTGTTTAAGATACTGAAGATGTCTAAACTGAGTTGACAGCAAAATATATCCTACATTAAGATGCAGTTTAAATTTCATAGACAGTTCACCAATCCCATCACCAATGTCCAGGTAAATGACAGTGTAATTGTCTCTTATTTTTAAAAGTCTGAATTGTCAGAGTAATATTTCTCTGTGGGGAAAAAAAAAAAAAAGTCCCATATTTTTGACTTGTGCCAAATTCAAACTAGAGAGGGAGAAAGTTACTTTGTTTGGAGAGCTAAGGGAACAAAATGATTAATGTATTTTTATGAAATGAAATTATTGATTGTGAGTAAAATATATTTATGGAAAACAAGATAGGAGCATGTACTATAGTAATATTTACTATAGTTGATATTATAGTCCTGTTTGCTGATAGTTCTTGTGCAAGTTAAATTATAGAGAAACATGATACTCTAAAAGAAAGATGATACTGTAACTCACCTATCAGCGTCCAAAATATATCATTAATATTTTGTTGTCTTGTGATACTTAGGTTCACAAGTGCTGAATATATATAGCACCTGTTGCTAAGCATCATAGCAGCTGAGGCAAAGAACTTTACATTGGAGTTTTCATCCTCATCTACTTTCAGTAAAAAAATTCACGTTACTGCAGAACCCATTGGAAATTAACAATGAGGACAGTAAAGCTAGATGCAGAATGGAACTACTACTACAGCCAGAACATGTTATCATGGATCAGTTGCACTGCAGTAACTGACAATGAACTTTAAACGTATGGATTTACCTGCGCTTGCTGTGGGCTAAGAACACGCAGATGGTTCCTTAGCACACTGATGGGTTGACTCACCCGTGTTTGTAAAACCTCATTTGCTTGATCGTATGCCTTAGCCCCAAGTAAGGCCTATTGCACCAATAAGAGTTAAGGTGCATATACCCACCTGAAAAAGAAAAGAAGGGAATGAGGGAGATGTGGAAAGATGAAGAATGGAAAAGAGGTTCTTCTGACAAGAGGGTTCTAATTTTCTTCTTTACTTACACCCTTTTGTGCATATGTCTGAATATCATGTGCACAGTGGCTTTTAGACACCAAACCAGTAATAATTCTGTTATTAATATGTGCTGTGCAATCATAGCTTCACGCTGTAAGTCAAAACCTAATAAACCACAATCTGAGCTACTGATTTGGGGGAAAATACTGTAGACTTTAGTTGCACTCTATACTGCACATGTGCATACAGTGTCACTTGTGTTACAGGAAATTTCAATATGAATACAAGAATCCTAGTGTACATTTTTAGTATGTGCAAACTTTTATACTTTTGAGAGATTCAAGTTTTGTCAAATTCGTATGAGGAAATTGCTGCTCTGAAATGTCACTGATAATAATTAGATTATGCCATAAATTGCTTTGTGCGACTGTCTATTTTTAGCATAGATTCTAAATAGTGCCTGTAATTGCAGTGCTAAGCATAGTAGAAAATAGTCATTATACAGTAGTTGTGAGAGTGAGGAATTGGTGAAATTCAGGAAACTGAAGATATGTTCCTGACACAATTAAACATCAGGAGTCTTTTAGATCATTAGAATAATGAAATGCACCATTCTTCCAGTGCCTATCTGGGTTTTATTAGTTCAGTTGTTTGCAACAATTTCTTAAAAATAAACAGGCAGATATTCAGCTTTGTATTTTTGCTCTGTTCTGTTTGTATGCGTAAATTTTCCTTTGGCAGACTAAGTACACAGTCCAGGAAATGTATTTCAGTAAGTTTTTGATTTTTTTCTGGTGTGTTTTTTATTGAAGTAAGCTATACTGAACTGTATTCAATATTGGGTACTACAAGTTTCAATTCAATTGTAATCTACATTCTAGTAGATGAATAAAAGGTTTGGAGACCATAATAAGGTAGCTTGCTTGGTGGTAAGCTACTAATATAAAACTGTCTCTGAACTGGAAAATCTACTCAATTCCTTTTAAAGTAATTGAGTAAGCAGTTTTGCTAATTTTTAAACAAAATCTCTCAAACAATGTTCCTTCTAATACCAGAGTCACAAGCCACAGATTTGTAATCTCATAACAGTTTGTATGCAGGAATTTAGGCAGATCCACGTAAAAGTTATCTTCTTTCTGCTACAGAACAATTTGCTTAGGCAAAAGATGCTTTATTAGCAAGGTTTAGGGAATTTGACTGGTTCATTAATCCCCATCTCTTTCTTTTTTGCATGAAGCTGACTCTTGCTTGTGTTTTCATTAGGCATGATCATTCCACCACATTCCAAGAAAGGGAAAACCTCTTCTTTCTGACTCAAGTCACAGCTCTGTCCAGTCCTAGTAGAAAAATGTGGTTTTAGAGATATGTCAGGTACCTTTTTTTCCCCAACTTCTTATGTGAATTCATACATACGAATTATAAAAAATAATACCTAAAACCAAACAGACCTTGTTTAGGACAGTCAGTATGATTCTGAACTAAAGAATTGGTGCATGGTTTCTCTGAGTTCTCATGTTAACTCTCACCTGTGTAGATGAGTCCATACCATTTCATATATACTTTGTTTTCCCCCTTTTTAAAAGCCATAATACTAATTTCAATAGCTTAACTGATTTCAGTAGTATTTTTTTTTTAAGGTAAAACAGTGACATTTATGTACAAGCAAAGAGGATTGCACTACTTTTTCATTAGTTCTCTATTCGGTATTTCAGAAAATTACATTACCTATCTGACTCAGCTGGAAATCTATACTTTTTTGCCACATTGATAACATTTGAGAAAAAAATATGTTGCATTAGGAAAAATGTTTTATACACCCTGGCATAGTTTGATCTACATTAATTTAGACTTCTTAAGTTTAGCTGTCATCCATGGAACAAGACATACTCAACCATATTTGTACTAAGTGAGAGGGCATAGGCACCATGAGAGCATGACCCTTCTGATCTGTTAGAAGACTATTTAAGACACATCTGTACTCTTGTCAGATTCTCCACATTGATCGTAAAGGACACTAACATGACTACTGCACACTTAAATGTGTAACTTTGAACAGTTCTAAAGTTAAGTGAGATGATTCTCTTTTTATGTCCTAAATTATCACTTTAAACTAATAAAAGTGTTGTAACATATCTGAGAAACCAGAGAATCAATATATTCATGAATTTCATTTTTGATTTATGGATTTGTAAAATGGCAGAACAAGTATTAGTTTTCCCTCATAGAAAAAAAAAGTATTTCTCAATTTATTCTGGGCATGAAGTATACCAAGAGATAAAATAGAACCATCCAAAAAGATATAATAATGCTTTTATCAAGGGTGATAATTTTTTTTATATGATCTGGTTTAACTTAAATGTAAAAAAAAAAAAAAAGACTTCTTGGTGTAAACTTCAAAGGAAAATGATCCCTTCTTTTTCCTATTTTTTTGTAATTTAACTTGCTGGGACCTTCAAATTTTAGTTTAGAGTTGTTGTACATATGAGAAAGTTATGGTGATTATGTAAAACATTGGTAAATTGTATGTTTATAATACCTAGGTAACCAGCTTTCTTCACCACTGGGTTTGAACATAGTATCTTTTCTGAGGCTTTTAAAGGATTGGAAATAGAAGATGATTCCATAAATTGAGGAAAGCGTGTCCATTATGAAAGACTATTTATGAAATTCAGAAACCCTGAATCATGTTATGTTTTATGAAATTGTAATCTTTTTGTAACTCTTTTTTATTCTTTTTTTTTTTTCCCTTGTTGCATGGTAAGTATGGTCCTGTGCTGAATCTCTCTGAATGAATTGGAGGGAAATTACAAGTAGTGGCATGATAAACAAGTAATCATTCTTGCAAGTACTTATCTTTAGATACTTTAGGCTTAGCCTCAGAATGAGAGAATTAATTTGTCTGGCATGTGAAATGAGCATTTAATAGCTAGATTTTGTTGCTTTTATTATTTCACCTTGGAGATGAAAAACCTGTTGGGATTTCAGGTACATGCACAGTCTAAGAGAATGTACTAATGATTTAGGGACAAAGCCTTAGTTGTTACTCAGGGACAATTCACGATGCCTTGGGATAAAGAATTCAATCACATTACTGATACTTGTATCCTCTTCAACTAGTTTGCCTTTCTTTTAAGTAGGGATTTTGGTCCATGAGGAACCATGAACAATTTCTTTGTTCTTGTTATGAATATAAATTAATAGGAAAAAAAAAAGTATCTCTAATGACACATAAGTTTTAGTATTGCATTCTCTGCATTGACAGCATTGATAAAAATTTCTTTCCCAGAATTCACCCCTGGAAGATTATAGTTTTTGTATATACTTCTGGTAAACATAATTAAACAATAATTAAATATTTCTAGCTGTGCTGTTCATCAAAAAGAAGCAGAGATAAAACGTGTGTTTTCTGCAATTAGTAATTTGAGTTTGTCCTTTCATAATTTGGTTCTGACACCTGCTTAGGCAGAAGCAGAGTTAAATCTAGAAGTAATTTTCCTACACAGCACTTTGCACTGGGACGAAAAGCATGAGGCCAAGACCTTCCTTCATATAGATGAGAAGCCTAGGGAGAGAAATACTGGTTTGTCATACAAGGAAGATAAGCATGAATGTCATAGATTTAAACACAAGTCTGTCTGGCATTTTAAAATCTTAGAAAAGCAGAACTCGTATGTACGATATGGATCAAAGACAAAGCAGATCATCAATTTAATAGAAGTTGGAATTTCCTGTAAAAATGGGTATGTAATCTAGAAGAAAAGTCTATGCTGTTTTATGGGGTTGAAATTATACCTGCAAATTGAATGGTATGTGATCATACTGACTCCTTCATGAAAAAATGAAGTAAAATCCCTTTATAGATGAGAAGTTGACCCAACGACTCCTAGACTAGGTTTCTGCGCTTTTCTTAGCCTTCTTGACCAAACAAGAGAAACTGAAAATCCACGCTTTAATATTAGGAGGAATCTCTCATTGCTTAAGTCAGAAGTTCCAAACCAAGGGTTAGAATTTGTGCTTGAATCAGGCTATTGGCTGATGTGTTCTTGACATTTTTTTTTTTTTTTTAATTGGAAGTGGGGATTTTACTCTAGAGATAAAGGGGCCAGTACTCACTAAAGGCAACAAGTATTCATTATAGGCAGTGGTTCTCATTTAAATCTAGTACCACCCTGAGTCTTGACTATATCGTATATTTTGCTGATTTTCCAAAAATATGTTTCCACTTCTGTTGTCTTTCTACTGGCAATTATTTTATATCCCACCTCAACCTTTACACCTTATCTGTGGTAAAGCAAGGAGGAACCCCATAAGATATGTCCAGAAGTATATTTAACATACAACACAAAGTTATCTTACACAGAGGGAAAGAAATGCTGTGCTAATGAATTTTAAACGGGAAAGCCCTTCTACACATGGGAAATTGAATGTCGGAGATGGCTGTAATTTTTAGAAAAACACGTGAATGTATAAACATTTGCACTTTTATTTGCTTTTGTGTCACATACTTTTCTATTTTTCTGATTTCACAATTCTATAAAAACTGTATTTGCTTATTAGTATTTTGATTTCATGATGACAGTAGTGGAAGGAGGGAAGTTATTAAATATTGCCATTTTTACTTATTTCTCAGTGTCATTTTAGAGTGGTTGTGGGGGGACAGCCGTGAACTAAGTGTTTTTCCAAATCCCTCTGCCTCCCCTCTGTTCTGCTCCCTGGACAGAGTTAATCTGAGGCTGCCTGAAATTTAGCAGCTACTAAGTCTCTTGATGGCCCTTGTTGGTATATGCACTATCTGGCTCACTCTTTTGCTGTGTGATCACATATGGCTTTGGGACACTCCCAAAATACAATGTGTCTCTGAGTAGAATTTAGTAATATGGCATTAAAAATAACCAAATCCTATGTTAGATTCCCAGTGTTAAAGCAACAATAGTGAGAATAAAACAAGAAAACTCTAAATAAAATAGTGTTTCCCCCATTGAGCTCTGTAAATGAAGCAAATGTCAAGTCTGTGGGCCATTTTCCATTAATTCGGCTGCAACTGCTTAAAAAAGAATTTCCCCTGTGAGGAAGAATCCTTTGCTTCTATGTTCTGGATCAGTGAATTTTCCTGCTTTTTGTATTCAGAGGAAGACTTGTCTAGGGGGGAATTTAACATTTTATCTTTATTTGCTCAGACCTTTTTGGTTCCAGGTTGGGTAAACCTTGAAGTGAGTCTGTAAATTGGAAGTTAAGTCTCAAGACATTACATCCATCTGAAGATTTAACTGGACTTTAGTCATTACTGTAATCACTTACTTGCAAAAGTAATTCACCTTAATTCACTGCTACCTGCAGAAATGTTCACCACTGTAAGGCAGTTCAAATGGTCCAAACTTAAGCTCCTCCACAATTTATTGTAATTTTATCTGAACAGCTACATGTTGAGGGGATCAGTCTTGATGTTTGGTGTGCTAAAAGTAAGCCATGTTGGAGAAGAAGTTTACCTAGCCAAATAATTAAGAGCATGCTGCAAAGCAGGGAAAAGAATATCTGTGTACAGAAGTTTCAGATAAATGATTATTTGACTGTCCAGCCCTGATAAATAGACATCCTGAATTTTTAAAACTGAAAAAAATCTTCTATGACTTAAGTAGATTTTGCCTTGAGGAACTTCAGTCAGTTTGAACCTGAAATGCAGTCCAGGGATGAATATTTCATTTCACTTTCCTTATAAGTGAAGTTGAATCACTTCTACAAGTCTGTGGGTGACAGTTTCAAATTTCAGCTCAGGCAGGCAATCATCAGAGAATAACATTACAGCAGGGCAAAAAGTCGGTGACTCAGTAATGACATTTTAATATTACAGAGCAGTAGTAAAGAGATCTGCAGTCCCCTGTGAAAGCTTCTGTTGACTTACTAATCAATATCATCATAACAAGCAGCATATGTAAAATTGTACAAAGAGCCAGTGCCTGAGGATAATGGAGAAATGCATTCCTCACGTTTTCCTGGGTTTGCAGTTTATGGCCTTTTCTCTATAAATGATTCAGAGCAGTACTATTTCACCCTGCAGCCCAGATACGAGCACTGAAGGACCTGTGATCCACTCTTGGGACTTTCACACTTGTGGTCAGAATTAGTCACATTTATCTCAACCCCAGATTAGTTTTCTCTGGGGTATCTCCTTACCCGTTCTAGGGTTAAGGTCAGATCAGAACATGGCTGACCACAATATTGTTGCAATTAGGATATGGAACCTGCTAGCCAAGCACTGGTCTTCACTGCTATCTTCATAGTCTGAAACTTCATTAACTGTGTCCAAGATCCAGAAGAGGGTTTGGTGCAAAGGAAAAGACCGATCATGCTGAGCAAAAAAAAGAGAAATGACAATAAATTAAATGGAGTTGAAGCAGAGCAAGAACATAATCATAGAATCATGGAATCATAGAACGGTTTGCGTTGGAAGGGACCTTTAAAGGTCATCTAGTCCAACCCACCTGCAATGAGCAGGGACATCTTCAACTAGATCAGGTTGCTCAGAGCCCTGTCCAACCTGGCCTTGAATGTTTCCAGGGATGGGACATCCATAACTTCTCTGGGCAACCTGATCCGGTGTTTCACCACCCTCACTGTAAAACATTTCTTCCGTATCTCTAGTCTGAATCCATCTGCTTTTAGTTTAAAGCCATTACCCCTTGTGCTATTGCAACAGGCCCTACTAAAAAGTCTGTCCCCATCTTTCTTATAAGCCCTCTTTAAGTACTAAAAGGCTGCAGTAAGTTCTCCCCAAAGCCTTCTCTTCAGGATGAACCACCCCAACTCTCTCAGCCTCTCCTCACAGGAGAGGTGTTCCATCCCTCTGATCATTTTTGTGGCCCTCCTCTGGACCCACTCGAACAGGTCCATGTCCTTCTTATGTTGGGGGCCCCAGAGCTGAACACAGTGCTCCAGGTGGGGTCTCATGAGAACGGAGTAGAGGGGGAGAATCCCCTCCCTCAACCTGCTGGTCACACTTCTTCTGATGCAGCCCAGGATATGCGTTGCTTTCTGGGCTGTGAGCACACATCACCAGCTCATGTCCAGCTTTTCATCCACCAGTACCTCCAAGTCCTCCTCTGCAGGGCTCCTCTCAATCCCTTCATTCCCCAGCCTGTATTGATACCAGGGGTTGCCCCAACCCAGGTGCAGGACCTTGCACTTGGTCTTGTTGAACCTCGTGAGGTTGACGTGGGCCCACTTCTGGAGCTTGTCCAGGTCCCTCTGGATGGCATCCTATCCCTCAGGAGTGTCAGCTGCACCACTCAGCTTGGTGTCATCTGCAAACTTGCTGAGGGTGCACTCGATCCCACTATGTCATTGATGAAGATACTACATGGTACTGGTCCCAGTACAGACCCCTGAGGGACACCACTCATCACTTTAATTTTAAAACCTTGCATGGGTTTGCAATGTTTCATTGTGATGTAACGTAAATAAGAGACAAAACTTGAGTTCTGATGGTGTGATATCATGGCATACATTTGACACTGACTAGTTGTTATGGCAAAATAATTATATGATCTATTAGTTATTCAGCTGCAATTTTGCAGTGTGTCTTGAACAATCACAAAAGTGCATAAATAATTGTTATGTTTAATAAAATAACGAGCTGTGAGTTGTTAAAAATAATATTTCTATCTAAACCAATGAAAACTCAATAAATTACATTTTTCAATTGATTTAGAAATGCATCTTTGAATAACTTCAGAGTAGAATCTCACTTATTGCCTGCTTAGCTCCCTTTGGTTTCATAAATGGTATCTTGTCTGTATACAGATATTTGCATATAGATATTTGTGTGGTTTTGGGGGGTAAGCTTATGTGCAACTTTCTTTAATATTTTCCAGGGGTTAGTTTGCTCACTTGTCCTGTAAGATTTCTAATAAGATGAATGGCTTTACCATTTGGATTTCAGAAATTAGGAGGAGGAATGAAGTAGAAAGAATAAAGACCAGAAAGTGAAAAAGGGCAAACAAGTATTTAGAATAGTGAGCCTCATACTAATTCATAATTGTTCATATTAGTTTGCTTCCTATTTTATGGGATAGAAAGGAACAAACCAGTAATAATTAGGCATATATACATGGGAGAGGGAGCATCATCTCTCTTTCACTACTTTGAAGGGTAGTAAAATGTGCTAGTTTTTTTCAAATTCATTCTAATAGACTGATTCCTGTAGCTTACTGAGATCAGTGGTTCTCCTCATATATTCCAAAACCAAATATTAAGTGCTTTGCTGGATGTGGTCCTGATCACTTAGCAGAGTCTCTGTAGTCATTAAAACAGAACTTTGACTGAAATCAAAAGTTGGGTCTTAGTGAAACGAACAAACAAACAAATCAAGCCCTCCCTGATAATTGTCCTTGTGATTTTAAAACAATTTTTTAATAATTTTTGTTTTTAACTTAGATCTATGAAATACTCATTTAGGGAAGACTTCTAATGCATGGAATAAAAGAATGTTTGCTGGCTTACCCAATGATAAGGTGGCTTCCTTATTAACGTACCAAATATAGCTTCACAATAAGGGAAAATGCATGTAACCCAAAAGGGAAACGGAGCAGAAATGAAATGCTGGTGTTAATTTTAATACATTTTAACAAACTTAGGAGACCGCAGTCTTCAGTATACAACATCCTTTTTAGATTTGAAAAGAAGCTTCAACATAGCATTAATTTTAACTCTAGCATAAAGGTGAATACATAAGTAAATCTAGGGAGGCTTTTAAATATTATCGTAGATGTGATTTATAATTCCTTTTGATATTTCTTACCAAATCCCGTTGGTCAATTTTGTACTTCAAAAAGTCAAGTTTCCTCTTAATAAATGTATTGAAATCATGCTCTGTATTACCTCTTTGAAGGGTAAGTGCCTAAATAAAGAAAACAAAATGGAATATTATTTTTGCCAAAGGGATGAAGGAAGGCAGTCTTCTTGATGTGGTAATAATTGAACAGTCACCAAAGGGTGAATCCTATTTGCACTGAAGTGAATGTATTAAAATATTGGTAATACAACCTTGAAATACATACTGCAGGGACATTGGTAAAATATAATTTTAGAATTAATTAATAAAGAAGATAATTATTTAGACTTTTGATCTTCAGTATGTTTCTAGATATTTTCTTCTACTGAGGCATAACTAAGAGGAGCTTCAAACAATATTCTGTACCTTCAAAAAGCTTTTTGCTATCAGGAAATTTGTACTAATAATGGCATTTTACTAGGAC
The DNA here is from genome assembly GCF_947461875.1 of Haliaeetus albicilla. Lineage (NCBI taxonomy): Eukaryota > Metazoa > Chordata > Aves > Accipitriformes > Accipitridae > Haliaeetus > Haliaeetus albicilla. Next base: position 23,768,753 of record NC_091497.1, read on the forward strand.
TATGCTGTTGCACCTGGAGGTTCAGCATTCAAGTCTTTTTTGCCCTCAGATTAAAAAGTATATGCTATTAGGCTTTTTCTTTTTCATTTCTTTCTTTTGTTTTACTTTGGGACTTTGTTTCTTTTTATTTTCTAGTCAGGTAGCTGTTACTTTTCCACACGCTATGTAAGCGTACTTAACAACATAGAAATCTGTTGCCATTTCCTCATTAATGGCTTTGTGAGCTTCTGCCATGAAGTATTTGGGAATCAAATCCAAGCTGTGTGTGTGTGAGATAAACCTCTACCATTTCAGAGGCTGTGGGTTTGTATGTGACAGGTGAACCACTGCATGTGCTTTTTTTAGCTTAATGTTTATGATAGTCTGTCCTCTTAAGTTTTTTAGCTTTTACTGATAGAATGCTGTTGTGCCCCAATGAATACAGTACATTTATGTTGGGTTAGGAACTGCAATATCTGAGCATTTCAAAAACAAATTAATAGTGCAGATATCATCCAGGGTTTGATCCTGATCTCATCCCATTAAAACTATTGATGTAATTCTCACTGATTTCAGTTGAAGAATACTGACCACAATTCTTGTTTTGATCCATACTTTTGCACAAGAAGGGATGGACCACTATGAAACAGGCAAATCTTCTGCATTAAAAAAAAAAGAAAAAAAAAAAAGCTGAAAGAATAAGCTTATGTAAAAGGGACCATTGCCAGAAAACAGTATTTTATTCCTAGCTAGTCTCTTTAATTGAATTTTATTTTTCCACCCAAGAGAAATAAATGGGATAGCTACATATTACATGTTTGCTTTATATCAACATATATATATGTATCTATCTCAGCTATAACTGATTGTTTTCTGCTTCCACCAAATCCCCAAGTAAACCCACAATTACCCTGAATGTTTTCTCTAATCTGGAAGGTACTGCTATCGAGTAGCATTTTGAAAAAAGACCTTGATATAAAAATGATGTTATTCTGTGTTCCTCATAGTGCAGAAGTCTATAGCATGGAATATGACTATCAGTACTCAGGATACATCTTAAAACATACTAGATTTTATTTTTATTTTTCTTTAAGCAAATAATGTGCATTTCCTCACTAAAACTGGAAGCAAGAAAACTCAGTACCACATTATGCTAAATAGTTAATGTTCTTAATTTTGCATGCATCTGTTATCATGAAACTGAGTTGAATTAAAAATTATAGGAAACGAATAATGATCTAAAAGCTTAGGTACTCATTCTGGAGAATTTTGTGTGGCTTTCTAAAGAAGATTCTCAGTCCATGCTATGTGTTAATTTAACGATTTTAGCTATAGTCTGATATCAGCAACAATATAGAGCATATGCAAAATAAATATTCAGTAGATTTACATTTTTCATATGGAATGTCACTTACTTCTTGTCAGAATGAGAAAGTTGTGTATCTGCCCTGAAAAGCTGTGGATTATGTCTGTAAAATAGCTATAAACAAATTCATAACAGCTTCTATCCCAGTTTTGGTTGATTTAAAGGCAGTTCTGAAGTGCAGAGTAACTGGCCTGGTCCTGTAGTTGCCTTGAGGCTTTGCATTTCTGTAAGTGCCCAGATTTACTAAGAGCCCTGCAGCAAGCATTGCTGTGTCTGTAGTAACTATATTTTGCTTTACGGCTGGCCAGTCATGTTGGGAAAAGCGAAAGAAATGAAAATCTGTTGTGCGCCACAGGAGGTGGACAGCTCGTTTCCATAATCTCATGACCTCCCAATCTGATCTTGTATTTTCTGCCTTTTCAGAGCAATTTATGTTTTCAAGGAATTTGCATAGCTGGCCTCCTGCAGATCCACTATCCCTGGTTTCTGATCTGGATGTGTTCTGCTAGTTTGAGCACTAAACATTTTAAAATATACTAATTCTGACAAGCAACTGGTGACATTATGATGGAAAGTATATTTTTAAAGCTATTAAGTACTTACTGTGTATATATCCTATATTTCACTTATCATTTGACAGCAGAGTAATTGCAAAATGAACATTTAGACTGAATTGAGGACACCACAAACTAGAACAGCTGTGGGTGGGAAGAAAGACAGGCTTGGTGGTACATGCTTTGCAGTATGTCAAAATAAATAAATAAAGTTTGCCATGCTGACAGAATGCATACGGTAGCAATGGTACTTTCTTGTTAAATCTTCATGCCTGACCTTTTATAGCACTTGCTATATGACAGGTTAATTCCTGAGACTTGGGTGAGTGAAATCACCTTTTGGAGTATCAGTTGGAATATGTGCTATTCATTGGCTATCGAGTAGACTGCATAGTAGCTCTATCCCACCCTACATCCCTTGATTAAGTTTCTAAAATTGGTGTTGGTTAGATGACTTAATTAAGCACAAGCTTAAGTATTTTGCTAGATCAGCAGCACAAATATTTATCAATTAGACTTTATTATATTATATAATAGAAATTTCACAAATATTTATAAATAATATTTGCTGCAAGCCTTCATTTAATAGCGGTTTGTGAATACATCAGTTTGTTATATGGCCAGCTTTATTTTCAGAAAACTTGGTCAGGAATGTTGTTGGGATTGTACAAAACAAAATTGTGAACAGTCCTTTGAGTTGCCCAGAAAAGAAGACTCAGAAACCTCTATAAGCAGTCAATCCCAAGCTTATTTTTAGCTTGAATATCAGGTTTGCACAAAATATTTCTCAATTCAGATGTTTTAAAATGTCTGTATCCCAAAATATTGGTGTATGCCTTATGTATTTCTTACCTAAATGTAAATTTTCTTGTTATGTCAGCTTTAGTGTCAAATGTAAACTCAGAAAATATTGTTTCTTTTAATTTTGGGTCTGAATAGTTCAGCTCCTTCTAATGAGGTGGGCTATTTGCCTCATTAATGTAATTGCATTGCTATTGTGCATTATTATCTTCAGCACTAGGCTGTTTTCCAGCAACAATTGTTATACAAGTCATACTAATTTGTACATTTTCACTGCCCTAATATTCCACTGAGATACTACTTTAATTAAAACATGACCTTATTATTCATAACTAAATGTGAAGCATAACCTTTTATCCTCAAGGAGTGTCATCAGAGGTTGCATCTTAGTTCTGCATCAGATCAATGACTGTCATGCAGGATGAAGCTCCTACCGTCTGTGAATGGCACCCGATGGTAATTTATAACATTACCTGCCAACTCATCTATCTTTAGAGACACACTGCAGTCGTTCTCAACCTGCCTTAGATGCTTTCATTTAGCACTGCCTAACCATCACTCCCCAATGATAGTCAGGAGACAATTCATAAAATCAGAGTGAATTACCATGTTTATATGTGTCTGAGTATGAAAGGCAGTAAGCAAGTCTCTGAAGGCTGAAATAAGTTTGTATATGCTGTACCATCAATTTATTTTGTTATTGTACCCAGAGGGGAACCACTTTTGTTTTAAAAGGAGAGCAGTTCTGCTTCAGAGTTAGGGGACTGTGAAGCAAAACTGAATGGTTGGATCTATCTCAGAGGAAGAGTGAATGGAACACCCTGCAATAAAAATAGCCAGCCTCAGGTCAGCATAAAAATTCATTACCATGGCAATAGAATACACTGGAAGAAAAATAACTAATGAAATAACCAAATGAAGTGCATACTGCCATATATGAATGTTAAGTAAGGATTTTTTCCCCTAACAAAAGAGACTTTTCCAAGAGTTAAAGCTGTTGACTGGAAACCCCTACCTTGTCCATAAAGGATATCACTATCTGCATCACTGTACATAGTCCATCCAAGAGCTAGTTCTATCAGACGAAGCATCCTTATGCAGAGTGCCCTTATGCACTCACCTGCATGCCGTTCTTTGGGCTCCCGTTCAGCCTTGGCATCTGATGGGCCCTGTTGGGGTGGAAGGCATGAGGGTGATGGAAGAGGAAGGGCTACACAGGAAAATGCAGAAGCTGTTTTAAGAGTGTTGCTGCATTTAGATAACCATTGTGAATTTGTCCTTATTGCGGTTGGATATCTTGAGAGGGAAGTATTTTGTTTTACTTTTCTGTCAGAGCCAAGCTAAAAACAAAAGTACCGTTCTCAAGCTATTACTGTTAAAAAAGGTCATTTAATGAAATAATTTTGTTTGCTTGTTTTGCTCATTGTTTAGTACCAATTGATTACTCTCATAACATCTAATAGGACTAGGTCTAATCAAAAGGTCATCTCAGAATTGCTGTTACTCTCTGGTACTGTTTAACTCAGATGGCAGAACACATGCAGCTGCGGAGCCAAACATTTCAGTAACCTTTTGCAGCTGTGAAGGTATTCTTAATATTTTTGCCAGTACCAATCATTTCTGTGAGGACCATCTAGAATAAGATGCTATTTTGCTTTTTTGTACCACAATGAAATAATATTATGGAAACATCAGATTTATAAATTTGCAAGAGAATAAAGTTTTAATATTTGAGGAGTCAGTATAATTAGAAGGCTCAGAAAATTGCATGTTGTAGAATATCTAAGCCATCTTTAAATTGACTGAAACCACAGAAAGAACACAAGAACATGTACTAATAAAAAAAAATCTGGTTTTCTATTGCAAATTAAATTCATTTTCATAAAAATTCATGAATTTTAAAATGAAGTTTCAAAAATTGCAGTGAAAGAAACTTTACATTCCAAATAATTAAAAATAAAAGTTGCTATTTCTATCCATCTCAGAAAAAGGAAAACATTCTAATTCAAACCAGTAATTCACATCATATACATTATACCAGCTATGCAAGAAGCTATTTCCAAATCTTCGAAAGTATTCCTCTTTTTCCCTTCTGCATCTAATTTTTTCGAAGTTCAATCATTGGCACTCCATTTTTTACACAGCCTCCCACTGTTTTAGAGCATGCAATGGTATTAGTATAGCATCACTCCCTAAGAAAAAAAAAAGAAAATGAAAACAAAACCAAACCCCAAAAAGCCCCACATAGCTAGACATTGATAAAAAGGAGAAATGGTGTATTGCAATAATCAGTATTTTCATTGTACAGCTTAGTAATGCTTTGTTGAATTCCTTATCCAGGAGTTGAAAAAACACGTTAATTCTCCTGTGAGAATGGCCTATAGATTAGAGTGATGCACCATAACACTGAACTTTTTCATTGCCTTTGCTTAGTTTTCTTTTAATCTTTAAAACATAACTTACCTTCCTTTTATTGAATCTGTTTCATGCTAGTTTGCCAGTTAAGAAAGAAAGCATTTTTTCTTCCTTCAAGGCAGCGGGTTTTCTAAATCTTAGCAGTATGTCATTTTGACAATGTACTTCAGATGGAAAAGAAAAATAGTAATAAAGCATGTTCATGTCCTAAGAACTGGCTTTAAAAATGCTATGCCAAGTTCCATGAATGTTTTTTAGTGAACTCCTGAATTTTACTTAATTTCTAAGTGAAAAATATGTATATATTTCCTGGCTTTGTGGTGTTGAATGATCAGTTTGAGCTTTTATTTCAGTGGTGAAGATGCCATATTCTAACATTAACCTAGGGTTCCATTCTTGACTGGAGTCTTTGAGAGCGCTACAGTAAAATAGTCAGGAAGAATAATAAATACCTGCTAAAGCAAGCTTAGCCTCCAGTCCATCAGGTCCTTTTCAGCAGTGCTGCTACCAAGCCTATCCATCTGTACCAGCACATGGGGTTCTGCCTTTGCAGATGCAGGTCTGTGACTTTCGGTTTTTAATTCCCTGACATCCGTGGAAGCCCATTCTTCCAGCCTGTAGAAATCCTTCTGAATGATAGTCATGTCCTCCAACATACTGATCGCTCCCCCCAGTTTGGTGTCATCCACAAACTTGGTGAGAATGTGTATCTTACTTGTTTGGATTTATTGTTTACCTGTGTTATTAAGTCAAAATCATTTGTGCAAAGAAGCAACCTTTGGCGGGGGGGGGAGGATGGGGTGTATGTTTGTATGTATTTTTAGAATTCCTTGGTTGTTTGAGGTAACTGCAGCAAACATAGAGCATTTAGGATGCAACATTTATTTTATTACAATTTTTTTCTTGGTAATTTTTAGAAATCATAAGGATCACGAGACTTCCAACATATGCCATTCAAGTTGAAGTCACACAATGTAATGCAGTTTTTCCACCTACGCAGCAGAAATCAGTGCTTTACAGGTCAGCCATCCTTCTTCCTAGACTAAAATATTCACCTATTACAGACACCAACTAGTACCTTATCTAAGCTTTTTGTTTGTTGTTTGTTAGAGCATGAATCTATGAACATGCAAAATGGTTTTCTTCTGAGTTACCAGAGAACCGAGGAGCAGGTAATACCCCTTTTTTGATATAAAGTACCTTTGTTCTTTTTTGTTCACTAGATCCTGCCTAAATACAGTGTATCAGTGATTTTAATATTCTACTCATGCAAATCTTCCCACCAGGTCTCGGTAATACTGGCTAGATCATAAAAGAGCAATTCCAATTCCAATTTCTCTTTTTTATTACCCAGGCTTCTAGCATTCATATATAGGCAACTAAAGCATTTCTGTTCAAGCTTCTTGGTGCCTTGATTAATTTTATTCTTGACATCTTGATTTTGTGCTAAGTGAGTGTTCATTTGTTTCTCCTTTACACCCTCCTTGATAGTTGTTACTTTAATGTCCTTTGACTGGCTGAGTCAGCTGATTCCCTACAAGTTCTGTGAATTCAGATGGATAAATGGCACTTGTACTAAAATGGACCATCACCAATAAATTCTTGCGCAGTGACTAGAGATACGTAAATAATCTTGTATTTATGCTGTGGATAATATTTATTTTAGTAATATAAGTAAGGCAGGCATCTGGTCTAAGTTCCTCTATAGGCTTTCTCTACAGTCAGTAGAGAAAGGTATCTCCATTCTCCAAATTTAGAAGCACACTTAAAATGAAAGGAATAATCATCTGGAATCTCTCTGCTGGTGGAAGAAACAGCCTGGATGAAGTTTCATTAACTGGAATACCATCTCACATGTTTAGGGGTAGGACTCATTTAATGATTAGCTGAGTCATTGGGAAATTGTTATTTCTTTTCATTCACTAGACATTCCAGCACATAGCTGACATTCCTAAGTGTAGACAGTTGAATCCCACCCAAAGAAAAAAAAAAAGTCCATCCTATTATCTGTCTGTTAATGCATGATACTCTTTATATCCTCAGTAATGAGTCCTTGAGAAAAATATTTTTCCTTTTTTCCAACTCACTAAGTTCTTTCTGTTTGTGAGCAGCCGTGGTTATTCTGCAAGACTAGCCAGGCAACTGTTTTCAGCTATTTTCTGTTCCTTCCCATGAAATAGAATTTATTTCCTGTAGGAGAACGTTCTCCACATGTGGAATTTTCCCTGGACCTCTAAACCTGTGTTTCTCTTGTCTTGTTCATTCTCATCTCCCTCCTGTCATCCAGAATGTTTCCATATCTGTAGGGATAAGTTGGCACGCTCTTCTTCTGGTTTCCACTCTTTGTTCAGTATCAGGTGGGTATAGGTCTTAAATCAGATTATCAAATTCTCCTCCTTTGTGGTGCTCTTTCTTATTAGATGATATATACTAACCCTAATCTCTGCAAACCAGTCATCATTATTTTGCAACATAGCCATCTGTTTGTACAAAGAAAGGTCCTTTCGACTTCAGAAAAGAACTGAAATAGAGCATCCAAACATCTTGTAGGTCATATCCTCTGTTTCAGTGCTGACCAGTGCAGTATGAAGCAAATGTACATACCTAGAAAATGTATCTTCCTCTTTTAGATATTTTGTTTGCCTGTTCTTAATAGAAAGTGTTCTGCATCTCAAATTTCTTTTGTGTCATTTCTGTAACCACTTACCAGCTTCAAATCTTAAATAAGATTGCAAACCCGTGCTATTGTGCACCAGGGTTATTCCGATTTTACATTTAAATCACAAAACTTTTTTTCTGCTATCTACTGCTTTGTAACATTTCTTTCAAGCTTTGGAGGGTGGGGAGAGGGTTATGTGTACTGTGATTAAATGAAAGCTTAAGATTTGATTAAAGAAGTGGTTATTACAGTCTAATGTCAGTAAGGGAAAATACCTGGGACTCCATTTCAGTGGCTGTACTGGTTGGCTTCGTTGTATCTATGTTAAATTTTTTGGGGGGGGAAAAAGTTAGTCTTTAAAAGCCCTGGAACAAGACATTTAAAAGAGATTCTCCTGTTCTTTTCCAATTCTTAGTCAGCTGACAGCTTACTGAGAAGAAACCGCATTGAGTCAGCACCCGCTATGGGCTTTGTAACACTTTTGTTTCAATTAAACAGTGGAGTCTCCTCCATAAAGAAATTCTCCATGAAGAATTTATGAAGAAACAAAACTTAATAACCTGTTTTGCAGGCATTGAAATCCAATCTTTAAGTTCCTTCACTGCCTCAGTTTCTCTATCCATAACCAAAGATAATTATCTCTCCATTTAAAACTTACTGAATTACATTGATAAGAGAATGCTATAGGAGAGCCAAGCATTATCATCCCTATTACTGTTACATTTATAGACTGTAATCTGCATAGTGACTCATGATACGAAAACAATTGCTTTGCATAGGGTCCTATGACTGAAAGTATAATATGGTATTAAAGGCAAACATGTACAATTATAGATTGCCATCACACCAAAAAGAAAAAAAAAAAGAAAAAAGAAAAAAACCACAACCTACCAAACCCTAGAAAAGTCCTTTCTTTGCGGATAACATATGACTCAAAGTTTGCTTTTGCCCTGATTACTCAATGCTGGAGCTTTACCAGTCTCCAGGGGAAATCAAGATCTGCATTTAAATAAAGATATTAATAACTAGAGTTCGGGTTTATTTTGCAAGGATGGTAAGTGTTGTAAGGTACTTTGTATAAGAGAGCATGTGAAATGAATACCGAATGACATTCCAAATATTCTGAAGAGTTCATCTCTTGTCATTTATCACATCTTGTACAGTAAATTATAGGTTATATTGCAGGGAGTCTAATAAATGCATTATTCAGGAGTAATTGGTGGAATTCTGTTAAAGCAATCCAAGTTTAACTTTAGTGTGTATTGCTAGGACTGCTTATACACTAAGAGGCAGCATATGTTCATTAAGGCTTGTCACCATTACATAAGAGCGAAACAGAAAAAAGCCCCAAACCAAAAAAAGAAAAAAAAAAGAAAATAAACACCCAGCAAAACAATTTTATTGGTGGAAGCAAGCAGCTGTGTAATTTAGTCTTGGAATAAATGTTTAATGTGAAATGAGAGTAACAGTCCTCCAAAGATTATGTAAAGGTTAGGTTAAGGAGGCTTTTGGGCATTATGAAAACAAAAATCTGGTTCCAGAATTTAGTGTAAGGGAGAAGAAGCAAGAGGGGTTGCAGTGATACAGGACTGTAGGGTGGTGAGCAGTGGTCAGATCCGTGTACCATATGTCCATGCTTTTTTTTTTTAGTGGGAAATCCGCAAGAAGTGTGACATCTATCTGAGTGTTAATAGGATGCACTAAATTATAGTTTCCATCTTTCCATCTAATCTCTTTACTTAATAGCGCAGGACATTGTGCTGCACTTGGGCCTCGTCGCAAGTTACAAAGTAAAGACCCAAAGTCCTCTTTGCTGTTAACTAAATCTTGTTTTATACTTCATTGCTGACAGTTTTGAAACTCCTGTGCCTTTTTACCCTTCTGGAACTGTAAGTCTTTTTTTTTTAATAGTACTTTGAAATCATCATTTTTTAAGGTGGTCATGAAAGATGTCATTTCTACTTTTAGACTGCACAAGTCTGCTCTGTCCAACAAAAAGTACTGCTAGGGATTTAATTCTCAGCAAGACACAGTCAGCATATTTCCTCCTAATTTTGCTTACAAATACTATTTCCATCTGCGTCGACTGGCAAACTGAGAACTGGGAATGATCCAAAATCAAATTGTTTATATTTTGTCAACTTGCTATGCCTTTTGATTTTTCATTGTTTCAACTATATAAATCTTTTCAAAGCATTGCTGTTTAAGATTGATTTCTCAAGACAGTGTCCAGCAGTGCAAGTACACTGAGGCGATCATGCTTCATGCTGTGTTTAATCTGCTTTAGGACATACCAAAAAAAGTGTAATAGCTGACTCAGCTGGTCACTAAATTCCCCTGGCTGTGGCTGGGCGGTCTTGGAGGTAAGCAAGGGTCCCTTTTTTAATGAGTCGAGATGCCCTACTGGTGTTTTCACCCTCCAACAGTGGTTGCTGCTGATGGGGTGAAGGACTAGGCAGGTGATGGTCTTTGCCCATAAGTTTCCTCTTCCAGCTGCAGAGGCTGGTGCGGGAGCAAGTGCCTGCCTGCCTTCCCAGCACCGCTCCTTCTTGTTTCAGCCACGTGAGTTGGCCAAGGGGAAGAGAATGGTGCAAATTTTCCTGTATTTCAGCTTCAAATCCCATGTGCAGTACCAGAAACATTTGGGAAATACCAGGAAAAAAGTTAATATTCTAATATTGAACAGAGGGATTTAGGTCACAACATAGGAAATATGTTATATGAGACACATATTTTTTAAAGAGAGTCATAAAATTTCTGAGGATCTCCATCCATCAGGACCTTGCTTAATTGCTGTTTTTTCCACGGAAGCAGAAATGGAGGTACCTGTAAGCTAAGACGGATACTAGTACGGTTTAGTAGATAGTAAATCTGGTTTCAGCTGAGTTTATCTTATATGCCATTCATGTTTCTCAGGCAAATACTGCTCCAACACATATTAATTGCAGTCATGATGAATTCCTGGGCTTGCATAAGGTGTCAGTATGCGCAGAATCAGGCCTTGTCTGTGGCCTGGCCTTGTCCTGGTAGATTCGGCTCTAGTAGAAGCTAAATGGATAGCAATGGTTTTTTTATTCTCTAACATTTTGCCCCTACTAAAATTGCGACAGAAGTGAATTACAGAATATTGTCACTTTAGTGGTTAAAGTAATAGCTGAAAGTAGATTAATACTTAGTCATTCACACATGAGGGGGAGGAACAGCTGAATGTATTTGAAGCTTTGTCTTTTTTAAGTTACGATCCTTCTCTTCTCCAGTGAACCTGTGAGTAAAAGAGTACTATGCCCCAGCAATCTCTGACGTGTAATATTCATGAATAAAATGACACTAGAAAAAAGATCTTAGTCATATTTTCACTTTATATTATTATGCTCTCAATAGTTTTTTCTGCAGCACTATCATTGTGAGACAACATAATGTGCTTTTGTCAAAGCACAACGTTTCTTTGTGCTGAAAACAGGTATATTACTGTCCTCATTAAAATAAATTAAATTGTCAACCATGACTATATATCTAATTATTTAATTTGTTAGCTTTTTCTGAGGAGATGTGGTGAATGGAAATTATTTATAAATCCGAGTGAAATGCTGCTTTCCAGGCTTTCAGTATTCGATATATACGGATATATGCCCAGGTAAAGACAGTATTTTGTTGGCTTTATTGTTCTCTCTGTTACAGCAAGGACTCTGGGGGTCAGACCCTTTGTGTGCATAAATCAACAGAGCTCAGCTTTCTCTCAGACACCAGCTTAATTTCATTAGGATTTTCTCTAACAAATACTGCTGGTTGAAATATGTTTATAAAATGATTTGTAAAATATTTGAATATTTTCTCAACAGAGTAAGAGTAGCCTAACTTTTTCCATTGAAAGACCAAACCTCTTTTTTTTTTTCTCTCTTATTATGTAGCTGAAAATGATGAACAACCAGGAATAAGAAAGCAAAGTTAAGGAGGGTGTGAGGGGGGGAGAAAGAAGAAAAATTGAAAATTAGGGGGAAAATGTTTATTGGAGGAAGATATTCTGAAACACAAATACTGAATGTTGTGTGAGCAAAGAGGAAATAAAGGTGTACTATTTCTCTAATGATAAGCTACACTGGGGCAAGAGTTCATCAGCTCAGATCTGGCTCAGTGTGGTCCACTGTCAAGGCCGATGTTTTGTTTTCTAGTATACAGCTGGAACTGTAAGAACCTATTTTTCGAGAAAGAGTGGGTTTTTTGTTAGAAAACACAAAGTCAGCAGAATCATAGTTTGTTCAGAAACATGCCAGGCCCAGTGAAGATTGTCCCAAGAAATGTTTCCCACATCCATCGATCATTTTCAGAAAAGAGAGAGGAAATCCCTGCCCTGTAACATTCGGTAACTGGCATTCTCTGGGATGCAGAGACAAGTTCACGCCGCTGCTTTGCCTCATTAGTGTAAGGGCCTTGAACCCAGACCTCCCGGGGGATGCGTGGCTGCGGTCCCCGCTGGCATCTTCTCGCCCCTTGTTTGTCATTCTGGAGCGGACGTAGCTCTCTGCCTGCTCTGGAGAAACTTCGAAAGGCCTTTGTTTGTTCAGTTGTGGTATGAGAAAGTTTATGAAAACTCACAAAGTAAATCTTGATGGGAAAATGATTTCCCAGGCAGCTTTATTTGTGGTCAAGTCTGGTTTACTGCCACGGTTAACGGTATGTCCCTATCTCAGATCAGAGCTTGCTCCCAGTAAGTGATCAATAAGCCTTGGATTCTTTACAGAAGAAGTTTAGAGTTTTGGGTATAATATGAAAAATATTTATTTCTCTCTCTTGTTACTTTGTGCAATTTTGTGATGTTCTGCTAAATGCAAATTGCTCCTCATTACATTATTTTGGTGGCTTGTTTTCTGCTGTTCATCCACATGTTTATTTATAAACAGATTGCTATATATGATAGCAATTACAGTGCCAGTAAGAATAATAATGCAGCAGACCAAAGCCAATAATCATTGTGAAGCAGTATATAAGAAAGGCTAAATTAATACCAGAAAAGTGTAGTCATGCTACAGTGAAAAAATACCAACTTCAGATACTGTGCTTATGACAAAGTCTCTAAAGTATTAATAACTACACACTGACAACAAGAAAATTTGATACTTGAAGGAAAGGAGTATTAAATACCTGTTATTACAGCAATGCATATTATTAATGAACATAATAAAATATGTGAATTAGTAATACAAAGGAGAATAGCATATGAGGAAAACTTAATGCTAATAGTCTTGCAGGGGAGGAGGTGGAAGCCCCATTGCTTGAGTTATTTAAAATAGGAGAAAATGCAGCCTCTTAAAGAAATAGCCTGTGCTGCAGGTTTTTGCACCACACTGAACACTACCCTGTTCTTGCAAAATCAGACAGAAGTGGATAGTGAATTTAGCAAATGATGATGACAGTGTGAGTCAGGTGCTGAGTGCATAGTATCACATAGGTAAGCTTTTGAGAATATCATCAATGAGTCCCAAAGGAACTGTGATCCAGAAGATCTTTTTTATTTTCTTCTATTTTATCAGTGCTAATGACCAGATAGTAAAAAAGGATAAGCTTTCCCAGCAACTGTACCCATTTCAATTCTGAAATGCCTTTAAGGTGATTATTTTGCTCCAATGACTGTACAGAGAAGGCAGAGCAACTTAAATGCGTTTCTTTAAAATTACCTGAGTGCTTTATGTATCCAGCATAATTTGGAATTTGGAAGTGGGTTTTGGGCCCTTATAAATCTTGGTTGTTTGACAAAGGATGAAAGGGACAGTACCTACGGAGCATATGCACTATGCTTCTGTTGCTACGTGGGAATAACACAAGAAAGAAAATTGGTCATCAGGTTGTGTGGGTTTACAATACACATTTTATCTCCTTTTGTGTGATAATACATTTGATACTGTTTCCTAGGGAAAAGTGGTATAGAATATTAATTTTTCACAGGTTCTCAGGGAGTATAATGAATAGCATTAGATGGGGCTTGCATACTCAAATATATGCTTACTTCGTAATATAGTCAATTTGTATTAAATTACTAGTTTTCAAAACAATTTTGTTTCAGCTTGAACTGACATTTTCAGAGTCAAGGCAATTTAAATTTACCAACTTGACTGCACTTCTTAATTCAAGTGCATGTTTGAAAAGATTGAAAAAGCTGTTACAATAGCTTAACTCTTGCTCAACAATTTCAGAGCCAAGAGTAATGGAGAGTCGAAGTCATTCCTGTCTCAGCATAGGCTGCTAAAATAATCTGAGGATTAAACCTAGCATTTTGAAGGTACATCAAAAAAATAGATCTGGTTCTTTTGCCACCCATCTAATTCTCCAGTGAGACAACTGGACTTCCAGGCTCTTCCAGTAAAACATAAGTAAGCTCTTAATGCATCCACAGGAAAACTGTGGGCAGGTTTGTTTTGTTTGATTGTTTGGGGTTTTTTAGTTTAATCAGGAGGAAGACTGAAAAACAGAAGAAAAAACCCCAAACCTTTCTCTCATCCCTGTACTTTTCTGGACTGTCCTGATCACATCCAAATGAGATTTTTTGTGAAGGAAGCTGAAAAAAGAGAAGATGTACTTGAAACTGCTGTAACTCAGTGTTGTAGCATCATTAGATGTCTGCAGATTTCTAGATGTAAAAAAAAAAATCTAGAAATGGGTTTGATGGAATACTGGATTCGGGGATAGCCTATCAGATTCCATTTTGCAGGCTGTACTTCTTGCATTCTCTGATCTGTTAGGCAGTGTTCTCAATCTATGGTACACAGGGAAAATCTTGTCTTTAATATACTCACACTCACTGATTGTTGATAAAATAAAGTGGGAAACAAGCGAAAGAGCATAATATGATGTTGCAGATTCTTCTTGCAGAATGCCATTGCCCATGAATCTGCCAAGGTAGGGGACTATAGCTTTAGGACTGATGCTAATCCATTCTCATTATCTCTCTCTTTACTTTCCTATGTTCTAAAGCCTATGTATATTAAATATTAATTTTCTGATTTTTTAAATTAAAATTTAAACTATATTATTTATTTTCTGATTAAAAAAAAATAAAACACTGTTGTTGTTTTTCCAAAGTTACTGCTTGATGATTTTAAAAGTTCACTTCAGCCCAAATAAAGGTGAGGTATACTGATAAATGAGCTGTGAGTGAATTCGTAGTGAATTATTCATTGATATACATGAAGTAAGACGTCCTTACTACTTTTCAGAATTCTGGCTCTTGCATCGAGATCAAAGCAAACATAATTGGAATGATGGTAACAATGCTATAAAATATAGAAAATTGAGAGATGGAGAGCCCAGTCCCTTCAGGTTGCAGCAGAACAAATCTTGAAAAATAAGTGCTTTCACAGCTACCTAAAAATCAAATAGAGGAAGCTCTGTGGAATATTTTGACAGTCTGTTTATCAGAAATTCAGTGTGTCTGGGAGGAATTCAAGAAATCTATTTACATTCCTGCTAACTTTAATGCATTAAAGATTTGCAATATATAAACATATGTGTGGTGGCAAGAAGCTGTGCAGTTTAATAGTGGCTCACTTTCTTTTACCTTACAGTTATGTACTTTCTATCCATCACAAAAAAGTGGAGAATTAATTTGGCGTTATTCTGGCCTGAAGTACCTGGTTTTGCGGACTTTTGTCCTTCTGCTTGAGAATCTCAGAAGTATTAATGAATTTGCTTATCAAACCTTCATGAGCCAGTGTTGTTGATTTTTTGACAGGTATCACCTGTGGCATGGAAAGATTTGAGTCCGTATTTTTCTTTGGTGTAAATTGCAAGAATGCCTATGAAGTTTGCCCAAGGAAATTTCTAGACTTACCAGAAACATGGACCCAGATATTTCAACTCTCTCACTAAGGAGAGATCTGTCTCTCTTAGGCTTTTTCAAAGTTGAGATGCAGTGAAAGAGTGAATCCTATTTCAGGGGTTAGGATACATGCTCCAGTCATGTCCTGACTTTTTCCGGGATGAATTCTGAGCTATTTGCTCCTACTCCTTCGTAAGTAGGCCTGGGTTTCTACGTTAAAAGAAACTGTGTTGTTCTCCTGCATGTTCCCCAAGAGGACTGACTGGGAAACCAGCTGAATAGACCAGGGTTGAAGAGTACTTCTCATGTAGAATATAACGTCTGTGTATCCTTCTTGACTTCCGTGATTAAATTTTTTTCTTGTTGTTGAGAGAATGTAAGCTGAGAAACATACCATTGTCAAAGTTGGTCTATGTAGGAAAAGACACTGAAGTGTTTCATGGTATCCTTTGCTTTGATATTGTCACTGATTTAAGGTTAACTGCATTTGTGTGCCATCTCGAGACAGAAATCTCTCTACAAATCAATCAGAAGGCAGCAGTTCCTTTGGGAAGTAAGTTAGGGTTAGAGCAAAATTAATGAGTCAGAGACTATGCTCTTGCAAGTCTTTGGACACTAAATCTTCCCTGAGATGTGCATCAGAGGACAGAATCTGACCCTTAGCAACAAATCTGATAAATATAGAGGATGTGAAAGTGTCCAGTTACTTTTGTGTAATATTATGGCTGGGTTTGTTTAAATAAAAAACAGGGAGAATAAAAATCCATTCCTAAATATTTAGGGGTTTTGTGAGGACTTCTTGCTTAAAAAATTAATCTCCACTTTTGTGCAAAGGACACTGAGTTTAACCTGTTACAGTGGTCTCAGTATGCTGCTGGGTCTCAGAACTTACATCATCATTCGAGATTTTCTCTGTCTTTCTCCTGTGACTTACTTCCACTGTAATATAGGAACAGTCAGTGTTTCCTTGGTGTTTTAAAAAGACAGAAATCCTATTTTGTTTGTACAGTACAAAAGCAGTGAAAACTTGAAAACAGAAGAATGCCTTTCAGTTAAAAATTCATTTGTTCACTAAAAACTGTTGCTTTTAAAATATTTACAGTACTTACTTCCCTAAAATACTTTCCCATATGATTCAATCCTATCTCTCCTCCTGCTCAGTAGTTTAGATCTTCCTTGGTCCTAACAATGCAGTATGAACATCTTTTTTGCCTCTTGCCTTACTCCTATGCATCTCTAACAGGAACCCTAGCATACTTCTAGTGTAAATTTATGCCTGGATTTATCCGTCTGATTTAAGACAGCTACCTGAAGCACTGAAATTAATTTTGGTGCTCTTAAGAGCACGGAAATTAGGGTCACAATTACCTGGTTTTTCTCCATGAAGAAACAGACATTTCCAAAGGATGATTCATTCATCCTCTGGAAGGAGTCTGCGTCTTTTCATAGCGGTCTATAGGAACCTACTGTGTTTTCAGTAATTACCTGAAGTTAAGCTGGCTAAACTGAGCCTTCACCCCTATGCAAAGTGACCGTGGATGGGCAGATTTGGAGATTTAGTTTGAAAAGGGAAATAGCGATGCAAGTTTCTCCGCAGTGCCTAGCCAGCGTGCAACAATTCTGAGGCCACGGCTGTGCATGAGGCCATGGCTATGCATGGCTAAGCACTGAATGCTTGCTCATTCAGTGCTTGACACTACCGCTCAGACTGCCAAGAAATGTCACAATTCTTCTGGATGTTTTATAAGAACGACAGGCTTAGCCACAAGGAAGTTAACTAAGACAAGTCCATTTCAAGATGAGAGAAAAAGGAAGCATCAAGGAATTAACTGCAGTCCGATGAATAGTGGACTATTGCTAAGCCAACAAAAAGGCCAACTTCTGCACCAGAACTTTTTCATTTGGATGTGTGCGTTCAGTTAGTTTAGTGTTACTCTGTGTTTGGTAAAATGCCTGATAAAATCTTATGAAAATGGGCTGGTGAAGAATGAGTGTGGGAGGTTATGACCAGACAGTGGTTTGGGAATCAGCTCTGAGATTTTAAGACCAGAAAAAAAAAAAGAAAAAAACCAGTTGTAATTTCAGCTTTCTTTATTCATAACAAAACTTGTGGGAGTTCCTTGAACTGACTTGGTCTTTAAGAAGAATAGCCAAGGCTTGTCTATCTTTTAGGAAAAAATGTTAAATATTAATTTTATTTTAAAAGTTCAATAATGAAGTATTCTGTACAATTAGCAACAAAAGTCTGGTTTTAGTTAATACCCTCACTGTTTGAAAAACTGTAATTTATCTTTATTGTTGGTTCTAACTTCAAGGAGTCCTACTGCCCAAGAGCAAAGAACAAATAATGTGTTTTGATAATAAAGGCAAAAAAGAAAAAAAAAAAAAAACACACTTCAGATTGGAATGGAAACATGAAAGAGAGAGCCTGGAGCACAATCAACACGAATACAGACTGCCAATAAATTTGTACTTTTTATCAGACTCAAAATATAGATATAAAGGTATTTATTCACATCTCATTAATGAGGCAGAGCTGGAACATTGCCCCTCTTCCAATTTCATGGAATTTAGATATTAGCAAAATGAACCCTGGAGAATGGCTGTGTTAACCTCATAATCAATCTTCCATGTCTTTCTATATAGTTAGATTTTACTTCAAAATCGCTCGATTTTACAAACATCAGAAAAATCACCCAGGAAAGCCTCTGTGTAGTCCCCCCTTAATTGTCCTGTGGGATCCATTCTGCATTTGCTGTTGAACATGACCCTTCCCAAAACGATCCCCTTGCAACTTCTCAGCAGCACAGCGTTCTGGTATATACTAGTGTTTCTACCAATAAGCGAACAGATATCAAGACTGCAGAATGCCTGTTCGTATTTGTGATCACAAAATATGTCCAGTGAGTTCAAAATTTATGCAAAATTGGGTGTGTGCTCCAAAATTTCCCTGATCTGTACTGATATGCCTCAAATGACTGAAGCGGGCATATTAAAACTTGTGCTTGGGCCACTACAGTTTACTGTGTAGGTCACATCCTGCCTAATTATTACCAGGACTGTAATTCCACGGAACCCAGAATTTTTGGAGATCTCCTAGTGGTCCATTTGAATAAACAGTTGTAGTGTTTATTTCTTTTTTACTTAGCATATTTTACATTACACTTTTTTGTCCATGTTTACCCATGTTGGTGGTTAATTCACATTCGGTAATGTGGAAAATATGGAAAATTCACCTTATCATGTATGATTTCTTTCATATTCTTTTTCTGTGGATATATAGTAGGAAAATGTGTTGAAGTAATAGCCTATTTTACTAACAAAAATGCGCAGATCAAAACTGAGTACCACAAAAATCAATTATTTTGTTCTTTTTCATCTAAACATGGCATACGGCTGTTCCTCCTTATAAAGCTTGGAAGGCTGATGTCAGTCTTTCAAATCTGTGGTCTTTGGCATATGACTTTTTTATGGACATCACTCTTAAATGAAATTGCATGGATTTTAGTCATTGCAGCAAACCACAAAAACAGCGATGTGGACAGTTAAGTGTTTTGTAAGTAATGGTAGCTTCTGATTTTTTTTTTAAATGTGTGTAAGCTCTATGATTGGCTGACTTAAAGTACAACTTACCACTGTGCAGCTGTGAAGTGACTGCAGTGAATTCTGTCTTCCAATTATATGTTAGTGGGGTTTGTTTACAGAATGCTTTTAATGTACATATAGTAAGATGGCAGGAAGATAAAGTCAATTTGACTTTGTTGTTTAATTTTGCTTCTTTCTTGGTTCTGCTCAGAATGAATAATTATTACCAACAGAAGGAGGAAAAAAATCCTTCTTTTTCTTCTTTTCCATTTTGTACATTTGATAGCCTTTCTAGTTAATCAGAGAAAGGTGAGTGCCTTCATTACATTATGAATATGCAGCTAGCACTTTTTTTTTTATGATTAGTAACTTTTACCAATTTTAGTACACATCATAAGTATACAGAAATACATGCGCATTCCAGCACCACACTGAAACATGGAAATATAGTGTGGGAATATTAATAGTTATAAGGCTAGCTCTATACAGAGACAATTGTTCACTTAAAGAACCCTTATTCCCCAAGTATCTAGATATTCTTTGTAAGTTTGGTGCATGCCCTGTGCCACAGAAGGAAGAAGGACTGGTTTTTAAAGAGTGTGATTCACAAGAATTTTAAATATACATTTATCGTCCACTTGGCATTTTCTACTGAGTAGCTTGAGTGCACAGATTTACCTGGGGAAAGAGAAGTGAGGAGCAACAAACCCAGTGAATTTACAGACTCCTACTTAGCTTGGGGTTGCATTGAACACTGAGAGGAGCGTCCTTTAAGCCTCACCTTTGCAAGAATATTGTCCCTCTCACTGGATTGATTCATGGGTGAACATGTCCTGAAAACAGGGATTCAAGAAAATCTCTTAGCACAAGATCCTGCACATTTTTTCTAACAGTTCACCAATTAAAGAACCATTCAACATACGTGAAACTTTTCTTTAGGCCCTTTTAGTGCTTGATGAAATGTGAATGCATGTTTCCTACAAGATTGCATCAAGTACTGGGCTATAGATATATTCTGAATAAAGACTTTCTCAATCTCTTTTCTTCTTTCTCTGCTGTACTTGTATGATCTATTTCAATATTTGTTGGAATGGAAAAAAAGATGAGGCAGGACCTTATTTCATAAACTGAAAAGGCTGAAGACTTACCCACAAAGATGGGACATATGGTTTACAATCTTTTTCTCTTTTTCTTCTGAAAATGGACAACTGCACAGATAGAAATTCAGAAGAACTAGAAAGATGGCAAAACTGAAAAACATGTGATTCCAGTCCCAGCTCCCAGGACTGGGTTTCTGAAGTTTTGTACAAAACTTGATTTTTGTATAAAACACAAACATTCCTGGAGGCTGTGACAAGAATGCTAAAATAAACATCCTGGACAGACCAGCAGATTCTGTCAAGCCATTTATCCTGTCTGTGATGACAGCTAGCCATTTGAAACCAGATTTTCATCTTCCCCTGCAGGATCATGGCTACCTTCTTCTCTCCCTTTTGGGCCTTTCATGATTCCTGCAGGCGTAGCCACACAACAGTGGCACTTACAGCAGCCTCGGCCCTTTTTTCACATCTTTCCTCTGCAATTCACAAAAAAAGTCGTGTTAAAATTCTTTGTGGAAATGGCTTTAATTGTTATTTGTGCTGAATGTGGTCGATATCTCTAAATCTACTGAAGGAGAAGCCATGCAAGAGGCTGTGAATACAATATGATCTTTGATCTCCTTTCAGATTTGAAGAAGCATTTTTTTCTATGGCAGTGAATTAATGTGCGCAATGACCAGGCTTCTGCTTGTCTTGTGGGACTCCGGCTGGCAAAGCCTGGAGTTACATTTGCAATTGAGTGTTCTGATGGGTTTGGCCTCAGCAGTGGCATTGGGGCACCCTACACGATTCCTATTATTTGCACTGCGGATTTTCTTAGACAGGCTTTGAACATGGACTTCCATGATTTCAAAGTGAAAGGGAGGCCTGAATCAACAGGAGATATTCCCTGCAGGGCCTCCTGCTTCTGCACTAATTTAGAGGTACAGGCTGTTACAGCGTCCGAAGTGGAGGTGTTGATGTCAGGTAGGTGCTTCCAGTTATTTGACGACAGAAGGCATTTTCACAATCCTGTCTTCAGCACTGAAGTAGGAGATCAGCATCTCTTCCCTGAGACTTATTATTCTTTTATAGCTGATGAACTATCCTCATTTACACCAGCTGAAGGTCTGCATGAAGCATGCACTTACTTTGGACTGTTGCATGCTTTCATAATACACGTTCACTTAAGCATAACATGTATTTAGCACTCTGTGGCTCATGGACAAATATGGGCCCTGGCATTAATTACTTATTATTAAATGTTTTTAATAATAATTGCCTTCTAACTGTAACTGAGTGAAAGCAATGGCTGTACGTCTCTAGCTAGTAAGTTATTTTGGTTTGAACTTGATTAGTAAAGCAGATCCTAATGCAAGAACAGTGCATTTACAGGTTGCTCCCTCATGCCTTGAGGGCTACCACTCAAGCAAACAGAATATTGAGGTTGGTGACACTGACAATAGAACAAGTTTTAAATGGGATGAAAATGACAACATGAGAATAGGAGCTTCCAGGAAGCATATGTTGTGGTTGGAGTACAGAGAGAAAAATGGGGTTGAAGAAGCAATTGATGCTGCCTTTCCTTTCTAAGTCAGCGGCACTTCAGATAAGAGATGTGCTCTGAGAATTCCTCATCCTGAGTCTCAGCTTAACTATCAGTGTTGGAATTCTCTCTTTCTTGAACTTGTTTTCCTGACTCTGCCTACCATCATCTCTTATAATCACTACTTTAGAAGGGTACTCTTGCCAATCAGTCTGTATTGGAAAACTATAGATTAGTCTTCTGTATGGATTCCTTGGGTTAGAATCGCTTCAGGCAGAGAAAGCCTTTCAGGTGTTTCTAGCAGTTAGAAAAAAATGCAGCTCTGTAACTGGTTCCTACCATTAATTTTTATACCTATGTGGCAATTCACCTTTCCCTGTCACTTTCTCCATATTACATTCAGGTCCCTTATATAGGCTTATATACAACCTAGAGTTTTCCTGCTCATTATTTAATCCAGTTCTGGTATTGTTTCTTTGAGATACGGATCTCCATTACAAATATTTAAAAAACAAACATTGAAAATTTTTGTGTGATGTCCACAGTATGTATTTCACTAAGTCTGAAAAAATTTAGAATGTTATGCATAGTAAAAACAAAACAACAAAAACAGTGAAATGATTTAGAATTAAGAATGCTAGAATATCTAATTTAACAGCAAAATTATTTTTCAGACTTACTGACTTGTTTCAAAACTGTAACATACATATCATTGTAGTCAGGAGGCTTTCAGGATAATTTAAAGTTAAATTCAGGATGCAGCTGCATTACATGATGAAAAATTTAGAACAACAGAAGGTACACATTTATACCTTCTTTACTCCTTTCTTTTTTTAACTTCCCTGTGTTTATGCAAATTTTTTAATATCTGCAGATATCACAATTTGGCACTAAGTGTGTGATACTGAATTTAAATTGAAATGCAACAGGAAGGTATTTACTAATTGCTGCAATAATAAATACCTGAATATCTGAAAGAATTTTATGCTAGATGATAATATTATGGTGAAAAAGCAAGACATGAACTTGTACTGAAAGTGCTGGATAGTGATACAGTAAATTAATTTAAAATGTTTAGATACACACTTATGCATCCATGTACTAATTCTATTACTGTAAATGATAGTCTGTTCTATAGTTTCACTGAGCTAATTCCTGACTTTCATACTGAGGAGAGTAGCTTTCAGAACTACAACAATGGCTGATCAAAGACACCCTAGATTTTTCTTGCCATTTTAAAAATATAGAGCTTTTGATCATGTCAGAATCTATCAGTATGAACAGCTATGGAGATATCACCAAAAAGCCATGTATTTTGTGTTCGAGTCATACAGAATACCATTAATTATTTTATTTGCCTTTTCATCCATTCCTCTCTGCTCTTATGTACTTGCTGACAGCTGTACTTAGTGGCGTGACACACAACCTTCCCTGGAGCAGAGCCCTTTGAGCATGTACATTACTGTGTTGCTCAGCTGGATGGAATCTATTGCTCTAGGTCAGCCCATCCACGTAGGCAGCCACTTAAAGGAGACCGATTCACTTCTACCCAGGATGTAGCAGGACCCTAAATTTGTGCTGGCAGCATAGTCAGTAGAAAGCAGAGAAAACTCTCCAGCAAAAAAGTGTGAAGATCAGGATGCTCTCCTGGTACTCCTTGCTTATTTTTAGCTACAGTAATTGAAGAATATTGCTTTAGTGTCACATTCTGTTACTGCATTAGTCTGAATAAAATGTTGGGGTTTTGACAGTAGATGTTACAAGTCATCATCTGAAACACAGGCCATTCAGATATTGTTGGTAGTTTGGAGATATCTCTTGGCAATTAATATACTCAACCAAGCATGATTTACATAAGAGAGTATATAGTAGGTGCGCTCTTCATTAAGTTGATCTAAGAAATGCAGTCCTAGTACGTATCAGCTGCGTCACCGTTATGGGGAGGACACATTGGCTGTTCATCTGCTGTACAAAATGGAGTCGTACTTCTGGCAAGTCACAGTTTACTCGGTGCAGATGGTCTTCAGATAATGTTCCAGAGTGAATCTAAGTTTTACCATATTTTTCTGTTGATGCAGTTTTATTGTGTTCAACTTGGCTTTTCAGTTCAGATGACATAAGTACTTACTCACTTGTCTCTTACCTCCTGTTCAGCAGGAGGGTGGAAAGAAACAAAGTGAAACGGTAGCCAAACCACAGAAATTATTTCTATTGCAATTTCTTAATAAAGAAATCAGAGTCTATCTAAAATGAATAATCTTATTTTTATGCTTACATCTTTCCTTCAGAGGCATGAAAGCAGGATAATAAGTAATGATGCTCTCTTTCTGTGATACTGTAGCTTAATTATCTCGTTGCTGCTTAGTAATGGCATGAATAACATTTTGAATGAGTCATCATTAAAACTGTTTTGGTTTCCATGTGGTAGTCTATAGGGAGAGAGCTAGTAAGGTTGCAAGAAGAAGTGAAAACCTGATTACGTGCCTGCAACATCATTTTTTTCTAAAGTCTCATTGGAATGGCAGGAAGATGTCAGAGCTGAAGTGCTCATGCTATACCATCTGCTCATTGCCAGGACTGGGGAAAAAAAAGACTCTCCTTGGTCTCAGTGCTTCTTAAAAAACATAATTCCATTGAGAATGGTGGATTTTCTGGAATTCCTGCATCTTCCTCTGTGCCATAAAGACACATGGCACAATAGCCTTAAGAAGCCAAACATCACAAACTGGTCAGAAATTTCTCAGAAAATGCATACTCTAACAATTGTACTAAATGAAGAGAAAATAGAAAAGCTCCAAGAAGTTTATGCTGAGTACTGTGTTGTCTTCCAACAAAACTGTATTTTAAAATGGTTAAATGCCATAAAAGTGTATTTTCAGCTTCTTGTGTCTCTGGCAGATGAGCACAATTTAATTTTTGCTAAGCTTCTGAATCCTTCACTGAATTTCACCAAGGGCAAATAACTGCTATCAAAGTATTTTCATGCTTCCATAGCTGTGCAACTAAACAGAACTCTTTTACAATATTAGCCACTGCAAATCAAAACTGTCAATATTCTGTAAGTAGAAGCAAAAAGATATTGGTCTCCATGTTTGAGTGAATCCATGTGTGAGGAGGTGTTGCAAAGGCATTTGATTTTCTGACTCAAGTTTGTGTTTTCTTTCAGTAAATTAATTGCTTCACCAATCTATACAATAATCAGAAATTTCAGAATGATCAATTTCTTTTCATATGCCTGGCTATTTAAATTGGGTTTATAGCTTCTTTATCAACAGGAGAATGGAGTTTGTGAACACTTTAATTTTCCTTAACAGTCATTGCTTCCTCTTGATCCTGCAGTCCTTACTGAAGCAAAACACCCATTCTCACTAAAATAAGGGCTACAGAGCCCTCTGTCCTTGCTAACAATTTTATCCAGTGAAAAGGACTGTTGCACAATGTAAAACCTCTGAACTATGGCTAAGAAATCTTCAGTTCTCTTTATAAATCTGCCACTGACTATTATAGGACTTAGAACAATCCATTTAACCCCTGTTGCCAACTTCTTTCCGTTCTTTGACTGTTTTGTGTATTTAGGTAATTTTAGCCAATGGTTTGTCTCCTCACAAGTTTGCAAAAAAATCGTGGATACCTGGTCTCAGTCAAGAACTCTGGAGAGATACTATCATACGAAGAAATAATAAATCAAATCTACAAGAGGCTTGATAAATGACGATCATTTATTTTTATGGGTCACAAATAAATTAGACTTGCAGTCCATTTGGAGGAGTCTGCATCAAACAAGATACTTTTGCCTGTCAGCTACTTACCTTTAATTTCTGCTCAGTCTTTTTTTGTTTATTTTTCTGCTTAAGAAACATAGGGTTTTGTCCACTCACTCCCACCTGCAATTACACAAAGATTGAGGAAAAGTTGCTTAATGCTGCACTTAACTATCCTTCCAGCAGTGCATATCCTTTAAGACCTGTGTTTACTGACAACACAGTAAGCAAATGCTGTGAAGGTTAAGCAGAGAAGTTAAACAAAAAGTAATCCTCCTACATGTTCTTCCAAGGGCACTGCCAGCAGATTACCAGGATGGGAGGATAGGAGTCTGACAGTAAGTAAGTGTTCTCTGGTTCAGTCAAATTGAAAGATACACAGAAAATATCTTTTCTTTTTCTCTCTTCACAAGTATGCCCATGCTCTTTATTGACATTTTGCGTATGGTAGTTACTTCTCTCTAACAAACAATGCTTATGATTTGTTATCTCTATGGAGAACAACTATTGATCGAAGTATGTCTTAAGGCGTAGTATACTTCTGATGCTAATCAGAGGGGAAAAATAGCATTCTTTTACATAAATTCATGATCCTGAAATACAGATCGTAGGATTAATAAGCCAGATGACCCACGCAGTATTCATTCTTTCATTCTCCAAATTCTTTAGCAGAATAAAGCACTACTTCATAGTAATGTCATGGTGTTAAGGTTCAGTTACAGGACCTCTTAATCTAGTACAATAGGACAGAGTATATTTTGAGGAAAATGGACACCTTGTGTTTGTAGTTTGGCCTTAACTTGTTGAAATACTTAGGTCTAAATTACTTTCATAAAAATAATGAACTCTTTGTGTAAAAGGCAGAAGAAGAAGAATTATAAAGGAAGAAATGTATGTTGTTGTTATCCGTTTCATTACTGCTATTTGTGGTGAATATTTGAAGCAAGGTACCTGCTACCCTGAGGACACTTATGTAAAGTGCCTGCATAAAAAAAGACTTATTAGCATACTTAGTCCTTATTAGTATACTTAGTTCTGCTAAGGACTGCATTGCAAAACAATAGGACCTTCAGCTAAAGTTATTCATAATAGCCAACAATCAGAGACAGAATACTTTGTCTGTTTCTAGGAAATTAATAAACAGGCTGTTGTTAACCAAGGAAGAGGAAATCATCTCAACAGCTAGGGAAATTGTAGCACTCTGCCACTGAATCCCAAAGGAATAAATCCAGATGCATTAGTAAAAGTTCTTCATTGCCAAGTCAGCTGTAGCAACATATGAAAACTCATTAACAGAGAGGAAGGAAAAAGGGGACCAAATACCTTAACAGTTATTTCTTTTCTAAATACTTTTTTTTCTTGCAAATGATTATTTACAAATGCTTGCATTGATGCATTTTGGATCTCTTTTTCCTAGCACTAATTACTTGCATCTTTAATTACCCAAGTCTGCCCAGTGCTTACCTATGAAATTTAGGTTAAATCAAACTCTTTTAGAAAAGTATAACTTCCAAATGTTTGCATTTATTTTAAAATTTAGTAAACTATTTTTTTTTTAAAGAAAAGGGTCTTAGTGTTAACTTTGTGATGAATCTCTGTGTAAGTGTTAATTAAGATACCATGTAAGTGGTAATGAAGTATGTTCATTTTCACATCTGTTAGAATGAATTTGCTCTATCTCTAATATTACTAAGTCTCATTTTGAAGTAGATGTTTATCTTTCTTTAAGCAAAGCCCACACAAGTGAACTGTGAGAGAGGAGGATATAGAAAATAAATTAATCATCATATATTTTTTTTTAAATTAAAATTATCTTGCCCTTGATTCAAACAATTACCAT
This sequence comes from Haliaeetus albicilla, assembly GCF_947461875.1. Taxonomy (NCBI): domain Eukaryota; kingdom Metazoa; phylum Chordata; class Aves; order Accipitriformes; family Accipitridae; genus Haliaeetus; species Haliaeetus albicilla. Next base: position 23,796,148 of record NC_091497.1, read on the forward strand.
AGCGTTATTCAATAAACCTTTCCTCACTGGCAGTGCTATTTCATTTAACAGGGTTTTCAGCTAGGCGACACATTTTTCTGTAATACTATTTTGTATCATCACCATATCATCTCATGCAAGAGTGGGTAATGGAAATTAATATTGTAGTGATACCCAGTGACACTAATTGGACTAGCTTACTTCACTATTATTGAGGAAAGAGGATTGTCTAAAATTTGTTTAGAGGACTTGCAGGAGAAACAAACACAATGCATCGTGTATGCATTTGTCTGAGCTACTAATAATTTACTTGGCTTTGCAGAACGTTATTAAACTACCTAAGTATATGGTGCATAAAATTACATTTTGTATAGAATTGAAGAGAAACAAAAAGAGCCAAAGGAGTAATGAGAAAGGCTTAAAAGTAGAGGTGTAGGAAGATAAGTGGATGATCACCACATGAGGAAAAAAATCCACATCAGCTGAGTGACACGGACTTAAAAGTAGCTTTCCTCATTGTAATTGCTGTCTTGAAAATGCTTGCCAATTTACAGAAGATTTACTAGTTATATTTAAATTTGTCTTTTCTATTTATCATGGTCAAGAATTAAATAATCTTCCCTGGATACAGCTAAAGGGATCACCTAATAAGATACTAGATAGGCTATTTTATTTGCTACTGATCTTATCGTCAGCTAAATCATGCCTATGGATAATCCAGTGGAATTATAGTTTGTGTAACGTAAACATGTCTCCAGCCAGTGATATCCATATGGTCATTTCAGTGGGCTTCTGGGACTTGAAATGGCACTTGAGATAGTATACTTCTTTTAAAAATATATGTGCATGCTATGTATTTGAGTTTAGTCTCAAGCTGTAAATAGGGTCTTTTATACGTTCATAATCTTTGCAGAAAAAAGCTATTATGCATTTGTTGCATGACAGGTGCTGGGAATACTTGTATATGTAATGGCATATAGTATTATTTTTTCATAAGGTGCGAGCGAAATAGCTCCAGGCTTTTTTACCCAGAGGCCTTTTCTCAAGGTACAGGAGCTATTTCATTCCTCACTGAGATTATAGCAATGTTAATGGAGAGTGAGATATCCCTAGCCTCCCATCCTCCCAAACAAGGGTAGGTTTTTGAATTTGGTTCCTTTCAGCAAATATTTGGAAGTAAGGCTGTAGACTGGGTCTCAGAATCCCAGAGGCTCACAGGAGCCAAATTATGTCTATTTTGAAGTTACACAGTGTTTAATTTTGGTTTTGGGGGGTTGCCCCCCCCCACTCCGATTTTGTTTACTTTTAAGGACTTTGTGAATCCTACCATCATTTTCCTGTAGTAACTGAGCTTTGTAAAAGCTAGGCTTTTATTTTGGTCTGGGTTTATGCTTGAACTAAAGAGGATGAGAGATTGTACATGTATCCACTCCAGTGCACAGCCCCTAGGAAACTTGCATAAAAGTAAAGACACTGGAACTTGGAGTAAATCAAAAATCAGAAAACCAGATTAACCTCCTGTGACTGCTAAGCCTCAGGGAACCAGGTCACAAAGAGGCAGAGCTATTATAATTGAAGTAATGGTGTTACATGCTGTAAACATAGACCAGTGGGACCGTAAAAATGGCTGTCCATTGCAAATACCCCCTGTACTGCAATTGTGAAGAGGTTAGATGTAGACTTCCCTTTGATACGATTGTGTGAATATATGTACAGCATGATTGGAGTTGATAAAATTTCGCACAAAAGATGATTCATTGTTCCTAGTTCACGCACTTTGGAGTTTTTATGTGTGAAACAGAAAGCTGCCGCTTTCTAAATGTGAAGCATACAAGCAAGGGCTAAGTGCCCTGGTACTGTATGCATTTCTGGTAGTAGCTGGAAACATCTGCTTTGTGTCTCTTGGAATGAGAACGCCACGAGCCGGTCTTGCACTGTCAGTGCTCAGACTCTCACGCTGTATAGAGCTAAAAGACCATGTCGTGGCAGGAAGGATGATAGACACCAAAAAAATCACATGTGCATTATCTTTTGAACTTACTGATTTCCTGTCAATGAACTCACACCTCATGGATTTGGAACTGCTTTTAGAATGAATTCACATGCTTATCAGAGTTGACAAAGTGACAGGGGAATGAAAAATAATTCCCTGCTGTTTCCTTGATTTGCTTTCCTATCCCTTGCATTAAGATTTCATGGGATCAACGTGGAAATAGGGCTTTCTTTGAGACTTCAAACAAATCAACAAACCATTGAAAGAATGAAAACTCATGCTTTCAAGAAAGTATTTGATTTCTTTTAAATAAATAACTCCCTAATTTACTTTTAATACCAGTTAGTTTTAACATTATTTATACTCAGTGATTCTGTAGAAAATATACTCCTAACCTACTAACCTATCAAGCATATCTTATTGAAAGATCGACTATTACTTCCTGCAAATATGGTTGAGTGTTACATGAATATTGCAAGTTCATCATATCACCAGGAGCTCAGCATCTGGGGCGGGGCGGATTCACTTCTAATTATTCCTCAAATCTTTTCCCTTTTGGGCCAATTTTTTATAATTCAGTATAACCATTTCTTAACTTAGCTTAATCACTGGATATGGGAATCTTCTAGATGCTATCGACAAAGCCTTAGAAGAGCACATTTAAGATTAGCATGACATATTATCTGTATTTACAAAGTGAGTTTTGTCTTCTGAGGACAACAAATTAGGTGGGAAAATAAAAAATTTTGAAGTCTGCTTAAAGTACTGATCCTAAGAATGGCCTTCTAATGATTCTATAGCTTTACTTGAGTGTGGGTATTTTTACGCTGTAAAGTAAAAGCAGAATGCACTGTACTGTTCTCATTTTGCAACACTTCAGGTAAATAGTGAAAATCAAGCTCTTCTTACCACACAAAAAATGTCTTCTCCTCTCCTGAGATTAGTGTTAAGAGAAAGTCATATAATCTGTTTTGGACAACTATCTCAAAATTAAATTGTCCTCTGGAAATACCCCACTGGATGTACAGTGAGTCTGAGGCAGTAGTGTGTAGCAGATACACAGCTTTTAGGTGGGTAAAGCTAAGGGAGATGCATCTCACGTTTGTTTTTCTCACACAAAATGTCACAGCAACAGTGGTATGAACAAAAAAATCTTGCCTCTTCTTTATGATATGCTGATAGCTCACAAACATCAAACCTGACATACTCAGCTGATGAGTGGTAACTCAAGCCAAAGTTATTTAGTTACATCTTGATTTTTCCCTTCTCTTTCCTTCCCTTTGCTTCCATCCCTTCTTGAAAAAGGTTGCTGTGCCTCTCACCCTGCCTGATATTTCCTCTATTAAAAAAAACATAAAACAAAAACCCCACCACATTAGCCAGAAGCTGCCTCTACAGTGAACTTGGTGGTGTCCATCTATCAGACATGCCTATCAGATAAGGTCCCTTAGGGATCTCAGGTACAGGTCCACTTCTGACTTTCAAATGGGTTTCATGTGTGAAACAGATGCTGAAATGCTCAGATTAAGTAAAGTAGCCTCTGGGGTAGCCCCTGGGTCTGAGCAATTGCAGAACTTGAAGCAGCTGTAAGCTTTCCTGGCTAAACCTATCAGTACCTGGATACTAGTCAGATTTCTTTGCTCTTCCTGCTTAAGGTACGTTCTATTTCCACTGGACTTTGTGCACTATTTGTTTGGTCTATCTTCGCCTAAATTTTCCATATTTGAAATATGAATTCTAATGCTTCATTACTAAAAAAGATATTGCAAGGCTGAAATTATTAAAAAGTCTAAAGCAATCTGGGTCTATGGTGACAGAGGTCAGCTATTTATTAGCTTGTAATATCTGGTTAAAAGAAAGCATTTATATTTTACTCTGATGTATCTGTCTTAGCTGCATGAAAGGAGTAGCAAACTCTGCATGTGACCTTCAGGTACTTTCTCTGAGTGACATAACTGAAGAATACTGATAGGAGGGCTGGAGCTTTTGCAGAAACAATTACAAATACAACATTTTCATTGATTCAGTACCTTTCCAATAATAAAAATGTCATTTATTGAATTTTTGGGAGGAGTGAAGGCCAGTTCTTCATGAACTACTTCGCAATTTATTTCGCAAAAGCAATGCCCTTGTTCATATTTTTAAGCTAGCAGTTTCGGGATAGTCTGGAGCAATAAACTATGCACAAGAACTTTTGCACTGGTCTTGTCTGCTGGGCATAGGAATGTGTGTTCTTACAAGCTTATATTTAGAACATAGAGAGCCAGCCTTCAGGAGGTCTGAAAAAGAGAAATTATATTCAGTCTTAGCATGCAGAAGTGAAATATAACAATATATCTAACATTATATTACTAAGAACAAAAGAGTACAAATCACAGCATGCTGGAGATGCTGTTCTTGAAAGAAAGGGAAGGAGAGAGAGAGAAGGGAAGGGATAAGGAAAGAAGGTGTACTTGGCTAGGACAGAGTTAATTTTCTTCACAGTGGCTCATATGGTGCTGTGTTTTAAATTTGTGACCAAAACAATACTGGTAAGATACTTCTGTTCTAGCTTTACTAGTGTCAAGGCCTTCTCTGTTTCTCACTGTGACCCCCTGGTGTAAAGACTGGAAGTTGCACAGTAGGTTGGGAGCTGACACAGCCACGCAGGTGATGCAAAATAACCAGAGATACTCCATAGCATATAATGTCATGCTTAGCAATAGAAGGGAAAAGAGGAGGTTTTAGGAAGGTTAGCCATTTTTTGCTCAGAAACTTGCTGGGCATCTGTCTACCCTTGGGAGGTGGTGAATGATTGCCTTTGCATCATTTGTTTTGTTCTGTTTCCATCTCTCTTCTTCCACTTATCCTTCACTTATTAAAGTTTTGGGTTTTTTTTTAAATCTAGACACCCAAGTTTTCTTTCTTTTATTCTTCCTTTCCTCTTCCCCCATCCCACTGAAAGGGGGGAGGAGGGGGAAGTGAGCGAGCATCTGTGTGGTGCTTAACTGCCCACTGGGATTTACCAACAACACAAGGGAATTGGAAAGGGATGGAAAAAAATCATACTAATTTCTGATGCTCATTATGGTAGAGTATATGGATTTTTCATTTGTAGCATATTAATTAAATTGTGAGTGAAAAAATTAAAAAGGGCAGTGAATTACACTGGTTGTTAGCAGGTACTTCAAGATTACAATTTCAAAGAAGAAAAAAAGTCTGGTTCTGAGAAAGCATAGCTTTTGTTCTCCAAGTTATACAAAACTATATTAATCCTGAAACTGTAACTGTTCCATTGTGTAAAGGATTGAATTATGAAACTGCTTTTACAATCCTTACTATTTTCAGGTTCTTTTGACTACTTAATAGCACCACAAAGCAGTTATCATTTTTTAAATTATTGAGCTCCGTGGCTATCCATGTAGTTGCTCTTTGAAAAGCAGATCATATTCCTATTCAAATGCCTACTGTCCCTTTTTATACATAAACTAATCTTAGGAGGTTTCACTGAGAGAAACAGATGCTCTTGCAGTTTATCCCTAATATACAAACACACATTTCTTTCTGAACTGCATTAAAGAGATTGTCTTCACGGTTTAATTTCTTTATATTAGGCTCCTGTCCTCTGACAGGAAGCTGGATAGATGATAGAAACTGAAAATAGGCTTGTACGGTAGACTAAACAACAACAACAAGTGTGACCTTCAGTGGCGGCCTGCAAGACAAGATTTTTAAAGTATTTTTCTTTAAACAGTGTTACCTTACTGTACTTCCAAAGGAAATCTGTTAGCTTATTTGCAATGGACAACTACTTTAAAACAAAAACACATAGGAACTAATCCTTTCTAATACAGTGCTGCCTCCACAAATAGCCCTTGCTATGTATCTATCTGCTACTTCCTTAAATAACTATCTTTTTTTTCATAGCTCTATTTCCAAACATTGATTTCCTTTTGGCTACCATACTCCATTGGTTCCTTCAGTCTTGGTCAAGTTTATTTTTCTTCAGCCCCTCTTTAACCGATTTCTTTGAAGTGCCCTTATCTGAACTAAATACAAATTTGTCTCTATTGCTGAGAGCCAGCATATCTAAATTATCCTTTTTATTTAACTGTAAGGTTTTTGAACTGTCTGCATAAATCTTTCCCCTTAACCCAGGGACAGACCTGACTAGGATTTTTTCCTTGGAATATTACTTCTGCTAGATGTAGTAAACGGCAAAAGCTTTCATGGCTTTCTCTGCCTTCAGAAGCAGGAGAGTATTCCATCAGAGCAAGCTGTGCTCACAGGAAGCAGAACTGTATTGGCTGGAAAGGACCACTGGAGGTCCTCTGGCTGACCCCTGCTCAGGAGAGGTCCAGCGAGAGAGAGTTGCCCAGGGACGTGTCCAGTTGCATTCTGTATGTCTTGATGTCCCTGTGGAGACCCCACAGTCCCTCAGGGTAATAGCTTCCAATGTTTGCCCACTCTCATGGCAAAGAAACCCCACGTCCCCACTGGAGAATCTCCCACTCTCCAACTTGTGTCTGTTGCCTCCAGACCAGTCACCATGTACCTCCAAGAAGACTGGCTCCATCTTCTCTGCGCCCTCCCCCAAGGTATGTGAAGAGAGCAGTGGGGTGTCCCCTGAGCCCTCTCCTCTGAAGGCTGGGAAGACCTCGCAGCCTCTCCCAGCGTCTCCTTGCACACCGTGTGCTCCATTGCCCTCACCAGCTTGTTGGCCTTTGCTGGACCCACTCCGTCTACCAGTGTCTTTCTTGTACTGGGGAGCCCAACACTGGACACAGCACTGGAGATGTAGTCTCACAACTGCCCCCAGAGAAGGATTGCTTTCCTGGACCTGCTGAGCACGCTCCTGCTAATGCGTCCCGCCTTGCACTTGCCTGTCTTTGCTGCAAGGGTGCGCTGCCCACTCATGTTCAATTTGTCCATCAGACCCTTCAGAAACTTTTCTGTCAAACTGCTTTCTATCCAGCCAGCCCCCAGCCTATAGTATTGCATGGGTTTATTCCCTCCCAGATGCAGGATTTTACACTTCGTTGAATTTCATGATGTTGCTGTCGGCCCATTCCTCACACCTGTCCAGGTCCCTCTGAATAGCAGCCCTGCCCTCAAGCATATCATCTGTTCCTCCAAATTTTGTGTCATCTGCAAATATGCTGAGAGTGTCATCTCTTCCATCCTCCAGGTTGTTAATAAAGTCATGGAATGATATTTGCCCCAGTAATATCGCCACTTGGCTTTTTTACTGCTGATCACCACTCTTTAATACCAACAGTCCAGCTACTTTTTCGTCCCGCTTTATTGTCCACTTACCCAGTCCATAGCTCATGAATTTGGCTATAAGAACACAGCCGGAGACTGTGACAGATGCCTTGCTAAAGTCCAAGTATGCCACGTGCACCATTCCCCTCTCACACACACAGCCGGTTCGTTCATCGCGGACGGCAGTCGGGTTGGTCGGGCACAATTTACCCGTGAGGGGCACTCAGGGATGAGCTGGTCTGAGCCTGGCTTTGTTGGAGGCTCAATTGTGGAAAGGGGTGTTCTTCTGCGCAAAGAGCAGAGAGGTGAAAGAGGCCTTTGGTTCCTGCTGTTTTCTGTGTGAACATAATGACATAGAAGGATCGCTTGTCAAGTCTCAGTCCATGTTACATATGATCCAGGTCATGATAGAGGGTTACATTAATTTGAGTGTCCTCTCTCCACTCAAGGATCTTCAGTAGTGATTAGCCAACCTATGAAAGATTAGTGCTCCTACCTTAAACCAGCGTGAGGTACTTCACCTTGTTACCTAGATTACCTCTTCAGTTGCTGAAAAGAAGTAGGCTTTTCTAGGATATGATTCGACGAATTTATTACAAACAGCTACCTGGTAGTGAAATAAGATCACACTCTAAAAATACTAGTTCTTTTTACTGAGTATAAGGAACTCTGTCTTAGTTGTAAATTTAGTCAGATAAATCTCACATAGAAACATTTCTTTTGAACTTCCCCAGGACATTTCTATTACAATTCAGTTGTTATTAAGTGGATAGGAGAAAGTATAAATCTAGATTTTCCTCATTTCTAAAATATTCCAATCCAGAGGTCCTTGAAGATTTTGTGTAGCTTATGGTACATTGTATCTCACACTAATAAATATATGATTGTGTTTTCTTCTGATGCTGTTAGCTGTGTTCTATTTGCAACATCTGAACAATGTTTCCTTTTGCTGCTGCTAGCCATTCTTTAGGTATTTTGGAAACATGTCAGTTTTTTAAGGGTTCCAATCTTGCCTGAGTCAAAAATAATGGAGTTTTCCTATTGCCTTCGATAAATGCAGAATCAGGTCTTCAGACTTATTACTCTAATGTGATTCTAATTATGTTACACTTTTGTCCTTCTTCTGTGCTTTCCCTTGCAACGTTAAACTTAATTTGTTAATTACCCAACATTTGCAAATTACGAGGCAAATCTGGAACTCATTTCATTTCCTTTGCTGCTTGCTCTGTGTCCTCCCTCTTAAACAAATGGAATGATAAGCTTATGACTTATTTTTTGCTAAACTTTGTGTCCTTTATTAAAGTCTGGTGTACAGTGGTCCCCCTTATAGTCTTGCCAGTTTACCTTATACAAATTACTTTAGCTTTGCCCTGATTCAGAAAGATACTTAAGGTTACAACTATCCACAGTTCTGTTAGGAATAATACTGAATTTAATGAGACTGCTCATGATGAAGGCTAGGGTTGTCTGTAATTGCTATTTGGTAGCAGGCACTGCTTTCAGAATAATCTATTAGAAGGATAAAAGCATTTATGAAATACTGTAAATACTGGAATAGACATTTACCTAATGTGAAAATGGCACATCTGAAAAAGTAGGTTTTGAATAACGAAAGTGATTTAAATGCAGAATTCCATCCTTTACATGTATTTCTTGAAATATTGCTGAGCACCACATTTCTACTGAGGAAAGGACTGCTGTCAATCTGAGATTAGCTACAAAGAATATCTTTTGAAAGATTATTCAAAGTCCTATATTGAAAAAGCCAACCAAACAAACTGTTTTCTGCAAGAAACCAAAATCTCTTTACAGGTTTTCTCCACCTCTGCTCTATTCATGGCGTCCTTCTCAATACTGTCAACAAGAATGTCAGTTGTAATGCAGATATCTGTCCAACAGGAAGTGAACTGAGACCATAGGATCAATTTTCATAAACAATTGAATAGCCATCAGTCAGTAATGATGTTTTGTTTGGACATATTAATGAACTGGATCACATACAAACTAATGGTCTGTCAGAAGTTGAAAGGTCATAGTCCTTTTACCAGTCTTTATACCCTTTAGTACTCTGAAATGTTTTATTTCATTGTCCTTCTGTTTTTTTTCTAGCAACTTATTATTTTTTGTAATATTCCTTTTTAACTGTCTTCTAAGCCTTGTCTTAAAGCCTTATTTTTCATAAGATATTTTTTATTCCATGTTTATATTGTATCAGGCACATTTAGGTCCTCAAATTTGACTGGATCTCTTGGGCATTAAACTAATAGTAAATAACAACTTCATCTCCACGCAAAATTAGACCTGAAAAATGGAAGTAGCTAATGCTTGCTTCTCCACAATCATCAGAATGATTCTTTAACTGCTCGTAGCCTCTGGATGCACCATCCTGGAGGTTCAGATCTCAGATCACATTTGGAAGATTTCCAGGTTTGGAGCCTTGCCTCTGCAGCAGGAGTTCCCCGATGCTCCAAGAATCCTTACTGTAACTGCAATACTGAAGAGCATGACTTAAGCCAAGGATTTGGGGCTCCTTCTTCCAAGAACAGAGAGCAGTGAGGATCTGGCAGCCCTGCAGGCACAAGTCTGGGACTCGAGGAACCCTGTGGCAGGACCTTCCACTTGCCAGCATCTGCCTGCAGCCCCGCAGCTCAAAACTCTGCTCATCACCTGGTATCTCCTGGCTGCAGAGCATGTTCATGGTGTGCACTCACTGATCATTTATACTCCATGAACGTATTCTGGCCTGTTCCGTTAACTCTGGCATGAATTTTAGGAGTCTTAAACTTTATATAATCTCAAACTTGAAAAATTATAGATTTGCAATATTTCAATGTCTTTCTTCTGTCCTTTCATGGCAACTTCTACAGTCATTACTAGAAGGAAAAGTTGCATTATCATTCCCTTTTGTCATTTCCTGTTATTGACTATATGCCTTAAGGTGAGGGTCATAGTTTCAAAGGTGGGTCTCTGATTTGGGGTATGTACAGCTATAGCTGTTCATGTAATAAAAATGCTTGCAGTCAGATGCGTACACAAGGCCTATAGGCTGAGAATTCAAGTTGGAGCGAAAGCCACCAAATTTGTCATCCTAGAGTCTCATCAAATATGCATTCTTTCTCTCCATTCAGCCTTATCCCACGTCTTTCTCACCTGCAAAATAAACTCCCTGTAAAGAGGTCTTGATTATTCCCTTCTTCTTCCCCCTTCTCTCACTCCTAAATCTATCTAGAGCTTCCAGGAATACTTACAGTAAATGTACCACCATCCTTTGAATTAAGCTGTGCTGTGGTAAATGTAGGCACATATAGTAATTTTCAGCTGCCTTCTTTTCAAGTTTAATTCATATTCTAAACATGCATCAACCAACTCTTGAGTTTGCCACTAAAATAAGGATTAAGTATTCATTTGGCATGCTTATCATACGCTGGCTACTGCTATGCCAGGGGAACCAGCTGGACTGTGGAATAAAAACCTCATATTGGATTTTCCCAAGGACTTTCTTTAAAGAAACAAACAGAAATAATCAGAAAAAAAAAAAAAAAAGAACAAAACACAATACAAATGTTTACAGCATGAGTTGGAAAATGTGTTTGTCCTTGCTGCTGGAATCACCTATCCTCACATTTAAACCTACTGTTGTTGAAGGTATATGATTTATTCTGACATGAAATTCCTAAGACCTGCAGCAGTTTGAGTTGCTCCCACTAGCACATGAAACACTGACTAAAAGTCTGTGTTATACAGCAGGTGCATCTTAACCGTAGTTCATCATATTTCATTCCTTTTATAAAAATCCTCTAATTCACAACACTCTTACCTGAAAAAAACCAGCCAAACAAACAAAAAAAGCCACCCCAAACACCCCCAAAAGCCCCAGCTATTAAAACAGGGCACTGCAATTTCTCTCCTTGTGGAAGCTTTCCAATAGTTAAAACTGGCGTCTTTTTATGCCTCTGAGCTACAGTATGTAAAAGTCAGTCCTACTAAGATATAATTAGAAGTGTAGGATAATTCTAGTGCTGTTTTACAACTGATGAAATCTGCTTCAGCTCTATCTACCACCTGATTACCATGGAAACCATTGCTGGCCAACAGAGTAATTCTGATCTAAAGGAATTATTATTAATCTTCCCAGCCAAGGGTGGACGGAGGTTTGGACAGCTTATGTTAAAGTTTCTGGTACAGGCTGAAAGGTTCAGTAAGGGTAAATATTAATTCTTAGTGTGTTAGAGAGCAAGAGTGTTTTGTTATGAGACAAGTACAACTGGCTATCCAAAAATCAGGTATTAGCAGATTGCAATATCAGCTGTGCAGCATCCAGAATTGGGCATAAATAAAGGTAGTTTTCTGGATGGTAAGAAGCTACAAGGAAAGCTGACGTGAGAAAATTAACTGTCTGTTTCAAGGATAGTCAAATGCTAGTTTAACACCTAGTGCTGGCAGGAAAAAGTAGTAAGAATGTTGTACACAGGTTAGTGTTTAGACACTTAAATAGCTATTTTGCCAAAATATACTTAGTTAGAAAAGATGCTTTTGTTTTTCTTTTTTTAAAAAAATATGTTTGATATACAAAGACAATAGCCATGGTTTGTAATAAACATTGAAATCTAAATATTTTACACAGGTTTGAGAGGAGATCACAGAAGCCTTTATCAAACTTCTGGTATTCAAACAGTGTTTCTTGTTTATAGTAAGACTGCCAAGGCAAAAGAGAGGCCATCATTTTCCAAGAATTCCCTATCTCTTGAAACAGGTGCAAATTGATCAGCATTTGGTGTTTCTAGACTTCAGAAGTTTTTTGGTTCACAAATTGATGTTTATACCAGACACAAATGCTACCAAAAACATAATACCTGTACATTAAAATGGTACAATTCAAATTTTCCCATGGTTCATATAACAGGAAGGCTAAAAAGAAAGGATCAAAAAAGCCATCACAAAGTTGGAGTGAGGAAACAATGTATGAGGAATCTACATCGAAAATAATTGTAATAATTTTGTTCTGCTTTATGTAGAACAAAAAGGGGTTTTTTACCTTTTTATCACTAAATAACTGTTATTTTACTGCTTTCCTCTCTCCTTTAATGGAGGAAAGACAATTAGGCACTTAGTTCCCAGGAAACTCAGTTACAATGAAATAAATAGATATTTAGCAATTAGTTGTCTCAGTGAAGCTATTCTTCCAGGCTGTTTCTGTAGATAGGAGATAGGTACCTTCAGACAGTGATTTAACTCCATCTTAAAATGGTGTTATTAACCTAAATTTCAAAGTGGCTTTTTATTTCCTTTAACTATAAAGGCAGCATGGATGATACAGTCAACCTGCTTTTAAAAGACGAACCTTGCACTTGAGGATCTTCACAAATGACCGAGTGACTTGGTGGTTAACCGCTTGTTCTCTTTGTCTGATATTACCCTGGTGACTTTTAAAAAAGCACAGGCCACACTGGTTTAAGTATTCAACTGTTTATAGTTTTCTCTGTAGAACAGATTGGAAGATTTATATCAGGCTGGGATGGAAAGCTGTTGGGAATGACAAGGAATAGATCATTGTTAGTACAGCAACATACTAAAGCCGTGGTTAGAGAAGGGTTGGTTTGGGGTTTGCTTTTTGCTTTTGTGTGTGTGACTGGATTAATATTGACTCTATAAACATAGTTATTTTCCTGGATTTTGTATAAATAAAAAATGAAGAAGGAAACATTTTGCCTCATGTAATGATTTGGAAGATGAGAGGAAGTACTGATATGTTGAAAGCCAAAAACATGGAGGGACTCTGGAACTAATCGTTGTACTTTATAATATCAGACTCTCAGTCTCCCAATGGGAAATAAAACAAGACTTCTTTCTTATTGTCTTCACCCTTGGTGGCCAATTAAGAGCCTTTTTGGTTCCAGCTGAAGATTTGGCACGTCTACTGTTTTGGCCACAGTGTGGTGAGAGTGTAATGAAAGTTAAAGTTAAATTAGAGTTCAGCACCTGTGGCTGGCTTGGCTCTGTGTTCGCATTTGACACTAAGCCAAGGCAGAGCCAGAGTGAGAATCTTCTAACGTTGTTTCTTGGCAAAGTCACCTTAAATATCAGTTAATACATTTATCTTTTCTCATTTATATAGTTAGCTCCAATGCTTTGACTTCCACCTTGCTTAAAGGGACAGACTAGGACCTTGGCATGTTTCTATTACCACAGGTTTGGCTGAAGTAGCTATGCAGACTGAAGAGAAATTTACTTTCTAAATGGCAAAGATGAACCCTTAGCAGTTACTGAACTTTACTGTGAGGCACACTGTTGTTGTTTTCTTAAAATCTTTTTTGATCTCCTATTTGAATGGGAGATGATTTTTCTATTCTGTGAAGTCTTTTAAGATTTTTTTAAGTTTTGTGGTCTGCATTTAATAAAACTAAGACTTTTGAAACCCTGCAAGAAGAAAGTGAGACCTGTTTACCTCAAAATAACCATTTTTCTAAGGACTACTATACTTCCAGAGAATGGGTAATACCTGTTTTTCAAGCAGACACTTGGAGCTGGCTCTCTAAAGTAAGTAAAACAAATCCATTTATTGACTGTTTTGGGTTGGGTTTCTGTCAGTCTCATTGTGGCTGTCCCTCTTTGAACTTTTTATTAAATAGACACTGGAACAGGATCTTTATTCTTTTATCAGGAGTGAGTACTCCAAATCTTTCATTTTATGGAAATCAATATGCCAAAAAAATGAAGTAGGTACACTTAGAGAGCAAAAAGGGATGGTATTTATCTTAGAGGCAGGATCTATGTCTGAGCTACCTATCTAGACTCTGATTACAGGTTACAGAAGAAAAAGGCAGTTCTAGGCGTAATTCGTCGTATCATAAAGCAGATATCTAAGAGATCAAATAAATTTCATGCTAACAGCATCTGTTTCTCTCCATTGATTATAAAGGAAACTAGACTGATTAGCTCTGTTGCCTACATTGTAGTTTTGTTTCAGGTAGATAAGATTAATTGTACCCGCGCTGTCTCTATGGTCTAGTGTTTTGACTATTCATCTGGAAACAGATGGGGAGACTCAGCCCCCTTAGAAAGACTGTAATGGGACCACCAAATGATGCTGATACTTTACAGAGAGATTAGATAAGCAGTAGAAAATGACTGGGGTAGCCAAGTATACTAGCTTGAGCAAGGTGTGGTACTGAAGGCAAGTGTTCAGACTACATGTTTAGGAAAACACAGTACCTTTCATTTTCTCTTAGTGAAATACATATAATTCTTGAAAAAATTTCTAAAACTAAAACTATGCCATTTAATTACTTACCTTCTTAACTATTACTCTTATTTTCTTATCAAATTTGTGTATATACAAGGCCTATTAAAAATAGTTAATTTTTTGTTCTTTCTATACCTCTATTGCTTTCAGTTTTAAGGATGATTACATTACAGAAATGATATGTGAGCATCAGTAGATTTATACAATACTGTTCATTGACAGTATCAAAATAAACCACTGATATTAGTGGAACACATGCATATAAGTATTTATGAATGTATATATTCAACCGCATAATACTTGCATATCTGTTATCCTTCCTTCTTAGAAATGGGACCTATAGTACAAGTCAAGACAAATGTTCTCATATCACAGTGGAAAGATTACAGGTTACATGCTTATTCTTCATGATTATATAATTTTAGTTGTCTTCTCAATCTCTTTCTAAATGCGTCTCTACCAATATATATTGGGAAGTTGCTTATTTTATTTCTATTTGATTTTGAGGTTTTGTTGGTTTTGGTTGTTTATTGGAAGTTTTAGTGGGGAATTTTGTATTCTGTTTTTTAATCCATTGATTTCCAGGTTACTGCTAGGGAATAATAGATAGTATCTGTTGCATCTCCTACTTCAAGGCATTTTTCTTAGGAAAATAAATGTTAAACCTAAAATTAACAAACCCGATCAAACTGGAGGAAACAAAGGTACTATAAACTTATTTAAATAGGAAATCTGGGGCGCTATAATGTAAGTCATGCCTAAAATGTGTATTGAGGCACAGTTCTGCTTTCATTCATATGCAAATATTATGTGTTTGAAAGGGAAGGAATTATAGGTGGTTTATTACCTATTAAGATTTATCTGTCCTATTATAGCTACAGTCCAGAGGGTGGAATGCTACAGAGAAGATCTATTAACACAGCTGACTAAAAAAAGAAATAAATTTAGAACTGAAACATTAGATAATGGGTCACTGCTGCGGTTTTCAAGACTGTAGTTCAATCTGCAACGCTGTACCTCTAATACAGCTTCTGCTGAAGAAATACTGCAGTGAAATTTTGCCTCTAGAAAAAGGAAGTGCAATTCTTGCTATTCAGGAGTAGAGAGCTGAGACAAGATTGTGCTTTAGGAAATCATAGCTGTCATTTCTTTCACCCTTGTTCCTAAAGGAAAGTAAACCATGCCAGTTGTGGATATCTGACTCATTGCTTCTTTCTACACCAACGCAGCTGTGCTAGCCATTTCAGGGCAACAGCTGAGTAAAAGCCCTCACTGTGTCTCCATCCACTCATTCCCACCTCTCCCAACTTTTCAGAAGAAGTTGCAGCCCATCGAGATAGATCTTATAAATGCCTTTGGGTTCAGTTTACCCTTATCTGGCCTGCATGCTAATGCAGATAATAGCAGAGAGCAGTCTCGTCTGCAGATTCAAAAGATGAATACAGATCATTCCATGAATACAGTCATAGGTAGAGGGGTACCTGAGCTGAGCTTATGCTTAGCTAAATAAATTTGGCGTACACGCTAAGTGCAATAGGCATTCTACAGATAATTTTTCTGTGGACATGTGCTATCCCCTGTGAAATTTGTGTTGACTAAGGAAATGCACCTTATGAAGCACCAGGAATTTACTGATTGTTTAATCAATATTTGAACTGCCTAGTGAAAATAAAACCAAAGTTATTAGGAGTCAAATTACAGTGCTGCTAACACTTATAGACAGTTTTATTAAAATACTGCTAATTCCCAGTAATAAAACAGTGAGCACTGATGCATACAGACTTTCTCATATCCCTCTGCTTTTGCTGATGTTATGGTCACCCCCCTAATGCTCTGCCCGATCCCAAGGTAAATGGCACCGTGTTCCCTCAAGGAGAGTGGGAGGCCATTTGCATTATGCACCATTTGCATTACAGAATGACATAATACTTCCTGCATATTCAGTTATGAGAACTCCCTCTCTGGCAATTTCCCCTCAACTTTCTTAATGAATAGAGATGTGTTTGTGTGAGGAAATTTGACAGCTTCTATCTTTTCAAAAATGTTGTTTCATTTTAAATTTGCGTTAATTCAACTTGGAAGATTTTTCTTATCCAAATGAATAAACCACAGCTGTAAAGACATGTTTATATCCTTTGTCAGTGATCGTATCATCTCCAACATATTCCTCAATTAAGATACCGTGCTAGTATGGTAGTCAGTTATCAGAGAGCAACCAACTGGAAATACAGGAAAAGGACTGAGAACATCATCACCCCTTGATGCAATAGTCATACATCAATGGATGTATTCCAGGAAGCCGAGTTATTACAGTGGCTGCACTGTCAAGAGAGGATACTAAGACTGCCTTTTGTTTGACTGTTATACGAAATGTAATCATCTATCATTATATTAATGATATGAGGGAAATATTGCCAGTAGAAATGCTTTCTGTGATCTAGTGTAATAAAATATAAGCCCGTATACTTAGGAAGTTACTTAAACAGTGAGACTTTTATATCATATCTTTGGCCTGCCTTTTGTCTTAATGATTTCATTTAAATTAATATGATATGAAAGGTACTTGACAGTACATGATCTGAGCACTTTACTGTGCTAGTGAAAAAGGAAGAAGCTAATCTCATGAAAGTTGTTAATAAGTCTTAAAGTATTATCAATGTTTTAACATATTAGTCACTTTTGTATGCTATTAGGGAGAGGGGAGTTGGCTAATGTGATAAGAAACCAATTAATATGATACAGAAGCAAGTATATGATAAGACCTTTGTTCAGAATATTGCTGGCTTTGATAAAACCTCCCACACAGTCATTCAATAGCTTCTTCATTGCAACTGTGTTAGTTTCTTTTAATGTCCACCATAGAAGAACATCGGGATTTATTTGTTGCTCTTTTCACAGCTAGTAGCATTATGAGTCATGAAGTAACAATTCGGAAAACATTATATTACCTCTCTCTGAGAACATTTCAATTACCAGCCCACAGCTAAAACTTACGGGTAACTGACACTTTTTAATTGTATCTGAAATATTAAGCTCAAATGTTACTCCTTCTATTATTTTTTGTGTGACGATTTGGAATGTTACAATTATCATCCCCCTAAAATACAAATGTTTTGTAATTTAACCTGGAGTGAAAGAAGTGTCTGATTGCATGCTTCTCTTATGAACCTCATGATAATCTTGGTTCTGAGAGATGTGGAGCTCAAGTGTTCAATTAATATGCATATTTATAGGCACTGAGTATGCTTCAGTAAACATGTAAGCTTGAACATGTATTTAAATATAAATCAAAAAAAATCTTATGTACTACTAGATGTTCTTATATTCATCTTCAGCAGTCTATACTTCACCAAATAGTTTATCAGTAAATAAGAACAAAAATAATCAAATTTGTTTCCTTTTTATTGATGCTGTTGTTTTATGCAGTATGGTGTTTCAGTGATTTCTAACTGCATCATTAATACTCCTATTAGAGTTTAACAGTGGTGAAATTTAAAAGGCTAGGTTGGTAGATTTTCCTTTATTTTTTAGTCTCTTTCATGTGCTGCTGCTTAACATTTTATTATACATAATGGTTAATTTCTCCTTACTAAAGATATTGGTTTCCTCCTATACTGTTAAGTCATAGTGGAGTCCTGTTTCTTTAAAACATGCAATAAATCCTACTTTGAAGCAATGTTGAAACTATTTTGACAGACATTTGTCATTTTGGATTGTGATTTGCCTGGGATCTCCAGAAGTTTGTCATGTTGTGTCACTATAAAACTATAGTATGTAATACAGTATATATTTCCATTTCTGATTTTTTCCCATTAAGGCAAGTCTGTTAATGGCTGCATTAAAAAAAAAAAGAAGTGGAATATTTAAAACAAGAGGTAGTTAAAGAGGAATACAATAAAAAGAAAGAAGAGGAAACAAGCAGTGCAGAGCAGGTGAATAAGAAAGCTTGATTCTTTCAATCTCATAACACAGATAGGCAAGACATTAAAAAGAAATGAACAGTGGAAAGTCTAAAGCTAATGAAAGAAAGTGAAAATTACTCTTTCCGTACACAAGGTGCATTTTCTTTAATTTCTTTCTGATCATAAGTTTGGCACCTTGTGCTGGAAGAGAGTAGGACTAGCAGATGCTGTCTTCTAAGGCATGTTCAAATATGTTCTCAGCTTGAATTCGGAAGACACAGCTGACTTGATTTTAAAACTGGTGGGAAAAGATGAATGCAAGATTTAAAATCTGGGTGACAGCAGCTAAAGGAAGCTAATCGTATTTTTAGTTAACAATTTTTTGAATTGGTTGCCAAAAGGAAGTTGTTAAACACTCATTTGCTTTTTCAAAGTAAAGAATTAAAGCCTCCACCAATGTGTTTCTTTTCGTACTTTCCCTCTCCCTACGAATGAGATGAAGTTGCCCTTTCTGAAATAGATGTTGAACTCAAGGAGCCTTGAGATTAAAGCATTGCTATGTGTATTTTAATTCTATTTTAATTACACTACCTTAAATATTTTCTTTTAAATTGTTCTTTTGTGATTTGCATTTTCAGTTCACTAGGTTCTATTCTAAACATCACTGAGCTTGTAATTGTTTGAGGCACAAATAATAAAAGCTAATTTGTTGACATTCCCTGAAACACCAAGGAATCCAGCCGAGACTTAATGGATTTCTCTATCCCTTCCTTAAGAGGCAGTTTCTAGTTTAATTCCTTTTCTGGCAAAGTATGTTTCACTGATGCGTAAATTCAGGGATCTAAAGGTTATGAATATAGCTCTTTGCTGTCCTATTTATTCATCCAGGGTCATGAAAGCTCAGCCTGAGATACTGATCTCTTTTTAATCTTTAAGACAAAAATAGAGAATACAGTAAACAGAATGAATTAATTTCTTTGTGTAAATGGCAAACACATTCAATAATTTTATTTACTACTTTTTAAAATTTGATAGATACTATGAGTGGGACCTCTCAAATAATCAAAAAACCTGAGTATTGTCATATTAAATCTGCAAAATGTGAAAAGCGGATCTAAATGAACTTCTCCTCTGGTTCTTCCAAATGACTGTATCTTTCCAAGCCTGTTGTCTTCTATATTCTTTTTAAAAAAAAGTTTCCTTGATAAATGCATACATTATTTAGCTCACAAGCTGCTTAATAGTATTATTCAACAACATAATTGCTAGCTCTGATTGCTATAATGATATTTCCCCCAGATTGTCTCAAAGTCATTTATTTATTTCAGTTGCTGCATTTCATAATGCTCTAAATTTCTAAGCATGAAGTGGATTTTTTTTTTTTTTACGATATATAATATGTGACTAGTTGGGACTGATATAACTGCAAGAGAAACCTTTAAGAGAAAATTATAATGTCTTAGTGACTGATCTTTAAATGCTTTCAATCACTGACACTACAACTATCACTGATTTTGTGATTCCTAGGAAATTTGTGAGTTTTATATTAAATCTAAAAATTATTATTTTTACCTGTGCTTACTGTTCCTTTGTCATATCTTCATGTAAAAAGTGGTAGTCAAGAGCATTCTGGATAGAAATGAGGAATTTGGTGTTTCTAAGGGAACAAGCTTAATTTTATCTTAAACATACAACAACAAAAAGCAGGAGTGCTGAAATCAAGCAAGGAGTCAGGATGTTCCATACAATTCTCCATCCCATGTTGCTGCTGCCAGCTGAACTCAGGAAAAAATTTTGAGGGGCAAACCTGAAGATTGCAATTCCTATGAAATAGAAACCCCTAAAGGTCTGTATGTATACATACAGGAAAAACACTAAGTACTTTAAATTTGGTGCCCACATCTGAGACAGGTGTGAAAGCTCCCATTATAGTCAGCGGAGATCTAGCCACAGTAAGCACCCAAGGCTTCATTTAGCTGCTCACGCAAAGATTACATATGACAGAAATCTGCATCGGTCAGTCATGTAAGACAAACAGCTCTGCCAGCCTTGATGGAAACTTTCTTGATGAATTCCACTAAAATAAAAAAAAATTAAAATCACATTTTGTTAGTTTATTCATTGCCTAATACTCTTCTGCTTAGCAATAATAAATTTCCACTCTGGCATAAAGCCTTTGGCTTTTACTCCCCTCATTTATCCTCTCAGGACCCACATAAGTGCCCTGCATAGCTAAAAGTTCATTTCACCCTTCTTTAATTGCACGTTAATTTCATGTAACTTTTACAGGAACATCATTGAAAAGGAAGATAATTTGACCTATTCTTTTATAATTAAAGAACTACAAATTAAAAAAAAAGTAATTGCTGAAATTCTCCATATATTAATGAATTAAGCTTTTAATCGATGATTATACATTTAACTTGCCACTTAAAACTATGATAATGATAGGTTAGCATTTTAATTTAGTTGCTAATTTTCATTTAATAAATGTATTAATTAAAATATATAGTGCTTTATCTTTATTTCTGTGTGACAGCTATCAACCTAAGTTGATAATTTATGCGGTATAACATCAGAGAACACTCAAAATAAATATATCATTTTATATATAGTTTAGAGCCATCATAAAGGGAGGCTAGCAGGCATGATTGCTAAGTTTAAAATATTAAACTGCAGTTCTTTCAGTGTTTTATTAATCTGTAAAAATTTAACCTAAAAACTTATTCTTGCTACAGTTAGTCTGTGCCTACAGGGTTTTTCTTTGCCTCCCCACCTCTGAGCACCCCACAAAAAGGACTGAACTTGAGTATGAATTCAGCTGTTTTAAAATCTGAAAGTAGATGGAAAATTTGTAAAATATGGCCTTGAAACCCACGTTTAAAATGGAAGCTGTGCTGATGTTGAAGGGAAATACCCAACAATATGTCCTGCTTTTCATTTACCTGTTATTAACTTTCAATGTTATGTATGTGTACTGGCTAAGATGGAGTTAATTTTCTTCATAGTGGCTCATATGGTGCTGTGTTTTAGATTTCTGACCAAAACAATGCTGATAAGACACTAATATTCTAGCTTTTGCTGAATAGCATTTGCATGACATCTGCTTCTCACTTTCTTCCCCCAGTGAATAGATTGGGAGATGCACAATCTACTGGGAGTTGACACAACCGTGCAGATAACCTGAACTAACCAAAGAGATACTCCATACCATATAACGTCATGCTCAGCAATAAAAGGGAAGAGAGGCGGTTTTAGGCAGGTTAGCCATCTTTTGCTTGGGAACTGGCTGGGCATCTGTCTACCCTTGAGAGGTGGCAAGTGATTGCCTTTGCATCATTTGTTTTGTTTTGCTTTATTCTCTTTTCTCTTCTTCCACTTATTAAATAATTCCTTCTATAATGATCTTTTGCTTATTACTTTTTTTTTTTTTTTAAATCTTGACCCCAGGTTTTCTTGCTTTTATTCTTGCTTTCCTCTTCCTCCATCCCACAGGGGGTGGGATGGGGGGAAGTGAGTGAGCGGGTGTGTGGTGCCTAGCTGCTTACTAGGGTGAACCCACAACAGTATGACAGTTTTTTTTCTTATCCCAAGAAAAAATAACTCATGGCTATATGATCACGTTTAGTTGGGTCACCATCATTAAAAGGAGAGAAGGAATACAATATTTATTAATTCCTTTATGATTTTTACAGTGCATGGAAACAAGAAATCTGCCCAACTGATCTAATGATCAGTTTTTTGAAGAACATTTGAAACACTTCTTTGATTAAATTATAGAAAATGGATTACAGACTACATTGAATTATGCAGATTTTCTCTAATCATGGTAAGCACTTCTGAAGGCAAACATGTGAGATGTGTGTGAGGGACAAATCATGCTAGCTTTGTGATGGACTTTTAAGTGGAATCAAGGGGAATAGTAACTATGAAATACTTGGAGTGCGGTTCGTTACCAAGCTGGCAAAAGAAATCACACATCTAGCCAATATTCCAAAGTCTTGGCAGTTCCAAGACTCCATGAGCTGTTGTCTTCTTATTCCTGGTTATCATTTCCACCCGTATCTATTTCATTATTCCTCCTCTCCCTCCTCTTCTAAGCCTCTTTATGCTTCCTTCCTACCCAAACCCTTTATTTAATTTTGCAATGGTGCTCTACCATTTTCCCATCACTGCAACAAGTTATTTGTGCAATTTATTAAAAGACCTTTTTGAGATTTGAACCTTTCACATGTTTAATATAGTGCAGATGCAGTAGCCATGTCCCTTGAACTATTAAGTTCATGTGAAAACTCATGGACTAGAGACCCTCTTGGCTAGTATCCTCATGCGCTGTAATCTCTTTGGTATACATCGTCCAAATTGCTGAACACTGTGAATAACATTTTCAGTACTGCTTTTCTCCAGTGGTAGTGGGAGCTCTGCATGTATTGAAGTAAGTATCAGACAACACGAAGAAGGTAGGAGATGATAGAAGCCAGTTTGAGCTCCTTATACTGAAAGCAAAAGCATGCTTTAGAATATCTACTGTATGCAGTAGTGTTTTTCTTCTGGGAGCTGTACCTGAAAAAACACAGCATGCTAAATTAATCACTAACTAGGATCACCAGTCCTAATTCACTAAGTACACATTCATTTTGAGGTACACCCCCCCCCCCCCCGAATAAGAACAAGAACACTTAGTCAAGTTACTTTTTAGTAGCATTTTTAATTTCACAGAATTATCAGTCTGAAGCCACAAGTTTACCATATCCAGCATAAGTTACTTATTTTCAGTATCTAGGTGCCATACAGTTTTGTTAACACTTATTCTTATTACATTTCTAAAATGTATTTAGGAAAACAGATTCTAACAAATGCTTCATATGACACAAGGTTAATGTTTTATGCCTGTAACAAAGTATCTGGCTCACATAAAGACACAAACACTGAAATCTGATGCACAATTAAAAAGTAGGACACTTGTCTGCAACCTCTACACAAAGAGCGTAAAGAAGAAAATGAGTTTTCCTTTAGTAAACAGTATTTAATATAGTGACTACTAGAGCATAAGGTTTGGGGACAATTATTTCCCAGGTCTTCCTAAATGACCCTGTTGTTGAGAAATGATCATAATGTAATATTTGAGAGGAGTAAAAATTGGTTCTTGCTGTATTCTGGACACTGCACAGTCCACTTTACAGTGGTAAAGAAAATATTGCTTTGAAGACAGTGTAGCTCCACATGTTTAGTAGAAGGAAAGTAAACCTCATCTATCATCTTTGAAAAAATTCCCCAAACACGGTCTTCTTCAATGATCCTAGCTAGCCCAGTTGTATTGCAATATTGTCCTGTTAGTTATTAGCTGCTGGTATCAGACTTTGTCTCTCTGGAGCCTGTAAATAAGCTTTGCTGTCATGCTAACACGACACAGTTACAGTGCAGGCAGTTGTGTTACCTTTGCTGTTATGTGATAATGGCTTGGCATATAGACACATTCATTTGATCCCTATTCCATGTCATTTCCTATCACTGTAACCGAGAAAGTGCATTTGAAATTACACTTTCTTTCTGTAAAAAGGCATAGTACTTAAATGTTGGTTAGATCTCTTTAACAGCTTATCAGAAATGATAAATTTAGTTGTAACTGGGAGCATAAATTCATAGCATTACCCAATCTGTTTTTTGTTTATTTAATCCTATCATTTTAATCTGTGTATTCATGGAGCTGATGTCCATGAAATTTAATAAAATCCTGATCGTTCTAGTGTCAAAGGAATTTTGTGATTATCTTCTTTTAAATAAGGAACCCACACAAGGTGTTCAGGACTTCAGTGGATTCAGATTTCCCTCCTTTTTGTTTTGTTTAAAAATTTATTGCTTAAATAATGGCTCATCTAAAAATTTTTATTCATGAATGAAGAAAATAGCTTCCTTCTTAATTGCTGCTCCTTAGCAGTTTGTACCTCTGTGGTCATTCTTTGCCACATCTCTCAAAAGCATTTGAAAAAATTGAAATGAAATTTTGCCAAAGACAGCAACTTCATAAGAAAAAGGGATGCTCCAAAAAGTTACATTCAAACAACAAGATTTGTGGTTAACATCAGTCTAGCTGGTGTTGACAAATATTTCAGCTCTTATGCATAAAAAGTCAGTGTAAAATTAAGATTCTCAGCAGTATCTAAATGAGATGCTAAAAATATAACAGTTAATTCTTGAGACGTTCAAAACATTAACAGCTGGACATTGAAATTAATAGTGTCTCTCCCATCTTTGGTCTTTTTTAGACCTGCATTACGATGAAAATGTGAAACCTAGGGGCAAGTGAGCTGTATGTATGATATTATTTGTGCAATAATAATGCTAAAAACCATCAGACTGGGCAGCTACTCAGCCCCTTGCAGAACTGTGTCACACCATTCCAACTAATGATTTATCTAGCCTTCGTTGTAGCATCTGCAATGATAGTGCCTTGACCAAATGCCCTTAAGGAAAGTATTTCTGCAACCAATTGATCTTAAAGTTAAGACCTTTTTCTTATTTACTGCCACCACTTTTCTCTTCTTTGCTTTCAGCCAATGCCCGTCCTTACCATTTTCTAGACTAAATAAATCCTTTCTTCCTTTTATATATTATTACCCTGAAGGTATCTGAAGAGACTGATCATGTCCCTAGAGTTTCCAGTTTGGTAGATGACACTAGATCATTTAGCGTCCCTTCATGTGGTTTATTTTCTGGTTGTTGTGTTTCATTTTTGCTATTGGTCCTTGTATTCCTTTAGTTTGTTCTGTGTGACTCATTGTCTGTGAGAAAGAGCACTGCGGATACTGGGCGACAGACTCGTGGTCAGGACATGCAGCTTCCCTGCCTAAAGCGGAGCAGTAGAAGTGCTTCCATTAGTGCTGAGTGTGGTCCCTGTCCCAGGGGTGCTGGTATCATAAGAGACTGATCCGTCGGGTATGCCACAGAGTGCAGTCCCTAATGAAGGGAGGGGCACGAGACCAAGTAACACTTAAGGCGCCATTTAAACTTTGGGAATTGTTTTGTGAGCTTTGCCGTGGTCTACACCAAGGGATGAAAACTATCTCACAGATGGCACAGAGTTATTGAGGAACAGCAAGGGAAGGATTTGCTCGGGATGCTCATACTACAAAATGCCAGTCAGTCTTTGTTTGCAGACTCAGACTGGTGTTGGACACTTCCACTCTCTAAGCTTTCATCTTCTTTTAACTGTACGCTTACGGAAAGTCAGGGTAATCATTTCTCTCTGGGCTGCTTCTGAGGGTATAAATTTTGGTCTCTTTGCAGCATGTCGCATTTTAGCATTCCTTCAGTGATGTGACTTTTGCTGCTCCTAAAAGTGAATGGGCCTGGAGAAACCAGGCCTGATATACTTCATGCCCCCCTCAGCTGATAGCTTTATAGGTGCCTTGAGGATGAGATAGGTAAGTTTACACTGTCTTTCTCTGTGTATGTATGTGCTTATAGACATCCTCTCCTCACGTACCATTGGAATATAGACAGTGGTGAAATTACCTCCAACATGTCTTATAAATCTCAGCTGCAGTGCAATAAAGTAAACCTTGGTTTTTATGTGCTTTTTTTGTTTTGTTTTCTAAATGCATGCAGCTGAGGCATTGACTACGTTGATGTTGAATGCAAGTGTGAGTATTTACATCTAAACAGAAAATAATCTCCAGAATTTCAGGGGAGATTTAAGAGTTCCATGGTAGTATTATGAAGAGAGCAGGTAGGAGAAATCTGGTATCAGCTGCCACACTTTCTAGTGCTGCTTTCACCTTGGATTCATTTTTAGCAGTTGGCTGCACCTGCACCCACCCCAAGGGGCTGATCCCATGCCAACTAGTGCAGAATGGCTCATGTGCAGAGCATCACTCAGCGCTACCCCTTCTCAGACCAGACTTGCCACATGCGTGCTACAGCGCACGCGGTCCCAGCTCTCTGTAATGCCTATATCACCCTAAAACAGAGCAATCATTTATTGTGTGCTGTCTCAATTCAGGGTGTCTGAAATACTGCAAAGGGTATGCTGCAGTGCTCAGCATGAGAATTTTAAAGCACAAAAGAGGGTGTGAGGGTGGCCTCTCCTTTGATGTGGCCTGAGGGCAGGCAGGAATGCTTGCAGGTACACAACCTGTGGGAGGTGTGTTACAGGACTGTGTAGGGCTAAGTAAGCAAATCTGATATAGTCCTGTCTGTACAAATGATCCCTGGAGCAAGCTGTCCTTGGAACCTTTGTCACGTCCCAGTTTCTCAAGATGATGACTCAGGTTTGCTGATTCCCAGGTCAGGATTAAGGTGAAATGACACCAGGGATCCTTTAACTCACAAAACTCACCTTTTATTTGCTCACAGCAAGAATTGGCATGCACACCACCAAAACTGGTATACTCACAACAAATATTGGCATGAAACTATGACAGCAAACTGTGTCACATGTGCTAAACCTACATCACCAAACATATATTACAGGCCTTGCTTACTTGGGAATCAGTTCAGGGAAGACAATGAGGAGATCCCTCCCAAGCAGACCCCCTTGCTTTCTAGACTCCTTCTGAGAGAGGAGCCCAGGGGTGGCTGGATCCGTTCCTAGTCCCAGACTTAGTCAACAGTTTAAATGTCTAAAGGGATGAGGTGTAGGGATTACAGAAAAGGAGAGAAGGGAAGAGAAGAGAAGAGAAGAGAGAAGAAGAGAAGAGAAGAGAAGAGAAGAGAAGAGAAGAGAAGAGAAGAGAAGAGAAAAGATTTCACCAGTCCTCGGTCCAGCATTAGTTCAGTCAGTCAAGGAGTCCGGTTCTGGTGGGCTTGCGCAGAACTTGCCCCACCACAAGGTTTGAGACATTAACTCCTTCAGTGTCTCACAACCATACTCAGGTTTTCTTTTGGAAACAATTAATTGGTTTACTCTAGAAAGTTAAAAATGAACTGAGATTTGTGTAGCAATGAAAATTAGGGAATGGATGTAAGTTCACATGGACGTAAACTGGACAACAGAGCTATTTAGCTTACATAAACATGTTTGTCGGGTATAGTTTAAGATGTTAGTTCTTCAATGTTAGTTCTTCACTCCTTACCTCTCATAAAATTGTATTCCATAGTTTTTTCACTTATAGATTGGGTTGCAGAATACGGTTTCACATGTGTCAAACTGTTTTACCTTGCAGATAAGACAACAATGCATTTTGCCCTGGATATCTCTTAGCAGTGGTATTTAATGATCAGCCTTACTCAAATGAAGTATCAATTACTTTAACAGCAGATACAAAATTCCAGAGAAAAAGAATATTTTAAACAAAAAAAAAAAGATCCATGTGTGAGTGTGCCTCACTCAATATTTATTACGCTTTATGGCAACTCAGGCAATTTAAGATGCTTCTTCCTACCCCAATGTGTCAGCCTGGTTCTTCTGAAGAATGTCCATTCTCTACAGAAAAAGCACGTATCATTAATCCTACCATTGTTTTTGCATTTGTATATATTTTGCATACCATTCCTGTGCAGATTTAAAATCAGTTTGGGAGGTTGGTATTAGGAAGAATTAAGTTGATAATTTCAGCATTGTCCATCAGCAAATCTTTAGCTGTTTATCTACATACGGTTTATCTTGAATCATTCGTTTGCTTCCTACTTGTAATCTAGTTAACACAGAAGAACTCTAGTGTGACAGTTTAAATGTTATAATGTTCTGTATATATTATTTATTAATTGTGTTTTATTGCCTGCCAAATGGAATATATGCTGAGATTTCGGGGTTCTTGTTGAGATTGGCTGTGGAGAAATATATCTTAAATATGTGTTTTCTCTTTCTCTATGAGAATCATACCAAGGGCAAAGTGAATCTCATATTCTTAGAATATTTCTAACTGTGTGTATTTGCACAGTAAATACTCATCTCTCCTACCCAGTGTCTAAAGAAACTCTCTGTAACAAAAATTGTCAGGCATGATAAAAAAGGTGAAAATAACAAAAGCAAAAGATGACCACAGTCATTCCTATGGGAACCAATTTGCCAAGCTCTGTGGGTTCTTCTGGTTCATCAAGCATATCTGAGGTAAAGGGGCAAGGTCCTGCACCAGTTGCTCTGTCCACTATCACTGCAGTACTGTAGGTCGGAAGAAAACTTCATGAACAAATGCAGTATCAGGCTAACTACCAACTTGAGACTAGCAGAACAGTGCTGCACCTTCTCGTATGGCTGTATTTTGAAATAGATGTTGAAAATTTGATCTAATAATCAGTTGACTTTTTTGTGTCTTCAGAGGCTTTGTATCTACCCGTTATGAATTTCATTCCCTACCTCATTGGCCAGTAGTACACATATCCATTTTACAAACCCATCAATGCCAGTTCAATCATGGTCTGTGAATTAGGTATAAATTTAGGATGATGGAGAGATACATTCCTCAACAGAGAAAGAAGCAGTCAGTGATATCAGTTGAAGGCTTGCTTAGACAACAGAGAAAGAATATGGCCTGGGATTTAATACATTCCCTATTTTATTTTTAATATTTATAATGAATATGATTATTCATGGAAAATTACTGAAGAAAACATATTCTAGGAAAATACTGGAAATGTTGGAAAGGAAAGTATTGTTAGGTTCAACATAGCCCAGTTAAAAATATGCTGTCCTGAGAACTAAATTACTGGGGTTTATTTTTCTTCTTTTATTTCTTCTTTTAGATTCTTTTTCTTCTTACTGAGATCCATCTTTTCTCCTTCCTTGTAGCAACTTCTGGCTTTTACTGCCTGCTAGCTACACAAGTCAAAAGTAATGCCCACTTTAAAGTTTTATATATTGGTTTCAAGATCAACATATCCAATAAATTAATGAGTAGTATGGATCTCCTCTCTTTGACTTACTGCTTAAGGCCATCTTCAGACACAAAAAGAAAGGTTTTCCTTCCTAACTGGGAAGATTGTTACAACCACAAAGAGTAGAAAGAGGATAAGTAATTCTAAACCTTTTAAGTAAAAGGCAAAACTTTCAATTGACATCAGCAAAGGCCAGGTTCACCCTTCCTTCTTTGTGGGGTTTGAACAAAGCATGAAGATAACAAGCTACAGGAAACAGGCCAGGTCTGCCTCCTTGGCTGTATTTGTCACCCATGCATTCCCACGTCCCAGTTGGGAAATTGTGACTATAACTGCTATGCTTCCTTAGCCATAAGAAGTCTGTAGTGGAAATACTGATTCAGCAGCACTTTAACACTTGTGAGTGTCTCTTTCTCTCCCACTGACTTGGAATTTTTATAGGTGCTTCATCGTGACTTGGAATTTGAGCAGATGTGCAGAAAGATGAACACATCATTACTGAATTCTGAGGGATTTTTCACATCAGTGCATTCTAAGCTGCTTAACTAGATGGCTTTTTTTTCCTTAAAAAAAAAAAAAAAAGAGAAGAACATAGGAAGTCTGTCATATCTGTACTGATATAACTATATTTTCAGCCTGTAAAACTGGAGTTTTATATGTGCTTTCAAGGGAATTGTAGGGGTTCTACACCCAAGAGATAAGAGAGTACCATAAGATCAATAAACCAGGGTGAAAGTCATCTCTGGACTAAGTATTCCATGAACTCAGGAGAGTTACATCTGTCCTTATCACAAGAATTAAACACCAAAGGAAATTATAATTACAGAACTGTAAATATACATAGTACTTTAGTCACAAATAGTAAGTAAGTCAAGGTTACCTTATCCAGTCAATTTTTAATGTATCGAGAGACCTAATTACAAAAGTGCCTGTTTCCCCTTCAGCTGACTAAAGGTGGCACAAAAATATCCACTTCCACTGTTCATTCCTTGTTCTAACCTCCTTCACAATCAACTCAGCTTAGTGGAAGGGGGTATTCTTTAAAAGGTTTCAAACATTTACAAGATAAAGGGTGGCATTTACAAGATAAAGGGAGATGCTCTACATCTGTATATTTAGAATTATCACAATTTTTACGTGCTTTAATTTGCTTAATTTCAAAATTAATTAAATCATTAATCCTACCCTGTTATGGCCCTCAGATTATTATCCATTATTGATTTTTCAGGTAGTCAGCAATGAATTTGCAACAATAAGTCCAAGGGCAATCAAGAGAGATGTCAGGGCCTTGGGACAACTGGTTAAGGGATCAGGAGCACAAGCAGTGTTCTCCTCTGTCCTTCCAGTTGCAGGGAATGATGAGGGAGGGAATAAACAGGAAAAGCCAGCAGATCAATACCTGGCTCTGAGCATGGTGTCACTGGCAAAATTTTGGATTTTTTGATCATGGGTTGGTCTACACAACACTAGGCCTGCTGGCGACAGATGGGGTACGCCTGTCTCAAAGGGGGAAAAGGATCTTTGTGCAGGAGTTATCAGGGCTCATTGAAAGAGCTTTATTTGAAGGGGGAAAGGGATAAAACCAGGCTTGCTAGAGATAAGCCTGGGGGCAACACGCCAGTGTTTGAACAATGCTGTGCTAGCAAGGTCCTTCGGTCTGCCATCTCAGTGGAGGCAGGGGATGGAGATCCATGCATCAGCAAAGACACAAGGGTTATTGATATGTTAGAAGCCATGGAAGCTCCTGAGAATGGTCATTTAGGAATTGGAGCTTCTCCCCTGCAAAAAGGTGGAGGGATCAATAGCCCAACTAAAGTGCATCTACACCAATGCACACAGCATGGGCAACAAAGAGGAGGAGCTGGAAGCCATTGCGCAGTGGGAAAACTATGATATAGTTGCCATCGCAGAAACACGGTGGGATGACTCGCGCAACTGGAGTGCTGCAATGGCTGGCTATAAACTCTTCTGAAGGGATAGGCAAGGAAGGAGAGGCGGTGGGGTAACCCTGTATGTTAGGGAGCATTTTGATTGTCTAGAGCTTAATGACGGTGATGATAGGGTTGAGTGTTTATGGGTAAGAATCAGGGGGAAGGCCAACAAGGCAGATATCATGGTGGGAGTCTGTTACAGACCACCCAGCCAGGATGAAGAGGCAGATGAAATATTTTATAAGTAGCTGGGAGAAGTCTCGCAATCACTAGTACTTGTTGTCGTGGGGGACTTCAACTTACCAGGTGTCTGCTGGAAATACAGTACAGCAGAGAGGAAACACTCTAGGAGATTCCTGGAGTGTGTGGAAGAGAACTTCCTGACACAGCTGGCGAGTGAGCCGACCAGGGAAGGCACCTCACTGGACCTGTTGTTTGCAAGCAGAGGACTTGTGGGTGATGTGATGGTTGGAGGCCGTCTTGGCCACAGTGATCATGAAATGATAGAGTTTTCGATTCTTGGAGAAGTAAGGAGGCAGGTCAGCAGAACTGCCATCCAATATCAAGGTTGGATATTAGGAAAAATTTCTTCACCAAAAGATTTGTCAAGCACTGGGGCAGGCTACCCAGGGAAGCAGTTGTGTCGCTATCCCTGGAGGTATTTAAAAGACGTGTAGATGTGGTGCTTAGGGACATGGTTTAGTGGTGGACCTGGCAGTGCTAGGTTCATGGTTGGACTCGATGATCTTGAAGGTCTTTTCCAACCAATGATTCTATGAAAATACTATGTAGTATCTTATTAGGTGTTAGTGTGTGTTAGTACTGTTTTGTTTTGCATAGTTTTTTCTTAATGTTTATTAATTTTGACTAGAAATTAAGATATTTACTGTCATGTCATATGTTTTTTATTATGCCACATAGAATTCCAGTTGAATAATGCAGAAATTATGTGATACTAATGATAAGAAAACCTTTCTGAATGAAGTAAGACTGAACTAAAGCCTTGACTAACATTGGCACATGGAATTAACTGTTTTGCAATTTAAATACTGGACTTTTTTTTTTTTTTTACTTATTATTCATGTTGATCTACTTCTTCACTTTATAATATCACCTGTGAGGAGAATCAGATTTACCAAAATCATGTACTATATACTTCCAACAATCTGCTTTCATTAGATTTCTGCTTACTTTATGGAAAACTGAAACACATTTCACTGTGCCTTGTGATTCATGGAATTTTACTTCAGGAATGTTAGAAACTTAAAGTTCAGAGCAAATCTTGCTGGCTGTATCTGAGATGTGCAACAATCATAGCAATTGAATTGGGACTGAATGGTGCCTGGAAAAAACTATAGATTTGTTATAGTGAGGCTATAAAAACAGAATGAAAAATCTATTTGCCTATAATATTCAATAAAGCCATGAAGTTAAAAGTATATTTCAAAATGGAATAGACTAAAATGCCAAAACAGGATGCCCATTTATGAAATACGTTCAATGGTGTGTCAAGTTTACAAACATGTTTGCAGAGACCTTCAGTGATTAACAGTGGCATATTCACTAATCTCTTCTTGGCTATTTCAGGTGTATATTCTTTGTATGTAGCTATCTAAAAGTGCATACCACTATTTTAATCTGTCTGAAAATTTAGTGTTGAGGGCTCAAATCTTCCATTAGACATACCTGAGCAACTCCCTTGAAGTCATTAAGAGTTAAGTGTGAAAGCATTTGAGGGCTGATCAAGCCTAAAGGCTCTTCCTTGAAATTCTCAAAGAAATTTAAGTTTACAGTTGTTCAACTCAATGGGGCTTCAATAGTGTATGAAAATGGTAATGTGGTGCTAGGCTTAACAATTCTTTTTACTTCATCAGAAGCCTTATAGTCAGTATCTGATGATGTTTTTAAAGGTTAAACAGAATTTTAAGTAGTTTTTTCTCACCCCTCACACTGCAAGCATTAGCC